>NW_022630999.1:19388401-20032442 GCF_010015895.1 Lontra canadensis
CCTTTAGCTGAATCAAATCCACCTTCCCATCGCTTCCAAACTTTGGTCCTGGCTAGTGAGTGTACCTAGCCAACCACTGAGTCTGTATTCCTAGGAAGTCACCAGCCCTCAGGAAAACCTCTCATAGGCTAAAAACCTAAGTTCTGGGAAAACAAGTGAAAGTCTACTAGAGCAGAAAGGCTGGTAGATAAAAAATGGGCTGGACTTTTCTCATGGCCCTGAAAGGCAAGTGAGGTCACAGATTCAGCATGTGAAACATTTGCAGGCAGCCCCTAAAAGTCCAACTGTACAGACATCAGAAAATGTGTACAATCCCTACAATAAAATGGAAAGAGAGAAGGAGCTGTAGCCTTTGCTTTGTAAGAGTTCTCAATCTTAACAGGAAGGTAAGGAGGAATGGAAGCAGTTTGAGAAACCTGAAGCTTGGCTCAGATTCAGCAGGCCCTGCATGAGGACTGCACCAGTCTCCATGGGAGGGGCTGGTCCTACAGCCAAAGGCCTTGGCTTCTCGCTGGAACTTCCTACTTCAAGTCTCTCCTGCTCATGCCTGCCTCAATCCTCTTTGACTCAGGCCAGCCCCACAATCTTGGAAGGGAAATTGGCTCAGAAACACAGAGGGAGCCTGGGACGGTCCCCCATTGTGTGGGAAGAGCAAGAAAAAATGTGAAAAAGAAAACATCTCCCTTCCATATGGGGGAGGCGGCAATTCAACACAACAGGTTAAGAGGGACAGACTGGGCAGGCGGTGGTCATCACCAAGATGACTAGCCCAACAATTCTGAAAGATGGATTTTTTTTGTTTGTTTTTCTTTTCACCTGTCATTCTTCTCAGTGCTGTCACTCTTTTCTCTCCCTCCTGGCAGAAGACAAGTTGTGACTTTCTTACTCCCACCAACAAGCTGCCTGGCTTTTGGGAGCACAGCTGTTATGGGATGGGAGGAGAAGGGCGTCCTCCAGAAGGGCGCTCAGAAGACTCAGGTTCTATCTTTCCCCTCTCCCTTGTCACAGCTGGGAAGCTTGCTGTTTGCCCAGGAAACATGAACACAAGTCCATGAGGACACATGACCTCTTATATGGACGCTATGGGCCAGGGGAGGAATCAGAGCTCTGGTACTTAAATGGATGTGTAACCCTGCCCCTAGATAGCCCATCATATTCTGAGAGTGAGTCAAAGAGAGTCAGTAATAGCTACTGAACAGTAGACCATGGCCTTAGGCCCCTTTTGAAAAAAATCGAAGTTAGCATTATCAAAAAGCAAATAGCACACATAAGGGAAACCATAAAACCGTGCCTAAAAGTAAACTCCTCAACTATGTGAGTTAAGAAGAGAGCAACCCTAGCATCTCTTTCCCCGCCCTATCAGAGTACAGCAGCTTTAGACAGTTACGCTGCATCCAAGTGTGCTTTCTGATATTGGTAGTGATAGGGTCCATGTGCCCCCTTGATTCCAGAGGTCTTCCCTCATCCCTACCACTAAAGAATTATTTTGGCACTGTGTGTCCTGCAAGAGGTGGCTGTCCCCATACCATTGGCTGCCCTCTTTGTTTGTATGGGATGTGTCCCCCAACACACGTATATTGCCACCTCTATGGGCCAGAGACCTTCAGAAGTGAAGGATGCTCTCCACTTCAGACATAGTGAGATACTTGGTCACTGGATGTTCCTTCTTCAATGGTTACATAGAATATGCCCCTCTCCCTACTTTCATATGAAGATCTGACTGCTTCCTTCCCAGGCGTACCAGAAATAGACATCCCACCATCTATGGTCAAGGAGGTAGATGCCCTCTTAGGGTTTCTTGAAGATAGTAACAAAACAAAACAAAAAAATGCCTACCACTCCGTTATCCTTGAAGGCAATCCTCAACCAATCCTCAACCTTGAAAAGACCATGAGGAAGAAAACAGGAACAGTGTTGGTGACCAAGGAAGCAAGTTGCACTACGGTTACTGAAAGGCTGATCAGCATGTGAAGGACCTCATTTCTCTCCTCCTAGCTTTTTGTGTACCACCCTCCCCCAAGCCTGTCCCCCATCCACTCCCTCGGAGCCTCACTATCTACTACTCTTTTTTAAGGAGTGAACTGGTGATGCATTAACATGCCTCCCCACCACATCCCTAGCGCTGTCCACACAGAAGAGCCTGGTCGCTGTTTTTTTTTTTAATTTCTTTTGTTCCATGCAGAAGAATTTTATTAGAACTTCTACTAACCATAAATCCTCCAAGGACTCTGAAGCATGACTCTCCAGAAGCAGAATGACAGACTTCCTGAACAACAGACAGACATTTTGAGTGTTCTGAAAAATAACGCCAAGTGGGAATTTACTTGTTCCACCAACTCTTGAACCAAGCACCAAACTCATTTTTGCACATATCCCTTATCAGGCCATTATACCAGAGCAGGAGAAATTCTACCCCTTGGAATAATCATTTCCATTGCTTCCCAAGCCAGGATATGCCTTGCCAAGTGTAACCCATATTCAAGAGCCATCTGCTTTAGCAATACAGGAAGCCACCAAAGGGGTGTGCTTTAGATAATCCTACAGCTCTGCTAGCCAAGGCTGCTTCTGGGGTGAGAAGGCATGCTGCTATTTGCCAGCTGTGGTCCCCAAGCCCAGCCCTGCTGAATCCTGTACAATGCACCAAGTAGAACTAGGGGAGAGCCCACTGACTTAGTCATTAACAAAACCCTTTTCACATGTCCAGATTCTAATAGGCAGATGTCAAAGGAGTCCCTGGGGCAAGACTGTTCACCCTTTGTGTGACTCGCCTCCCTCCTCACCTGAAAAAGAGCCCATGCAGATACCTAAAAGCTATATCCTATCCTGTGCCACCAACTAACCAACCGTGGCGGGTATCTGTGCCAGTGGAGGCGTGCATTTTATTTTAATTCAATGAGAAAATTGTTGTACCTGCAAACAATATAAGCAAAGATGTTAGTGCCACCATGACATCTGAGGATGAGTATTCTTCCAAGAGTTAAAGATATAAATTAAAGATGTTCACTTGCCCGTGTCAAGAATGTTATTGAGTGGTCTCCCCACTCTCTGAGCTGGTACTCCCACCCTGACCACCAGTTTCCTTCAGTTGTTCTTACCACTTGGGAACAGTCCCCAGTCCCCTCAGTCCCCCAGTTTTGAACCCAACTGGAGGTGACAGAATGCAGGGACAGTCTCAGCAGACTGATGGTCTTTCTCAGGCTCCACAAAGTGAGCTCTGTCCACCAACTCCTGGAGATGGGAACTTGTTCCCCAGCCCTAGGAATTAAACACTCTTCTGTTCCACGATTCTGCTCACCCAGAACAAGTGCAAGATCTTTTACCAGAGGGAACAGAGATTTCTAAATTCAGCTACCTGCTTCTGCCTACAGTGTCTTTTAGCAAACACTTCCAACAGAAAAATGACACCAATTAAGCATAATTATTAGGATTTTACAGAGCCATTTTTCTATCTCAGGGACATTTTACTGTTCCAAGCCCCCCAGTTTCCTTTGTCCTTAGACGGGCCTCAGATCAGTAAGGTAAAGGTATATATTGATTGGTCTTTACTATGTGGGGGACGACTGCCTTATTAAATTGAAATTAAAGGTACATCTAGGGAAAAGTTCATTTTAAGTGCCAACTCAGAAAAACACTCCAAGACATAAACAACAGGCAAAGCTGAGGCTTTACACAACAGAAGGCTTGGGGACAGGAACTGAGCTGATAAGAGAGGCACACGTTGTCTGAAAGAATAGGGTAATAAGCTCAAGAATGCAGATTTTTACAGAAACTGCCCTGAATTTGTAGTGTCTCCTGCCCCAGAACAGGCACTGAGGAGGGAGGGAAATATAATTATAAATTAAACATAATCAGGGATGCTCTAGGATATTGTTACACACACACACACACACACACACACACACACACACACACACACTTTTCCTAGGGGTATTCAGTTCTCTGTCAATGAATAAAAAGCCTCTCCAATTATTTTGAAGGTTAAAAAGGGTGATGGGGTTGAGTGTCTGTGTGTACAAATGCTGTTGCTTAGATACTCTCTAGCCTTCTGGCTCACTTTGCTCTTTCCCCTCCCCCCTTCCCTCCTCCTCTTCCTAGGACAAGACGAGCGCCCTGAGCCTCAGCAATGTGGCAGGCGTGTTCTACATCCTGATCGGGGGACTTGGACTAGCCATGCTGGTTGCCTTAATCGAGTTCTGCTACAAATCCCGTAGCGAATCCAAGAGGATGAAGGTGGCATCGTCTCCCCAGGCCTTTTTCCTACCCCATTCTGTGATATCACTGGGTTTCCTGGGAGTCCCCGTACTAGAAAGGGTGGGGAGTGACAGGAGGTTGAGGTCCGTTTGAGGCAAGGGGCAGAATCTGTGATGAGGAAGGTGACAAGAAAGGGGACAGCTTATGAGAAAGGAAGGAAGATGGGATGTGTCAGGTCTGGGAAACCAACGCACCCGCCAGAGATGGGGAGGTAAGTTTAAAACTTAGGAGTCCAAGTGGACAGTCAACACAGTGTGAGGCAAGAGTGGCTGCAAGAGAAGTAGATTCTCCCTGAGGTTGCATTAATAGAAGTATAGCTGCCAAAATAGGGGAAGAGGTATCTACCTTCTGCAAGACAGATAATCTTGCCATGCTTGGTGAATTAGGTCTTTTCTTAGCCACTGTAATATGATACAGATTTTGGCAAAGATTAAGCAAATTAGCTAGATGACCCCAAACCACATCAAATATAGTTGAAGGCATATAACCAGAGAAGAGAAAAATTAGGGAGGATATGAGACCTATATAAAAATATATAAAAATATAAAAATATTCATATAAAAATATGAAGACTTTTCAGGTAGAAAAAAATAGACGAGTTCTAGGGGGTCCCAAAGTGTACGACAAGAACTAATTACTAAAAGATATGGAGAACAGATGTTAACACAGTGAGATCTACTTTTCTTTCAGAGCCACCACAAAATGGGAGGGACTGTCCCACTAAATAGCAAGCATCCCATCACAGGAGGTGTACAAGTAGAGGAAGAGTAACCCTTGGGGAGGATAGAGATTCCAGTCCTCAAAGGGAGTTTAGGAAAAAAAGGCCTTCAAGACCCCTCACACTTCCTCATTTAGCTTCAATAAGAATATACTTCTGCAAGTGTGAATTATGTGAGCAACACCATGAGCAAGACATCACGATGAGACAGGACTGAGATGCGATCTGTGACCATCGGCACTTTCAACAAAAAAACCACACAGAAAAATTACTCAGTGAAGCAACTTATATATAGGAAGGTCGATAGGAATACAGAGGAGGGAATTAGAGAAGGCTTCCGGGATGAGGCAAAAATTAAGAGGAAAGATGAGTGGGACTCAGACCAACAAAGGTGGAGAGAAAACACAGTCACTCTGAGCAATGTACCCCTAGGGCTGTGATGTTGGCTTGACTAGACTAGGAAGATTCACTGGTAGGATTTGCTCTCCTAGAATTGGCCCTAAGAAGTTCACAGAAGCTCAGTACACCTACTGTGGAGTCACGACTACAGCCTCCTGCCTAGCCTCTCCCTGCCTTGGGGCAAGAGCCCTACACATTTATCTCCAGGGTCACTCTTGGAGAAGACATGGCTGGACACTTGCTTCCCCTGTTTGGAAACTCTGTATTCAGTTCTGTACACAGAGAGTAGGAGTTGGAGGAGGAGGGCCTTATGTCCTGCCATTCAGACCTTCTGTCCTGGCATTCAACATTTCCACATCATGGCTCCAGCCTACTTTCCCCTCCCCAACAATCTGCTTTCCTTACATACTATGCACTCCAGTCACCCACCTCATGCTTCCCACCCATGTGCCTTAATGCAGGCTAATCTCTCTCTCCATCTTCTGCCCACAGGGCCCATTTAAAAGGCAATTTAACTAAGATACAATAACAAGGAACAATTAAGGGATGGTAGTATGATGGTATTTAACCAGAGGACCTAGGAACACCTCATTCCTGCCCTTGACCAGCTCACCCACTACCAGGTCTTCTCAAAAAGGACAAAGCAGAGCAAAAGCATGGGCCTCAAATTCTAAACCCAGGGTAGACCTCCAAGAAGCTTGGCAAACACAACGAGGTCTCCTAGAACCTAAACAAAGATTTCTTTGCCCATTCCATCTAAAACCTCAACCTAAATATTCTCATATCTTACCCTCCAAAGTGAGGAAAGGCCACTCTGGAGGAAAAGAGTGGAACAGAGAAAGAGCCAGGTGAGCTACAATCTTTACAACCCTCTAAAACCTTCCACATGGACTGTGACCCAAACCAAGGACCCAGGATTGGCACAGTCCACAGTGCAGGATCTCCTTCTCACTGTTTCCCTAGAGCACAGTGCATGTGGTGGTCTGAAGCACAGACTCTAGAGACTGAGTGTCTGAGCATAAACCCTGCCTGCTTCATTTGTTAACTGTGTCATCTGGGACAAGTTCCAATAGCTCTCTGAGCCTCATTTTCTGTAAAATGGGGCTAGTGGCAATACATATCTCCTAAAATTGGTGTGAGCTTTCTTTGAAAAATATAAAGGGGTTGGCAAAATGCCTGAGTCATGATAGGCTCTCAGTAAATAACAATACTAACAATGATAACTAGGATTTATAATATTTCCTATTAATGACCAGCCACAGTCTTTTTAAGACTTCTTTTATTGCCCCTACTTACAGGTCCTAGGTTTTTTGATCTATATAGTTTGTAAGTTCCTGAAGGTAAGAAGCTGTGTCTAATTTCTCTTTGGACATCCCACACACATAGGGTAACTATTAGTAAAATTAATGTGGAATCGTACCCTAAAGAGAAGATCTCAAGGCTGAGGTGATTCATCGGGGAGAGCTGCTATCTGAGTAAGCAAATACAACCATCAAGATCACCCAGCCTGAAAGCATAGACAGTATCACCCAAGCTGGTTCTGGCTCCATCTGTGCTCATAAAATCTGATGAGAGCAGGCATCCACCAAGCAGGAAGTGCCTGGACTTCTGGCCCTTTCTATGGGATTACCGTGTCCCACTAATCATGGTCGGTGTCAGATAATGGTACCAGGGTGGCTTAAGACTAGGATCCTCTTAAAACTAGCTAGATGACTTTTACCACCGAAGTCACAACATTCAGGTTAAGACAATACTTAGAGGAGGCCACTGAGTCGGGTCATAACTTCTTGGGGACATTGGTACCCTTCCCTTCACAAAGATGTTGAATTTCTCAGAAACCAATGCCAGGATCTCTTAGAATCATTCATCCAAGGTCTTCCGCCATGATCTTTTATAGTTAATTCCAGTGGTTGGCACAATTTCTGCCCAATTCACCAAGGCTCCTAATAGAATTTTTAGTCTTCCAACTGCAGAAAAGATACTTCTACTGTCTTTATTGATCAACCCAACCCTTCATTTCTGAAGCTCCATCAACTTCTCTCTTATCCAAAGGAGAAAAGTAAAATACCATCTACCTGCCTCTCAGACTTCACAGCTTTGCAATTTTCTTTATTATTCTGTGATTAGCCTTACCCAGAGGCAGTTAACTCTTTACAGACATGGGGCCTCCACCTCACACAAAGGGTCCTGTTAATAGTGTCATGGGCCTTTAGTCAGAACCTTGCACAAAAAATGAATCTTGGAACACTGAAAAAAGAAAAAATAATAATAAAATAAAACAGTTAATAACAAATGTTTAAAAAAAAAAAAAAGAACCTTCCCTCTTATTCTTTTCCTTGATCACAGTGTTTGGCCAACTTTAAGGCTTTGAGCCTCTAAACATAGTTCAGGGCCAACCCCTAATTTCTCAACAGTAGTTAGGGAGCCCTTCCTCACTGTGCATGGAAGAGAGAAAAAAGAAAGGAAGGGGGTAGAAAAGGGGAAGAAGGAGGAAAAGACGGGAAGAAGACATGTTTTTAGTAATTTCCATGTTCAGAGTGCTTTATATACATTTGTTAAAGATTTTATTTATTTATTTATTTGACAGACAGAGATCACAAGTAGGCAGAGAGGGAAGCAGAGAGAGAGGGGGAAGCAGGCTTCCCACTGAGCAGAGAGCCCCATGTGGGGCTCGATCCCAGGACCCTGGGATCATGACCTGAGATGAAGGCAGAGGTTTTAACCCACTGAGCCACCCAGATGCCCTTATATACAGTTTTATTAGCCTGGTAATGTGTTGTGCTTGCAGTTCTATAGATGAAGAAATAGGGGTTCAGAGAAGCTAAGGAGCTTGTCCTAGGAAGGTCACACAAGCTAGCAGCTGGACAAACAGAATTAGACTTCCAACGCAGGAATAGATCATTGTGAGCACCTACTATGTGTCTCCTCCAGCAGCAGTCACAGTGGATAGACAAATAAGACGCAGCCCTATCCTTAGGTTTTCCTCATGTAGTTGTTGAGGCCATCCATTATAGGTCATCTTTTGCTTGTGTGTTGTTGAGTCCCTTTCCCTTTTGACATGTCACACAAGCAAGACACACAGCAGGTGTCACAGGCAGAGTGGGAAGGCACCCTGGAGGCATTCCTTCCACACAGACTTACTGAGCACCACTGTATGCTAGGCATTGCTCAGCACTGGGGACACAGTCAGGAACAAAACAGACATAGCTTCTGTTCTCAGGAAACTACAAGTGTGATGGGAAGACAGAAAAAATATGTATACATTTACATGTTCAATGAGGGTTTGAACAAAAATGCTGGCGCTGTCAAGTCCTGATCAGGGAATGAGGGTTGGGACAGGTCACAGGGGTTCCCCTGAGAAACTGATGTCTAGGAGAGTTGAAATGTGGAAGGAATTAACCAGGGGGAAAGAGTTGCCTGCAAAGGATGCACGTGTATCAGAGACCCAAAGACTATAATTTTTGCCCAGAAATGGGAAGAAGTCCAAGATGACCAGGGCCCAGGAAGACTGTGGGAAGAACATGAGAGTTGGGGACTCAGGGAGGGACTTCAGACAACTTTTCCATTGAGCAGAATCTGAATGGTCATATAGTAGCAAAAATACACAACCCAAGACACAGTCCAGACTGAAGTCTCAGATCCTCAGTGCCTCTCCTCTACCTGGGGAAAAAGACCAGAACTGAGTCCTTAGCTGATATCAAAGATAACCAGGGTCTGTATTACTGCCCACTTAGCTCCCTGTAGAAGCTAAGTGCGTGTATGACACAAGCTGTGGTTAAGCCACAGCAGCTGAGGTTTGCACGCTTCCCTGGAATCATCAACCAGCTGGGAGACTCGGAATGAGGGGTGCATCCTCCGCACAGGGCGGTCACTCTGGCTCGTAGCACACGTGCTAGTAGGAGGTCATCACTGAGGTCTGAGCTCTCATTAGGGTGTTCTAGGATGGACAGCGGCGGGGAGACTTTTCTTAGAAAAGCAAGTGGTTGAAAAGTTAGGATATAATCACAGAAAAATGAGTCTCTGAAGAGGCAACTTGGGGGACTTTGAGGTTGGACTTTTCACTCACACTTTTCTCCCTGAGCATCAGCTTCAAACATACTGTAAAGATGAATTTTAAGAATGGCTAGTACGTCAAGGATGGACAAGGGAGAACTGCATTTCGCAGAAGCAAGGGGAAGAATGATATGAGCCTATGACAGCTTAGCTACAGGGGGCACAGTTAGGATGTCATCTGCTTTGACTTTAGTGGACAGATAACTCTAACCTTTAATCAGTCAATCATAAGTCCTCAGTTTCTCTGTAGAGTGAAGGATATAAATATCAATCTTGCTTACATATTAGAATTACCTGAAGAGTTTTCAAAAATCCAGATGTTCAGGCCGTACACTACACTTAGTAAGTCAGCACCTTGGAGGGTATGTCTCGGACATCAATGTGTTTCCCCCAGAGCTCCCTAGAGAACTCCAATGTGCAGTCAAATCTGGGAATTAATGATCTAGTCATTTTTAGCATTGCTTTCCACTCCCAAGTTCTGACTCTATTCATCTTTTCTCCTACGATCCCATAAATGTTTTAGAAAGGAAGCCAGTAAGAAGGTAGCACTCAGTGTCGATGGGAGGATGGAATCATTGACCACAGAGAAGCCCTCAGCTTCCTGGAAGACCACTTCTGAGTGGTATGAGTTTGGAGAGTTTTAGCTACATGCCCAGCTAAGTTATATCAGACTAATACTGATCTGCCACCAATCTTCTCCTTTAAGATAAATTCATCAAATACCACCAATTGCAATGGAATATTATGGGAATATATGAGACCTTTTGAAAAACAAAGCCCAAGGTGATCTGTGTGAATTTAAACTTTATTTTCTAATAAAGGGATGTGGCAGAAAAAAAAATCATAGAAGATAAACATTCCAGGCCAATCCACAGAAGGTTCCATACTTCTCTCACACACAAGTGAGAACCAGTAACCATTAATTCCTTGGATTTTCTTTTCACCTTTCCCCCATAGAGCATCACAGTCCTATTTATTTGGCCTTCACTTAGAAGAATGCAATCAAGGTCATACTTCCTCTTGAGTGGAGGACAATGAAAACAGAATGTAAATAAATCAAGACTGGAGGTTTGAGAAGGCAGAGCCAGTATGGGCAGAGCATCCTTTGGGGCAAATCTGTCTGAATCAGGAATTTCAAAAAGAACCCTTAAAAACATTATCAGAACTGCCGGTAGTAAGAGGAGACTCTCAGCATAGTACAGTAGAAACAAAAATTAGGTCAAACTGCTGTTTAAGTCTGTCTGGCCACCAGAGATTGACTGACTTCTCTGATGGCTAGAATCATGGCAATATGCAAAGGAGAAAGCACATAAACTTTTTGAGAAGGGTCCTAGGTGGTTGGCTTTAAAGACAAATTTAAAATATCTATTAAACATCTATATACTGGACACTAGAGGAGACTGCTAGGGAATTGGAAGAAATGAACCTTGCCTTCTTCCAGAGAGCTCTCTTAAAGAAGACAAAACCTACATCAGCAGAAGCAGAACCATTATAAAAGCATGTATAATGTAGGAGCACCGAGGCTGGGCGGGGGCGAGGGGCCAAATACTTGCTAATACAACCTAGAACGTCTTCAAGAAGGAAATGAGAACCAAATTAGCTTGAAGGATCAGTAGGATTGGTCTCAGAAAACTCTCAACTCATAGATAATTCTTCTTTATGTTGATTCCCAAGAAACCAACCCCCACTTCAAAAATTCTATGGAATCACTTAATGGGAGATTAGAAATGACAGGAAAAGAGAAGGGTTTGGATTTCATGTCATGAAGCTTCTTCCTCCAAAGGAACTCAGAACAGAACCCTTCCTCTTATCTAATAATATATGGTTCTAATTCCAGGTTGTGGTCTTGAACATTCCACCTCACCCGTCTGATCCCAGGCTGATCACTGAAGTCCTTTTCATATCTAGAATTCTAATATTCTGGAAATCCCAAGCTTAGCAGAGCTGATTTGATGTGTCAGTCTGGAAGTCAGATTATACGTGCTGCTGGGGAAATAGCTGACATGCAGATAATGATCTTTGGAATGTATTCTTTCCTTTAGCCCATGCTTTTTTCCAATTACATTTTGAATATTAGTCAAATAAGTCCTCCATTCCCATTACACATGCTACTAGAGGTAGAATAGGATTTTTCCTGAAGTAAATCAGAGGTAGTTTTAAAGTTTAACATCAATAACACACTCCTTTAAAAAAATTTTTCAAATAATTTTTCATGCAGTAGCACTGTTCTTGCTAATAAAATTCTGCAGTTCCATAGATAATCACATTTTACAAACATGGAGATTTAAAAGTCTAGAGAGGTAAGGAGATACGTGCAAGGTCATACAACTAGTTGATGTCAGAACCAAAACTAAAATCCCAAGTTTTCTCAACTTTTCCACTTGGTAATATTGCAACATTTATTATCTTTAATACTACCATGGACATAGTCCATCTTTAGAAATCATAGAATATAAGAGCTAGAAAGGATCTTAGTGACCACCCAGTCCAACACACCTCATTGCACAGAGAGAACAAGAGATCCAGAAAGGAGATTAGACTCCTCCAGAGCCACTCATCAGTTTTGGGACTTTGTGGGAAGCCAAGGGTAGCATTCAAGATAAGGAGAAAAGGCGGATGGAGAGGAGAGGTGGGGTGAGATTTTAAGGCCATCATTGACTCATTCTCCTTACCAATCACTGCCAAGGACCTGGGGAAGAACCCCCGGTCCTCCTGAAAAGGGTTTCTGTTTGATCCCACAGCAATCCATCAATGAAGCCATACGGACATCGACGCTCCCACGTAACAGTGGGGCAGGAGCCAGCGGTGGCGGGAGTGGAGAAAACGGCCGGGTAGTCAGCCACGACTTCCCCAAGTCCATGCAGTCAATTCCCTGCATGAGCCACAGTTCAGGGATGCCCTTGGGAGCCACGGGATTGTAACTGGAGCATATGGAGACCCCTTGGGGAGCACGCTCAAGCTCCCCCAGTTCCATCCCAAACCCTTCAGTGCCAAAAACAATAAAACGAAACGCAACCGCCACCAACCACCATGACCACAAGGAAGATGATTCAACAGAATTTCCTGAAGAATTGAAAAATTTTGCCATCCCATTTCCTTTTTTGATGTTCTTTCACACTTTTCCGTTTGCTAAGTGAGGATGACGAACAACACTGCCCTGCAATGGGGGAGGAATAACGCTAATAGGCCTGTGTCTCTGAAATGGAGTCATGGGAACATTAATGAGGAAACTGGACTGTTTTCTTTTATTCGGTTGTTAATATGTCTTATTGTGTGTGATATTTTTTTTTTTACTAATATCCATGGTTTGCAGGTTCTGTTAGGCCCCTTCCTCCTCCTGGCTTCTTACTCCCAACTCCCTCCCCACGTCTCTTCGGTTTTCAGATTGGAGATTAAAGATTCATACTACCATACAAGCAAGCAAAAGGAAAAAAGCAAACTTCAAACTAATTCACCACTGGAGCTCTCTAAGTTACCCTCCGTTCCTCAGCCGCAAGCCATGGATGAGGATGCATACTGCTGAAGGAGTGGACTGCCTTCCCCAGGAAGGGCACTTCCTAGGCCCTGATATAGCTGAGGACACGGATGAGAAGCAGTTCAGACCAAGGGTGGTGGAGAGGACAAAGGCAGATGTGCAGTCAGAGGAGGACGCAAGAAGTTATTGCTGGAGGCTGAGAGAAAGCTTCCTTTAATGTGTAACAGCCATCCCACAGGCCTAAGATGGGATGGTATGCTGTCTTCACAGAGTCAACCTCAGAGCTGAGAAGTATGTCTTTCTGCTATGCTCAAATCCAAAGGCACTCGGCTAGCTGAATTGGCCTCCTGAACCGAGTACGGCCTTGGAAATAGCTGAAAGCCAGGGAGATACTGTCCATGATTTTCACTTTTCATTTGCTTGACATCTGAGCAGGAACCCCACTGTGGAGTAGACCCTCTCTTCAGAGCTTCTGATATGGGAGGAAATGCTATGCAAACTAAATACAAATAAAGGATGGAAGAATTTTGGAAGAGAAAGCATCATGCAAGCCCATAAGCAAGAGTACTTTTCATGGTGTGCCCTGTCCTAGGATTCAGAGACCAAATATGAAGCTTAGGGTTTTGCTGACCTGGAGAATATGGATTTTCATGTTCATTCGAAAGTGTTTTAGCATGTGGCCAGGTAACATTCTGTCACTTTAGAAAGTAAAATGCCCAAGGATGAGTAACTTTAAGGAAGACAGGAAGATGAATGAAGTTGATAATGACATTGGGGGACCTTAAGATCACTGACCCCAACTTCTAAGAAGGCTGACCTTCCCCCTGGCTAAGACAGAATGAGGATGTATTATTAGTCCAATACCAGACTCAATATGCCCATGATTGTGACTATAAAACTAAACTAAAGCAAGATTGGAGAAATCACAGGGTTCATGGAGAGAAGCCCAGGCTGACTGCAACTTTAGTTGGGAGCGGGGTTCCTGGCACATAGCTTTCTTGGAGATCCCAGCTCTCATTCTTGGTGCAATTGGCTTCCAGCTGTCCAGCAGCCACTCTCCTAGGTGCATGATTCAGTGTGTGCCATGTGTCTTTAGCTTTTATTGATGACCATGTTCTGGCTTGTTTCCTTACCCCCTACTTCTATCCAGTCTTCTCTGCTAGGGGTTATTATTAGCAACTGACGAACTAAAGGTTTGGAAGCCTACCAACAAGCAGGTGCAGCATGACTGGCTTCATCTGTGGACTCTCTCAGTGGACACCCACCATCTCTATGTGTCTCCCATTCTCCTAATAACAGCTGTAGCAAAGAACCATCCCCAAATCAAACTCTTCACTCTTTCAACTCAAGTGCTGTCCAGTCTCTCACGTGTCAGTGTGGGCATGGTACGTGAAGCAGGACCGTCAAGATGGATTTTTACCTTTCACTACTGCCAGCTGATGTCCTCCCCATCCCCTGCCCTCCCACCAGTTTTTTTTTCAGCTCTTAGCCTACCACTGCAGAATCTGATATGACCCACCATTAGGGAGTGCATTTCAGAGGAGTTGGAAATAACCTTATTACTATCAACATGCTTCAAAGACCTTTTGCCTTTGGTAAAATGCCTCTCCAGCCACTGAGCTCACCAGTAACATGATCTGAGAGGGAGAGAACATCTAAGCTAACAATGAGGGTCTATGTTGTGTGGGGTCCAAGACTCCAGAGGAAGAAGGTTTTTATCAATGGAGGGGTGACGGGGAAAACAATAGCAAGAAAAAAGTTAACTTGTATTATGTATTTTTACTACACTTTTCTTAAAAATAGAGCAATGGGAAAACTCTGAAAGAGATTGACATTTTTCTCAACAGGAATCCATACTTAACAGTTCTGGCTTTCATTAAATTTTGCTCTTTGGTACCTGGGCCTTTTATTTAACATCTATATTTGTTTTAATTCTCTTAGCAGATGTGTGAAAGATTTTTGCTTGATCAAACACTAAATATTTTGGTTCCTGTTTTTCTTTCAAGTAGCCAGGGTTTTTTGTTTTTTTTCTTTTGGTATTTGCATAAAATGAAAATATCACCAAGAATTAAATCACTGTGGATCCATTACCTACTTTTCATATTTGTCCATTCCATTTTTGTGCCATTTCTGAAGCCAGAGCTCTAGAGGTTATGTTATTTCCTCATTGCTGAACCTAAGATTAGTATATTTTTAATGATAACCACCATTCCTGATTCATAGACAGCTCTCAAATAAGTCATTTCAGCCGAACTAGTTCACTCTGAGTTATTCATTCAAATAGGATAAAAAAAAAAAAAAAGGAAAAAAAAAAGGCCAACTGATAATGGTTTCCAAAGGCCACATTTCCACCTACATGGGGGGCAAGGTTTGACATACAATGGTCACAGTACTAGAGAACTGGATGGCTCACAGGGTGGGTCTTCCAGACACCCCCAAACTGGAGTCTAGTTATCTGTGATGTGCAGAGTTCCAACTAAAACCAATGTAGACCATGCTTAAAAACACACAGTCTTGGTCCCAGACCCACATCCTCTCATTTTTGTCTGAAAGCTTTTCTTTCATTCCAGCAAGAGTGAAAGATCCTTTCTACAAAGGATCTGACATTGGTTGACATTTAGATACTGATAATTAAGAACAGCTTCAAATGTTTTCTTTCCCAAGGAATTTTGCATAGTAACAAGGGTCAGAGGTCTCAAATAAATGAACGAAGTTCTAATTGTGGCCTTTCAGGCAGTAACTACCATCTCTGTGGTAAAGGGCTAAGGGAAAGGGAAGACGCTAATGGACTTATGTGAAGCTCCAACAATCGTTTGGACTCACCTGCGGTCACCTCCAGCACCCAGGTGCATCTGAATGAAGACACACGTTAACAGCAGCCAACAGGTGGAGAGAACTCCTCTCGGTCACCTCACTTTCACGTAGTTAGGATAATGATCCTAACAGCTATAAGCACACGGGTTACCATGTATTAAGCACTTACTCTGTCAAGCACACTTCATACCTTCTATATCATGACAGTGGCCCTCTAAGGAAGGGCTTTATGGAAGAGGAACTCAGGCTTTAAAAGATGACATAACTTGCTCACACTCCTAGAAGTGACAGAGCCAGGATGTGAACTGGGTCTGCCTAAATCCAAAGCCTTTACATCGCCCATCTACTCCTAAGCAGGTCATGACACATCACAGCCGGGAAAACAATGGGCAAACAGTTCTCTGCCTTCCTGTAATGCCAAAATTACTGGGGGCGGGGGTGGCTGGTTATACCTGCCACACCTTTGGGAAAGCCAGCCTGTCTTTCTGGGTATGAGATCACTAATCCAGACAGGACTGCAAAAAGGGAGAAGAGAAGAAAGAGTTACTTTTAGTCCCTTTAAAATAGATCCAGGTTAGGGAGCAGCAAGCCTGTTGGAAAAGGGACAGAGAAGCAGGTCGCCTGCACAATGGTTGATTTCAGCCTGGAGAAGATCTTCAGGGTTGTCCTGGGGAAAGCAGAGCTAGCTTTCTGTGTGGCCAAGACCGGAATCCATTCTGGGAAGTACAGGGCAATGAACTTAGCCTCAGCTACAGAAAGGAGTTCCTAACAGTCACAGTATCGTCAGAGTATATTAGACTGCCCCTGGAATTGAGACAAACCCTTGTAAAGGAGATGCCACAAATGTGAAAGTTGACATACATATCCACTAATTTTTCTTACTTTATCTTGCATCTTTTATAGCCCTATTCAGGTTATCTGGTCAGTAGCACCCCAGTATACACCCACAGAGGGTCAGCAATGCCCTATAGAAGTAAGGATAAGTATCTTTCACTGAAATGTCAAAACTCAACTTATCTTAATTAAGAGACAAAACAGCAAGTTCCTTCCTTACCAAGTGCTAATATTCTTTCTTTTTTTTTTAAGATTTTATTTATTTATTTGACAGGGATCACAAGTAGGCAGAGAGGCAGGCAGAGGAAGAGGGAGAAGCAGGCTCCCCACTGAGCAGAGAGCCCGATGTGGGGCTTGATCCCAGGACCCTGAGATCATGACCTGAGCTGAAGGCAGAGGCTTAACCCACTGAGCCACCCAGGTGTCCCGCTAATATTCTTCCAAGAAAGAATGTCTAGGCAGTACATTCCTACCCCACTTTACAGATAAGAAAATTGAGGTTTTGAGTAAGAAGCTACCTTCTTTTCTATCAGATGAGTTCTTTTCTTCCTTGGGACTACAGATAATTGACCATGAGGTAACCTGCATTCTGCTGTTAGTCTGGCCACTGACAAATAACCTTATTACAGTGCTTTGTGATTTTTAAAAATGTTTTGTTTTCTTGAAGTTTCCAGATCACACCATGAATAGAGAAGCAATTTGCTATAGCAGAAAGGCCTAGATTAGGATTCACAATACTTGGCTTCTTTTCCATCTTCATTTACAAACTTGGACAAGAAAATTAACTCCTCTGAACCTCATTTCTCTCATCAAAGAAATAGGATATCTAGTGGCAAAATAAGCAGTGATCCTAGACCCCTACCTGCACATTGGAATCGCCTAGAGAACTTTAAGCAAATCACCAACGCCCAAGACTCATGTCCAAATATGGTTTGTCGGTGAGCTAAGACAGTTGTCGGTGTACTGGTGTTGTCTGGTTTTGTTTTAAACTCTCAGGTGATTATAACGTGCAGCCAGGATTGAGAACCACAACAATTCTGTCAGCCTGGGTAACAGAGAAAATGTTCATGAAAACATCTTGAAAATTACAAAGAACTATCTTAGG
This sequence comes from Lontra canadensis, assembly GCF_010015895.1. NCBI lineage: Eukaryota > Metazoa > Chordata > Mammalia > Carnivora > Mustelidae > Lontra > Lontra canadensis. Next base: position 19,406,051 of record NW_022630999.1, read on the forward strand.
GTAGTTTGTCAAGGGCCAGACTAACATCAGAATCTGAGTTACCTGATGGAATCAAATCTCCATGGTCCCAAGAGCAAATGCCATCATATTTATCTAATAAAGAGGAGGAAAAGGCACAGTCCCTGACTTGGGCTTTAAACCTTCCTTTATCTCTTAAGCATGTCAGTCATATCATTCTGCTGAGGGAAGAGAGAAAGAGGATGTTAGATATAAGATAACAATTAGGAGAGATACTTCCTCAGGAAAGGGTGTGGTGGGGGGGGGGAACAACGTTGTTAAGTAAGTCTGTTTCAACACAGCCAGTTATTTTCCAAACTGGAAAACTACTTGGCTGTTTCCATTAGAAACACCAAATCCCACTACCTGCATTTTTAACGCAGGCCACTGGAAAGCACCGCCTACCAGCCTCATCCTCCATGGGCACTCTGAATCCTACTGGGACAACTCTAACTTCTCCTCAATACTGCACTTGGCCATTTTCACAGCACCACAGGGAGGAGAGAACCGGCGTTTGCTCAGCACTAGGCACACCAAGTAAGATGCTAGGACAAACATCTCATTTAGTCCTCACAATAATCCTGCGAGGTGGGGGTTTATCACCACCCTTTTGCATAAAAGGAAATAGAAACTCAGAGAGGTTCAGAACCCAGGGTCCTGCAGCCAATCAATGATTTGACCTTCCAATCCCACTCTCTCTCTTCAAGGTCACTACCTTTTCACTTGACTTGACTGCCTTCTAAGCTTTCACCACATTACAGAAAAGCACTGGACTAAGATTGAAAAAATTATTAAGCCCCTTTCCTCCATTACTGCCAATTTATGGTGTGATCTTGGGCAACATATTTCCTACTCTGGGCCTCAGTGACCTCATTTGTGAAACAAGAGATGGGGGAGACACCTAATTGGTCTCTAAGTTCCCTCGAAGTTGTAGCCTGATATCAGTGATTGTCAACCAGAGTAGATTTTGTGCCTCAGGGGACATCTAGCACTGTCCGGATATTGTCCGGATGTATTTTTTGTTGCCACAGTTGGGGGTAGAGGTGCTGGTGGAGTTTAGTGAGTAAAAGCCCTGTGATGCTGCCCAAGTCCTACAACACACAGGGCAACCTCCCACAACAAGGAATTATCCTGCCCAAAATGTCAACAGTGCCGAGGTTGAGAAACCCTGTCTTACATAATTAGAGCATCGCAATAGCATGTTGTGTATGGATGATGGCAGAACACGGCTGAATAATAAAAGGGCAAAGGATCCGAAACCAGGTGAGCCATCAGGGAAGATGAACAGTTACAGGCATTTAGTCAAGGAAGAAACTGAGTTCAGGGAAGTGAGCTGAGGTCAGAAGAACTGGGCCCACAGCATAAATCTACACACAGCTCAGAGAAGCCAAAGCTGGGGATTCAACCAGGCTGCCAGAACTACAGCTGTGGGCCAGGAGGTAGCAGGGGCTCTGCCTGCAGAAGTGGTTTATGCTGTGCCCCATCTCTTTCTGCAAGTGGCTCCGTAGCTAGAATCCATTGGGAGGCCTCCAGGTGAGCCCTACCCACCCCTCACTTATCCCACTGGGTATGCTTCATTTCTAATCCCAGAATATACACTCTTTCTTCTAACAGACAGAGCTAATGTCCACAGGTAGATGTCATGGGGAATAAGGAGACAAATAATGATAGCCCTGTGTCTTCCAGTGTTGATAGAAAGAAAAAAGAAAGTTCATAAACACGATTAAGTATAGCACAAGGTCAAAGGTAGATGAAAAAAGTCAAAGTGCCTGGGTCTAGTCTTCCACATGCCACTCACCACCTTGTGTCCAGCCTTTAAAAGAGAGACTCTGAATAGATGATATTAGCTTCCCCCCACCCTTGACCACTATTTTCCAACCACACAGCTTCTGTCCTGTTCCTCAAACGTGCCATGCTTAGCTCCATCTCAAGGCTCCTGCACGTGCTGTTTGCTCGGCTGGAAGCTTCCCTCACTTAGATCCTTGCAAGGCTAGCTCCTCAACCACGTCTTAGCTAAAAATGTCATCTCCCCCAGAACATCCTCCTCTCTCTGCCCCATGCAGACCAACTCTGACGTCACTCAGGCTCACGTTATTCATCACCACCTAATAATACCTTGTTTACTTGCTTCCTGTCTGGCCTCTCCCCATCTAAAATATGCACTCACAAGACCAGGGACCCTGTTCCTCAGCACAATGCCTGGTACACAATAGATCCTCAATCATACTTGTTGAATGACTTGATGAATGAGAGAGTAAGAACTGAAATGCCCTTTAGTGCCCAAAGGAGGCAGAGATCTTTTCTATCTGGGGAAATAAGGAGGTGATGACATTCTTGGCTAGCCTTTGTAGGCACTACACAGCAGAGACAGAAAAGAAAGCATTCAAAGCATGGGAATAGAACAAGCCAGGGCAAGAGGGCAGGAGGAGGCAGGGTCAGTCTGGGAAAGGGGCAAGCACCCAGTGCAGCTGGCACCACATGGCGAGGCAAGCAATGACGGAGCAGGCCCGACTGGGCGTGGGGCGCTTGTTTATTTCATCATGAAAGCAGAAACTGAAGTTGTGGGGGCTGAGGAAGAAATTCACCCAGGTATCATGTATCGAGTTTAGCAAGAAACATATACTTGAGGCACCTCTGTGCCAGCGACTGCGTTTGGTGCCTCACCACTCCCTTCATTTATTCATCATAGCATAAGCCTGTGAGGCTGAACTACCATTCCAGTGTCACTTATGAGCAAACCGAGGCTCAGAGGTAGAAGTGGAAACTTAGCCACCTAGAATTTGTGTAATTCCTACAGCACGGGAATTCTTCTAACATCACAGGAAGCCATCTGACTGCATGACAATTAAAAAAAAAAAAGTCCCAGAAGGACATTACCAACAGGGGACAGACCTGCCACCTGTGGATGGCACTTCCCTCGCCATACAGGTAGTCACCAGGGAAGGAGCCAGTGACTTTCAGGGCACCAATGGGTGTCATACCATAACACGAGGGATTCCAGGCCTGTGTGCAGCCAATAAAAGGAACCAAGATGGGTTTATAAATCAAGCCATAAAAATGAGGAAGGACAGGTGCTTTGTACCATATTTACCATCCTAGTTATAGTAAAACATTCTCCTCAATCCTTGAAGGACTGTAGGTTTTTTGGCCCATGGGAAATGTGGGTAATAGTATCTTAAGTGTATCCCGTGGCAGGGGATGCTTGGATGTAAAGATTCTAAATATGTGTGTGTCTACATATGGACAATTCCCACAAGTAAGGCCACTACTACCAACAAAGAGAACAGCACACAACGTGAGTCCAAAAATACCACCCTACAGGAGCTACATGGTACAATCATGAATGGTGATCAGCGTTACCACTACCACCTGTGTGACATCTGCTCTGTCCTGGTCATTTGACATACATGGTCTGATTTCATGCTAACATGTCCTTGGGAAGAGAGAGTTGCATTTCCAGTGGGTAAATACTTCACCTAAATGAAAGGGACTTAAAGACGTTCATATGGTAGGGACTTTAGAAATCACCTAATCATTATTTTATCCAACTATAGTCCGTAAAGAAGTGATACTGACGCCCTAGAGAATTACTGACCTGCTCAGGGTGGTGAAAGTTCCTGGTTAAAACAAGACTAGCTAGAAGCTAGTTCTCCTGGCTCAGAGTCTAGTAAAGAGACCTTTTTATACTCACACAACCCTACTGCTCAATGTCTGGCTTTTCATCTGACTCCACAGAGCTAGTTAAGTGTACTTGGAAAAACTGGACCATGATCTGGAAAGGCTTCCTTTGGATCAAGGCAGTTAAAAATTGTTACCAGGACTAGTCTCAAATCTAAAGGAGGCAAATGGTAGGAATTCAAAATAAGTGATCAAAATTTTCCCCCAACCAAAACATTTCCTTGATGTTTATGTCTCCCAAATTTCTTATCCAGGACAAAGCCTTTTATTCCACAAAGTTAAGTTTTTTTAGAAATGTTCTTAGTAGGCAAGAACACCTGGCCAAATCACACTAGGTTAAAATGTTTGTTATTGGGGCACCTGGGTGACTCAGTGGGTTAAAGCCTCTGCCTTCAGCTCAGGTCATGATCTCAGGGTCCTGGGATAGAGTCCCAAATAGGGCTCTCTGCTCAGCAGGGAGCCTGCTTCCTCCTCTCTCTCTCTGCCTCTCTGCCTACTTGTGATCTCTGTCAAATAAATAAATAAATAAATAAAATCTTTAAAAAATAAAAATAAACATAAAATGTTTGTTATCAGGTGTTCACCTGATACTAGTTTGTGATAGGGATAGTTAAGAGGCACTTGGAGAATAGTTAGAGACACAGGGAGGTAAGCAAAGAATTCAGAATGCAAAACTAAAAGCTCCTAAAGGCAAATGCCATGATTTTACAATTAGGAAGCCCTTGCTTTAATGTGCCTACCTAAAAAGTATTCACAAAGATCTAGGAGAAATTATTCATTCAGCAGAGAAACCTGCAATTGGATATACATGGAGTTCAAGTGGAAGATTAAGCAGTTATCTAAACAATTCCAGGAGGAAAACATAATTAAAAAATAAAAAACTTCATTACTTAGATCTTTTGGGAAAATAAAATTGTTCATTACCCTTTCCTTCATCTTGCCATCATGATCACAAAAAAGAATCATTTTGGTTTTTCATTCAATAAAAGTGTGCTGTGACTTAGAGGACCTGTCTTTAGACATGAGCTCATTTAGGGAGGGAAACAAAAAGCAGCTGTTAATTTCATTTGATTGAGTAATCAGCTTAATGAACTGCTTAGAAACCATTTAGCAATGATATAAAAACTAACTTCTCAGCTATTGGAAAACCATTGGAAGGAAACCAGTGCAATCCTGGCAGTAGCCATCTCTGCGTTTTAACGGTTGTCATCCCTTCCTTTGGGGAGCTGCTCCTACTACCAAGAAATCGAGGGGTGCTGGTCGTGCTGCCAACCTCAGTACCCTGCCTTTCCACACACCCCTGGACCAGACAGGTATAGTCCCTTTCTGCCCTGGCCACAGTGACTGGCCTAGACATGATCTTGTGACCCAAATCAGGCCAATTAGAATCCTTCCTTGAGTTTTTTGTTTGTTTGTTTTTTTAACCTGAAGTTCAAATGAGAAGGAGGTCTTTGCATTTTGAATCCAAGCTAATTTATCCAACGGCTATCTTCGGACTCATGTAGAGAAAGGTTTTTTTGCAGTAGGAGAGAACAAAGCCAACTCACACCCAGACCAAGATGCAAGATGGAAGAAAAGGGTCCTGATGTCACCAAGTACCTGGACCCAGTTCCAGAGGCCAGTCTGTACCCAGATCCCCCAGGGGTGAGAACGGATCTCTCGCCTCTTCTGCCTAAGCTACTTTGAGTTAATCTCCATCTCTACCTACCAATCTTGATTCATCAACCTGTGACCAGCTAGAAACTAGATAAAAGCTAAGAAAAAGTCAGTAATTGAGGTCTAATCTGTGGTTTCTACGGCTGGCAATGGTTTCAAACTGGTTTGACTGAATTCAGAGGTTTCCTGTCCAAACCCATCTGCAAATACTGAGGCACCAATGTCACCATCCTGACTTCTATCAGCTTCCATTTCCCCCTGTGCTGTTAGGGCAAAGAATGTTTTCCTACTGACCTACCTTCTGAGGGATGTGGAGACTCTTCACTCACACACAGCTAAGAGTTCTCTGGAAAAGATTTGGTATTAAAGAAGCAATAAGTAAGGCCTCAAAGGGGTTCCTCTCTGCACACGAAATTGCATTTTCTTCATCCTGTGAAAAGGAGTATATTATCAGAGGATCTCTCTTGCCCTCTCTCCGCTCCCCTTCCCTTCCTCCTCCTTTTTCCTACTCCTCTTCCTTTTTCCCTCCCTCGCCTTCTCCCTCCTAAACACACACACACACACACACACACACACACACACACACACACTGCAGGGAGAAGGAGAGCTTTATTGTTCATGTTCATTTATTTCCTGAAGCAGAAACTGGACACCTACAGATAGCTCTCAACTTTGCATTAAATGCAGTGCCTCTGATGGAAAGAAAAACACAAAATGCATAAATCCCATGAGGACTTGAGGGAGGCAGCACAGATAAATGAGAATACATAAAGAGAAAAACAGCAGAGGCAAACCATACTGACACATAGGCCAGCAAGGTCAAGTAGCAGTTTAGGACTTTCAGATGCCCCAGAAAAATCTATTCCCACCCCATTGGCTCATACACAAAATTCCACCTGCTGTATTTAATGCTTTTACTTAGAGTGATGATTGCTCCAAAATAACCATCCTTCACAATGCCACAGAAGTCTGTAGCCACAACGCTCTTTCATAACTACTGCCTGTCTTGATTCATGGCAATGTCCTGAATGGTGGGTGGATAGAGATTATTACTCCCATTTTATAAATTAAAACTGAGACTTGGGAAGATCAAAAGACTTGCTGAAAGGTACATATGCAAAAGTGGGTGAGCTGGGGCTGAAAGGTGAGCTTCTTGACTCATGATCTCTGCACACCATCAGATGAGAACCCCGGACAATTGCTGGTCCGTGATACCCCTTATGTGGCAGGAAAAAGTAAAAGCATGTACCAGCTAACTTGAAGATGTAACTGGCCAAGGGATGGCTCCACATACAAGAGTAAAAAAGAAGGAAATGAATCATTGTTTTGCAGGTAGAGCCATGCTAAATAGTGGTCTCAAAGGACAGATGTTTTTGTTGCCATCACTAGAAATTTAAGGAGATGCAGAAAATTCTGCTCACCAGAATGCGTCAAGGAAAGCCTTCTCAATGGAAGCCTTCTAAGGTGTTAACCAAGAGCTTTTTGCTTTCTTCTGTGGGACACTCCAAGACAGTGCTGCCATTATCCTTATCGCCGGTACTCTGTATTTTACATAGTGATTAAAAAAATAATTAAAGGGGGCGCCTGGGTGGCTCAGTGGGTTAAGCCGCTGCCTTCGGCTCAGGTCATGATCTCAGGATCATGGGATGGAGTCCCACATCGGGCTCCCTGCTCAGCAGGGAGCCTGCTTCCCTCTCTCTCTCTGCCTGCTTCTCTGTCTACTTGTGATCTCTCTCTGTCAAATAAATAAATAAAATCTTTAAAAAAAATAATAATTAAAGAATATCAGTCAGAAGAGTCTCAGACTATTCAACTTTGGAGGCATTAGGAGCTCTCGGTCAGGTACTTGTAACTTTCTATAAGCCAGTTCCTGTACCTGATAGCAATTCATATACTCCCTCTCTTTTAATGCCTATAAAAATGGAGTGAAAGGCAGGCATTACCTTTGTTTCCACCTGCACCACTCAGAGAGGTTAAACAACCTGCCCTATGTCACAGAACTGCCAAATGGTGCAGCCGGGGCTACAGCTGAATATTGTCTGCCTCCTAACTCCTATGCATCTCAACCTGGCAGAAAGATAAATGCTGAATTTTCCTTAGGAACCCAGAATTGTGACCTTGTAAACTAGCTTCTGATTCGTTTATCAGAAATGTGGATTTAAAATGAAAATCAGGTACTTATCACCCTCTTTTTTCTCCCATCTCACTAAAGACAGGGTTGTTGCAGGGCAGGCTGGAAAGATGTTTTCCACACATACAGCCTCATTCTAGCTTCACAATAACCCTGTGAGGGGCACAGGGCAGGCTCTCATATCCCCCATTTTACAGATGAGGAAACAGTGGCTCAGAGGGATTTATGGGTTGTCCAAGCCCAATCCAGAACTCTTAACCACAGCCCCAGAAATCCTACTCTACCATCTCACCAAATCTAGCATGTGTTCAGTACTCAATAAATTAATGAATTAATAATGGATGACTCAATTCAAGGACTCTATCTTGGAAGAATTGTGCTTTCAGAGTCTCTACATGCAGCTCTGCCTGTCTCCTTGGCACAGAAAACCAAGATTCCATAAACAGTCAGATCTGCAGAGGCTCTGCCTCCTATGGACCCCCCAAGACAGATGCCAATGGTGCCATTTTTTTTTTTCACTTGGCGGTCTCTACCCTCGAAGAATGTGATCAGCCCACCTGCAGGCATGTTTGCATTTGCTCTTTTCTCCTCTGCCCCACCACTTGCTCCTTTCCTGCTGGATGGCATTCTGCCAAAGCCCACACTTCCCATCGCGCCTGCCTCTGGCTCCGGCATAATGAGCCACCCCTGCCCCGTCCCTCTCCCAGTCCAGCACAGCAGGATCCACGGCGGCAAGAAGCCCACGTGGAATTCAAGTCAGAAGACCGCGGACAGATCAGACTCACTGCCCCAACCCCACAGAAGTGACACCCCTGCTGTTCTAATCTTATTATGAAGGTGTCGTCTTGCCTGTGCCAGGGAGGGCAAGGTGAAGAGAGATCGCAGATGTCCAGGACTCAGGATGATCATTTTCTACCTGATGAGTTAATCACGTGCAATTTCACAGAATCCTAGATTCTCGCAACTAAGACAACTAGAGGGCTGGGTAGGATGGGCACTAACATTTGCCTCTTGCCTGCGTACTTCCAGGAACACGGATACTCACCACTTCCTTCCAGGGAGCTGTGTCTGCCCTTAGCCTGCTCTGACTTGAAAATTGCAAGACATGGTTCTAGGCACTGGTTCTTGGCTTGCCCTCCCAAGTGTCCCCCCACTTCCCAGAGATCAGAAGGTAATTCTCACCTCCTCCTATCTTGTATGGCTCAAGATGAACATCTTTAGGGTCTCAGTAATACATCATGTGATATGGTTTCTTCACTCTCAGGGTCATGGCAAGGATCAGCTAAGGCTATGTGTGTGTATATGCGTACATTTTATAAACTGCAATATGCTACATCAGTTCTAAGGGAGCACTTGTATTACTATTACTCCCATAGTCTGTGTCCTCCTCTGCATTCTAGTGATGCCCCAACTTAGCACTTTACCCCCAAAATGTAGCCCCAGTTAGTTCAATGTCACCAACCCCCACAACTTCAAGATGAAAAGACAGAAGCTCATATTTGATTAGCACAAGGTTAAAGATTTTGCATTATTATACATTTAATCCTAAGAACCTGTGCTAGAAATACCCTGTGATTGTCCTATTATAAATGAGGAGACTGAGGCCAAGAGAAAATATAATTTTCAATCTTGGGCAAATTACTTACAAGGCAGATTCAAAAGTGGGGTGTAAGGCTATGGGACCCCAGAACCTAACCCTCTAACCATGAGACTAGAGGGCTTCAAAGGCCATGGTTCTGTTCTTTTCATTCACCAGGAGTTGAGACCTTTGAGAAAGGGTCTTGTCCCCAAGTAGGAAGTGGTCTGGGAAATGGCAGGGGGGAAGCAGGCAGTCATGGAGGGTCTCTGTGATTGTCATTCTCTGTGGCTGGAGCTCAGCCAGGACACAAGGTACTGAGGAAGCCCCACACCTGCACGTGGCTCATGTTTTCTTGAGGAAGTAGGAGTTGGTCATCAGTAAAGTTATGAAGGTCTGGTCTCCACTGTGCTGAGTCCTAACTCTTCTCCAAGGCCACTGAAGGAGTTAGTTCTGAGGAGCGCAAAATCACAAAACTCAAGCTCTAGAAGGGGTCTTCATGTTTGAGATGAGCTAAAAGCAGGCAGCACAGTAGCTAGAAGCGGGGATACTCTGCCTTGTGTTCAAATCCTGACAGTTGAATGACACTGGGAAGTCGGTTAACCTCCCTGAACCTCTGCCCTCTCATCTAAAAAATGGGGACAACCATGCCTGCCACAAAAGGTTAACTAAATGACTTCAAACACGTAAAACACTTAGCACAATGCTGGACCCACGCTAGACCTCAATGTGACAAATGTCAGTCATGACGACAAAGGGGGAGTTCAGTAACTTCAGTGTGGCTTTTGGCTTTCAAAAGCCATTTTCATTTAGAAATGAAATGGAGAAAGAAGGGGGAGGGAGGAAGAGTTCTTTCCCCAAACTTCATAATTTGACTTTTCCTCAATTGGCTCTCACGCAAAAAATAAATACATAAATAAAAACATAACTCTTGTTTTGTCCAAATTCCTATTACACAAATAAGGAACAGAGTCCCACAGAAGGAATAGGACTTAATCCAATGTCACAGGGCAAGTGGGTGGCAGGTAGCCTAGAACTCTTACGCCTTCCCTGGTATTTGTTTCCAAGGCCCAAGATCCTTGAGGGAGATTGAAGAAATTAAGAGAAAGGGAGGTGGGAAATCTGTCACCCTGTGATGAGCAAGGCAGTGTGAATTGATTACACAGGCCGGTTCTGCCCATGACCAAGCGTCCCCATGGAACCAGCAGGTCTGCGGTTATTGGGGCTGGAGGTGCTGAAACCACCCTCTCTCATCCTGGGCCACTCAGACTGGCATAAGCAAGTTAGCATGAAGTCTCTAAATGGTACAAACAATCTGTGCTTAGAGTCAAAACCCAAAATGAGTGATTTTGTGCCAAAGCCAGGACTAAAATGCAGATCTCCTAAATATTCCAACCAAGGGATTTACCAATCTAGACTGCTACTCTGTTTTGTTTTTTTTTTTAAGACATTAATTTTTAGAAGCACTTTCAGGTTCCCAGTGAAAGTGAACAGAAAGCACGGTGATATCCCACACACAGACTGCCCCAGGGCTGTCTAGCCTTCCCCACTGGCCTGCAGAGATGTACATTCGGTCAGCTGATGAACGTACAATGACACATGTTATCACTCGAATCCATAGTTCACACCAGGGTTTGCTGTTGGTGTTGTACCTTCTAGGAGTCTGGACAAATGTTGAATGGCATGTATCCACCATTACAGGGTCCTACAGAATAACTTCTCTGCCCTAAAACTCCTCTGCGGTCTGCCTGTTCATCCCTCATCCTGCCGCCCTTGGCAACCACTGACCTTTTTACTGTCCCCAGCATTGCCTTTTCCAGAGTGTCGTGGTGCTGGAACCCCTCAGGGTGCGGTTCAGATTGGCTTTGGCTGCTCTGGTTTTTATTGCTATTACAGACTGCACCAAAATTTAGTGTCTTAAAGCAATCAGGTTCTGTGGGTCAGGAATTTGAACAGGGCACAGTAGGGATAGCTCTTCTCTGCTCCGTGATGTCCAAGACCTCAGGTGGTAAGACTCAAAGGCTAAGTGTGACTCACAGATGGCGGGCTGAAATCATCTAGAGGTTCCTTTGGCCTCCTATCTGGCCCCTGCACTGGGATGACTTGAAGCCTAGGATTGCCCCTTAGGGAGCTCCCCCATAGCAGAGGGGTTCGTAGGACTCACGGAGTTTCAGGCTCCAAGCATGAGTGCTGCAAACAAGGCATTTCCTTTCATCGCCCTCCCTTGGCATCACTCCTGCCGTACTCTATCAGTCCGAGCCGTCACAAGCATACCAAGTCAAGGGGAAGGGACACAGATGCCACATCTCAATGAATTTACAGGCATTCCCTTTTTCTAGTGGCACAGTTACATTTTGTGGCTGTGTGTCTTGACAACCTAAAAATGCCTATAAGCTCCTTGAAGTCAAGGTCGTACCTTCTACCTCCCCTCTCCTCAGCTCTAAAAGTAGAGCAGAGATTCCATGCCTAAATGCAATGAACATTACAACCCAAACCCTGTCCTTGGCTGTGGCTCCCTGGCAGGGCTCTGGTTAGGCTCGGCACTTAGTTTTAGAACATCCTTCCTTCCCCACCCCTTTTTGCCAACCTCTCCTCACCTACTTCATTGCTACGACCGCTCAGTTCTACTTCAAAATATATTTTTAAGTCCTTCCCCTTCTCCGCATCCAAACTGATGACAGCCTCGCCAGCATACATTACTCTCCTTCTAAAAATCTTCCACTGACATCTATTGTCCTTCAAGTAAAATCTAAGTCTCAGACCCAGAGGATCATGAGTCTGCAGGATCGGCCCATGCCTACCCCTTTGACCGCACTCAACTCATCCCGCTTTGTCCTCTGTGATTCAGCCTTACCAGCATCTGAGACACTAAGCCCCTCCCCCTCCAGATATTTGCACACCCCGCCCTGGAAAGCCCTCCCTGCAGCTCTTTGCCCACCTGCTCATTCTCATCCTGCAGGTGTGCAGCAGTTCAATGTCTCCTCCTTAGAGAGACTCCACTGGGCTCCTTCTCTCCATAAACCCTGAGTCCTTTCATACCAGTAATCCAGACCTGTGATGACTGTGGTATGTCTTATCTCCTTGCTTTCCGCCTTATTTCTGGCAAGTGCAGGGGTGTCTTCCACTCTTTTCCACTGGTCTGCCCTCTGCACCTAGAATTCTCTCTGGCTCCCAGTGTGTGCTCCATAAGTATGTGATATAAATGAGCCAAACACAAACCTGCATAGCTTCTGAGAGCAGAAGAAATTGAGCCCGTAACTTTATTTACTCTTAAAAAACTAATTACAGCACTTCCCTAACCTTGTTGGTGATCTCCTGATCGAAACGGGCTGCACTTCATAAGATAGAATGGAAAGAATTGGAGAATATTAGTGCTTTGGTGGGGCCCTTAGAGATCATTTAATGTCTCATTTTGTAAATGAGAAAACTGGAAGCCAGAGAGGCCACAGGATTTTACCCAAGACCATATCCATGTCTTCATAATATAATAGTTCTTCGTGTTTAATTTCTTTAATTAAATAAGCAGTTGTCCGTTGGAAAACATGAAAACTGCATCGAAATATGTCTCACAAAGATTGGAGCTCCCCTATTCCCACTCCCCTCTCCAGGAGAGACTACTATTTCTACTTTGGAGCGAATCCTTCCAGGCCTCTTCACATGTACTTATAAATAAATATATGTGCATATTTACGCGTCTCTATAGCTGTGCCATAACACTTGACTATCTTGAAAATTAGTGGAGAGTTTGAAATAAAAAGACTTCTGTACAAATGCCTTTCTTAATATACCAGCAAAGACAGAGGGTTCAAGGAGAGGGATTCTATCCTGTGCTACCCAGTGACAGAGCAAGTAACCTGCCAGGAGGGCACTGGGGGATTGGCCACATGGCAGTCAGGAACAAATCAACTTTTGCTTCCTTTGACTATTCAGGACCTGCTGATTTGGATGGAAAGTGAAATTCTAAACTTTCCTGGTGATGAGGTGCTGACTGATTTATAGGAAATTGATTCAACAGTGAATGACTTCGTATACCTTTATATGTAGAGGTCATAACTAGAAGAAGGAAAATCATTCAAAAAGAAAGTGGTAGAGGGGAGCCAGAAAAAGGAAGGAAGAAGAGTTCACTGATTAAGAATGGGAGAGGGTGCCTGGATGGCTCAGTGGGTTAAGCCTCTACCTTCAGCTCAGGTCATGATCTCAGGGTCCTGGGATCAAGCCCAGCTACGGGCTCTCTACTCAGCTGGGAGCCCGCTTCCCCCTCTCTCTCTGCCTGCCTCTCTGCCTACTTGTGATCTCTCTCTCTCTCTGTGTCAAATAAATAAGTAAAATTAAAAAAAAAAAAAGAATGGGAGAGCTAGAGTCAGGTAGGCTGGGCTGAAATTTTGAAGCCTCATTGAGCCTCAGTTTCCCTATCTGTAAAAGGGAAATAACACCAGTACTAGTGGCATGGTACCCCCTACACATGAGATTTGTTTATAAACTGAACAGATGGTAATGATGATGTTAGATGCCTTTCTGTTACTTTCTATTGATTGGGTAAGACAAGTTAAACCAGGTCATGAGTCATAAATATCTGAGATCTTTAAAAGAAATTAAAAACATTTTTATGGGATCCTAAAAGTATGAGTTCCCCCATAGCAGCATGGTTCCCAGTAGTCATGGAGGTCTGGGCTCCAAGCATGAGTGCTGTAGCGTCAGGGCTGGGACAAGCCCATGCCATGTGCAAGCTGAATTTATGGAGGAATTAGAACAGTGCAGAGGGTGAGAAGGAGCTACACCTGGTGGAGAGAAGGAGGAGTGAGTTTCACAGAAGGATGTAAAGACATACATGGAGTAAACATGAAAGCACAAGCTGATTGAGGAGACTCAGTCTTAGATCCAAAAAATTCCCACTTTAAGCTAGAGACCCTGTACTTCATCCCTGCATTCAGGCAACTTCAAGTGTTTCTTTGAAACAAAGTGCCTTCCCAGGTGAGCTTTCTGGTTCATCCCTAAATGCCCCAGTGCGTAAGCCAATGCCCAGCCCATGCATATTAGCGCTAATGATTTTCCAACGGAAGAGATTTCCTTTCATAGCCATTCATTCATTCATACATCTGTTTATTTATTCCATACATAAACAATTAAATTTCTTGAGTACCTAATGTGTACTGTCTGGGGGCATAGCTGTGAGGAAGACAGCAAAGAATCATACTGTTATGGAACATATATTCTGATAAGGAATAAAACATTCATTAGTAAACCAATAAGTAAATAAAATATTGCAGCTGTTGCTCTGAAAGTCAATCAGGGAGGCATGAGAGACTGGGTAGAGGGGAATAAGGAGGCTCTTCAGTGGGATGGGCAGGGGAGCCTCTCAAAGACGATGTTTGAGCAGGGAGCTGACCAGTGTGAGGGAGCCAGCCATGTGTGCCAACACTGGCCATGTGTGCCAGAAGGAAAGCTGTCCTCAGGCTGGCGTGACTCAGAAGTTCTAAGGATCAGAACAGAGGTCTAGAGCATGGTAAGTGGAAATGAGATCAGAGAAGGAGTGACTGGAAGGACCAGGGGGTGCAGTAAATCATTTTGAAGGCAGTATGGTGGAAGGAAACTAACAAGAAATCCCTGTAGCAGTTTTTCCACTGGCTGTTTCAATTCCCCATGCACAGATCAGGATAGCGTTGATACTCTAGACACACACACACACACACACACACACACACCAGTACAACCAGTACTCTCTCACGGGTCAGTGCATACACCATGCCAGTTGTTAAGTATTTTGAATATCATCCTTGCATCAGAGCCAACTATGTGATAAGCACAGGATTATACATCAGGTGCAGGGGAGGGAGAAGAGAAGCATAATAAACATCCCTTATCTCCTGCAGTTCACAATCAAGTTAGGTAATAGAGACACATGAATAATTCATTTATGACACATCAAAGCCTTTCTTGTATTGGCAACAGGAATAAAATACTCTCAAATCAAGGGGAAGGAAGCATGAGAAGTTGGGAAAGGAATTTGGCCGAGGTGAGACCTGCACTGGCACCAGAAGCTGTGATGGGATGACACAGAGCAGGAGGGTGAGACAGGCAGAGGGAGAAGCCCGAGGGAGAAACCACGACCGCGCATGAGGGTACATGGGAGAGCCGTGAAGGGGCTGACCATGAGGGGTAGCAGCAGGGGCAAGAAATGGAGTAGGAGAGGAAAAACAAGGCTAGAAATACGAAACTGGGAGAGACTACAAGCGCTGTGTATGCCTGCCTCAACCTCCACCTTCCTCAGTCAGCAACAGCAGACCTTGGAGAAGGGCCAGGGAGCTGTGAATAAATACCGACCGGTCTTCACCACCTCACCCAGGATGTTCCATCTGAGTCACACACTTCCCTCATCAGTAAAGCTCACAAAATACCAAACTTCTGGGGGCAGCTGAAGATGAGGGGAGGTAACAAACATAATGCCTAGCATGCTGGAAATAACACATGGCGGTAGTTTCTACTACTGTGGAACTTTCTTTTTTTTTTAAGATTTTATTCATTTACTTGACAGAGATCACAAGTAGGCAGAGAGACAGGCAGAGAGAGAGAGAGGGAGAAGCAGGCTTCCTGCTGAGCAGAGAGCCCGATGTGGGACTAGATCCCAGGACCCTGGGACCATGACCTGAGCCAAAGGCAGAGAGTTTAACCCACTGAGCCACCCAGGCGCCCCAACTGTGGAACTTTCTGATGAAAGTCTTGGTGGTCGTGATGTGGTTCACGCTCAGTTACTAGCTGAATGGGTAAGGAGGATGGACAGTAGGTGGGAACAAAAAAGGAGCATGGGGACCATATTCCAATAATCATCATCTCCAGAGCTGTACAGATGCTAAATGTCATCCAGTTTAACCCTCTCACTTTACAGATAAAGAAAGGTTCATAGAAGGGGGTGTTACTTGCTAGAACCAGGTAACTCGGCTTCCAATACAGGGCTCCTTTCCTCACACATTGTTTCCCTGACCATTTCTCTACTCATTCTTTAGCCAAAGACTGGGGTCCAAAGCAGAACGAAATCTACAAAGCATACTCCTTTCAGGAATGTTTACTGGAATTTAAGCCAAATAAGAAGAGGATGCCATTTTGTTAATTTAAATTAAGGTGACTAGTATTACAAGGCATCTTAACCCCCAAGCTAACATTTTAAAAAAAAAACCTTGAGGTCTGGGGTGCCTGGGGGGCTCAGTTGTTAAGCATCTGACTTTGGCTTGGACCATGATCCCAGGGTCCTAGGATTGAGTCCGCATCGGGATCCCTGCTCAGGGGGGAGCCTGCTTCTCTCTCTCCCACTCCCCCTGCTTGTGTTCCCTCTCTCATTGTGTCTCTGTTGAATAAACAAATAAAAATCTTAAAAAACAAAACAACAACAACAAAAAAAACCCTTGAGGTTCATGATGCATTCACACCTGTTGGGGGGAGGGCAGGTAGGGTAAAGAACAGCCCCTGGACCTGGGACAGCTCATCTCCATTTGATGCTAATCGCATGTGAATGCTTGAGTTAAAAAGACATCATTAAAACTACATTAAGTTTAATTATGCCAGCAGCATCAGGCAGGGAGAGGCACAGCTTTAATGCAGAATGCATAATTAGATAAGACCTAATTCATTAGATTCTTATTTGTTAAGAAAATGTGTTTCATCTGTAAGTGTCATTGAAAGGAGTGGCTAGGAAACCAGCTCCCAGGTGAGGGCATTTCTGGCACCCCCAAGGCCTTCAGTGACACATCCCTCCATGAAATACTGACAGGGACATGCTGCTGACTTTTGCAAGTGAGCTATGAGGGAGGGCAACCTCCAGGATTCCAGGAGACAGAGCCTGGCTGCCTTATGTTTTTTGTACAGTATGACAAGAGTCCTGGGAAAGAAGTCAGGAGACTTGGGCTCTATGATTATGTCAGCCATTCCTTAGCTGTAGGTATCTGGAGGAGTTATTTAACCTCGAAGGACCTCAGTTTCCTCAGAAAGGAACTTTATAAGTAAACTTACAAAGTTAACAAGGACGTGGGAAAAAGGGAATGCTCTGTGCTCCTGGTAGGACTGCAAACTGATATAACCACTATGAAAAATAGTATGGAGGTTCCTTAAGAAATTAAAAATACAAATATGATAGGATCCAGCAATCCCACTTCTGCATTTATACCCAAAAAAAATAAAGTCATTATCTCAGAGATATCTGCACTCCCATGTCCACTAAAGCAGTATTCATAATAGCCAAAATATGGTAACAACCTAAGTATGCACAGATCGATGAATGGATAGAGGAAAAATTCTAGGTGTGTGTGTGTGTGTGTGTGTGTGTGTACACACACATATACACAGATGGAATATTATACAGCCTTTAAAAAGAGGGCAACTTGGGGGCACCTGAATGATGCAGTTGGTTAAGTGGCAGGTTCTTGTTTTCAGCTCAGGTCATGATCTCAGGGTTCTGGGATCGAGCCTCGTTGCCAGCTCTGTGCTCAGCGGAAAGTCTGCTTGAGATTCTCTCTCCCCCTCTGCCCCTCCCCTCACTTACTCACTCACTCTCTCTCTAAAATAAGTAAATCTTTAAAAAAAATAAAAAGAAGGAAACCCTGCCATTGGCAACAACTGGAAGGCATTATGCTGAGTGAAATAAGTCAGATGGGGAAAGACAAACGATGCATGGTATCATTTATATGTGCAATCTAAAAAATAAAAATAAAATAAAAGCTCATAGAAACAGAGAGTAGAAAGTGGCCACCAGGGGCTGGGGTCGAGGGAGGATATAGAGACATGTTGGTAAAAGTGTACAAACTTTGTTACAAGATGAATAAAGTCTGAGGATCTACATGGAACATGGTAACTAGAGTTGATGGCGCTGTATTATAGGATGAAAAATTGCTGAGAGTAGAACTTAAGGGGTGCCTGGGTGGCTCAGTCTATTTAAGCATCAGCCTTTGGCTCAGGTCATGATCCTGGGAGCATTACGCTCCCTGCACAGTGCAAAGACTGCTCCTCCCCCTGTTCGTACACATGCACACACACTCTCTCTCTCTAACTAAATAAATAAAATCTTAAAAAAAAAAAAAAAAAAAAGAGCAGGGCACCTGGTTGGCTCAGTCAGTTAAGTGGCTGCCTTTTGCTCAGGTCATGATCCAGGAGTCCCAGGATTGAGTCCCGCATCTGGCTCCCTGCTCAGCAGGGAGCCTGCTTCTTCCTCTGACCCTCCTCCCTCTTGTGCTTTCTCTCTCTCTCTCTCTCTCTCACTCTCTCTCTCTCAAATAAATAAAAATCTTTTTAAAAAATAAAAATTTAAAAAAAGCAGAACTTGAATGTTCTCACCTCAATAAATGAGCAAGCAAACAAAGGTAAAGTTGTGAGGTGAGGGAGGTATTATTTAACCCAGTGGGGGCGGGGATCCTTTCACAATGAATGGGTGCATCAAATCTTCTCATTGCACACTTGCAGTATCTCACGGTTTTATTTGTCAATCGTCCTTCAAGTCAAGCTGAGAAATAGAATGAAGTTAACTGCAATAGCCTCATAGGGTTGATGTGAGATTGAAAGGAGACGATCCCTGCACCGTGGTTAGCGTGGCGCCTTGAATGGTCTATGTTCTCAGTAACTGGTATTTGCTACTGCCGCCATCATCGTCACCATTGTCACCATCAGCAGGCAGTTCTCCTATTATTCCATCAGCACTGTGTGAGCAAATGCTCTTCCTCTCTGAGCCTCTATTTCCTCTTTTACAGACTAAGATGGTCCTCCCTAATCATCTCAAAGGTTTTTGTTTTGGTTTTTTTGTTGTATTTTGCTGGATGAGCATTCCTTTTTTTTTTTTTAAGATTTTATTTATTTATTTGACAGACAAAGATCACAAGTAGGCAGAGAAGCAGGCAGAGAGTGAGAGGGAGAAGCAGGCTTCCCGCTGAACAGAGATCCAGATGTGGGACTCGATCTCAGGACCCTAAGACCATGACCTGAGCTGAAGGCAGAGGCCTTAACCCACTGAGCCACCCAGGTGCCCCGAACATTCTTAACTTTGATCTGATTCGCAGTAGGGTCCCACAAGTGTTAAGAAAGACCACACATCTTGTGTTTTAAGGTCAAGGACCCCTTTGAGAATCTGATAAAGGAATATGAGCCCCACCCCAGGAAAAATGCACACACACACATACACACACACATACACTTCCCAGTTCAGTTTGAAGAAGATCGTGGGACCTATCCGAAATCTACTTCCTGTCCCCCCATGTGTCCATGAACCCTAGAGTAAGAAGCCCTGCTCCAAAGTTCCCTCTTAACTGCTTACCTCTGGAAACTTCCCCTCATAGGGCGTCCATGGCCGGCCTGTAAAATGGGACTGTCAAACCTGCAAACATGCTGTTCCACAGCCACAGGCTCTGCACAACAATGAAAGCTCTGCAGTCCACCCAGATTCAGATTCATTTCCCACAAGCTGTAAATATTCACCCGCAAGGTACTTCAACTCTCTCTGTCTCCGTTTCCCCTTCTGACTGGTGGGAGGATTAAATGAGATCATGAACAAAAAGGACAGACTCTAGCACATAGTAAACCCTCAGGAAATTCTGGCCATACTATTACTATTTTTAAAAACCTTTGAGCACCTCTAATCCAACCCTGCCCCCATTTTATAGATGGTAAATCTGAGAGTCAAAGAAAGGTCCAGAGAACAAAGATCAGCACCAGTCACAATAAAAGGACCTTCTGAAAATTACCCAAAAAAGGAGGCCTCTAGACGTGTGGAAATTTAAACAAGCACACACAGCGAACAGGAGAAGTGGAGAACAGAGGACCCGAGGCCCCAGGGCAAAGAGATGGCAATACTTGCCAACGCCAGTCACATTGCTCAAAGACCATAAAAGGCATTCCAGAGACTAAAAAGCATTGCCGGCAAGCACGGTATGTGCTGAAGCCCCCAGCCAAGCAGGACTGGCCGTGGGAAGCGGCTGGCTGCCCGGGCTTGATCACAGCCCTCTCCCTGGGTGGGTACCTCTCATCCCAGCCCTTCACAGCGATTGGTCCTCATCCCAAAGGTTCAGTGGGGCTAAGCGCGTTTTCCGTGTGAAAGCCCAGCAGGTGAACGATCTGAACCTCCTCAAGGTATTATTACCAAGTCAAAGCGTCCAGTGCTTTTTAAAAAATACCTTGCAAGCAGCCACCTCTGAGGGGAATGTCAAGGGCCCCCAGGAATCCCCTCGTGAAGAAAACCCAGCTGGTACCCTCTGGGGTTTCCAGTCCCTCTCCTCAAGAGTCACATCGAGAGGATACGAAAGGAAGGCAGGTCAGCAGGGAAAAAGTCTCCGGGCTCGTTGCCCGCTGGTCGGTAGAGCGGAGTGTTCCCCAGCATGGGCGTAGAGCCGGGTGACCTCGGTCTGAATCGAAATTCCTCCACTTGTGCAACTTACGGAACCCTTTTACATCTCGAATGGTTCGGCCGTGAAGTGAGAATCATGACAGAACCGGCTTCCTATACTGATCTGCTCTTGAAGCACAGGACGCAGCACAAAATAGTAGACCAACAATTACTGTATCTGTTATTTTAAATAAAAATAAAAACCATATCCAGGCAGCCTTAGATTCCCCAGAGTTCCCCCTCAAGAAAACCAGAATATCATATTCTGATGATTAGAGACCTCCGTTCAAAGAAATTAGTATCCTAAACCATAAGCTTCAGTCCACTCATTCTGGCTTCCACGATTACATGATGAATTTTTTTTTTTTCTTTCTGAAAGCCTAGCTTGGAGGAATGTTACTCACCTATCCCAGATGGATAAAACATCGTGATCCTTGTCATGCAGGATCTATTATGCAAGGTCTTAGTAGGTATCATTCCCTACAGGTGCATTTTCACAGAAATCAATTAGGAGTTCTTGCTAAAGAAGGTTCTAGGAAGAAATAAGCTTAAAAAGGGCTGGTTGAAACAGTGTTTCTTCCCTATAGACCCTATCAGGGCCTTTATAGTGTGCATGTGTATATGCAGGACCAAAACTGGCTGTTTCCTCCTATTGCCTTTCAGGAACTCTCCATCTCTACTTACCTTATCAGTGTTGACAGCCCCAGACCTGGTTGAGTCCTCTTTTAGCTAGGTACTCTCTCCCTGGGTGATCTCAAGCAATCCTAGAACTGCAAGTGCCACTATAAGATGACAACATTCAAACTTTATCCCCAGCTCTGAGCTATAGATCCCACTTTGATATTAACCACTGCAAAGCAGGACTCACTACCCCACTGTCCATTACCAGCCACTTCCTCCCTACCCTTTCCATTTCATTTAGTGGTACTACCACCTACTCAGATTAAAGTCCTTAACCTGGGAGCCAATCTCTTTCTTCCTTGAATACCTACATCCAATTCATTTGCAAATTTTTCAGATTTCTCTTCCAAAATATATCTCAATTATGTCACTTCAATTTCCACTACCGCCATCGAATCCACATCATTCTCTCCTGTCTAAACCACCACAACCGCCCCTTCACAGGCCTTGCAAATCCCACTCTTGATCCCCTCCATCCACTCTCTACATTGCATCAGAGTGATGAGACAAAAATTTGAGTCAAATTTCTGTTAAAACTTTCAATACCTCCCCATATTCTCAGGATCAGGTCCAAATACCTTAAAATTCTAAACACCTTGAAATTCCAAACAAGGCCCTTGCTAAACTAGGTCCTGCTCACCTCTCCAATGTCTCCCTTTACCAGACCCACCTTAGCTCTCTAAGTCTCATCCATACTGAATCATCTTTTGGTCCCCCAGATAAATTCTATTCACTCTCCTTCATCTATCTACAACACTTCCCCTCCCTTCCTATTGTCTGGCTTGTCCAATCAGATGGATAGGGTGCCCTTCTAGTGTGCTCCCACAACCCTTGGTATTTTCCTAATCAAAGTTCTTATCACGCCAGGCAATAGTTACTTGGTCCCTCCTTTTCCTTTTCCACCACATTTTTGCAGGACAGTAACTGTATTGTTTTCATGCTTGTAATCACAATGTTGAGAACAATGCATGGCAGAGATCAGATGATCCTTAGGTGTTACAAAGAATTATGGGCAGGAAGAAGATACAAAGAAAAACTATTTAGGCAGCACACACAGGAGAAACATAGATTAGCATGTGGACATGAGCACCAAGGGTAGATGATGGTAACACTTTGGGTAGAGAAGAGGTCACCTATATAAAATAGGGCCAGATACCAGAGGAGCATGGATACCAAACCCAGGACCAATAACACCACCATATATAGTCTAATACACACCATAACAAGATGGGATCAGAAGAAATCTTGACTGGGTGTTTGATGACAGGGATTTGAGTCCTTATTGTTCTATGAATTAGCTGCATAATGTTCACATTCCTCATTTGTAAAGAAGGGGTTAGACTGGGGTCATTTAAATGTCCTTGACAAACCCATTCTATGCCACAAAAGCTACTTTCCAAACATTTTTCATACTACTATCTTATGCTTTTCTCTATATATCTCTGCTTCAGATTCCTGAATATATAGGTGGATATCTATATATTCCTCAATACCTAGTTCAAATATCACCTTGTCTGAAAAAACTTCTGTTATCCCAAGGGGTGAGATAATCCTTCCCCCACTTTGTAATGTCACTCAAATGTATATGTGTTTCTGTTAGCACTTCCCACATTATGACACTTTCTATAATGTGATTACAGCCATAATATTTTGTAAAACTAATAGCCAAGGACTTCTGGCTTCTAATAATGGCAAAGTAGACTTCAGGATATTAACCTCCAGCTGTAACAATGACAAACTCTGAAAAAAAAAAAATGTGAAAGCAACAGTTTAAAGACTCTAGAGGGCAGGGATTCCTGGGTGGCTCAGTCAGTTAAGCCGCTGCCTTCAGCTCGGGTCATGATCCCAGCGTCCTGGGAACGAGTCCCACATCCGGCTCCTTGCTCAGCAGGCAGCCTGCTTCTCTCTCTGCTCCTGCCTGCCACTCTGCCTACTTGTGTTCTCTCTCTCTCCCTGACAAATAAATAAATAAAATCTTTAAAAAAAAAAAAAAAAAAAGACTCTAGAGGGCAAGTAAAAGCAAGCAGAAATTGGGGGAGATTCAATCTTGAAAGAAGGGTCACACCAGAGTTGAGATCCACAATTACTTGCACTTCACCCTGAGGAAATTCTCCAGTCTGTATGGTAAGATTCTTGGTGGATAGAGTTCAAAGGGAAATCTCCAGTTTTACTGGCCTGAAGAGTTGGAGGAAAGGGTTCAGGGTTGACAGAGGATCTAAAAATTGAGGGTGAAATCTAGAAAAGGATGGAATCAAGAGTGGAGGAACCCCCAAAATCTGTATATAGGCAACCTTCAAATTTTTGATTGATCTCTGAACTACGTGTTCATGGGTTGAGCCATGAAGGATCTAAGAGGAAAATAACAGCTGGAAGGCTGGAAAGAGCTGAGCAGAAATATCAGTAGCTGTCTGTCACAGGAGAGACCAAATTTGGAATTCAAATTCCACCAAGTTATAGGGCCTTGGCAACCATATCAGACTTTCCCCTGAAACTTCAGGAGGGCTATGCCTCAGGAGGGAATACTATATCCAAAGACTGAGGGATTCACCCTAGAATTAAGTGTAAACCCAAAATGGACCCACTCAGACAAAGAATAAAATTAAGCCTTGAAAAGCTCAAAATGTTCCAGCAGCATTTTAACTCCCTACTAAAATAAACCTCAGTTCTCTTTGAAGGAGGATAACAGAATGTAGTCTCTAAAACTTTTTGTCCAAAATAGTCAGGATACAGTAAGAAAATTATTAGATATAAAAACTGTAAAAAGTGACATGTGTCCTCATTAGATTGGTTGGAAAAGATTCTACTTTATGAAAGAGTTTTTGTAAGATGTAAATTATTTCTTTACGTATTTGATAGAGTTTACCAATGAATCTGTCCAGACCCAGGTTTTCTTTAAGGAATGGTGATTAATCATGAATTCAGCTACTTTAATTTATCTATCTACTTTAATAAATGTACAACTGTTTATTTTTTTTCTATTTCTTCTTGTATTGGTTTTGAGAAGTTTTACTTTTTAAGGAATTTTTCATTTAAGTGGTCAAGTTTCTTGGCATAAAGTTGTCCATAATGGCCTCTTATCCTTTTAGTGTCTGTAGGATCTGTGGTGATAACACCTTTTTCATATCAATTTTAGATGATTTGTATTGTCTTTTTTCCCCTTAGTTATTCTAGTTAGGTGTTGGTCAGTTTTGCTTATCTTTTCAGAAAAAAAGCTTTTGGCTTTGTTAGTTTTCTTTATTCTCTATCTTTTTAAAAAATTATGATGATTTCTGTTTTTATTTATATTATTCTAATCTGTCTACTTACTTTGGATTTATTTTGCTGTTTTCCCCACAGTTTTCTAAGATGGAACTTTTGGTCACTAATTTAAATCATTCTTCTTCTCTAATATAAGCATTTAAAACTACAAATCTACTTTTAAATACTGCTTTAATTTGCATCTCACACAATTCATGCATCATGTTTTCATTTTCTTTTACTTCAAAATATTTAAAAATTATCTTTGTGGGGCACCTAGGTGGCTCAGTGGGTTAAGCCTCTGCCTTCAGCTCAGGTCATGGTCCCAGGATCCTGGGATCGAGCCCCGCGTCGGGCTCTCTGCTCCGCAGGGAGCCTGCCTCCACCTCTCTTTCTGCCTGCCTCTCTGCCTACTTGTGATCTGTCTGTCAAATAAATAAATAAAATCTTTAAAAAAAAATAAAATTATCTTTGTGATTTCTTTTCAACTCATAAATAATTTAGAGGCATGTTTAATTTCTAAATATTTGGGAATTTTCAGATATCATATAGTTAATGGTTTCTAAATTGAGTTTAGGAAAAAAACATATACTGTATAATTTTAAATCCTCTGAAATGTATTTACTTGTGTTATATGAAATGTGAAGGACCTAGATTAGCCAAAACTGGAAAATAAATTTAAATGTTGTAGGACTTACACTTTCTGATTTAAAGATTTAAAAAACTAAAGAAATCAGAACAATATGGTATTAATGTAAGGAAGAAAAAAAAAATCAGTAGGGCAGAAGAGTGTGTCCAGGAATAGAACTAAACATAAATGGCCAATTCGTTTTTGACAAAGGTGCCAAAGAACATAACACAGAAAATGTAGTCTTCTCAATAAGTACTGATGAAACAACCAGATATCCATATAGAATTTTGAAAATTAAACCTCTACTTCCCTCTTGACACCATTCTTGTAAAAATCATCAATATAAAACTGAAACTATGAACTTTTAGAATAAAACATAGGAGATTATTTTCACGACCTCGGGATAGAGGAAGACAAATAGTACTAAACATAAAAAAAAAGTGAACTGAATTTATCAACCTTAAAAATTTTAAAACATAAAAGCTATAGTGATATGTCGATATAACTTATTGCAATAAAAAAAAAAACAAAGACACCATTAAGAAAATAAAAATGCAGGCTAAAGTTTGGTAGAAAATATTTGTAATATATTTGACAAAGGACTTATACCCAAAATACAGAAAGAATCCTTACAGATGAATAATATAAAGATAAGCCACCCCCCACAAAAAAGTAAACAACTTAGACACTTCACCAAAGAGATACATGAGTTACCAATAAACAAACTAAAAAATGCTCAACATCATTAGCGATAAGAGAAATGTAAATTAAACTCCTAATGGGATTCCATTTCATACCACTGGATTGGCTAAAAGATAAATGTCTGATAATATAAAGTATTGTAAAGGGGATAAGGCAACCAGAACTCTCATACACTGCTAATGGGAATGTCAAATAATACAACTTCTTTAGAAAGGAGTTTATCAGCTCTGTATATAGTTACCTATATACCCATTCTGTGATCCAGAAATTTAATTTTTGTAGTAGGCAGCCTTTAAGATGGTGCCAAATAATCTGTTTCCTGTTGTTTGTAGCCTTGTATAATCCCCTTCCCTTGAGTAACTTGATTCTAATAGAACACAGGAACATGGAGATGCCACTTCTGTGATAAGATTACAAAAGGTTGTCCTTCAAGCTAGCTAGCAGGCTCTCTCAATTGCCTTTTCAGCTTGTATACTTTGATAAAGAAAGCTGACATCTTGGAAAAGCCCACATGGCAAGGAACAGAGGATGGCCTCTAGACAACAGCCTACAAGAAACTGAGGCCCTCAGTTCAACAGCCCACAAGGGACTTAATCCTGCCAACAACCATATGAGCCTGGAATTAGATTCTTTCTCAGTCAAGCCTTCAGATGAGACCCAGGCCTAGCCAACACCTTGATCACAGCTTCTTAAGACACTCTAAAGAAGAGGACCCAGTTAAATAGTACATAAATTTCTGAACCACAAAAACTAGGAGAAAATAGATATGTATTGTTTTAAACTACTAAATTTGTGTAATTCGCTATGCAACAATAGACAACCAATATAAACTAATAGGTAGTTTCCCAAGAGAAATGAAAAGACCAATGTTTCTTAAGCAGGTCACACATAAGGAACAAGAGGTGGGGAAATTAGGGGAGGAGGGGGCAAGACTGAAATCATGTAAGGTCCTGGCAGCTGCAGGAGGAAGTTTGGCTTTTATTCTGAGAGATGTAAAATGACTAGCGGGCTTTATGCAGAGCATAACTTGATTTGACTTATATTTAAAAGAATCACTCTTGTCTGCTGGGAGTGGAGTGGGGGAAGGGTTCAGCAAGGAGGCCGGTTAGCAGTTTACTGCACCAGTCCATGCAAGAAATAATGGAGGGCTGGTCTAGGGTGGCCACGTGGGATGATGAAAAGAGGTCAGATTCTAGATATATTTCCAAGGAGAAGGATCTGTTGCTGGATTGAATGTGTAACACACAGGAAGGAGAGGAGACAGGGATGAAATCAAGGATGTGGATGGAGGAGGGACTCTTGCAAGGAAACAAGAGGATCTGGATTTTAATCCTTGGCCCTGCTTCTAACCTGCCATACGACCCTGCCGCCCTTCATATGTAGGATGATAAATCTTTAAAGTGGGATTAACCATATCGGCCATGTCTCTAAGAACCATATAAAGATCCAATCAAGCTCAAAGTGCTTGAAAAAGCAACAAAGACCACCAAAAGTTTACCCTTTATTCATCTCCAACCTTAGAACCTCCATCAACAGCTGTTGCTGCTTCCCTGCCTCCCTCTCCTCCCCAGAATGCAGTGATGCAGTAAGTCATAAATCACACTGACATAGAAACCATCATTATCTCTGTCAGTGGACAGTATGTGGCACCCTGTGAGTGATGATGGTCTGGCAACCAGCTTCAGCTGGCTCAGGAGAAGGAATCACTCACCTTCCTAGCACAGACATCACTGAAAATGACTAAAGGAGCAGAATCAGGACCTTTCTGAGGACACTGCCTCTGTCTCGAGTTGCCTCCTTGTAAAGTGACTATCACATAGCACACTGCGTCCCTTTCATTGTGGTGTGCTCCCAATCTTTAGGGCAGGGAGTCTAGACACTCATGGGGAAAATTTAATTTCAATTCAAGTAAAGCACAAGTGGTACACTGTACTCCCTGCCCCAACCCTGCTTTATTTGTCCCCCTCCACATATCACCACCTGACATACATTTCACTTACTATCTATCACCCCCGCCTATAAAATATATGCTCCTTGAGAGCAGGGACCTCTGCCTGCTCTGTCTACTGCTCCACTTTAAGCATCTGAAAGAGGGTCTGACATGCAGCAGAAGCACAATTAATCTTTGTGAAATTAATTGGCAGATGACATTTTGAAAACCTATTAGTTGTCTCTGGAAATATTAAAGCTTTTCTTTCTTTTAAAAAATATGTACAGGGGTGCCTGGGTGGCTCAGTGGGTTAAAACCTCTGCCTTCGGCTCGGGTCATGATCTCAGGGTCCTGGAATCGAGCCCCGCATCGCATCAGGCTCTCTGCTCAGCAGGGAGCCTGCTTCCTCCTCTCTCTGCCTGCCTCTCTACCTACTTGTGATCTCTGTCAGATAAATAAATAAAATCTTAAAAAAAAAAAAAATAGGTACAGACATTCACAAAATTTTGGCATACAAATTCAGGGAATTTTGCTGAAACCCTAAAATCCATCCATGAATAATCAATGAATCAATCCACAAATAATCTCCTTAATTAAAATCCATAGCATAATGGAGAGAACCTTGACCAACAGCCCTGGACTTTAGATCTTAATCTTAGCTTCACCAATACCTTGCTTGTGGCTGGGGCAAGTCTTTTCTACAATCTGGGCTTCACTCTTCTGATCTGTAAAATAGATGGAATGGGCAAAGTAATCTATAACATCCCTTTCAGGTCTAACATTTAAAATTATCTGGTGCCATAGAATTGAAGTTCTCTAATCCAAATCTTGCACTATGCTGATGGGAAAATTAAGATTCAGAGAGTAAAAAGCACTACCCAGTCCAAAGGAGATTCATTCCAACCTACTGTCTTGAGTTTTCTGACTATGAACGAGACTTTTGGTGGATTTGGTATGTTTGCAGATGCATCTCCCCTGCTGCCATCCTTCCTGCTTCTGAATGAGCCCCTGAGCCTGGCAAGCAAAACCTGCTAAAATCTTTTGCTGGCCCCTGCTGCTAGCAGAATATGTGCTTAGAATTCCAAAGGGCTTTCCCTCATGTACTTCAGGGACCCCAGTCTCCTTCATGCCTGTCCTCTCCCCTTTCCTACTTGTTTCCCTTTAACATTCATAGCTCCTTGGTGAACTGAATTAGACGGTGCCAATGTGGATATATGCTTTCAATTAAAATATTTTATTTAAAAACAAATCAACAAATACTAACCACTACCCCAGATGGACTCTTTTTCGATTTGGAATTTTCCCTTACCCAAGGCTGTGTGCTTTTCTGTTCTTCACTACCAAGATGTTGCTTTCAGCTCAAGATTTAGGCAATCAATATTTTTTACTGATGTGATTCAATTTCAGAGCTATAGAAAGTTGGCCACTTACAGTTGATGGAGAAAGAAGGGAAAGGCAAATCAGTCTCCTTATCAGTTCACCTGTCCTTATCAGCTAATATTTCTATATTTTTTTATCAAAAAAGTTCATCCAGATGGTAAAAATTCAAGGTCATGGCCAGGTGACAAAGGCTGGACTTATATGGCAGGTGTTTTGAAAGAGGAAATCTAAGAGTCAATGCCCGTCAGAGTGCTTGATTCATGGTAGATATTCAACTATTACAGGGAAGACAGAAAAAAAGACAGACACTAGATGACCTCAAGTTGTTGCTTCCACATCAACTTTTAGATTCTATGAAGACCAGGGCATTGGGAAGATGCTTCCCGTACCTTCCACTCTTCCTAAATTTTCTGTGTGCCACTTCCCATAGTTAGAGACTAGACTCCTTAATACAGCCAAGTGCAGAAGAAAACAGCTTTGTATATTCGTTTCCTATGGCAGCTGTAACCAATTACCACAAACCTGGTGGCTTGAAACAATTAAAAGTTATTCTCTCACAGTTCTAGAGGCCAGAAGTCTGAAATTGGTTTTGCTGAGCTGAAATCAAGTCTCAGCAGGGCTGCACTCCCTCCACAGGCTAAGAGAAAATCCCTCCCTTGCTTCTTCCCACTTCTGGAGTCCCTGCAGTCCCTGGCCTGTGTCATATCACTCTAGTTACTGCCTCTGTGGTCACACTGCCTGTTCCTCACCTATGGATATGAAATCTTTCTCTGCCTTGTTCTTAGAAGGACACATGACTTGATTTAGGGCGACCCGGATATTCCAGAAGGATCTCTTCATTTCAAGACCTTCTCCTTAATCACATCTGCATAGAATTTTTCTTGCAGGGTTGCTAATGAGGAGATGGGTGGGGGAGGGGCTAATAGGGATGGGTATTAAGGAGGGCACTTGTGATGAGCACTGGATATTGTATGTAAGGGATGAATCACTAAATTCTACACCTGAAACCAATATTACACTCTATGTTAACCAATATTACACCATACATCACACTATAACACAGATGTTAACTAACTAGAATTTAAATAAAAACTTTTTAAAAAAATAATTTTTTTCCCAAATAAACTAACACAGGTGCCAGGAATTAGGATGTGGACATACCTTTGGGGGTGGGGGTCACATTTTACAGCCTACCATAGTTATACCCAGAGGTGCTCACTCAAGACAACTGTCATAGACAGTAACACTCCTATCCCCACTTGCACCCAGCTATGAACACAGATCCTTCCTACTTTACTATTCTCCTCAAATGTAATTTTGAAAAGTTACTTCTTTTATTATTATGGTTATTTTGGATGAAGGGAAGTAGAAATGAAGAGGGTCTCCTTTTTCTCTGCCTATGGAGGCAAACTATTTCTTGCTAGCTAAAGTCATTAGAAGTCAGTCCTACAGTCAGGAGGTCAATCTGGGTAGATGCTAACTAAAATCAAGTCTGGGTGCACAGCATGACAGGAAAGGCATGAGCCACTATCCTCATAGTTCAAGGTAAAAGCACCAAATAATCAGTGGCAAAATGAGAAATAAAATAACGGTGAAGACCCTTGGAACCAATTTTTTAGAGAATTTCAATGGCTTTTAGGATGTGTCCTCACAGTCTGCTTCTCTTTGCATAAAGGGACCCCAAATCTCAGTCCAGGTTCCTTGCCTGGTAGCCAACTAAGAAGGCCAGTATGGAATATCCACCCTGCCTTCTCCTGCCCCGCTTTTTCTGGGGAGGTAACCCAATGCCCAGGCAATGGAGCCCTCATAGGAACCCACCAAGTTGCCCAGCACTTGTCTTTCAAGACGCAAGGTGTAGGGTGGAGGCAGGAGTAGGAAGAAGGTGCCTTAGAGGCTGCCTTCACACCCCCATATGTCCCTGTAAGTGAGAACCATAAAAAGCAAATTGCAAATGAAATAAGAAAATCTTCAAAGCAAAAAGTTGCCCCAGATTTGTGGCCTTGCATTAAATGCACTGCATTTGCTGTGCAAGTTCCCATAATTGGCTAAGAAATCACACAGCTGGGGCTTTCGCTCAGCCCAGGGAGATGGAAATGACTTGTAGTCCCTGTAAACAGAGGTTTTTCATGTCTCTCCCCAGGGTAACCTGAATATTGGCTGCCACACAGAGTGTATTACTGCCCCAATTTGTTCTTTTTACATTCCTCAGGAGACAGGAGGCCACTGAAAATATTCATCTCTTACAGATGCCATATGTGTCCTCCTATTGGCCTCTTCCAAAGACTTCTTGCCACATTCTCTCTCTCAGCTGTTTCCTCTTCCCAAGTCCCACTACCAATAGCCAAGAAGGCTCCCTTCGGACTTTCCCTGGGTTACTGAAGTCATCTTCTCAACGATCCCCCTGCTCTACCCTCACCTGCAATCCATTTCCTATCTCCTAAGACTACATATCAGTTCATCACGTTCCACCCTACAAGGGATTGCCCCATTGCCAACTGCCACAGCCCTGTGGGGCATGTCCATCAACTGTCAGGGTTAGTACTAAGCATCATAACACAAAAAACCCTAAAGCTACTGAAGGCTGCAAACATTATATATTGGACTAAATTCAAAGGAATCTTTATAATAAAGACTTATTGTCTCTGAGTCACCCTGATATATTTTCTCAAGTTAGAAAAAATGAGTAGCATTTTTAGCCAGCAAAGTGGGGATTTCATATGCTTCATGACCACCTACCTGTAGTCATTTTGTGATCATTATGAATTACTGAAGCGGTATGAATTTGATTTTACAGAGACTTCCATTTCTTAGTCTTACCCGCGGTTTAAGCCATATCATTAAATTTATGCGTGTTACCTCATCTTGTAATAACAGCTTGATGAACTTTCACCTAATTTAAATGCTTGTTATCATATGACATAAAATGTAGGAAATGAGACAAGTCAAAAGCCAATTCAGATAAAAGATTAATTTGCCAAAGCTAGCTCACTCAATGATCAGGAGAATATGTCATCCCCATTAAGCTGCCAGTGACAGAGAAAATTCACTATCGCTTTGAACATGAGCCTCAAACCCAAAGTCAAGAGCATAACTCAGGTGTAGACAAAATCAAGCTTCTTCTCATGCTTCTCATCCTCACACAAGGATTTATGGATTTTCCAGGGGCTAACAAGTCTCCTGAACTATACCAAGGAAGTCATCTAATTTTTAATATGGAAAACAGCAGAGACAGAGGAGAGAAGTATGGCTGGTTTATCTCTCTCTTCCTTGCACATACTTGAGAACACTATAAAAAACATCCAAAGCATCAACAGAGCCATACTACATCAGATATGAAAAATGATAGAAGCAAAATTTGGAATAACATACACATATTAATGATATATCAAACATCATTACCATATCAATAGCATTCAAAACTGACAAATTCCATAGGTTTTATTATTTAACAACATAAGATAACCGGATTTATGGAAGCCTATTCTTTCATAGAACATTCTCACTTCAATGGAAGTGGAGTGTGAGTGGATATGAGGGGAAAAGAAAACCTCATTTTCTAAGATAAAGCCAAAATAAACTTTTGGGACTTCATCAAAATCAAAAGCTTCTGCGCAGCAAAGGAAACGGTCAAGAAAACAAAGAGTCAACCCACGGAATAGGAGAAGATATTTGCAAATGACAGTACAGACAAAAGATTGATATCCAGGATCTATAAAGAACTCCTCAAACTCAACACACACAAAACAGATAATCATATCAAAAACTGGGCAGAAGATATGAACAGACACTTCTCCAATGAAGACATACAAATGGCTATCAGACACATGAAAAAATGTTCATCATCACTAGCCATCAGGGAGATTCAAATTAAAACCACATTGAGATACCACCTTACACCAGTTAGAATGGCCAAAATTAGCAGGACAGGAAACAACATGTGTTGGAGGGGATGTGGAGAAAGGGGAACCCTCTTACACTGTTGGTGGGAATGCAAGGTGGTGCAGCCTCTTTGGAGAACAGTGTGGAGATTCCTCAAGAAATTAAAAATAGAACTTCCCTATGACCCTGCAATTGCACTACTGGGTATTTACCCGAAAGATACAGATGTAGTGAAAAGAAGGGTCATCTGTATCCCAATGTTTATAGCAGCAATGGCCACGGTCGCCAAACTGTGGAAAGAACCAAGATGCCCTTCAACAGACGAATGGATAAGGAAGATGTGGTCTATATACACTATGAAGTATTATGCCTCCATCAGAAAGGATGAATACCCAACTTTTGTAGCAACATGGACGGGACTGGAAGAGATTTTGCTGAGTGAAATAAGTCAAGCAGAGAGAGTCAATTATCATATGGTTTCACTTATTTGTGGAACATAACAAATAGCATGGAGGACATGGGGAGTTAGGAGAAGGGAGTTGGGGGAAATTGGAAGGGGAGGTGAACAATGAGAGACTATGGACTCTGAAAAACAATCTGAAGGGTTTGAAGAGGTGGGGGGGGTGGGAGGTTGGGGGAACCAGGTGGTGGGTATTAGAGAGGGCACGATTGCATGGAGCACTGGGTGTGGTACAAAAACAATGAATACTGTTATGTTGAAAATAAATTTAAAAAAATGATTTAAAAAAATAAAATAAAATAAAATAAACTTAACTGTAAAAGATTAAATTAGTCTATTTATTTTCCTTATAGATGACAATGTTTTAAGAACTTTAAGTGGTTCATTTTGTTGCTAATATACTTCATAAGTTATTTTATGAATCCCAGAACAAAAAAGAATATGGCACCAATAGCTTTATTTTCCTGGAAATTTGAGTTTTATGCCTGATGAGTAGAGGGTGAATTGGGAGGTGCTATCAAACTATGAATGCTTATAGCAGTATGTTATCCATATAAATATAAAATTCATATATATACATACATGCATATACATATATAAAAATCAAACAAAAATTTTTAAAGTAGAAAACTGGAGAATTGTTGGTTCTTACTCTTGTGACTCGATTGTTCTTCAGTCCTATTGTCCACATTCCCCAACTGGTACTGTTTGCTCCACCCAGAATGCTTCTCTTACCACCCACAGAATGAGCCTCGTCCCACATCTCTCTGCCTTTGTGTCTGGCTTCCCACTACCAGGAAAGCCATTCCTTCTCCTTCCCATCTTGCAACACCAAACTCAGTTCTGACCTTCTGCCTTCCCTGGAGTCCTGCCAACAGTTCCCATACTTCAGTATACATGAAAGGGAGGAGAGAAGAAAGTATATTTTAAAACACTGAGCTACTCTCCAGAGATCCTGACTCCATAGAACCTAGAGCCCAAGAATCTCCAACTTAATATCCCAATGAGTTAGAAGGCAGTATAAGTGGTCCAAAAACCATTCAAGAGTCACTGCAATGACCTTGTCCTCTAACACTTCTAAACATGGACTCAGACCCCATTCCATCTAGGCCTAGATTGTGCCCTCAACTCTCCAGTCTTCTTTCCTTTGACTTTGCCAGTACATGGAAAGCATTCAATAAAACTAAGTTGATGTTGATGGGTACTCAATATGATGATGATGGGCTTCCTAAATTATCATCAAATGCAGGAACCTAGGATGTCACCACATTTGATAATTTCAGGTTCTGAAATACCTCTTCCCACATTCCTCCTTCCTCCCTCAGGATCAAGGGATGGTTCATTCCCTAACACAAATCATAATGGCAACTCTGCAGATTGTGTAGTGAAGACACAAATCACCCTGACAGAGAAGACTGGGGCTAGATTTAATGTAGTGGCACACTGGCACCTGAAATATAATGTCCAGTTGATTCCTCAAAAGTAGAACACACCAAAAAAAGTATTACATTTTCTAGAAAGGGTGATTTAGATTAAACATACCAAACACATCCCATTCTATGGTAATCGGGCTGTGATGGGATATGGAGGCATGGAGGCATGGAGGCATATCTCATCTCCAGAGGATTAGAGACTTTTAGAGCTGGAGCAAATGTAGCAATCTATCCAGATCCAGGCACAGCAGTCTTCTTGCTACAGGGGAACAGGTGTGTGTGTCCTACTATCCCAGGCATGCTGGACTCACTCCTATCTTTGACTTCTGGGACCTTGCTCCATCAATAATGTTCTTATTCATTCTTCTCAACAACTGAGTGTATTTCATTCTAATCAAAAAAGCATACACAGGCTCTTTTCTTCTAGACAAGAGCCAGCAGCCTTCTTCTAGCTCCCATGGGGTGGGGAGCTGACTGCAAAGGCACTGGGAAACCAAGCTGAATGAGGGGTCCTTACAGACAGAAGATGCATCCTAAATCAAGCCATGCTGTGTTTTTTTGTCTTGTTTTTTGTTTGTTTGTTTTTAGTTTAAATGAGCCAATAAATTCTCTTTTTCAAAAATACAAATTCACCACCTAAATGTTAGAAAACAACAGAGAGTCACAAAGATTATTTTTGTCTCATACTTTCAATTACTTCCCTGATTTCTTTTTAGATTAATTTGAAATTTTTCGTCATCTGGTTTTTGTTTGTCTGCATTTTTTCCTACTATTTATGCTTCTGACAGAATTGCCAATTCAGTCTGTTTTTTTGTTTAATTGTCATATTTCTCAAATCTCTTATTATGTTGGCCTGACTCTGGGCTTATCAGTTACTCCACCAGACTCTGAACACAGGATAAGGCCTAATCCCTGTCTCTGTCAGCCCAAAGAAGCTTGGGGTTGGAAGAAGGTGCAGATTCCCTGGAACCAGATCACCACTGTCAATCCTCTATATCCCACAAAACAACTGCTCATGAATGGAATGGACTTTTGCTACACACTAACTTATGTCTAAGGACACCTGCACCAGAGAGTTCTGAACCAAATGCATATGTGGTGACAAAAGAGTAAGTCCCAAAACCAACTGAGTGGAAAAAAGAGCAGAACTACAACATCTGGGGAACTCGAAGTTGCCCCAGGGTCACTCTGTGAGTTTTAAGCATATAGAATATAGGGACGAACATTTTTTATATGACTACTCTATGAGCTAGAGATTTAAAAGGATGAATAAAATGGAATTAGAATCATTATAAATACTAGTATTTTATCCTACATGCAAGCGAACCTAACTCTCTGGAACAGGCAATCCTCAATTCTATGGGAATGGCAAAGGAAGACAAGGAAAGAACTCAAGGTTTCTACAAAAGCCCACTAGAAACAGAGAAGGAATGTTTGGAAAGAAGGAAAAAATCTTAAGGAGAAATACCATTACATACTATACTTGCTTCCTCCTCTTCAAGTTTCATATCCTTACATGATAAAACTAGGCTTAGCAAACAATCTTAGAGACTAATGCCAAAAACAAGGAATGGGCCAAAGACTGTTTTCAAAATTGTGGGCTTAAATGTGTCTAGCTATTTCTTTTCCAGATCATTTTAAATTAGCAATCTGGAAAATGGGCTCTTGTTTTTCTACAAACAATTTCACCTCTAGAATGCCTCTCTGCACCTCTTCAAACCAAATCCTTTTGTCTTCTGTAACCACTTAGTAATCACAGTTAAAAATAATTTTCAATCATTCAGAATTATAGAAAGTGTGTATTGAGGAAGACACTGTGTTAATTTATCATATGGATAAACTCCCCACAATGATACCATTAAGTACTAGTATTCTCCACTTTATAAATGAGGAATAAAGTTCAGAAGGTTAAGTAACTTGCCAAGTCAAATAAAATCAAAATCAAGGAAATTATCATGTACAGAAAATACACTAACACTACAGCATGAGTTGAAAAATTGTCCCTCTCGTTAACACTTTTATCGATGAAATGCCATGTGGCTTTACATTAAGTCTTCCCATGCATGATCTCCTTTGCAAATCAAACATTATTAGATAGTTCAAACAATAACTGGCATTCCATTTTACGAATTACAATTCTAGTGCTCACAGAAATGATTGACCAAGTTCATACATCTAATAATTACTTTCTAATACAAGGATGGTGGATGACAGAGAGATTTAGAGCTTGAAAGGGTTGAATTCAGACTCATATATGGCCATTTATGTCCTTAATACCCTTTAAAAAGAGACTTGAGCTCTAAGTATAGTTTCCAAATCTATAGATAGAGACAACACCTCCCCTTTATAAGATTTTTGTAAAGAACAGAGGTATTATTTGGGAAGCAACTAATACAGTCTGGCAGCTAATACCATTGAGTAGCTATTATTATTAGGGATATAGTAAGTAAATGAAAACATAAGTTTGGTAGTCTAAACAACCTACATTTAAATCCCAGCTCTGCCATTTATAAGCTATTTGACTTTGGGAAGCTTACATAACTTCTCTAAGCTTAAACTTCTTCACTTAAGCCTGAGAAAAGACTTCCAAGCCCTACCATGATAGAATTTTCTTGTCAAATTCTACTGGACAAATTCTCTTGTCAAATACAATGAGAGAATCTGCACAAAATATGTAAAAAAAATGTTTGAAGCCATTGTAGCACAACCAATGCAGGCAGAACATGAGGGGCTGTGATTTCAGAGAGATTTTAGAAAGGGGCTATTTATTCTGGTTTTTTCTCTGAGAGCATTTTCCAAATTATACTGCATAGGAAGAGAACCCAAGAAGAAAATAGCAGACTAACAGGGATGAAGAGATAAAAGTCAACATTCAGAGCCAACAAAGCAGTTAGGACTTGAGGACAAAATCCCACAGAAAATAGAACGTGAGCATCAGGCATATATTCCTCTCAAATTATTGATCACATTCTATGGAAAGAAAGACTTCAAGACATGTTGCAGAAAAAAAAGGCAACTGGGAGTTTAAAAAATCTAAGCAAATATTTCAGCCACTACATGATGCTGAAGAGATGAAAGTTTGCAGTTCAGGTCTCATCAAGGTAGACAGGCTTTTGTAAAGATCCTAAAGTACCCTAAGGATCATACACTATGAATAAGAGCCACACACTAGGATTAAGGGCAAAACTGAAAGAGACAAATCATAAGAAAGCCTATGACAGTATCAAGCTGATGCACCTGTGTTTTAACTGTATGCTAAGAGAAAATTCAACTTCTTTGGAGAAAGATAACTTCACCCAGAACTTCTACAACTTTTTATTCACAATATTCATCATCTAAAGATATAATTATAAGGGATGCTAAAGGAGGAAAAAAAAACAGGACCAGATAACTAAAAATCAAAAACAAAAGGGCCAATAGAAATAGACCCACAGATGATTTAGGTGTGAAGTTATCATACAAAAACCTTAATTATGATTAATATGTTCAAAATAATAGATACAGATATTTACTAAACACCTGGTAAATGAATTTTAAAAATCAAATGAAAATCTTAGAACTGAAAATACCTTTATTTATATTGAGAATTTGAAATATAGATTCAACAGAAGATTAGAAAAGGGAGAACAGAGGACTGGTGTGAGTTTTCTATGTGTTTAAAGACATATGTAAAACTCTTGGGTGCCTGGGCGGCTCAGTCAGTTAAGCATCTGACTCTTGATTTTACTTTAGATCATTATCTCAGGGGTGTGAGATGGAGCCTCAAGTCAAGCTCTACACTCACTGAGGAGTCTGCTGGAGATTATCTTTCTCCCTCTCCCTATGCCCCTCACTCCCATGTGCATGTTCTCTCTAAATTAACTGATTAATTAATTAATATATATATGTAAAATACTTGGCTTAAAAAAGAAAACTACAATAAAATAAAAATGAAGGAAATAAATATAGACTTAAAATATGTAATAGTAGTATAAAAGATAAGAGCGGTAAATGGAATTCAAAGGTTTTAAGGTTCTTGCACCCTTTTGAAAGTGATCAAAGAATTAATCTAATAAAGTCTATAATAAATCCAGGAAGTATAATGGAATTTCTAGGGAAACCACTGATAAAAACAATTAAAAGGCTAATAGAAAAGAAAAAAATGTAATAATTAAAATAATCAATTAATCCAAAACAGAACAAAGATAAATCAAATAGAAAACAAACAGCACTCTCATATAATTAAACAGAACTATCTTGCTAATTAAATGTGAATTAACTAAATATTCTAATTAAAAGACACTAATTGTCAAACTGGATTAAAAAAACAAAGTCTAATTACATACTATTTACAAGACACATACTCTACATATAAGAACACAAAAGATCTATTGCAGAGGGTACATTAAGTGTATCTTCAAAATAAATAAAGCAACAGCTAACAAACTAAAAAAAAGATAAAAATCCAATCATAGTTGAAATTTTACACCCCTTTCTCAATAACTGATCAAATAAGCTGATTAAAAAAAAAACAGTAAGAATACATAAGTCAACATGAGCTGTCATATTTAACATATGTGGAACACTATGTCCAATAACCACAAAAATACATACTATTTTCAAGTACATGTAGAACATTTACCAAAATTGACTTGATAAACTATGGAAATGAGGCCCAGGATTATCTGAGCAAGAGCATCCATTCATGCAGTTTCAACAGTTCCCAAGTTCCCTGAAAGGCCTTCAGATCTCATTCTCTTCTCTGGCCTTTAACTGGCTTCTCTGTCTTCTTTGCAATTCCATCCACTTTCCACATTGTTGATCCCAGCACACCTATGCTTAATGTTTAAGAACAGAGTGTTTGCTTTTCTTAAAGCTTCTCCCTCACACAGATTGCCTGCTAGTTGCAAGGGGAAAAATACTAACTATATAACGGAGAATTCAGAAAATATCTTGAGCGGTTGACCAAAATTAACAGTACCAGTGGATGGCAGGTGGACACGGTGGCTCTAGCTGTACCACTCTGGGATGGCTGCATTATGCCTGCTTTTCTGAGGCTCTACATGAGACTAACCCAAAATAATGAGCATTCTAGTACAGAGTGAAAGGGGCTTTTTCTTCCAGAGAGTCAATAATGTAAAACATAAAGAAAGACTAAGGAACTGTTCCAGATTAAAAACTAAGGAAACATGGGAACTTAAAACAATATGTGATCAGAGATTGGACCCTATACTGAAGGGCAAAAATGGTGTAAAAGATGTTAGTACTCTATTGCATATGGTTATTTGTCAACTGACAAAATTGGCACTATACATAAACATTTTATCAATGTTAAATCTCCTGAAGTTAGTAACTGTACTATACATGAAGTATTTAAGATAAAGGTTCATGGTATGTCAAATTTATTCTCAAATAATTTGGGAAAAAATATACATCAACAGAGACAGAAACAGAGAAAGATCAAGAGACACAAAAAGACACAGAGAGCTGACAACACAAAGAGTAATAAAGGACATGTTCATGATTTTTAAATCAGATAGAGTGAAGAGCAGAAAGTCTTTATACTGTATTTGCAAGTTTTCTGTAAATTCTTCAATATTTCCACATAAAATGCCTTCTAAAAATGAGAAGAAAGAAACTTAAGAATTCTCTAGAACTTAACCACGCTTCTTTAAATTTGTGTGAGCGTTAAGAATCACCTGTAGAGGGGCGCCTGGGTGGCTCAGTGGGTTAAGCCTCTGCCTTTGGCTCAGGTCATGATCTCAGGGTCCTGGGATCGAGCCCCACATTGGGCTCTCTGCTCAGCAGGGAGCCTGCTTCCTCCTCTCTCTCTGCCTGCCTCTCTGCCTACTTGTGATCTTTGTCTGTCAAATAAATAAATTTAAAAAAATCTTTAAAAAAAAAAAAAGAATCACCTGTAGACTTGATAAATGCAGATTTCTGGACCCACCTCCTACCTTCATCCCCAGACATTCTGATTCCAAGTGTCTATTTAATTTTTTTTATTATGTCATGTTAGTCACCATACAGTACGTCATTAGTTTTTGATGCAGTGTTCCAAGATTCATTGTTTATGTGTAACACCCAGCGCTCCATGCAGTACATGCCCTCCTCAATACCCACTAAGTAGCTCAGGGGTTTGAGACACATTAGCCTAGTGCATCAGTGCCCAAAGAATGGAATGTTTGGGATTTTCAAGTATATAATTTGACATTGAATAACATTCATTCACACCATAAGAAAGTTATTTTCTGGGGCACCTGGGTGGCTCAGTGGGTTAAAGCCTCTGCCTTCAGCTCAGGTCATGATCCCAGGGTCCCAGGATCAAGCCCCGCATCGGGCTCTCTGATCAGCAGAGAGCCTACTTCCCTTCCTCTTTCTCTGCCTGCCTCTCTGCCTAATTGTGATCTCTGTCTGTCAAATAAATAAACAAATAAATAAAAAGAAAGTTGTTTTCTTTGCAATCTCTCCTTTTATCTTTCTGATGATATCAAGACAAGAGTTCCTACTTAGAAGTAGCATGTCTTTAGCACCTCTTAATACATGTTCATCTCTTCCAAAATAAAGAGAGAGCACTTTGTAGGTTCAGAGCCTCTGCAGTGGGCAACAATACTGAATTAGAATTTAATAATAACATTGTTATTATAAATATGATTACTTTCTATTTATAGTAACTGATAATGGTTTTCTATTAACTCTAGAGATATAAAGTTTCTACAAAAAGTAAATTAATTTGATTAAAACTTTTATAATAACACAGGTAGGACACAGATATGACAAAAATTGTAAAAATGGTCAGGCGAATAGCTGAAGTTTAGAAAAAACATGCTAAAAGGAAAAATTCAAGCTCAAACTGTCCCAAGTCTCCTGTCCCACTTCCCCTGCCACTGTTCCACATATCCTCATTCATAGTTTCCCCCTCTCTGAGCAAGCCCTGCGTTCACAAATGTCTGGACCTGTTCTGCCCTTTCCACTTGCTGAGTCATCCTGCCCTTCTTCCCATGGTCCCCAAATGGTCCTGTCATGGGAGAGAATTTTAACATACGTAGGATATAAAAGTCTGGCCCTTTAAGAAAGCTAATGGAATATTTATTCTCTCAAAAAAAAAAAAAAAAAAAAGAGCCCTGAGTCAGTGAGATAAGAATAACTAGAAGACTAATTCTACTTCTAGGAATGTATCCCTGGGTAATGAACAGAGCAGCACACAAATGATTCTGTACATTGATGTTCCTGTGTAATTTATAACAGCAAAATACTAAAATATTAAAACCATCAATGGCCAACATGAGAAGATTGGTTTGTTAATATCCCATTATATGGAAGTACCATGGTTTATTTTACCAGTAGAATCCACACAATTCAAGGATTTTTTATGATAAGGGACAAATAGTCAAGGATGAATTGAACACCTTGATTTTCTCTCCACTATCCAGTTCATCCTTCCTGTTTTGCACAGCCACAGTGTATTTGCGGAAATTGAACCCATCTCCAAAAAAGGGCTCAAATTTATCTAAGCCAGTGGTTTTCAAAAAGTGGTCTCTGAACCAGAGACATCAGCATCACCACGACTCTTGTTAGAAATGCAACCTTATGGGCACCACCTTGATCTACTGAATCACAAACACTAAAGGTAAAACCCCAAATCTGAATTTTAAGCAGCCCCTGCGGGGATTCTATGTACTACTATAAGAACCATTGATCTAGGTCAATTATGGCAAATTGATCTGCTGATTCAGGAATGGACACGTTGTTTAATTGGGGCCAATGAGATATGAAGGAAAATTTGCTGGGAATTTCTGGAAAGGGTTTCTACAACGAAGGTAGTTTTTAGAAAGAGTGAGCACCTATTCCCCTGGATTTTGGGGGTATAGCCGCAATGCCTGGGATTACTAAAGCCAGGCTGCTAAAAGCTAGTTAAAGCAAACGATGGTGGAGCTGAGACTATCACACAAAATGAAGGCAGAACCACTGGATTAAGATAGTCCTAAATTCTACTCTGCTTTTGGATTTTCAGTTATGTGGGCTAATCTATTTCCTCATTTTACTAACCAGTTTGAGTTGGTTAATTTGTTCCTTATAGCTAACTCGCATCTGATATATGGTACAATCCTAAGTTTAAAACACACATATAGAGCTCAGTGGAAAAAAGAGCTAGAAGAAAATATATTTAATATACAAATTTTCATTTTGTCCAGGTGGAAGAGTTATGAAACCGACTATTTTCCCTGTATTATTCCAGTTTTTATAAGGAGTACTTTCATAATCAGAAAAGAATATTTAAAAATTAGTTGGGGGAGGTTACTGTAAACAAATTATATTTAAAAAGAGCGTCAAGAACCAATAGAACAGAAGAGATAATCAAGACAAGTGGTATGGGACTCTGGGCAGATGGTATAAACCAAAGGAACCAAGAACACAGAGTGCTCAGAATTAGTAGCAGTGAGGTGTTAAGGAGATAATTAACGCTTATATTCTAAACAGCAGCTGAATATAAATGAGAACAGATGGGGCTTGATAGCTATGAGAAGACCTAGGGCAGTACAAAGATGGAAGGAAAGATAAACAAGAAAATATTTAGAGAAAAGATACTTATAATTAGTAATGCTCTGCTCGATTTGTATTAAGGGTTCATTTCCTTTAACCCTTGCCGCAACTCAGTTGCTCTGAGATTCATGATAAGAAGTTACCCTATATTCCTGGTCTATATATGACTCCTTAACTCCTGACAGGTATTATATGCTTACTATATACCAAACACCGAATATATACTATCTTATTTAATCCTCTTTGAAGAAGATACTATTATCAGTCCTATTGCACAGATGAGGCTGCGGGCGCTCAAGGAGGCTAGTACCCTATCCAAACGCCGACAAGTGGGGAAAAGAAGAAGATCTGAACTCTCTGACTCCAGAACCTGCCTGTCTACCACAACACTCTCACAATAGCCAACAAATGTTCACGGGATGATAAAGGTCATCTATACATTACCTGGCTTTACGTGTTGTGTCAAGATAAATACTTTAAAATTTAAACATAAGATAATACAGAGAGTGCTGTGAATCTCTTTTTACTCTTTGTTATCCATGAAATTTACATACTATGGGTCAAAGATAAATGTAATTACTGAATGAGTATTCCTGAAGAAAAGCAAGTCAGAGCCTCTCAGGAGACAGAGAGAAAGCCTCGGGCTTGGAGGTCTGGACAGATGGTAAGTTAGATAAATACATTTTTAGGGTTCAGAGTTGGTAAGCCCCAATGATGGATCGCCTATCACTTAATGGACATGATGAGAATTGACTAAAAGGGATTGAATCTTAGCCTACAACTCAAGCCCTGTTTATTGATGAGTATGAGTTAAGGAAGAAGTTGAACCATACCAAAAGCAGCTGAGAAAAAAAGTATCTGCCTCATTCAAGAAAGCAGCTTTAAAGAAACAATGAGAATGAATGGGGTACAGATGGATCAGGAACCTCTTCTCTACCTGGATGCAGTTGCCCGCCGGCAGCTCCTTTGCAAGAGGACAGATTTTGAATGTGCTTGGGATGAAATGAGAGAAAAAGATTCTGGTGACCATACCAAGCTCAGAAGGAACTAGTGCCTGCTGGACCCATCTCTTTATTTCTAATGAGATTTGGCTGCCTTCTTCAAACACACCCCCAGTCTAGAGGACAGTGCCAGGGAGGAAAGCCTGGCCAGAGAATCCTACATATTCCCAATGTCACTACTCTCAAAAACAATATGAATGACTCACAGCGCTACCAGGTCCCCTGGCTCCAGCAAAGATGGTCCTTAGAACAACAT
Organism: Lontra canadensis; assembly: GCF_010015895.1. Lineage (NCBI taxonomy): Eukaryota > Metazoa > Chordata > Mammalia > Carnivora > Mustelidae > Lontra > Lontra canadensis. Next base: position 19,450,555 of record NW_022630999.1, read on the forward strand.
CCACTGTTAATTGTCACTAAAAGCTACTTGTAGACAGAGATTGCTCTTGGCTGAGACAAGCAGAGACGGAACAGGGCGGAGAAGAACTTCATTTGTAGGGAAATTAAAAGGTGGCATCAGGACCCTGGGAGCCAGCTGGCTTTTAAACAATTAATCTCACTTGGGAAAACAAAAGTTATGCTTGTTACCAGTACAGTTCTCGTTGAGGTTTCTGGATTTTTATTTTCCCTGGATTTGGCTCTAATAAAGAGTAATGTTTGAAAATATTTTGTGCCATTTAGGAGGCTTTGTGATTAAGAGGCCTTTAGCGCTATGGGTGGGGGGGGGGGAATGGATGATATCTTCTACCCTACTGGATTATAAACTCAAAAGTACAGAGACTAGATGGGCTTAATTCGCCAATATATACTCACTGAGCCTAACACAGTGTATGTGCTGAATGAATGAATGAACAAATACCAACTTTCTAGGAAAACTTTAGAATCTCAGGATGGAAAATATGACCTAAGAAAACATTTACTCCAGTCTCCATAAAATCAGAGATCTCCTTTAACAACATTCTTGACAAGAGTGCATCCCATATCAATCAATTCACTATTCTTCTACCTCACTCTACAAAATCCATTTTGTTTTCAAATGGCTATGCCTTTTGTTCACCCTCATCTGAGTAAGAATCTTTCTTTCTTCCTGAAAATGGGAACCATTGGTCTTCATTCTACAATCTGGAATCCCCCCCCCCCAAAAAAATAAGTCAGACATTTTAACAAGACTGCCTCCAAATATCCAACTCTTTCTTGGCTCTATCTCAGGCTCAATATCCCCAGATCCTTTAATAATATTCAGTATTTTTTCAATATCCCCAACCATCCAATTTCCAACATTCTTCAACGTATGACCTAAGGAATGTTTGTCTCCAAGTGTCACTCAACTGTTGTAGAATGGAACAGGACAATCTGATGATCCCTGGTCTGAAGAGCCTATTGATAGGATTCCAGCCCAAAATAAGATTAGCACTTCATCAGCAGAAAGGATTTCCCCAGAAAATACCTGTGAATGAGCTCTCAATTTCTAAAACACTATTCATTCATTCAGCTAGCATTTACTGAGTACCTAATACATGCCAGAATTGAGCCAGGTGATAAGTATATAGAGGTCATTCCCACCCTTGGAAAGTTTAGAGCACAGTATGCAATAGGAAACCATAAAGGATTTAAGAAAAAGGAAAAAGATAGATGAAAATCATTCTATTCTTCTCCAATTCCTTTCCCACCAAATGAGCAAAGCACCTGGGAATCTCTTGGATGCCTCATTTTTGTGACCTTTAATAAACTGGTCCAAAAACCCTCATTTAGAGTGGACTAGTGGAAAAAGCATGAGACCAGAGAGCAGGACTTGATTCCAGTCTGGGCTCTGCCACTAACTTGCTTTGTGACTTTAGTTTTGTCTACTCCCTACTAACTCATTTGTTCATGAAAAGGATTGCTAAGACCTCTTTTGGAACCTTGAAGCATTCATCAATACGGTTACTGTGTCCTTATGTGAATCCAAGTTAAAAATGAAATTCCTTCCAGGAAGAGGATGCCACCACTCCCATTGGTTGTCAAAGGTAACCAGTTCTTTCCATCCTTTTGCAGGGTTTTAGTCCATCCAGGTTGCTATAACAAAAATATCATAGACAGGGTGGCTTAAACAACAAATGTTGTGTACTCACAGTTCTAGAAGATGGTTAGTCCCAGATCAAGATGCTGGCAGATTTGGTGTCTGGTGAGGGCCTGCTTCTTGGTTTATCTTCTAAGCCCTCACATGATGGAAGGGGCATAGGAGCCCCCTGGGGTTTCTTTTAGAAGGACACTAATCCCATTCATGTGTGCTCCACTTCATGACCTAATCATCTCCCAAAGGCCCCATTTCCTAATACCAACACATTGGGGATTAGGATTTCACCATAAGATTTTGAGGAGCTGAAAACATTCAGGCTATGGTACCCAGAAACGCAGACACCCTCTATTATGTTTCAGATAAAGAAAGGACACCACTCCCTTTGCCCACAATTTCTAATTCATCACTAAGTCCCAGTGTTTCTGTTTCCATAGCTGAAATCCATCCTCTCAGCCATAGCCTAAGTATGGTGATAACACCTCAGTGGTCCTCCCACCATCCCCTTTCCAGCATGAAATTCATTCTCCACACATACCCAGAGTGCTCTTTTGAAAACTTAAATCATACCACTAAACCCCATTAGAATCCTCCAGTTAACTCCTGACTGCATGGAAAATAATAAATAAATAAATAAATAAATAAATAATAAATAAGATATAGATATAGATATAGATATAGATATAGATATAGATATATCTCCAAACTCCTTTCCTTAGTTTTCAAGGTCTTTCAGAGCTGGCCCTGCCTAGGGAGGGTGCTCCATTAGCATCTTTCATCCTTCTCTTCCTTGCTCCTGAAGCTTCTGCCTCAGTGGGCTCCTTCTGTCTATCCCGCACACCTATCTCTCCTAAGGTCTTTGTACTTCATATTCCCTCTACGGAGAATGTTCTTCCCCAAGTCCTTTGCATGGTACACTTCCTACTCTTTTAGATCTTGTCTCAAACATAGGCTCCCCAAGAAGCCTTCCCTGACCACTCCATGTACAGGAAAATCCACCAATCCCAGGCTCTCTCTCTTATATGCACACATCGCAGTTCTCATGATCATTTCTCCTTATTTCTATCAAAGCACTTGTCAGCCTGCAATTATCTTATTAGTTGATTTATTTGTCATCTGTCCAATCTACTAGAAAATGTCCCACGACACTAGGAAACTGGTCTCCCTACTCCTGGTACATTGAAGAGTATCTGGTGAGTAGACATTTAACAAATGTTTGTTGAATAGTGAATAAGTAAAGGAATGAATGAATTCACCACTGCTTCTCTTACTTCCATGTCTTTTAATATTTGTATGGAGGGCTGGGGAGGGAAGAGTAAAAAGAGAAATAGAAGGACAATAAAGAGTAATGACCATGATGGTGAGAATTTCAAAACATAGGACAAGGAGGCATGGTCAGCTCTCAAAGTTGTACTCAACCAAAAAAAAAAAAAAAAAAAAAAAAAATCCAAGTTTCTAGCAGGTAGAGGTGTCCAACCAAGAAATGGGCTGCCTTGTAGGTGGGTCAGTCCCTCAGCGCGTGTGTGCAGGAGCTGCACAACCACCGTCACGGCTACTGCAGAGGGGATTTACGCATCCTAAGGGAGACTGAGCTAGGTGGCTTTAAACGATGAGCTCATGGCTGGAGTGGCCCCAGGCCAGCAAGTATGAGGGCACGAAAACCCTAGCGAGGTGCTTCCTCCTCCCGTAAATACACAACATAGGTTCAATTAGTTTCTCTGCTCCAGAAGAACTATCTCTTAGTGCCCTCAGCAATGAGATCTTGCTAATTGAAAACACTTCCCTCTATCTGCTTGAGAGGACTGGACTAAACTAGGCTACTGAAATGTAGTCCAATGGGCGGGAGCCTAACTGGGGCAGGGGAGACACAGCAGAGCAGAAACACAGTCTGGGGCAGTGAAGGCGAGGGATAGGTCTCATTTCAGAGTCGATGGAACTGCCAGTCTTCAGACAATGCCTTTTCCCAGAAAACGAGCAGACCCAGTTTAGCAGTAACATTTTCCCCCTTCTCCTGGGAATGATTTATTTCAGCACAATAGCAGTTATAAAAGTTGGGCCTCTCTACCTACTTGTAAGGATACCAGATTTTGACCCAACCATCTTGCTTTGAAAAGAGGCAGCCATTGGTATTTGAACTGTAGCTGGTAACTTTGAGACCTAAGCCAGGCAAGAGGAACAGCTGACAGAGTTGAAAGAGGCAGCAGCAACAAGAGCAGTGCCAGAAGTCAACAAGAGTAGCAGCCACCATATATGAAGGAAGCGCCCTGGGCCAGCCTCTGCGCCAACTGCTCTTATAACACTTCCTCTTTTCATACTCGTGACAATTCCATGAACAAGAATTAAGTATAATCCCATTTTACAGATTAGGAAACTGAGGTCTTTAGATTTAAGAGCTTGCCCCTGATCACACAGCTAGGAAGTGATGGAGGAGGGCGGGCCCCTCGTCTGCTTCAAGAGCCAAGGCTCTGAGCCACAAAGCTAAGTGTGGGGGGCCAACCAAGCACTCCCCAGGGCCTGCTAGAGCTACTGCTCTTCCCAGGACCTGGCTCTTCTCTAACATCAGGCTTTTTTTAATGTTCATTTAGCTACTGTATAGTACATACTTTTTTTCTGATGCAGTGTCCAGTGATTCATTAGTTAAGTACAATACTAGGCACTCATCACAGCACATGCCCTCCTCAATGCCCATCACCCTATTACTTCCTCCTCCACCCCTTCCCTCTGAAACCCCCGGATTGTTTCACGGGGTCCATGGTCTCTCATGGCTTGCCTCCCTCTCTGACTTCTCCCCTTTTGGATTTCCCTCCCTTCCCCTATGGTACTTCATGCTACTGCGTATGTTCATGTGAGTGACACCATATGATAATTTTCTTTCTCTGCTTGACTTACTTCCCTTAGCATAATCCCATCCAATTTCAACCATGTCCATGCAAATGGTGGGTATTCGTCCTTTCTGATGGCTGAGTAATATTCCATTGTGTGTATGGACCACATCTTTATCCATTCCTCTGTTGAAGGGCATTTTGGCTCCTTCCCCAGTTTGGGTATTGTGGACATTGCTGCTATGAACATTGGGGTGCACGTGCCCCTTCTTTTTACTATGTCTGTATCTTTGGGGTAAATACCCAGTAGTTCAATTGACTAGGTTATAGGTTAGCTTTATTCTTAACATCTTGAGGAAACACCATACTGTTTTCCAGAGAGGCTATACAAGCTTGCATTCCCACCAACAGTGTGAAAGGGTTCCCCTTTCTCCACATCCTCAGCAACATTTGTTGTTTCCTGTTTTGTTAATTTTTGCTATTCTAACTGGTGCAAGGTGGTATCTCATTGTGGTTTTGATTTATATTTCCCTGATGGCTAGTGATGTAGAGCATTTTCTCATGTGTCTGTTGGCCATTTGTATGTCTTTTTTGGAGAAGTGTCTCTTCATGTTTTCTGCCCATTTTTTTTTTTAGAGTTTCATTATTTTTATTTATATTTGTATTTTTACCACCTAATTATTATTTTTTTTATTTTTTTAATTTTATTTTTATAAACATATATTTTTTTTTCCCCAGGGGTACAGGTCTGTGAATCTCCAGGTTTACACACTTCACAGCACTCACCATAGCACATACCCTACCCAATGTCCATAACTCCACCCCCCCTCTCCCAACCCCCCTCCCCCCCAGCAACCCTCAGTTTGTTTTGTGAGATTAAGAGTCACTTATGGTTTGTCTCCCTCCCAATCGCAACTTGTTTCATTTACTCTTCTCCTACCCCATTAACCCCCCATGTTGCATCTCCTCTCCCTCATATCAGGGAGATCATATGATAGTTGTCTTTCTCTGATTGACTTATTTCGCTAAGCATGATACCCTCTAGTTCCATCCACGTTGTCGCAAATGGCAAGATTTCATTTCTTTTGATGGCTGCATAGTATTCCATTGTATATATATACACCACCTCTTCTTTATCCATTCATCTGTTGATGGACATCTAGGTTCTTTCCATAGTTTGGCTATTGTAGACATTGCTGCTATAAACATTCGGGTGCACGTGCCCCTTCGGATCACTACGTTTGTATCTTTAGGGTAAATACCCAGCAGTGCAATTGCTGGGTCATAGGGTAGTTCTATTTTCAACATATTGAAGAACCTCCATGCTGTTTTCCAGAGTGGTTGCACCAGCTTGCATTCCCACCAACAGTGTAGGAGGGTTCCCCTTTCTCCGCATCCTCGCCAGCATCTGTCATTTCCGGACTTGTTAATTTTAGCCATTCTGACTGGTGTGAGGTGGTATCTCATTGTGGTTTTGATTTGTATTTCCCTGATGCCGAGTGATATGGAGCACTTTTTCATGTGTCTGTTGGCCATCTGGATGTCTTCTTTGCAGAAATGTCTGTTCATGTCTTCTGCCCATTTCTTGATTGGATTATTTGTTCTTTGGGGGTTGAGTTTGATAAGTGCTTTATAGATTCTGGACACTAGCCCTTTATCTGATATGTCGTTTGCAAATATCTTCTCCCATTCTGTCAGTTGTCTTTTGATTTTGTTAACTGTTTCCTTTGCTGTGCAAAAGCTTTTGATCTTGATAAAATCCCAATAGTTCATTTTTGCCCTTGCTTCCCTTGCCTTTGGCGATGTTCCTAGGAAGATGTTGCTGTGGCTGAGGTCAAAGAGGTTGCTGCCTGTGTTCTCCTCAAGGATTTTGATGGATTCCTTTCTCACATTGAGGTCCTTCATCCATTTTGAGTCTATTTTCGTGTGTGGTGTAAGGAAATGATCCAATTTCATTTTTCTGCATGTGGCTATCCAATTTTCCTAACACCATTTATTGAAGAGGCTGTCTTTTTTCCATTGGACATTCTTTCCTGCTTTGTCGAAGATTAGTTGACCATAGAGTTGAGGGTCTATTTCTGGGCTCTCTATTCTGTTCCATTGATCTATGTGTCTGTTTCTGTGCCAGTACCATGCTGTGTTGATGACAGCTTTGTAATAGAGCTTGAAGTCCGGAATTGTGATGCCACCAACTTTGGCTTTCTTTTTCAATATTCCTTTGGCTATTCGAGGTCTTTTCTGGTTCCATATAAATTTTAGGATTATTTGTTCCATTTCTTTGAAAAAAATGGATGGTACTTTGATAGGAATTGCATTAAATGTGTAGATTGCTTTAGGTAGAATAGACATTTTCACAATATTTATTCTTCCAATCCAGGAGCATGGAACATTTTTCCATTTCTTTGTGTCTTCCTCAATTTCTTTCATGAGTACTTTATAGTTTTCTGTGTATAGATTCTTAGTCTCTTTGGTTAGGTTTATTCCTAGGTATCTTATAGTTTTGGGTGCAATTGTAAATGGGATGGACTCCTTAATTTCTCTTTCTTCTGTCTTGTTGTTGGTGTAGAGAAATGCGACTGATTTCTGTGCATTGATTTTATATCCTGACACTTTACTGAATTCTGTACAAGTTCTAGCAGTTTTGGAGTGGAGTCTTTTGGGTTTTCCACATATAGTATCATATCATCTGCGAAGAGTGATAGTTTGACTTCTTCTTTGCCAATTTGGATGCCTTTAATTTCTTTTTGTTGTCTGATTGCTAAGGCTAGGACTTCTAGTACTATGTTGAATAGCAGTGGTGATAACGGACATCCCTGCCGTGTTCCTGACCTTAGCGGAAAAGCTTTCAGTTTTTCTCCATTGAGAATGATATTTGCGATGGGTTTTTCATAGATGGCTTTGATGATATTGAGGTATGTGCCCTCTATCCCTACACTTTGAAGAGTTTTGATCAGGAAGGGATGCTGTACTTTGTCAAATGCTTTTTCAGCATCTATTGAGAGTATCATATGGTTCCTGTTCTTTCTTTTATTAATGTGTTTTATCACATTGATTGATTTGCGGATGTTGAACCAACCTTGCAGCCCTGGAATAAATCCCACTTGGTCGTGGTGAATAATCCTTTTAATGTACTGTTGAATCCTATTGGCTAGTATTTTGGTGAGAATTTTTGCATCTGTGTTCATCAAGGATATTGGTCTGTAGTTCTCTTTTTTGATGGGATCCTTGTCTGGTTTGGGGATCAAGGTGATGCTGGCCTCATAAAATGAGTTTGGAAGTTTTCCTTCCATTTCTATTTTTTGGAACAGTCTCAGGAGAATAGGAATTAGTTCTTCTTTAAATGTTTGGTAGAATTCCCCCGGGGAAGCCGTCTGGCCCTGGGCTTTTGTTTGTTTGGAAATTTTTGATGACTGTTTCAATCTCCTTAGTGGTTATGGGTCTGTTCAGGCTTTCTATTTCTTCCTGGTTCAGTTGTGGTAGTTTATATGTCTCTAGGAATGCATCCATTTCTTCCAGATTGTCAAATTTGTTGGCATAGAGTTGCTCATAATATGTTCTTATAATTGTCTGTATTTCTTTGGTGTTAGTTGTGATCTCTCCTCTTTCATTCATGATTTTATGTATTTGAGTCCTTTCTCTTTTCTTTTTGATAAGTCTGGCCAGGGGTTTATCAATCTTATTAATTCTTTCAAAGAACCAGCTCCTAGTTTCGTTGATTTGTTCTATTGTTTTTTTGGTTTCTATTTCATTGATTTCTGCTCTGATCTTTATGATTTCTCTTCTCCTGCTGGGTTTAGGCTTTCTTTCTTGTTCTTTCTCCAGCTCCTTTAGGTGTAGGGTTAGGTTGTGTACCTGAGACCTTTCTTGTTTCTTAAGAAAGGCTTGTACCGCTATATATTTTCCTCTCAGGACTGCCTTTGTTGTGTCCCACAAATTTTGAACTGTTGTATTTTCATTATCATTTGTTTCCATGAATTTTTTCAATTCTTCTTTAATTTCCTGGTTGACCCATTCATCCTTTAGAAGGATGCTGTTTAGTCGCCATGTATTTGGGTTCTTTCCAAATTTCCTCTTGCGATTGAGTTCTAGCTTCAGAGCATTGTGGTCTGAAAATATGCAGGGAATGATCCCAATCTTTTGATACCGGTTGAGACCTGATTTAGAACCAAGTATGTGATCTATTCTGGAGAATGTTCCATGTGCACTAGAGAAGAATGTGTATTCTGTTGCTTTGGGATGAAATGTTCTGAATATATCTGTGATGTCCATCTGGTCCAGTGTGTCATTTAAGGCCTTTATTTCCTTGTTGATCTTTTGCTTGGATGATCTGTCCATTTCAGTGAGGGGAGTGTTAAAGTCCCCTACTATTATTGTATTATTGTTGATGTGTTTCTTTGATTTTGTTATTAATTGGTTTATATAGTTGGCTGCTCCCACGTTAGGGGCATAGATATTTAAAATTGTTAGATCCTCTTGTTGTACAGACCCTTTGAGTATGATATAGTGTCCTTCTTCATCTCTTATTATAGTCTTTGGTTTAAAATCTAAGTGATCTGATATAAGGATTGCCACTCCTGCTTTCTTCTGATGTCCATTAGCATGGTAAATTCTTTTCCACCCCCTCACTTTAAATCTGAAGGTGTCTTCGGGTTTAAAATGAGTTTCTTGTAGGCAACATATAGATGGGTTTTGTTTTTTTATCCATTCTGATACCCTGTGTCTTTTGATTGGGGCATTTAGCCCATTAACATTCAGGGTAACTATTGAGAGATATGAATTTAGTGCCATTGTATTGCCTGTAAGGTGACTGTTATTGTATATTTCTGTTTCTTTCTGATCTACTACTTTTAGGTTCTCTCTTTGCTTAGAGGACCCCTTTCAATATTTCCTGTAGAGCTGGCTTGGTGTTTGCAAATTCTTTCAGTTTTTGTTTGTCCTGGAAGCTTTTAATCTCTCCTTCTATTTTCAATGATAGCCTAGCTGGATATAGTATTCTTGGCTGCATGTTTTTCTCGTTTAGTACTCTGAATATATCATGCCAGCTCTTTCTGGACTGACAGGTCTCTGTGGATAAGTCTGCTGCCAATCTAATATTTTTACCATTGTATATTACAGACTTCTTCTCCCGGGCTGCTTTCAGGATTTTCTCTTTGTCACTAAGACTTGTAAATTTTACTATTAGGCGACGGGGTGTGGACCTATTCTCATTGATTTTGAGTGGGGTTCTCTGAACCTCCTGGATTTTGATGCTTGTTCCCTTTGCCATATTGGGGAAATTCTCTCCAATAATTCTCTCCAATATACCTTCTGCTCCCCTCTCTCTTTCTTCTTCTTCTGGAATCCCAATTATTCTAATGTTGTTTCGTCTTATGGTGTCACTTATCTCTCGAATTCTGCCCTCGTGGTCCAGTAGTTGTTTGTCCCTCTTTTGCTCAGCTTCTTTATTCTCTGTCATTTGGTCTTCTATATCGCTAATTCTTTCTTCTGCCTCATTTATCCTAGCAGTGAGAGCCTCCATTTTTTATTGCACCTCATTAATAGCTTTTTTTTATTTCAACTTGATTAGATTTTAGTTCTTTTATTTCTCCAGAAAGGGCTTTTATATCTCCCGAGAGGGTTTCTCTAATATCTCCCATGCCTTTTTCGAGCCCAGCTAGAACCTTGAGAATCGTCATTCTGAACTCTAGATCTGACATATTACCAATGTCTGTATTGATTAGGTCCCTAGCCTTTGGTACTGCCTCTTGTTCTTTTTTTTGTGGTGAATTTTTCCGCCTTGTCATTTTGTCCAGATAAGAGTATATGAAGGAGTAAATAAAATACTAAAAGGGTGGCAACAACCCCAGGAAAATATGCTTTAGCCAATTCAGAAGAGATCCCAAATCGTGAGGGGGGGGAGGGGATAAAAAGAGGTTCAGAAAGAAAAAGAAAAAAAAAAAGAAAAAAGAAAAAAGAAACAAATAAAAAAAGAAAACCAATAATGAAAAAAATATAAAAAGGAAAAAATATATATATATTAGATAAACTAGTTAAAAAAACGTTAAAAAAGAAAAGGGTAAAAGTTTAAAAAATTTAGCAGAAGAAGAGAAAAAAAATTGAAAAAGAAAAAAAAATTAAATTAACGGCAAGGCTAAAGAATCATGGGGAGAAAGCCATGAGTTCCGTGCTTTGCTTTCTCCTCCTCTGGAATTCCGCAGCTCTCCTTGGTATTGAAACTGCACTCCTCGTAAGTGAACTTGGTCCTGGCTGGGTTTCTTGTTGATCTTCTGGGGAGGGGCCTGTTGTAGTGATTCTCAAGTGTCTTTGCCCCAGGCAGAGTTGCACCGCCCTTACCAGGGGCCGGGCTGAGTAATCCGCTCGGGTTTGCTTTCGGGAGCTTTTGTTCCCTGAGCGCTTTCCGTAGAGTCCGGAGGACGGGAAGGAAGATGGCGGCCTCCCAGTCTCCGGCCCGGAGGAGCCGAGAGCTAGGGGTCCCACTCCTCAGTGCGCCCTCAGAGAACAGTGCCCAATTACTCCCGTCTGCCTGGCCTCTGGCCGCGCTCCGAGCTCACCGAGCCTGCGACCGGTTCAAGGTAACCCCGAGCTGTGAGCTCACTCCTCGGCTCCGTCTCTGTAGCCGGCTTCCCCGTTCTAATACCTGCAAGCTCTGCGACACTCAGACACCCCCGATCCTTCTGTGACCCTGTGGGACCTGGGGCCACACTGGCCCCGCGTGGGCTTCACCCCAGTTAAGCCTCTGGAGCGATGTCCCTCAGCGGAACGGACTTTTAAAAGTCCTGATTTTGTGCTCCGTTGCTCCGCCGCTTGCCGGGAGCCGGCCCCTCCCCCCCGGGGTCTATCCTCCCGTCCCTTTGGATTCACTTCTCCGCCAGTCCTACCTTTCAGAAAGTGGTTGATTTTCTGTTTCTAGAATTGCTGTTCTTCTTCTCTTCGGTCTCCTGAGAGAAGGAGCCCAAGACACTTCCAGTTTATACTGGCTCTTTCTGCCCATTTTTTGACTGGGTTATTAGTTTTCTGAGTGTTGAGTCTGAGAAGTTCTTTATAGATCTTGGATATCAGCCTTTTATCTGTAATGTCATTTGCAAATATCTTCTCCCATTCCCTGGGCTGCCTCTTAGTTTTGCTGACTGTTACCTTTACTGTGCAGAAGCTTCTTATCTTGACGAAGTCAAGCAAAGTTCCTTTTTGCTTTTGTTTCACTTGCCTTTGGGGATGTCTGGAAAGAATTTACTGTGGCTGTGACATCAGGCTTTTTGAAAAAAATCTAAGATCCAGGATACAGACACTGGTTCTTTGATGGAAAAGAGAAATCTTTGTAAAATAATGTCTTCTAGTGACCATGGAGGATCTCTCTTCCTGTCTTTTCCTTAATTCTTTTCCAACTGTGATGGCTAATTTTGTGTCAACTCAGCTGAGCCACTGTGCCAATATTCGGCCAAATATTATTCTGGCTGCTTCTGTGAGGGTGTTTGTAGAAAAGATTTACGTTAAATTGGTAAAAGTTGAATAAAGCAGATTGCTTTCCAAAATGTAGGTGGGCCTTATCCAATCAGTTGAAGGTCTGACTAGAACGAAAGACTGACCTCCCTCCCACCACCCCATCAAAAGAGAATTTTCCCAGCAGACTGCCTTCAGACTTTATCTATGTTCTACACTGAATGTGACTCCCCAAAATTTGTATCTTAAAACCCTTATACCCCTCCCATGTGAAGGTTTTAAGAGGTAGGGGTTTTGAGGGGGTAATCAAGATTAGATGAGATCATGAGGGTGGAGCCTTCATGAATGGAATTAGTGCCCTATAAGAGTCACAAGACAATTTTCTCCTCTTTCTTCTCTCCACCAGATGAGGGTACCATGAGAAGGCACCATCTGCAAACTGAAAGAGAACTTGCACCAGAACCCAACCCTGCCAGTACCCTGACCTTGGACTTGCAGTCTACAGAACTGTGAGAAATCAATTTTCATTGTTTTAAGACAGCCAGTCCATGGTATTCTGTTAGAGCAGTGCCAACACACTAAGACAGTCTGCAACATGGGCCCTTCCGGGTTCACCAGCAGACTGACCTCAGATGCGAACTGCCTTTGTTCCTGAATCTTCAACCCACCATCCTTCCCCATCATATTTTGAATTTGCCAAGCCTGCATAATTACATGAGCCAATTCCTTAAAGCAGAGCTTTATCTATACACATATGCTATTGGCTCTGTTTCCCTGGAGACCACGGACTAATATGCCAACTGAACTTTCTGATCACAAAAGAATTCCCACGTTTCATCCAACAAGTCAATCACTTATTCACTCATGCCAACCACATGTTTGGTCTTAAGGACCACAATGCTCAAATTGAAATGTGCTCACGTATCACCCAGGGAGTTTGTAAAAGTGTAGATTCAAATTCGGCAAGTCTGGGGCAAGGCCTGAGATTCTGCATTTTGACCATTGTTCTAAGGTAACGCTGATATGCTGGTTGGTCCATGAGCCATGCTTTGAGTAGCAAGATAGTAGGAACAAAAGCAAAAAGAAACTTGAGTGTGCCGAGAAATTTTCTTAGTCTACCACTAAGGCACGCTTTTTAAGGCACATTTTTAAAGAGAAAATAAAATCTGGTTTTCCGGTTCAATCCTCTGTCTTGGCAACATTGCATCTTAAACACTGTAACCCGCTGCTCACCTTAGCCCAGAAAAGCTCTGTCACATTGTTCTCAACCCTACCCCTTTTCCTCTTAAAAAGAGACCAACATTTGGCAACACATAAGGAGAAAAACACAGTTAAACCCCAAAGAAAAAAAAATCCCACAGTCCTTCCATTTCAATTAGAATCAGCGGCTGTTGGAAATGGGCAAATTTAAGCTGTAATACCAATGGAAACAGTGAATTCTCAATTGTGATCAAAGGCTTCATTTAGCAGGCTGAAAAGCAAGCATGAGCTTAATTGAACAAGAGAGAGATCGCCTCCAAAGCATCCAGGCATAATCAAACAGCCTTGAAAAATATAATGCATCAGATGGAAGGGAATTAGCTTTGGGCTCCAAATGCCCTCGGCTGGCCTGTATATCCCCCACAATCAGCAAAGAGAGACCTCAGAGGTCACCGGGTCAGACGCCCCAGCCTATGTGAGAATTTACCTTACACCAAAGCTTTCAAAGTCTTTGCCTGTAATGCAGAATACATTTCCATCCAACCCAGTGTACACACACCACAGTAAAAGCTTCACCAAATAACACGATCACTTCCACATGTGAAGTCCTCCAATACTTGCTCTTCTTTTTCATGTTTTAAATGCTGTCAAAAAGAATGGATTTCAAGACTCACTAAGGGATCGTGACCCACAGATTGAAAAACACTACTCTAGGGTACGCCGGGTAAGCAGCCAACAAGCCTCTTCATCTCTATTGAATGCCCACCATCTTCCAAGCTCCGAGGACACGGCAGCAAACTCAGACAGGTGTTCAACCGATGGTCATGCGAGTACATATTTAATACTACAAATTTCGGCAAATGCGGAAAAGGAGGCACAAAGCGCACCATGGGAGACCATAATGGGGGCACGTATTTGGGACCAGAAGGATGACCAAGATGGATCAGAACCCCCCCCCCACCAAGGAATTTCCAGCTGAGATGAAAGGATGAGTAGAGAGCGTTCAGGCAGAAGGGGTGTAATCACAGCAACCATCTCCCATGCTGGGGCAGGGCAGGGGGTGGGGGGTATGTGCATGGTTACCTGTGGCAACCTCAGGTGGTAATAAAAATAAAACAGCACCTGCCCAGCCCAGCTTCATCAAGATTTAACCATCCGTCCGACGCTGGGCCAGGCACTTCGCAATACCACCAGATCTTAGTGGAATCCAACTGCCTGGGTCTGAATCCCAGCCCCACCCTTATAAACTGTGTGATTTGAAGCAAGTTAGTTCAGTTTTCTCATTTGTAAAGAAGGGATTATTCATGGTGCCTGCCTTCTCATGTCACCTCTAGAATTAAGTGAGTTAACACAATGGAGGGGCTTAAGAAAATGCCTAGTGCATGGTAAGTGCAGAATAAATGGCTAAATAAAGAGAGATGAACTCAAAATCCTTAACAACTTGCTTTGCTAAGCACCACTTGTTTATAGGCACATGAAGAGAAACCCATTTGCCATCCCTGAACCAGCTGATTCCCAAAAGTTATTTTTTTCCCTATTCTGATATTTTAAATCTAGCAGAACAGAGGGCTGAATTCCTCCACCTTGCAGGGCCCTACAGACAAAGGAGACAGGAGACGGGGAGGGGGGGGGGGGGTGAGAAAAGGGAACAGGTCTGCCTCCCCGCCCCTAGCGGCCCTATCTGGGCCTGTAGTCACTGGCAGTCTCTCCTTGCTGACGAATTTTCTAGTTCAACACCAATGATACAATTGATTTCTCCAGAGAACTATAATAATGGAATTACAGTATGTTTACTTGATGCAGAAAACCTCTGGCTAGATAGTAAATTAGGGGCCTCACAACGGTGAAAAATCTTCAAGCTTTCAAGAAGCCTAAACAGATCCAAAATGCCAGGTTCGAGTCACATCAATAATTAAAATTAAATTATTGTGCTGAACTGAAAGTCATCTCCAATATAACATTTTAAAAAATGGTTCTCCAAAGATAAACTCAACCTTGGCTTCAGGGAGGCATCTATTATAAATCCACAGAATCAGAGACAGAAAAGCCAGCTGTTCCCATTGTGCACATGCTGTGTCTAATTCCCTGTGATGGACAAGAACAGAGAGGCTTGGCTGGGCGTTCGAAACAACCACGGCTGGGAAGAAGTGATAAAAACGGGAGGCCGACCTCACATTTGCGGGGCTTGTTGTGGTTTACTGTGGACAACCATCATCTCCGTTGGTCCTCTCAGTATCCCTGCAAAGCAGCAGAGCAGGGACCTCCAGTCCCATCGCACAGATGAGGCTTACCGTAGTAAAATGACTAGAGTCAGGACACCTAGCCAGTGAGTGGCATAGATGGGATAAAAATTCAGGTTTCCTGAAATAGAGGAAAAATGGAAAAGAATGGAAAGAAGTAGGAAAAGGGGAAACAACCAGCCTTTGAAAATAGAAAAGGAATATAAAGTTTAAAAGCAAAAGGCACTTTTGCAATGACTCTGAGCTATTAAAATTATCTTGTTCTTATGTATTCTTAGATGTTATTATGCTGTTACTGATATAAAAATAGCTACCAATAGCCAACAATTTACCATGGCTTAAGTATTGGTCTAAACAGTTTACATGAATGATGATGATCCCCATGTAATCCTCACAACAACCTTCCAAGTAGAAATTATCATTTCACAGTTGAGAAACTCAGATTCAGAGGAGTAGATAATTTGCAGAAGCTCACACAGCTAGTACGAAGTAAACAAACTTGATCTTAGTCCGATTGCCAAGCCCCACCTCTTAAGTACTTAACTATGCTGTCTCCATAGATACCCAGGAGACAAAAGGTTAGCATTAGTCAGACCAAACTATAGGAAATGAGGGACCTCCCTATCGATCAAAGATTAAACTAAATGCTACCCAATTCCCGTGTTTCCCCTGCAGACAGCTTTATTGGGCTAATGAAATTGTAACTTCTTTTTTTGTTGTTTTTTTGTTTTGGGTTTTTTTTTTTTAATTTTTTATTTATTTTCAGTGTAACAGTATTGTTTTTGCACCACACCCAGTGCTCCATGCAATCCGTGCCCTCTCTAATACCCACCACCTGGTTCCCCCAACCTCCCACCCCCCATCCCTTCAAAAGCCTCAGATTGTTTTTCAGAGTCCATAGTCTCTCATGGTTCTGTTATTCATTTAACAAATGCTTATTAAGCACCCACTATGTATCAAGCAGTGTGCTTAACACTGGGAACATTGCAGTGAATAAATAAATAAAAATCCCTGCCCTTATGAAATGCCCATTCGGTGCAAGAACAAAGGCAATAATAATAATAATACAAATATTATGTTAGCTGGTAGTAAATATGACAGAAAAAAAAAGCCAAGCAGGAAAGGGGGAAAGGATGCAATTTTTAAATTTTTTAAATTTTTTAAAAGGATGACCAGGGAGGGCCTCCCTGAGGAAGAAGCAATCTTTGAAGCAAGTGATGCAGTAAGCCACGTAGATGCTAGGGAAAGAACATTCCAGAGACTGAGAACAGCAAGTGCAAAAGTCCTGAGGTGCAAAAAAACAAGAGAAGAGGTCACTAGAACAGAGAGTGGTAGGAGATGATGTCAGAGAACTCAGGGCCAGGTGACGTGTGGGACCTTGTCAGCCATCATTAGGACCTGGGCTTTCACAGAGAACAGAGCAGCCGTTGGGGGTTTAGCAGAGGAGCAATAAGATCTAAGATCCAAGTCACATTTTGGGATAACTCTGGCTGTCTCTTAAACAATAGGTTCAGTGGGCAAAGGTGGAAGCCAGAAGGCCTATTAGGATGTGAGGGGTATGGTGCCTTGTTCTAAATAATTATTATGATGTCAGGGTGGCACTTTACTCCTTACCAATACCTTCCATAAGTTACTTAATCTTCATTAAAAAAAAAATCCTAAGAGTAGATTGATTATATCCTATTAGATAAAGAAACTCAGGCTTTGGCTTGCTTAAGTGGCTTGTTCAGTGCCTTGCTTTCAGTCCCTCAGCGACTCGGTGGCACAACTGTATCTTAAATCCAAGATGTTGTCATTCCACACCCAGTGCCCAAATCCCCTCCCACACTGCTGCCTTGCCTCTCTGACTCCCGTGGCTTGTGATAATAGCTATCTGACCATCACAGCTGCTGGGCTGGACTGTAAGTGACACTGATATGCATCTGGTAACCCCAATTCCAGACAACACAGAAAGCAGAATCCAACAAAAGAAAAAAGCCATGGAGACCAATCCTTGCACCGCATAAGCCTCTTGAAGGGAGCATAATGGGGAGGGCCAGAGAGTCTTCGGATGTAAATGCAGTGTTTATTCAGCACCTCTTTGTGCCCAGACAATATGAGATGCCATGTAAGGAAAAGGAAGAAATAAAATTCTCTGTTGTCAAGGAGATTGGGATGCAGTGGGTAGGAAAGACAGTGTGCCACTGAGAGATGAGCTGTCAAACACAGACTGCACGTTCAGGGGTCAGGAAGGCTTGAGATTAGCCAAGTCTTCAGGGAAGGGAGCAGCTTGAGAAAGGAACCCTTCTGGATTCTTTCCAAAGGTAGTCCCCAAATTCCTCAATTTTCTGTATTTTTAGAGGTGTTTTTATAACCATCACAGGAAAGCCTTCCAACACTGTTGATAATCTGTTGGCCTGCCAAGCAGCTTTCATGGGTCCATTATTCCTTTCCTCCTTAGTTTGTCTTTTTGAGGGTCCAAAATATACATGCTTCCAGAAGTGGTATTTTCAACAGCAAGACCAAGAAAGAAACAAGCAAAACCAAGAAGAAACCAAGCCAAACAAGTCTCCTTAGAAGAAGACCAATGAGTGATCTTAAATGTCCAAGCTATGAAGATCTCCAGTGGCCTTCAAAGTGAGGGGCTGGTAAACTATGGCCCATGGGCTGGCCTTATGGTTTTGTAAATAAAATTTTATTAGTATACAACTATGCCCTTTGGTTGACAAGCTGTCTGTAGAGGCTTCATGCTGAAACAACAGGGTTGAGTGATTGTGACAAAGATCATAGGGCCCACAAACCCCAGAATATTTACTCTCTGGCCTTTGAATAAGCTGACTCTTGTTGTTTTCCAAAGCCCACATTCTAGAGGTGGGAAAACTAAGGTCCAGAGAGGTTCAGGAAACCAGCCAAGGTTATTTGAGGAGTTAGTGTACCACCTAGTGAGGGACAGAGCTAGTCTCGTGAAGGCTGGCCACCCTCAGGCATCTGGTTGTTCATCCAACAAATATTTCTTATCACGCTCACACTCCAGGCCCTGGGTGAGGATGCCACCATGCGGAACGTGTATGACGCCCCCACCTGCAGGATTCCTACACTTGAGGGGATAGGGGAATCCAGGACATGAAGAAAGAAAAGAGGAAGTACGACAAAGTGTGCACCACGCTATGAAGGAAACTAGCAGAAGAGCAGGTCAGGGTGCAGCTTGCAGTCAGAGAGATTTTGGACAGAAAATGAAGAAAGGCTTTTCTGAGGAGAAGAAGTTTGAGCTTGGCCATGAAAGATGAGGCAATAAAGAGTAAATGGAAAAGCATTCATGTGGAGGGAACAGCAACTTCAAAATCCCCGAGGTGCCAACAGGGTTGGCAGGTGCAAGGAACTGCAGAAAGGTGCCTATGCCCAGAGCTCAGTGGGAAAAGAGAGTGGCATAAGGGCAGGGGACACAGAGGTGCTGGTGCAGGCAGGCTCATGGCGATGAGTGTGGGTGACCAACTCTTCCTTAAACATATTTCCCCAATAGTGACACATCACATCTTCTTCTTCATCAACTCCATAATGAAATCTTCAGAGGCCCAGGAGGAGAAAATGGGGTCCCTGCATTTGCATGCTACAGAAAGCCGTGCTAGGCTCATTACAGAATTCTTAACTATAATGTGTTCTACGCCAGAGCCCTCCTCACCAGAGCCCACCACTGCTCTCACCACAGACCACTCCCAAAGACTGTGAGGGAAGGCCTCACCCTCTGTAGCCCATAAGTAGCTCGCCATCCTAGTCTGAAGAGGCAGACGGTGTCATAGTTAATCATCTGGAACCTTCCACATCTGGGTTTGAATCCTGGCTCTTCTGGCAGGACCTCACACAAGTAGCTTACATGCTTCTGGGCCTCCAGGAAGGGGGTGGTGGTGGTGGTAATAATAGCTATCTCCCTGGGTTGGTTGGAGAATTAGAGAAGACGAGATGGGCCTTCGCCTTTGCACAGTACCTGACACGTGCTCAATAATTTGATAAATTATAATTATTAGTAGTGGGATACACAAAGGCAAAGCTTGTCACTGGGTCTCAGTCTTGTGGGCCAAAGACAGAGAAAGGTCTCACGGCCATCAAATTGTCAAATATACAAGGAGAGAAACTGAGGTGCAAAGAAGTCAAGCGACCGGTCCACGGTCCCACAGCGGTTAGAAGTCTGTCACACTTCTGTGGCCCTCAGTGCCCACCCAAGTGCTCACTACATCTCACAGACATGGCGGTCTCAGCTACACTTTGACCACAGGCAAATGCCAGTGCCCTTTGAAAATAGAGGAGTGGGGAGGGGGTGAAAGGGGTTCTTGGAGCTTCCCCATGGAATTCATTTCAAAAGAGTCCAGATAAAGTACCAGCCCCATAGCATCCATACAAAGCTGGATTGCTCCTGCTCTTTCTAGCCTTGAGGAACTCACAGGTTTGTAGGAAAGATGGTCACTGCCAACAGTTATAATCTCGGGGGATACAAGCTTTACCAGAGGCACAGACAGAAGAGAGAATGATTTATTGGGCCCAGGGTGTCAGGGAAGGCACCTGAGCCAACTCTTGCAAAGCATTGAGGACACCAGGAGGAGTTTAGTTTCGTGGAGCAGAGAGGGCAAGAGATCAGTGCTCAGGCTGGAAAGATCCGGGAACACAGCTGATGGAGGGCCCCAGAAACCTGAGCCAAGGAGCTAGGAGGTGATGGGTCAAGGGGGAAATGCGGCAGCAGATCATCCAGCTCACAGAGGCACTCGGCGAGATCACTCTGACCAAGGCAAGAAGGATTTGAGGTGGCAGGGCCAGAAACAGAACGGCCCAGAGCCTCCACTGTAAGTGCAAACCTAAGCCAGGACGATCATGAAGAGCAGGAAAGGAGATGCATTCTCGAACCACTGGGGAGAAGAATCAGCAACATGTGATGACAGACGGAATTTGGGGACAAGGGAGGGAGAGAAGGGACATGGGCTGGGCTGGGCCTGCCTTTCACCGAGATGGGGACTCCAGAGAGGACACACGTGGGGAGGGAGGGGAAAGGAGGTCAGGACACAGCAAGAACAAAAGCCCAACGGTTTCCAACCACATTGTTTTGCTTTTCACGCAGCGAGCGTGTCCTGTCACACCTCTGTGGCATAAACCAGATGAAATCAGAGCCACTCCAGGCAGACGGGAGGAAGGAACAGAGTACCCAGCTCCCCAGTGCTCCCAAGAGAACCAAGAACCCTTCAGCCCTACAGGTCTGACCCAGCAATGTGGCAGCTGCACCGGGACACCAGGAGAATACGGTTGGAAGAATCAGTGCTGCAGCCTGCCAGCCTGGGGACGGGGAGCCCACCAGGCAAGGTCCTGCGGCAAAGGCCCCCAGCAACGGCAGCAAATCAAAACCGGACCCAGGACCAACAATATGCGGTTGGGTTGCATGCCTCTACCTCCCCTCAAAATCATGCAGGCGGGAGGTTCAGGTCTGCAGCAGGGGAGTGGCAGCACCCAGGTTGGGGTCTCTGGCTCTCGGGAGGCTTCTCTGTTCCTGGGCAGAGCAGTGCAGGCACTTCTCTTCCACTCTCCGGTGCCCGGCTTGCTGAGGGCAGCCTCCCCAGACCCCACACAGCCGGCCCTCCACCAGCGGGGCAGGGAGCCAGGCTGCGGTACCACCACCACTGCACCGGGCCGCCTTCCTATTTTCCTGGGGCCTGATTATGGGAAGGCGCCTCTGAGGCCCCACCGGGCTGCGCCCCGCGTTATCTCCTGCGCACAGTCGCCGCCTTGTTAAAAGGCAATCAGAGGAGCTGACTTTAATAAATGTTAACACCCTCCGTGTGAAGTCTGGCAATTAAAACTCCTCCCCAGGACCTCTGAAACAGGCTTGTGGAAAATCCCCTGTCTTAATAAGCTCCTGTCATCAGAGGACACCAAGAGAAAGGAGGGATAAAATGGAGGCATTAAAAGTTGCAAGAAGGAGGGAAGCAGCCAGAAAGGCTCTTCTTTCCCAGCAGGTCTGGGACGGGGTCTGAGAATATGCATGTCCGGCACGTTCCCAGAGGACATGGAGGCTGCTGGTCCAGGGACCAGTCTGAGAGCCACAGATCTAGCCCAACAGTGTCACGTCACAGAGGGAAAAACAGACAGAGACCAGCACTGGCCCAAGGTCTCACGACCACCGGGTGTGGCCCCAGCCCAAGGAATCCGCATAAGCTCCTTGAGAGGGAGCCTCAACTGTGCTTTAAATGCTTTTCCCCCATAGATGCATCGTGTTTATTCCTCACAGTCAGCACCATCATCATCGTTATCCTGAAACGAGAGATTTGGAAGTCAAGGAAGACACAGCTGGCAGTCGGCATGCTGAGGAATGGACAGCCTCCTCACGATGCGTGAAACCAAGTTGGAAAGGAGCCCCCTAAGAGAGTTCTTTGATATCTCTGAATGACAAGATTCCCTTTGTTTCTTCTTCCTTTAAGTCAGATTAAAGATGAAGATCTTCAGGGCCCTAAGGTGTCATCTAGTCAAACCTTTTCCCTGAGGCCCAGAGAGGGCAGGAACTTGTCCCAAGGTCACACCGCATGGAGAGTGGCAGACTGGTTCCCCTATTCTCAGTCTGCTACTTCTTCATTCCCTGGGTCCTCCTGGGAGCCTCACTCCTCAGAACGTTCTAGCCTAAGCAACATTCCAAAAGTCAGCCTCTCCAGAGTGAGGGAGGGCGGCCCTAGCTGCCCACATCAGCGCAGGCATCACGCTCCCTCCCCGAGGCTGTAGGGCTGCATTCTCCCTGAACGGCACACAGCTCTCCCCTCCTGCCCCACAGGAGCACCCCTGGCTGAACCACCCTTGGCCCTCCCACCTCTTGGCTGTCCCAGGGGGATTCTCAGGGTTGCTGTTATTCCTTCTACCTGGAACTTAGAAGTAAAAAACTCTCAACTCTAGGGGCACCTGGGTGGCTCAGTGGGTTAAGCCTCTGCCTTCGGCTCAGGTCATGATCTCAGGGTCCTGGGATCGAGCCCCGCATCGGGCTCTCTGCTTGGTGGGGAGCCTGCTTCCTCCTCTCTCTCTGCCTGCCTCTCTGCCTACTTGTGATATCTCTCTCTCTGTCATATAAATAAATAAAATCTTTAAAAAAAAAACAAAAAACCTCTCAACTCTAAAAACCTGGGATTCTGGGAACAGAAGGCAGTGCCATGGAGTCATTAAGAACATGGGCTCGTGTCTGTGTTTCCTGGAGCTGCTGTAACAATGTACCATGAATGGGGGGGTGGGCAGTGGGTAAACAACAACAGTTCTCGGTCTCCTGGGCCCGGAAGCCAGAATCTCAAATCAAGGTGTTACCAGACTTGGTTCTCTCTCGGAGCTGTGAGGGACACTCTGTCGCAGGCCTGCTCTTACAGCTTCTGGCGGCTTGCTGGCCATCTTCGATGTTCCTTGGCTTGTAGAAGCATCACCCCAGTCTCTGCCTTTCTCTTCACATGCTGTCCTCCCGGCATGCACGTCTGTGTCCAGATTTTCCTTTTACGAAGACACCCATCATACTGGATCACAGGCCTCTCTCTATCCAGTACGACTTCATTTTAATTCAAAGAATGACATCAGCGATGACCCTGTCTGCAGGTAAGGTCATATTCTAAGGCACTGTGGCTACGACTTAAATGTACCTTGGGGGGACACCATTCAATCCCTAATGGCCTGGCTCACGCACATGGTTTGTCTCACTGTTCTCTCACCTGCCAGCTAGGAGACCCAGATCAAGTTGGAACACTTGGAACCTCACTTTCCCCAGTACAGAGGATTGATTAAGGAACACACAGATGGTCACAAAAAGCAGCAGTCACGGGGCGCCTGGGTGGCTCAGTGGGTTAAAGCCTCTGCCTTCGGCTCAGGTCATGATCTCAGGACCCTGGGATTGAGCCCCGCATCAGGCTCTCTGCTCAGTAGGAAGCCTGCTTCCCCTTCTCTCTCTGCCTCCTTATGATCTATCTCTCTGTGTGTGTCAAATAAATAAATAAAATCTTAAAAAGCAACAACAACAACAACAAAAAAAAAAAACCAGCAGTCACTATCCCAAACTGGAAAATTGGGGTGGGAGGGGAGGGGAGGGGTGCGAGCCCAGCCAGAGCCCCAGCTCCACTGCCTGCTATTTCTGTGGCTGTGGGGGTTTTAACCTAGCTGAGTGTGTGTGTGTCTGTGTGTGTGTGTGTGTGTGTGTGTTATCAAATTTGCTCCTTTTTTGTTTTTTCAGTGTTCCAAGATTAGCCTAGCATTAACAACAGATTTCACTTGTTCTCATTCCAAAACTGGGGTCACAGTGGTATGAATTCCACAGAAGACAACAGGAGACATTTCCTGAGAAAAGCACTTTGCATACGATCAGGTGGGGCACCTGGTCCTGGTGGCAGCTACGGACGGTGCTGTAGGAGCGACACGGTGAAGAGTGAGTCTGCACCACCAGGAGGGCCAAGCCACCTGCGCGCAATGATGAAGGACAACTGTGCACTGCCGGTCAGCAGCCCCTGAGGCTTGCAAGCAGCAGGAAGCCAACCGCTCCGTGGGCTCTGGGCCCAGGAACTCTGGCAGAGACACGCTCTGGCAGAGGTGAATTCACCCAGATCCTGAGGGCTACAGGTGGGGCCCCAGTGGTCACTGCCTCTGAGGCTGGGGAAAGAGGAGTGAGCAGCTGGGGCTCAGCCCAACTCACTCCACCTCCCTGCCTGCCACAGAGCTCAGCAGCCTCAGGCTGGCCTATCAGCCAGTGAAGGGAAAAGAGGGGCTGGGGAGAGGTCGAGAGGCAAACAGACCCAGGTTAGAATCCTGCCATTGCCATTGCTGACTACGTGACCTTGGAAGATTTTCCTCCCTCTCGGAGCCTCTGCTTCTCAGCTGTAAAATATGGATGACTACAGTACCTGCCTCATTCACGGAGTGTTAAGGCATGCAGAAAGTACATTTTTTTGTTGTTTGTTTCAAATTTTTATTTATATTCTAACTAGTTAATATACAGTGCCATATTGGTTTCTGGAGTAGAACTCAGTGATTCATTACTTACATACACACCCAATGCCCATCACAACAGGTACCCTCCTTAGTACCCATCACCCATCTTGCCCATCCCCCATCTCGCCCATCCCCCACCCACATCCCTCCATCTTTAAAGGTCTCTTGTGATTTGATTCCCTCTTTTTTTCCTTCCCATATGCTGATGTTTTGTTTCTTAAATTCCACATGAGCGAAATCATAGGGTATTTGTCTTTCTCTGACTGATTTACTTGACTTCCAGCCTAGTTCCATCCATGTGATTGCAAATGGCAAGTGTTCATTCTTTTTGACGGCTGAGTAATATTCCCTGTGTGTATGTGTGTGTGTGTGTGTGTGTGTGTGTGTGTGTGTACACACCACATCTTCTTTATCTATTCATCTGTTGAAAGACTCTTTCCATAGTTTGGCTATCGTAGATAATGCTGCTGTAAACATTAGGTTGCATGTACCCCTTTGAATTTCTGTGTCATTTGGGTAAATGCCTAGTGGTACAATTGCTGGGTGGTAAGATAGTTCTGTTTTTAACTCTCTCTCTAAGGAAACTCCATACTGTCTTCCAGAATGAAAGTACTTTTTAAATTTTTTTTTATTTTTTTTAAAGATTTTATTTATTTATTTGACAGATAGAGATCACATGTAGGCAGAGAGGCAGGCAGAGAGAGACAGAGAAGCAGGCTCCCCGATGAGCAGAGAGCCTGACTCAGGACTCGATCCCAGGACCCTGGGATCATGACCCGAGCCAAAGGCAGAGGCCTTAACCCACTGAGCCACCCAGGCGCCCCGAAAGTACTTTTTTTAAAGAAATGAAAAGAGAAAGGGGTGCCTGGGTGGCTCAGTCAGTTAAGCATCTACCTTCGGCTGAGGTCATGATCTCAGGGTCCTGGGATTGAGCTCCACATCGGGTTCCCTGCTCAGCGGGGAGTCTGCTTCTCCCTCTGCCCTTTCCCCCCTGCTCCTGTTCTCTCCCTTTCTCTCTCAAATAAATAAAACCTTAAAAAAAAAAAAAGAAATGAAAAGAGAAAGAAAAGAACAAGTTCCAAAAGTAGAAAGAGCTCTGGTCCAAGAATTATGACTCTGCCACCAACTTCCTATGTGATTTTGGACAAGTCACCCAAACCCTCTGGGCCTCGATGTTCTGTAAAGTGGAAGGGTGTGCCTGAATGGCTTTACAGGTCAGACATCACATCTGTCATGGGAGACTGACTTGGTCATGGGAGAAGCATGTCAGAGCCCCAGAGGAGGGAGGACCCCAAGAAGGCAAAGACAGTGGGGGGTGGGGGGTGGGGGAGCAGCAGTTCTAAGGGTCAGGGATAGCCAGGTTCTACCTACCACTGCCCTGGCCATGGAGCTCATGGATGTAGGGCCTTTTCCCTGTCTCCCCGACCTGCTTCATCTTAGTCCACTCTGCTCCCCAGAATGACCTCTTTCTGCTCCTCAGACACCTAAGGCAGTCCCCACCTCACAGACTTTGCACATACAGCTGCTCTGTCTGCACACGTGCTATGTGTACATATGTGCACTTATACACACCTACCACTCTCTCTGCCTTTGGCAGTCCCACTCCCTGTGGGAAAAAGCTGCCAACAGCTGACTGCAAGGAAAGCCCCCAGAAGACAGTCAGCCCCTGCCCTCGTTCCAACGTTGCCACCCCAAGGAAACTGTCACTGACAGCTGCTGACAGCGGATGGGGATAGCTATGGGGAGGCAGAGAAGGATGCCACAGCTTCCTGGAGGGCCAATCCCAGCCATGTGGGAATAAACCCTGTATCACCCAGAATGAGACAAATGTGGTGCCAGGGCTGGGGTAGGATCTCAAGCTTCGGAAAACCCATTAGGAACCTGGGCTTCAGAGAAAGTCAGGTGAGAGTTCAAGTGCAAACCCAGCTACTAACTTAGAGTTTGGAGCTGGGGCTCTGGGGTCAGATGCAACAAACATTCACTGAGAGCCTCACGCGTAAACCGGGCGGTCTTTCAGACTCTCGGGACCCAGCAGGGAGAAATCAACAGGCCGGGGATTACTGCCTTCCTGAAACTGACCTTCTAGCAAGAGATGATAGACAAGAAATATAATAAGAACATGGCATGTTTCAAAATTGAAACAGTGATTGGGGGAAAAGAAGCAGAGCAGCTGAAGGGAAAGCTAAGAACACGAGGCTGGCCAGGGGAGGCCTCATGGAGCAGGAGGACTTGAAAGAAGCTTTGAGGGAGGGGATGAAGTCATCCAAAGAAGAATCTGGGTCACAGGGAAGAGCAGATGAAAGATCTAAGGGGTTGCCCAAGTTGAAATCCTGGCATCGCCACCTACCAGCTCTGTGGCCTTAGGAAGTTACTGAATCTTTCTGAGCCAAGCTTTTCGCATCTACCAAGAGTGGATAATGCCAGGACCCACACCAAAGGGTTGTTAAAAATTAAAAGTAAACAAGGGCCAGAATGGTAGGATCTCAGTGAACTCCATCTCCCTCTAAACAATGAAAAGGTGGGTTAAACAATTAAAATCAACCAGAAGTTTAGAACTTGGCAATTAACCAAAGCCAAAGCCTCAAAACTATCTGAAAATCATCTATCCAAAAGAAACAACGGACCATCAGCAAGAGAGCAGAGCCTGTGACATTTTAATTATCCCCAACCCCTCCTTCCCCAGATCAGTGTCCAGGTAGCCAAGAGCCAGGAGCATGGTGGACAACAAAGAAATCTACGTTGGGGGCTCTATTAAAAAGACAACATATCAAAATGTATAGCGTGCTGCAAAAGCAGTGGTTAGCAGGAAATGCAAAGATGTAAATGCCTATGTTGAAAAAGAAGATACAAAATCCATGCCCTAAATGTCCACCTTAAGTACAAAAAGAGCAAACCAAACCCAAAGCAAGTGGAAAGATGGAAAACATAAAGAACAGAGCTGAAATAAACCAAGTAGAGAATAGAAAAACAAGGTAAAATTAACGGAACCAAAGTTGGCTCTTGGAAAATATCAACAAAGTTGGCAAATCTTTGGATAGACTGGCTAAGAAGAAAAAGAGAAGAGACTCAAATTACTTAAATCTAGAATGAAAGCGATGATATTACTACCAACTTCACGGAAATAAGGAAATACTCTGAAACTATGTGCCAACAAATTAGGTAACTTTAATGCAATGGACAAATTCCTAGAAAGATAAAAATTGTTTAAACCGACCAAAAAGACAGATAATCTGAATAGAACCATAATAAGCAAACAGATTGAATTAGTTTTTGAACTTTCAACAACAACAACAAAGCCAAGATACAGGGGCACATGGGTGGCTCAGTCTGACTCTTGGTTTTGACTCAGGTCATGATCTCAAGGTCATGAAATAGAGCCCCATGTCAGCTCCATGCTCAGCAAAGAGTATGCTTCTCTCCTTCGCTCTCTGCCCTTCCCCTGACTCATCTCTCTCTAAATTTAAAAAAAAAATTTTTTTTAATTTAAAATAAAATTTATAAAAAGCCAGGACACAGATAGCTTGACTGGTGAATTCTAAAAAACAATTAAAGAATTAATTAATACCAATTCTGCACAATTTTCCAAAAACAGAAGAGGAAAGCATACCTCCTAACTCATTTTACAAGGCCCCTGAGGTCAAATCAGGCAAAGACATCATAAGAAAACTAGAGGCTGGAATCCCTTTCGAATGTAGATGTTAAAATCCTCAGCAAAATACCAGCAAACTGAATCCAGTGGCATATAAAAAGTAGTATTCATCATAACCAAGTGGGATTTATCTCCAGAATAATCCAAGGTTAGTTTAGCATCTGAAAGTCAATCAATGTAACACAACATATAAATAGAATAAAGACTCAACATTACTCATCATCAGGGAAATGCAAATCAAAACCACTGTGAGATGTCACCCTACACCAGTTTGGATGGCTCTTACTAAAAAAAAAAGTTAACAAACATTGGTGAGGATGTGGAGAAATTGGAACCCTTGTGCACTGCTGGCAGGAAGGTAAAATGTGGTAACCACTCTAGAAAAGAGTAGGGATTTTTCTCAAAAAATTTAAAAACAGAACTACCATACAATCCAGCAATCCCACTTCTGGGTATATATATCCAAAAGAAATGGAAACAGGATCTCAAAAGGTCCCTGCATGCCCTCATTCAGTGCCCCAGTACCCACTATAACCACCACATGACAGCCACCTCAGTGTCCATCAACACCGGAATACATAAAAAGGAATGGTGTACACACAACAATTATTTAGCCATGAGAAATAAGGAAATCTTACTATTTACAACAGCACAGAGAGACCTCGATGGTATTATGCTAAGTGAAAGAAATCAGAGAAAGACAAATACTGTATCATATCACTTGTAAGTCGGATCTTAAAAAGCTGAAACAGAAAAGAATAATGGATATCAGGGGCTGGGGTTGGGCATCGAACTGGGGAGACAGGCCAACGTACACAAACTTGCAGTTAAAGAGGAGTCTGCTCTGGATCCAATGTAGAGCATAGTGACAATACTTAATATTGTATTATATACTTCAAAGTTGCTAGGAGACTAGATCTTAAAAGTCTACCATGAAAAGGAAATAATTATGTGACATGATAGAGGTATTAGCTGAAGCTACTGGGATAATCATATCGTCATATATAAATATATCAAACCAACACCTTAAACTTACACAATATTTTATGTCAATTGTATCTCCATTAAAAAAAAAGAAAAAAACACCTGATGCAACATATTTCCCCTATATTTGTAATACACTTAGTTCTGGAAGTGCCCACAGAAGGGCTGAAAAATCACAAGGACAATGGACACTGTTTAAATCAGAGCAGGGCTTGTCCTGGTTCTGTCACTAACCAGCCCTGGAGCCTTGGGAAAGTCACCTCTCAGTTCTAAAGCACCCTCCAACCGCAATGTTCAAAGACTAAGTAGAACTATAAATCAGATCATGTCATCCAGCTGGTTGCTCTGGCCTTTAGGTCCTCAATTATTTGGCTTCTACCTCTCTAGCCTCATCTTGACCACAGTCCTCTGTGACTTTCTGCTGTTCCTTCAATACATCAAGCCAGTTCCTCCCTCAGAGTCTGCATTCACAGTTCTCTCTGCCTGGAGGATGGGCCCCCAGCCCTTACCACAACTGGCCCCCTCTCATAATCTAGGTCTCCCCCCTCAATCACCTTCTCAGAACTCACCCCCCACTCACCCAAACAAAACATAACCCCATAGTATTCTTGCCACTTACCAGTCTCTGAAATCCATTTTTTTTTTTTTTGGCTTCCTACCAAACTTCTCTACTAAAACACAGATTCAATGAGAGCATGGACGTTCTCATACAGTGCCTGACACTCATAGATTTTCAGTAATTATTTGGTGAGGGAATGAATGTTCTTAACTGAGCAGGAACCATAATCACTAAGGAAGAACACTTTTGTCTAAGGAATATATTGACATTAAGCTGGAAGCTGAATCCTGAGGTCACAGGCTGGGTAAGATTTGATCAGGAAGAAGGTGGGAAGGTCACCCTGGCATCCAGGTCTCAGGAAGTAGCAGAAATCATGTTGCTACAAGGGCAAAGAGATGGTAAGGTCCAATCCCAGACTCTGTCCCTTATCCCCGCAACACACACTCCAACACACTCATGTTTGCTCCAAACTCTGCCTCCCCCCAAAAAACAGCTTAGCTGCTGAGCTCCCCAAATCACACCGTAAGATCCTAGACAGGGGGAAAGATCATTCTTTATAATTACTGAGCAGGAGCTTCCATACGGCACCCTGCTGAGAGCAGGGAAGCAAGACGGATCCAGACAGACGATCCAGACAGACGGCTTATTAAATTAGCCACTGCATCAACTCAATGAGCACTTCCAAATGGCTTTCTTTTCCCTAGTTTTTTTTTCTACCCATGGGTTCTTCACATTTGCTTTCTTCTCTCCACTGTTTAGGATTCCCCTAGGTGTTCAGATCACTGCTTTCCTCCTGCCAGCTGCTATCTTTTATTATTTACCTCCCTAAACTGTCCATATACTGTGGGGGATGGGGGGAGGTACAGCAAGAGTCATGTAGCAGACTGGACTCAGCTTTTGACGTCAGAAGACCCACATTAAGTCTTGGTTCTTTTGTGTGGTCCTGGGCAAGCTATGAATGTCTCTGAGCTGTGCTTTCCTTGTGGGCAGGGTAGGGGGGATGGCAAACCACCTTGCCACCCAGGATGGGGCACAGCTTGAAGGGAAGGACATAATTCAGCCTGTTTTCCAAACTGCCAAAAAGGGAAACAATCGCAAGCTGTCTGGACCGAGTCAGCCCTTCATCTGGGACATGAAATGATCTGAACAAGTGCTAGAACAAGTTCCTCTGCCTCCAGAGGGCTCTGGAGAAATGCTCTCCAGAAGACCTCTTCATTTTGATTAATGGGCGTCCACTTTGTAAACAGATTGGTGAAAGAATGCGCTGGTCTACCTACCAGTCCTTCCCACCTCTGTATGAGTCTGGTTAAAGGTATCATTTTCCTAGATGAGCCCCACCTGGAAGAGGGAATGACCCTTCTGTTAGAGCAGGTAGAAAGAAAAGGAAGGAAAAGCAGGTAGGAAGGAAAGGTTAGAACCTGGGAATACTACCAAAGGGAATTTGGGAGGAGGGGCAGAGAGCACTCCTTGGAAGCTATTTGTGTGACCTTAGAGTAAACTTAAATTCTCCAGTCCTGGGCTCCTCATCTATAAAATGAGGGTAACAGTATCCACGTCAGTGAATTATCATTAGAATTCAATGAGGTAAAGTGTAGAGCACTTAGTATGAGCCTAGCACAGAAAAACACAATGAAACTTAGCTAATGCAACCATTACTTATTTTTACCCCGACCCCAACCACCAGCTGCCAATAATCAGGACAGGGCCTTCCTAACCTTGTCTGGAAACAGTTCCGTCTTTCAAAGCTTCTTTTATATCATTCATCTATTGCTGTTTAACAAACCACTCCAAAACTTAGTGGTCTAAAGCAACAATAGTTATTAATTTTGTTCATGAATCCATAATTTCAACAGGACCCAGGGGAACAGCTCACCCTACTTCATGGGACTGCAGCTGGAACAGCTCTGGTGGGGACTAAAGGACTTAATTTCAAGATGACTCATTCCCACGAGAACACGGATGCCGGCCTATGGCAGGGAGCTCAGCCAGGGCTGTGGGGCTCCGTTTGTCTCGGTGCGATGAATCGGCTTCCTGGCAGCATGGTGACCAGGTCACAAGAATGAGCATCCCGAGAGACACAATGGTATGGCATTTTTATCACCGAGCCACAGAGATCACATAGCATCACGACCTCTGTGGTTGGTCCAGGCAGTCAAAGACCCACTCAGGTTCAAGGCGAGGGGATATGGACTCTACCTCCTGACATGAGATTATTAAGATTCAGAAAATCGTATGGGATAGAAAGATCACTGCAGCTTTCTTTGAAAAATACAATCTACAACAGATGAGTGGATAAAGAAGACGTGGTCCATATACACAATGGAATACTACTCAGCCATCAGAAAGGACAAATACCCAACTTTTGCATCAACGTGGATGGGATTAGAGGAGCTTATGCTAAGTGAAATAAGTCAAACAAAGAAAGTCAACTATTATATGGTTTCACTTATTTGTGGAACATAAGGAATAGCATGGAGGACATTATGAGAAGGGGAAAATGAAGGGGGAGAAATCGGAGTGGGAGAGACAAATCATCAGAGATGATGGACTCCAGGAAACAAACTGAGGGTTTTAGAAGGGAGGGGGTGGATTAGCCTGGCGATGGGTATGAGGAGGGCACGGATTGCATGGAGCACTGGGTGTTACACACAAACAATGAATCATGGAACACTACCTCAAAAACTAATGATGTACTGTATGATGACTAACACAATAAAAAAAAAAATCTTTAAAAAATAAAAATAAAACAAAATGCAAGGTTGTTACCACCAAAAAAAAAAAAAAAAAAATACAATCTACCACACCTCCCAGGGGCCACTCTCCAGAGTCTTCCCTCATTCTCCACCTCAACCCGACATATCCTCTCCCTTAATGTCCAGTGTTCTTGCGGCATTCACATTACCCTGAACTCTCACCACCATCCTTGTTTGTTTGTTTGTTTTAAGATTTTATTTATTCATTTGACAGACAGGGATCACAAGTAGGCAGAGAGGCAGGCAGAGAGAGGAAGGGAAGCAGGCTCCCCGCTGAGCAGAGAGTCCAGTGCAGGGCTCGATCCCAGGACCCTAGGATCACGACCTGAGCCCAAGGCAGAGGCTATAACCCACTGAGCCACCCATGCGCCCCCATCCTTGTTTTCTTAATATGGAAAATAAATGGCACAGAGATGGCGGTACAAAAGAGAATTTTGATGCCTCACAGTTTGGCCTTGCTGTTACTATTGGACACCAAACACGTCTGAAAAATAACCTCATTCATTTGGAACCTCTTGAACCCTCAACTTCTTCATCTATAAAACATAGTAATAATAATTCCACCTCAATGAACTTTCTGAGATTAAACAAGTCAAACTTCATGAGGCACTTACATATGAGTAAGCCTGGCTTCTAATAGACACATCGGCTATTATTCGGATGCCACAAAGTTGGAATTTGCCACAGTTCATACAGAAAGGAGATTCAACTTAACCTAAAAACACCCTTGTTTTATAACCAGTGAAAGAGAGACTATCAAAGGGTAAAGTAGAAAAGGAAAGATATTTTAAAATATTTACAGTGCAACAGTCTTAAGCCTTTCACATGGAGGTGATGGGGTTTGTATGGCACCTTCAAAGTGGAATCAGTCTGGGAGGGGTGTGGGGCCAGGGTTCCCACAGATGGCAGAGGAGGCATGAGGGAGTCTAGAGAAATGGGCCAATCTGAAGGGCACGGAGGAGGATCCTCGCAGGGCCGGGAGAGCTCTGCTAAGCCCAGCAGGACCGCACAGGGAGACAGATGACGTTCCAGCCATCTCTAGCTCTTAAAGTCTCTACTCCATTAGCAGAGGTTCCTTTGATTACCAGGAACGAAGTCTGAGTTTCGCTGTCTTAAATCACGGCAGGAACAGAGTGGAAAGATACGGGAATATCAAGAAGGGCAGGAGGCAGTCTGGCTCCAGGGGCCTGGGCAGCAGGGAGGGCGGGTGAGGGCTTCTTACCTGAGTGCCGCCATTATGGGAACTCGGCTCCAGGGACCGGCACATCAGAGGTCTTCCCCTTGCAAACTTTGGATGCTCAGTGCTCTGCCCTGGATTAATCAACTCCAGCCAGGGGAATGGGTCCCACGGCCTGCGAGTGGCTGCTGTTAGCTCCTCTATGTGAAGGTGCAGCTGTGTCAAGTCCAGAGTTAATCACCTATAGATCGATTCAATTCCCCCTGGGGCCCCACCTGACCTCAGCTGAGACCTGACCCACAAAGTCTTGTGAAGGCCAAGCCTTAGCAGCTTTAGCATTTGAATAGAAAACAAAGACGCAAAAAGCTCCGTGAACAAGCGCAGCTACAGAAAAGGCCCTCACCAGCTTCTTTCTCCCCCTCCATTGTCACAAAAACCACCCTGCACTGGCGGGGAGAGGAATTCATCCACCAAAATATGTTTTTTATTCATCTATCAAAGATGTGTGTTTGGTGCTGCAGATAATAGAATAGACACGGTTTCATGTCAGACAATAAAATTGGTGGTTAAGGCCCCAACTGGAAATGACAAAGACGAGGTTCAAATTTTTTTTACCTCTTCTGTACTGTGTCACTTTGGCCCTGCTTCCTCAAGCTGCAGTGAAATTCGGCTAATAATTGGGCCCACCTTGTAGGTAATGACAGGTAATTGCAAGGCTCACACAAGAGCCCTCTTACATAGAGCCCCCACAAAGTGCCTTATGCCCAGACGCTTACTACAACAAAAAAGGACTCCCTTGTCACTTTTACCTGCCAGTGCCAGTGTCCCGTGTGATCCAGGACGGTAAACATCAGAATCATCTGGGAAAACCTGTTCACAATGCTGCTCCTAGCCTTACCCCCCCAGATCATCTGATTCAGAAGATCAAAAGAAAGGTCTGAAATCTACATTTTGAGCTGGTCCTTATAATCTAGGTGATTTTGATGCACAATTAGTATAACCAGTGCTTTATACTAGAAAATGCTCTTTCTTCGAGGCAAGGAAATTGGCAACTATGAAAAGAAAATGATTCAACTTGGGCTCTCATGGTGAGAGTTATTGGGCATATTAGTCTTACAGTGTGCCAAGCAGATTACCACTAACTTAGTGGCTTCGAACAACACAAATGTATTCTCTCACAGTTTCCGTAGGCGAAATGTCAGGGCACATCATGCCTGAGCTCTGCGCTCATGTTTCACTGGACTGAGACTGACGAGTTGGCTGGGCTGCCATCCTTTCCACAGCTCTGGCTCCTCTTTCAGGCTCGCATGGTTGTAGTGGGAAAAAAAGCAGTTTCTTGCAGCTTAGGACAAAGGTCCTCATTTCTTGCTGCTGTTGGCCAGGGGTCACTCTCCCCTCCCGGAGGCAATCAGCCCCCTGTCCCCACCATGTGGCCCCCTCCAACTCTGAAGCCAGTGATGGGAGCTTCTTCACATTCAATCTTCTTCATGCTTTGAGTATCTTACTCCATCTCTGACTTCTCGACCTCGATTCAAAGGACTTGTGTGGTTAATGAGGCCCATTCTTTTGATTAGCTCGAAGTCAACTGATAAGTAACCTTAACCACATCTGCAAAGTCCCTTTGCAAGATTACATGACATAATCATGAGTGGGATAGGCAGTCACAGATCATCCACACTCAAGACACAAGTGCAGTGTTAAAGGGGGTCATTTTAGCATTCTTCCTCCCACACTGGGACCATAGTCCAAGACTCTGACAAAACACAACTTCATAGTCATGCTGAAGTCACCAACCCTTCAGATTACAGCAATAGTTTCCTAACTCCTCTCCCTAAACCAGGTGTGTCCCTCCAAACCAAATAATGTAAGAAAAGCTCATCAGTGTAAGATGTGTTTATAACTGTGAATTCCAGGTCTTCTAAGCATGTAGGCTGTAGATTCCTTGAACAGACACTTCTGTTGGCGAATCTGTGTGAAAAAATCGGCGGTCCACTTTTACTCGCCAAAGAGAGCCTGAGTGCAGCAAACACACCTAAGCTGGATCTTACACCGACCACCTCAGCCAAGCACTTGCAAAGTCAAGCCCTCAAACAGAATCAGTAGGAGAGATGAAGGAACTTAACCCACTTCACCCTGGCCCTCTATGTACATTATGCCATTTAAGAATCAAAGCAACTGGGGTGCCTGGGTGGCTCAGTGAGTTAAGCCTCTGCCTTTGGCTCAGGTCGTTATCCCGGGGTCCTGGGATGGAGCCCCGCATTGGGCTCTCTGCTCAGCGGGGAGCCTGCTTCCTCCTCTCTCTCTGCCTGCCTCTCTGCCTACTTGTGATCTCTGTCAAATAAATAAATAAAGTCTTAAAAAAAAAAAAGAATCAAAGCGACCTTATGAAATATTCTCATTACCATTTTATAGATAACAAAACTGAAATTTTGGTTATGTAACATGCTTAAGAAAAACACAAGTGGTGAGAGGCAGCATGGATTCAAACCTAGGTAAGGTAATTTCAATTTTATACCACATGGTCTGTCCACAGACCCAATATCAATAAATGCTGGGGGGATGCCTGGGAGGCTCAGTCAGTTAAGCATCTGACTCTTGATTGCAACTCGGTCATGATCTCAGGGTTGTGAGATTAAGCCCCACATCAGGCACTGGGCACAAAGCCTGCTTAAGATTCTCTCTCTCACTCTCTCCCTCTGTCCCTCCCCCCTCCCCCCACACACTTATTCTCTCTTTCTCTAAGAAAATAAATAAATATATAAAATAAATGTTGATTCTTTCCCTGTGACTTCGACCATACAGCGTATTTTAAAAAAAGAAAAAAAAAAACTCAGCCAGCAAAACAGGGCAGTGTCCCTCATGCAGTCTTAAGAAATAATAAAGTGCTACATTTTGTTCTTGCCCTAAGTAAAATTAAATCTCTCCAACAGTGTCAGATGTATTACTAATTACACAATTACATTATGCAGTCATGCTGGTAATAAAATTCTTGGAGTGCTTTCAGCAAATTCAAGTTTGGGGAAAATAATGGCTTGCTTTAAAATTATTTACTAAATTAAGCAATTCTTTACTCAACATTGTTTTTAATAATTCAAGTACAGGATGTTTTATTATGAACGTTTCCCAAAAACAAGTTAAAAAAAAATTCTTATTAGTATGCATGTGGATGCTCCAGTAAAGTACTTTTTAAGAAATATTTAATATTTCTGCTTTGCCAGTGAGTGGAGAGTTTTTCACCCTGTCCATGATTCTTTCAAATGGGATTAAGTTGCCTCTCCTTCCCGCCCCTAAAACTGGCAAAGCCCAGGGGCAAAGGCCACAGTTTCATTTACTTCCTTCAGCATGTGAACACAGATGTTTGCAAATCTTGGGAGGAAGGGGAAAAATTGCCATGGTAGAATTTTTACCCCTTTCCAAAGATAACTGTAACATTCCTCATCCCACACTCTGTTTTGCAATATGACTTTGGCACCCCCTCAACAAGAAATAGAACCTACTTGATCTCCTAGACTAGAAGAATATGGCAGAAGAGAAGTGGGCCCAATTCTAAGCTGGCCCAGCAGCTTCTGCTTCCTTCCTCTTGAAACACCCACTCTTGAGATGATCCCTCCCAGAACCTCACCACCATGCTGTGAGACATCCAAGGCCCACAGAGAGACCACGTACCGAACTCTGGTTGACAGCCAGCCCAGACCACCAGCCATGTGAGGAGTGCTCTCGGTTCTCCAGTCCACTCCAGCCTCCTGATGCCTGCAGCATCTGGCCACCAGTATAGGAGCAGCCCCACATGAGAAACACCCAGCTGAGCCCCCTCAAAGAAAACATGAGAGAGGATCAATTTCTGTTTTAAGCCACTGAACTTTGGGGAGGTTTTTTTTATGCAGCAATAGATAACCAGATACTCTCTTGCCGAATTCGTCCTATGTATCAACAAAGACAAGGCTTGGCCAACTGAGTGAGTGACTATGTTCCCATGAAGGAACAATTAGAAGTTTGTTTCTGTTCTTTGGGCATCTGATTTCCCATCAATGAAAAGGAAACACAGAGGTAGGACTAAATCAAGGGCCATAACCTAGAAGTCATCATGGGTAATCACTGGCAAGAGACAACACTTCTAAAAATCTGGGGAAACTACACACTTATATGTAATGAGGTCACACTGGCTAACTAAAAACCAAGCTTCCTTGTTTGGGGCTGTAATTATATGACCAGGCATGTCAACACTGTTTCATTCTGCTAGTAAGAAGCTGGTTAGCACTCATAGATGGTTTTGATAGCTAAAAATGAAATAAAGAATTAAATGTTGCTGAATTCATTTACTCTGTTCAACACAAAATATTTATTTTTTTGTTTGTTTTACAATGTGAGCTACCTGGGGCACCTGGGTAGCTCATCTGTTAAACATCCAAGTCTTTATTTCAACTCAGGTCATGATCTCGGGATTATGAGATCAAGCCCTGCGTTGGGCTCCATGCTGCCTGCGAAGCCTGCTTAGGATTCTCTCTCTCCCTCTCCCTCTGCCCCTGTCCCTCCCCTTGCTTGATCTCTTTCTCTCTCTTTCTTTAAAAAAATAAAAATATATAACATAATAATATTAATAAAATGTGAGCTTCCTGGCTGAGAAAGGAGTCTTCAAGGATGAAAAAAACAATGACTAAGCACTGTGACCAGTAATGATGCTAATAGTTATCATGTATTGAGCATTTACAATGGACCAGTCCACAAACAATACAAGTGTTACAAGTATTAGTTCATCGATCCTTCAAATAACCCATGATGTCAGTACTATTACCACCCCCATTTGGGAGAGGAAAAAACTGAGACAAGAGAGAGCCACTAAGTGTGTAAAGATATACAACTAGTAAATGGCAGTGCCGGGATTCAAATCCATCAAACTTCAAAGTCTATACTGGCTCCCAAAAAATACATATTTGTGTCAACTCAATTAAAAATTCCCAAAGACTATTCCTTTCACCTCCCTTTCTCTTAGACCATCCATGTCAGGAGGACAGCTGGTGTTTGCATAAGTGTGCAGGTCTTTGCCGTGGCATAAAAATGGGACTGATGGAGCGCCTGGGTGGCTCAGTGGGTTAAGCCTCTGCCTTTGGCTCAGGTCATGATCTCAGGGTCCTGGGATCGAGCCCCACATCGGGCTCTCTGCACAGCAGGGAGCCTGCTTCCCCCTCTCTCTGCCTGCCTCTCTGCCTACTTGTGATCCCTGTCTATTGAATAAATAAAGAAAAATCTTTAAAAAAAAATGGGACTGACTAGTGTTTCATGGGACTGAGTTGTCTCATACTGCTTGGGGGAGGGGGTGGAAGGGTGCAAATTGGTACTAAGCCTTTGGAGACTTGTGTCAACATTTAATAATGCTGGAGATGTGACTATACCATGTCCCAGAAAACCTGTTCCTAGGCATATGCCCCAGAAAAATTCACGCATGTGTAACAAGGTATTTACATGGAGGTTCATCACAGAGTATTGGTGATAGCAAAAACATAGAAGCAACTTAAACATCCGTCAACAGGAAAATGAAAAAGTAGAATGCATATTATTGTCATTCAAGGGATGACTATAAGCATTTAAAGTGAATCAACTAGAAAGAACTACACGTTTCAATATGGATAAACATCAAAACAATATGAAAGGGAAAAGGCACACTGCAGAATGACACATATTATATGGTCTGTTTTTTTTTTTTATAAACATTTAATGTATTATTAGCCCCAGGGCTACAGGTCTGTGAATCGTCAGATTTATTTTTTTTTAATTTTTAAATTTTTTTATAAACATATAATGTATTATTAGCCTATATGGTCTATTTCTATAAAGTTAATCAACAAGTAAACCTTTACATATTGTTTGTACATACATACCTATATACAGAGAATACAAAAAGCATTATGAGAATATTAAACTGTAGTCATCATGGTTGCTCTGGGAATGGAAGATAATGGGGAAAGGACAACATAAGAAGCTTACATTTTATTTGAAATATTTTATTTCCAAAACTTGGTGGTAAATATATGGATGTTCATTATATTGTCAGTTCATTATCGATGCTTGAAAGATTTCACAATTTTTTTAATTGAACAGAAACCCAACTTCCACACCATCCCTAGCCTTTTGGCCTTGAGAATCCTCTACTTAGCGATTTCTCAACTGCCCCCACCCTCAAGCCCCTAATTTGAGTCCCTTCCTTTCTTTCAATCAAAAGATGCTATTTCTTTACAGTTTAAAATATAAACTCAGAGAAAGACAATTATCATATGGTTTCACTCATATGTGGAATATAAGAAATCATGCAGAGGATCATAGGGGAAGGGAGGGAAAACCAAATGGGAAGAAATCAAAGAGGGAGACAAACCATGAGAGCCTCTTGACTCTAGGAAACAAACTAAAGTTTGTGGAAGAGGAAGTGGAGGGGTGAGATAGAGTAACTGGGTGATGGGCATTAAGGAGGGCATGTGATGTGATGGGCACTGGGTGTTATATGCAACTGATGAATTATTGAATACTATCTCTAAAATAATGATGTACTATACGTTGGCTAATTGAATTTAATTTTCAAAAACAAATAAAAACTTTAAAAAAGAAAAAAGAGAAGAAAATGCAAACAATACAGAGATGGTCTGCATTTTAAAAGGAGTCTGAAATAGGAAGGGTTTTCGAGACCTAAAGAAGGAACCTGATAATGGGAATGAAATGATTCTCCTTGAAATG
This sequence comes from Lontra canadensis, assembly GCF_010015895.1. Classification (NCBI taxonomy): domain Eukaryota; kingdom Metazoa; phylum Chordata; class Mammalia; order Carnivora; family Mustelidae; genus Lontra; species Lontra canadensis. Next base: position 19,490,710 of record NW_022630999.1, read on the forward strand.
ATACTCAATCATTCTGCAAATACTTACTGAGTACCTAGTAAGTGCCAGGAAATCAGTGGCTGCCACATTATGCACCTCCAAGAGAAGGTAGTGCATCTGAAGTAGTGTTCTGCTGGCCATCAAGTTCTGGGGGATACTGCAGTGACAAGGCATAAAAGGGCTATGCTCACATAGGGTGACCAATCCCATGCTTGCCATACCCTTGCTATGTGCCCAGTATTATCATTAATCAGCCACTCTACAAAGAAAGGATCTGCCCCTCTAAGGAAGGACTCGACTTGACCAGGCAAACAGCTCTGGCAAAATCAGGCTGAGGAGATGGGGAAACAAAGGCAAGAGAAATGCCCAGGAGGCTGCAGCCTCACTCCAGCTCTGCCATCCACACACAGGGTGAGCTTGGACAATCATTTCCCCCTCTCTGGGCTTCCACTTGATCACTAGGTTCTAAGAGAACAGTGTTCTGGCTTTTATCAATAACAAATATCACAGCAGGGGGTTTTACAATCCTGAGTTACATACACAACATAACCTGACTGTCACTAGGTAGTCTGCCTGAACAGAGGCCCTAGAAAGCAATAGAACAGGTCATGGTCATCTGTAACTTATGCGTCCTCCATCAGTTCCCCCATTTTCCTGGGAGCTGTACCCTGGTTTTCCTGCTGGAAACTATATTCTCCACCACTCTCTGCCAATAGGCTTTAGAGAGAGCTCCACCCCGAACTCCACATGTAGATCATAGAACCCATACCCCAAATCACTGAGACCATCTTATTTCCCCTCCACACAGTTATGGGTTCCAAGCAGAGCAAATGAAAGAAACTACCTTTTGCTGGGAATACTGACAGATATGTGCCCTTCCCTGCTGGGTATAAAGCTAAGAATATGGTAGGTCTTAATTTTCTGCTCTCATCTTGGAGCCTGAATGCCAGCTTATGCAACAGAAAATGGAGCCAAGAGATGCAAAAGAAATAAAAATAAATTGGTTCCCAATGACATTATTTAAGCCCCAATATCAGACTGTCCCTGAAGCCATCTCTATTCCTGAACTTTAAATGTCCTAAGCCTCTAAATTTTTTTTTAGTTACTTGAGATGAGTTTTCTGTCACTTACAATGCAAAGAATCCTAAATGACACACTGTCCCACAGAGGAAGTTCACCAAGCCTCCCTTTGATTACCTTCAGCTGCAGGCACCATTCTACCTTTCTTCCAAGCTTATTTTTTCCAAGCTACTCCAAGGGAGACATCAAGGGACAGCTGAGAGAAGAGAGGAAATGACAGATGTGAAGCATGGGACCATCCACAGCTGCAGGGCTGGCTGACATTTATGGGAAGTGTTAAATCACTAGGGTCTTCCAGGTTGTTTAATATCATATATTGATTTGCTTTTGTTTCCCTGAAGGGAAGAAGGGTTTGACTAACAGCCAGTGTTCCCATGAGAGCAAGTGCCAGAAGGGTTTTACTGAACACAGAAGAATGGAAAGTCAGAAAAAGAAAAGAAAAAGGGAAGAATGATGGGCTGTGAAATTGGAAAATAATATGTACTTCACTAGGGCTGACATGGTCCTGAACAAGCAGATAAGGAAAGTGGAATTTATCTTGGACATCTTGCCACTTCCTCTAATAGCATCTGTAACCTCTTTCCTACCTCACTGCTCATCTCCCCACAGGAGCACCATCTTGATTCTTCTGAAAAACAAGGCTCATTAGAGTTCTTCCTAAGTATTTTTCATTCAGCCCTTGGTCCATTCACATCCTCTCATCTATCTAATAAGGATTTGTGAGGTGCCCATCATATGCCAGAATAATCTTTTTATTGTTAATGTTGTTCTTCCTTTTAGAACACAATTTGAATTCATAATTAAATTTGTAAGTATGATTTAAATTGCTAATCCCTTCTGTTTCTGAGAGCATCTGGTCTTCACAGCGTCCCCAGGTGGTAAGCACAAAAGAGACTGTTCTGCCAGACATCAAGGGAGAACCAGAATGTCTGCTGTGTCTGCACACCTAGTCCAGTGCCCAGCATAGACCAGGGACCCAGTCAGCAGTTCACAAATGAATCACAGTTAACATCCTTTTCACAGAATAGGAAACAGAAAAATTCAAAGAAGAGACACACCAGCCCAAGTGAAAGCCAAGTGGATTTGAACCCTGTGTTTTTAACACTCCCTTAAACCCAGTACTATATACTCCTCTTTCCCAGCTCATCTACCAGCACTCCATTGCACGGTAGCCTGCCCGGCTGAAGTTCTGCAGAGTCAGAAGTTTGACCACCCAGCCCTGTCTCTAGTCTTTTCTCTTTCTTCCACCCCAGCTGCAGAGAAGGTAGCATGCCACACAGAAGACATGCACAATGTCCTCTGCCAGACATATGCCTGATGGACACCACACCATAGAGCAAAATGAAAGGGGCTGACAAAGGAGACTTCCTCATACATCCACTGCCTGGGTTTCTTTTGAGCCACTCAGATCTAATTTTCTGGATGCTATCAAGGTCATTGTCATCATCACTGATGCTTTCTGAGCATTGACTCTGGATCAGGCCCTGTCCTGACCCATCTCATGTGTATGACCTCCTTTCATAGGCTATGTTAAAGTGATGAATAAGAATGAATTATCCCCTTTTAGCCAATGAGAGAAGCAAGGCTCAGAGATAGTTCAGAGTTGCTTATTGGCAGACAACGGGTATGAATTCAAGTCTCTCTTATGCTCCCTCCCCCAACCAGGGCCTGAACTAATCAATAGGCAATAAAACAAACAAAAGACATTGGATTGTCCAGCACAGGCAGCCCTTCACTTCTCTCCTGCTTCATTCATTTTGCTCTGCAACAAACTTGCTATGTGACTTTGGGCAAGTCATTTAGTCTCTCTGGGCCTGGATCTCTACATCTGTACAAGCGAGGAGTTGAACTAGAGCTGTCTGATCTCACTCAAAGTGTCCTTCCAGCTCTGACATGTTTTCAGATTCCTTTCTTCCTATTCAAATGCCACCTTTAGCTTTTGGAAATGAAGAATGCCGTGGTAAAAATGAAAAATACCTAGCATTGCTTCTTTGCAGGAATCCTTAAATGAGATTGAAGCATGTTGTTGTAGGAAATCACAAAATCCTAGAGAGCCAAGAGAACATTCTAGTTATAAATTAATTATAAAAAATCTAATAGCTATCAATTATGGGGAATTTTGCTGAGTATTCTGTATATTCCACTGAGCTCTTGAACAACCCTATAAGATCTGCGCTCATATTATTCACGTTGTACAGAGGAAGAAACAGACACAGAGTGGTTAAGTAACCTGCTTGGAGTTACACAGCTATCAAGTATTGGAATTCAACTGGGCCTTACTCCAAAGCATCTCTCAGAAATCTCAGATATCATCTGCTCCATGGAGCAGAAATTGTCTTTGAAAATCCCAATTAACAGGCTGTCCCTGAAGACATGCAAGAGTGAGAAATCTCTTAGAAATAGAGATCACAGGCTAACAAAAGTGGGACCTATAGCCTTAGGTCCCACTTAAAGAGAGGAGAGGTATATGTGACTCTTTCTGAAGTTGTCCACCAGAAACAAAGGAAGTCTGCATTCCTCTTGGTGTTGTATCCTCTCATAGCAAAAATGGTGCTAAAAACAAAACAAAACAAAACAAAAATTAAAAACAGGAACTCCTGGGTGGCACAGTCAGTTGAACATCTGACTCTTGGTTTCAGCTCAGGTCATGATCTCAGTGTAGTGAACTCAAGCCCCAAGTCAGGTTCCTTGCTTGGTGCAGAGTCCGCTTAGAGTTTCTCTCTCTCCCTCTGCCCTCCCCTTCTCCTCTCAAATAAATAAATAAATACCTTGAAAAAGACTATTTGAGAGAGTGAGAGAGAGAGCACAAGCAGGGGGAAGGGGCAGAGGGAGGAGGAGGAGGAGCAAACTTCCTGCTGAGCAGGGAGACTGACTCAGGGCTTGATTCCAGAACTCTGAGATCAGGACCTGAGCCAAAGGCAGACGTTTAACTGAGTGAGCCACCTAGACATCCCAATAAATAAATCTTTGGGTTGGCCTTGTGGTGGGTATTAAGGAGGGCACGTAGTACATGGAGCGCTGAGTGTTATATGTAAACAAAGAATCTTGGAACACTACATCAAAAACTAATGGCATACTCTATGGTGACTAACGTAACAAAAAATAATAAAATAATAAAAATGAAAAATGAAAAACATTTTTAAGTGCACTAATCAGTCTCTCATGCAATGTCAACATCATTAATATTCTCAATGATAAGAAGGCAAGGTGGTTGTCATCAAGATGACCATTAGTAGACCACTGCGTTAGACTCTATTCCTTGCCTCAAAGCAGAGACTGGTACAATGGTAATGATTCCTATGGCAACCACCAAGACAGGAGGGCAACATATGGAAGAATTTTGTCTCAAAAACTAGGTCTCCCCATCTTCTCCCCAACTTTGAAAACCTGTACATCATTTAAAAATGCTGCTCTCTCTCCTCTGTACCTGCCCAAACCCTCTCAGGTTCAGGTATTTCCAATCCCTGCCAGAAAGCCTGCCAAGAGTTTTCCAGTGCCCACTGGCTTCGCTCTTCATTGTGTTCTGATTCTTCCTGTGGGATAATTTTATCCCCTTCACCAAAGAATGTGTGGTTCTAATTCTAGCTCAACAATGTGACCTTGGGCTAGTCACTTTCTCTCTCTAAACCTCCATTCTTCATCTATAACAAAGTGGTTGGATTAAGAATGGCAGATCAATTTTCTTTCATGAGCTTTCTCCATTCATTCACTAGTGGCTGTCCAGAAGTGCAATGTTAAGAAGGATTATGAGGTCAACTCTGAACTTGGCATTAAAGATTGTCAAGGGTGCCTGGGTGGCTCAGTCTGTTAAGCATCTGCCTTCAGCTCAGGTCATGATCCCAGGGTCCTGGGATCAAGTCCCACAACAGGCTCCCTGCCTGGTGCGGAGTCTGCTTCTCCCTCTACCACTCCCCCTTGTTTATGATCTCTCTCTCCCTCTCTCTCTCTCACTCTCTCTCTCTCAAATAAATAAATAAAATCTTAAAAAAAAAAAAAAAGATTGTGAAGACAGATTGGAATGTCTGCCGTGGACTTAAGAAGGGTAAGAAACAACTCCTGTGCTATGGCTGTGGCCATCCATGGAGCACATGATATCTGAGGTTCTTCTGTTCTGACGGTTCATCATTTCTCTACTTCTGCATCCGTGATATTAGGAGAACATTCAGTCAAGCTTTCTAAAAATCTTCTGACAAAGTATTCTAAGTGGAGACAAATGGAATAAAGATACATAGAAAAGCATAATGATGGAGTCAACTGGATTTAGACTTACCAAGTCTGCCCTATAAAACTAGTTAAATTATATTTCCCATCTTTGGTTGCCTTGAGATTACCTGCCATATTTTTCAATAAACCTCCCTTTTGAGTTAACTGCTGTTGCTTGCAATCAAATTAACTCTGCTTCTACCAAGGACTTAAAATAGTCACCACTTACTGAGTACTTATGGGTACCAGCATTGTGCTCAGAGCTCAATCTAATTATTTTTAGTCTCCATCATCACCATCCTAGGAAATAGATATCATTACCCGCATTCCACATGTTGTGAAATGGAGATTCAGAGAGAATTTCGTTGGTTCCTTTTTACCTTACCACAAAGCCTGTGTTTCTAACTGTACACTTGCTAAACAGCTTCCAAATTATATCCTGGTAATTTTCATCTTTAAGAGATGTAAGACCAGCTGGTCCTGAAAAACATGCCATGTTTATTCTGCAACCTCGAATGCCTCTTGGGCACAGCACCATATACTCCTGAGGATGCACAGATGCCCGCTGGAAATACAGGAAATCAAATAGGTCCATCACAATTATTCATGAAGGGCTATTCTGACATGTTTTCAGACAGCATTTGGGATAGTGTTCTGGAACACCCAGCTCCCCCCAGGCTGTTGACTGGGGCACCTACTCCGTCTCTGCAGCCCACACCTGGCTGTGGCAATGAGACTGCACTCACTGCAGAGCAATCTCCTGGCTTTGAGTCCTCTACTCCTGCCTTCTTTCTTGGAAAGCTTTCCATCTTCCAAAAAGGCAACCAAAAGTATTTCATATGCTTATTTATTTGAGAACAACTTCTGAGTAACAATAATATTTAATTCCTTCTTCCATTTCTTAATCAAGAGTTTGATTTTAAGACATCAAATTGGCAAGTTGAGCAATAATAATGGGCCCAAGAGTGAAGAAATAGTATGCTATTAAGAAGTGCCTTCAAATTAATCTGAGGATATTTCCAACATGGAAATGCACCTCTTAACACCCTTATCTTTTTGGACCCATGCACCTGGCTGTGGAACAGATTTACACTTGCAAATTTTAAGCTCTAACGGAGTAAAATTTCTGCTTCAACCAAGCTTCAAGCTGTTCTTTAAAAGAAGAAAAGAAAGAAAAAGAAAAGAAAAGACTTTGTTGTATTTGACATTGAGATTTGTTCAGGGCGAAGAGGTGGCATTTGCAGGGATGGAGGAAGAAAAAATATTTAAAGACCAGCGTAAGAAACTGGAAGAGTTTATCATTTGTGGGACTTCAGAGCAGACCCAGTGGGAAGAAAGACTTTTCTATTTCTGCAAATCTAGTCTGTTTTTATTGTTTTATTTGGTAGAGCTGAGTTTAGGTTTGACCAAAAATGTCTGCAAGTTCCCTCCAGGTGAGAGGAGGGATTCATAATAAGACCTACAAGAATAATTACAGCTGTTTATTAAAGATGTGCCATATGCTGGGCACTGTGTTAAACTTTCTTTGTATTTCTTCATTTAGCTTTAATCTCCCCAGCAACCCAGGAGGGAAGTCCTATTATTATGACTGTTTTACAAATGATGAAAATGAGAGACTGATAGATTCAAAAAGTTGCTCAAAGTCACATAGGTAGTAAGTAGCAGAGCTGGGGCATTCTGAGCTCAGAGGTTTGCCTACCAGCAGCTTGTCATGCTACCACTGTGGGAAAGGCCACAGGTCCCCAAAGCTATAGTCCTGACCAAGGTCACCTTTGCCAGCACTAGAAAGGTGATCTTCCAACAACCCAAAAACACATAATCAAGTCAAAAAATGGTCATGTCAAAAAAGACATGAACAGACACTTCTCCAAAGAAGACATACAAATCGTTAACAGACACATGAAAAAATGTTCAACATCATTAGCCATCAGGGAAATTCAAATCAAAGCCATACTAGATACCACCTTACACCAGTTAGAATGGCAAAAATTAACAAGGCAGGAAACAACCAATGTTGGAGAGGATGTAGAGAAAGGGGAACCCTCCTACACTGTTGGTGGGAATGCAAGTTGGTGCAGCCACTTTGGAAAACAGTGTGGAGGTCTCTCAAAAAGTTAAAAATAGAGCTACCCTGTGACCCAGTCTTTGCACTACTGGGTATTTACCCCAAAAATACAGATGTAGTGAGAAGAAGGGGCACATGCACCCCAATTTTCTTAGCAGAAATGACCACAATAGCCAAACTGTAGAAGGAGCCAAGATGCCTTTCAACAGATGAAGAGATAAAGAAGATGTGGTCTATATATTCAATGGAATATTACTCAGCCATCACAAAGGATGAGTGTCCACAATTTGCATTGACATGGATGGAACTGGAAGGGATTATGCTAAGTGAAATAAGTCAGGCAGAGAAAGCAATTATCATATGGTTTCACTTATATGTGGAACATAAGGAATAGCATGGAGGACATTAGGAGAAGAAAGGGAAAAATGAAGGGGCACAGAATCAGAGGAGATGAACGATGAGAGACTATGGACTCCAGGAAACAAACTGAGGGCTTCAGAGGGGAGGGGGAGGTGGGATGGGTTAGCCTGGTGATGGGTATTAAGGAGGGCATGTACTGCAAAAAGCACTGGGTGTTATATGCAAACAATGAATCATGAAACACTACAAAGAAAGAAAGAAAGAAAGAAAGAAAGAAAGAAAGAAAGAAAGAAAGAAAGAAAGAAAGAAGGAAGGAAGGAGAGGGAGAGAGAGAGAAGAAGAAGAGAAGGGAAGGGAAGAAGAGGAAAGGAAAGGAAAGGAGACAAATGTGACCATGGGTTCCAGGGTGAGGCACACCTGTTCTATAGTATTCTCTATTCTTCCAAGGACACCACACTTGGGGTCTTTTGCAGCTCCAAGAGACCTGAAAGATAATCAACTCTCTTTCCCCACTTCATTTTACCATGAGGTCACTGAGGTTCAGAAAAACAAAAATAACCTGTCCAAGGTCAGAAGCAAAAGCAGTGTCTCCAGAATCATACTTTCCTCACTTCCATATCTCTGCTGCCTAGACCAACACCCTTTACCACCTGGGACTACGTATCTCAGCACATCTACATCCCATGGTACTTCTTTTACACCCATTCCCTCAGCAAAACTCATCTGCCAGCATCCCAACACCACAGATTTCTGCTAGTTGACAACTGTTATGTTGAGAAACTGAAAGACTCTTAGACTGTCAGAATAGGAAAGTCTCAAACATATAATCTTATCCATCCCCCCTTCCCATTTTAAAGATGGGAAACAGTATCCCAGAGAAGAAAAGGAACTGATAGTGACCATGAACTTCAACGAGCATGCAGGATTGGAATACAGGAAGAAAGGCTATCAGGACCTCTCATATTAATTTTTGTATTGAAACTGAGAAAGAAATTAAGTTTTACTATTACATAATATGCAGGCCAGCACTGGTTCCCTTGGTCTGAGGTGAGGACTCCAATAGGTTCTGAAAGGAGTTACACAGCTCAGAGGAGTCAAAGTGGGTCTTCTCTTGTTTGTTTAGGTTTAGAGTGTTACAGTGTACTGAAATTTAGATGTTCCACCATGTCACTAAGGTTATTAACTGATAAAAGAAATAAGACTGCTGAATTGTGCAATGTTTATATGCCTTATAATGAGGTAGGAAGTAATCATGAAAATCTTTAGGACTCCACTGAGATTAGCTGATTATTTTACAGGAAAATACTGAACAGTTGTTGAAATTAAAGTTAAACAACAACAACAAAAAAAAGATGGAGGAGGAGAAAGAGGAGGAGGGGGGAGGAGGAGGAAGAGAAAGAAAGGAAAGGAAAGGAAAGGAAAGGAAAAGGAAATTAAAATTAAGCTACTTATTTTTATTTAGTTTTAAAAAAATAACTTTTGCTATGGCAAAAGCATTTTGAAAACAGATGTTGGAAATGTTGCCCCATTTCATATTGCCTCAATTGTGTCCTGAATAAAAACTTTGTTTCTTAACCTGCTTAAAGTTCCTCCAAATGAGTAATTTCAGTGGTTTTAATCCAGTTTTTTAAAAGTAAATCAATTAACTGACATCTAAGAAGATAGAAATTCACTAGCTAAATTTCAGCCAAAACCTTTAAGTAAAGTAGTGGATAGAATTTTAGAATGAACATCATGATTTACAAAATACATCCAATTATACCATTTGTTGAATCAACATATCTCTGTGCAGTATATTTTTTATTTTGATTGTAAAAATTGGGTGTCAAAATGAACTTAATTTGGATAAGAATTGATAAGCATCAAAGTTTTAAATCAAGATTTAAAAAAAAACATACTGAAGCATAGCTCAACCACAATGATCTCCCTAAAATATTAATAATAACTATTTTACATGCTATATTAATATTTAACTGAGAGCAAGAAGGTTTTGTTATATTTTAAAATGTCACTTCCATTCTTATGCTTTAAAATTTTCTATTTGCTTTACATTTTATAATGTATCAAAAATCTAGTATAGTAGTAGTTGAGTATAATTTTAGAATAAATGTGTATATATTTGAGGTGGGAGAACAACAATATGAAACTGGTCCAGAAAGTTTGGGAGCTTCTGATCTAAAGGCTCACAGCTGGGGATGTGGAAACCCAGGGCCCAAAAGCACTCCTGGCCTCTGGTCATCTTTGCCAGAGTCCCTGCGCTTCAGCTTCAGATGCCAAGTTCCTGCCATGGCAGGAGGCAGATAAGAATAACTCCGCCATTTGAGTTCCCGAATCCAAAGAAAACCCCAAGGGTCACCCTCCAGCCCTATCTCAAGCCTAACAGGCTACCAGCTCACAGAAAAACCTCACAGAGTTTAAAATTTTGTGCTGAGCTAGTATCCAGTCATGTTAATCCTCTTCATGAAAAATATTCAGAATTTCCTTCCTGCCCAAACTTTATAGTCCATGCACATTTCACCATTTTCCACTGCTTTTCTCTTACCACATATGGAATAATTCTTACAAGAGGAAATTGGTTAAAGACTTTAAGGGTACATCAGACCAGTGGAAGTAAAGGCAGCCATTAAAATAATGGGAATGTCTATATCATCAATAACCTATATCATCAATAATTATTGATATGATGAATTATGTCCATGATATATTATGGAGCAAAAAATCATATGTACATAATATGTACAAAATATATGTGCAGAATAGCTCTCCTCAACACACACACACGCACTTCTAACTATAGTTATCTCTGAGTGATGGGTTAAGGGAGGATTTATTTTTCCTATTGCTCATCTGTTGTTTTTTTTTTTTTTTTTCTGTTACAAACTTACATCACTGTGTGTTAAAAAAAAAAAAAAAGGCTCTATTAACTGCACTGATCCAAACAGACATTGCCACTAAGCAGTTCCTAGTAAGGGTTTTACTTGCAACAGTAAGAATGACAATAACTATCTCTTACCATAGGATGGTGGTTTTGTTTTAAAAGCCCTTTTTAGTCCATTATCTCCTTCAATCTTTACAACACAGTGATATTCCCAAAGCAGTATCTGAAATTATCTCTTTCCTACTCAAGCCTTTTCTTAGTCTAGTATTCCAGAGAAAAAAAATCCAATTTATAAGACATTCAGACGTTTTATAATCTGGCCTTATCCTACCACTTGAGTTTTATTTCCTTCTGCTTCTCACCACCATATGTATTCCAGCCACCCAGGTTCCGAATTCATCATATACCTTCCTGATTCTTTTTATGCTTTTCTGTCTAAAATATCTTTTCTATGTTGTTTTATAAATTCTCATCAGTTCTTTAAAACTCAGTGTTTCTCTATTGATAAATAATTATTCAGGCATTCTATTGACTCTATCATGTCTATTGATTCTATGCTTTCCTGAAGGAACAGCAAATCCTTCAAGTACAAGGGCCCTGTTTATTCAATTCTGAATTCCTAACAATAAGCACAATTTCTGTCACATAGGGGATACTCAATAACTAGGAGCTGCCCTGAGGAAAAGAAAAGTGGCCCTGCACACAAAAAAATATAGAACAAAAGTTAGATTAAAGTAGCATTCCCAAGAGACCTGGGCAGGCTTGATAAGGGAAATCTTAGTGTGTGGTTCTACAATAAATGCCAAGACAGACCCGAGCTGGGGGAAGAAAAATCTGGCAGGTGCTGTTTGAGCCATTCCATCCAATCAGGACACTTAAAGGTCTCAACTTCTGAGGGAATCTCTGCCCTCTAATTACAAGTCAGAAATTGGATCCATTCCATGAAGTTTGGGGAAGCGAAACACTTGGTGGGAGCTTTCCATGGTGCTGAAATTGTTCAACTGTCATCCACCCATTTCCCTTAACTCCTTTAATAAAGAATTATCGGTGTCCTTCTGTTAAAGGATTGTTTTAGGCTCTAGATTAGAAGTGTAGTGGGTGGGGGCACCTGGGTGGCTCAGTGGGTTAAAGCCTCTGTCTTCAGCTCAGGTCATGATCCCAGGGTCCTGGGATTGAGCCCAGGGTCCTGGGATCCAGCCTTGCATTGGTTTCTCTGCTCAGCAGGGAGCCTCCTTCCCCATCTCTCTCTCTGCCTGCCTCTCTGCCTATTTGTGATCTGTCTGTCAAATAAATAAATAAAATCTTAAAAAAAATAAAAAAGAAGTGTAGTGGGTGGTCAGTAAGATAAATAATAGGTCTGCATTCCTGGAACTTACATTCAAGTTGTAGACAAAAAACTAAACACAGAAAGAAAAAATATATATACCCAATTCTGGTAAAAGCAATGCAGAGAATTAGAATGAGATGACATGATAGATAAGAAGTGGCAACTCTAGATTCTATGGTCAGGAAAGCCTCTCTTAGAAAGTAATATTCACAATGGTGTCTGGAGACAAAGAATCTGCCAGTCAAAGTAAAATCATTCCAGGAAAACACCTTAGAGGAGAATGAGTTTAGTATGTTCAAAGAACAGAAACAAATCCTGTGTAGTTGCAGCTTGGTGAGTGAGGGAAATAAGACTTAGGAGAAAAGAAGAGACAAAAGCAAATAGGGCTTTTTATGGTAGGGCAGGAGAGTTCATTATTTCCAAATGTGATTAGATAAGCTTGCTAATGAAGACTTCCCAGACAGAGCTTACAGATAAATTGAGGGCTTCCATCTTCCTCTGGACTAATCTTGAAACTTAATCCTTAGGACAAGCCAATCTTGTGATTTCTCTAGTTACGGTTTTGATCCCTAAGATCAGACTATCTAAAACTGAATTTAGCAATCAAGTCAGAACTAATATGGAGTACACAGAAATGAGAGCATAGATAGTTTGTAAGTCTTCAGAGACAAACATAAAACCCAGGGGTGTCCAATGGAAATTTGATCATCAGAGCACTACAATGTAAGCTTAATGAAGGCAGAGACTTCTTTCTTATTTATTACTAGATCGCCAATGCCTTAATGGTGCCTGACGATATTAGATGCTCAATAGATACCTATTGAATAAACAAGTGAAAAAAATGTCCAGAGTATGTGGCAGCCATGCAAGTGTACTTCACACATCTTCAACTACCAGGAGCATAATTCAACAAAGGCTCCTGCTGATTAAATCACCAAGATTCACATGGACTCCTCTGAACCAATGGCTGAGTGTGTCAGGGATTTTATGGATGCCCATTCCTGGAGACACAGGACTGCACATCAGTCTACGGTGATTTTATAAGTCGTTCTTTCCTTCTCTCCTTAATTAGGAGTCAGATTTGTGTTGCAGAGTCTCATAGCTCCCCCAGACTCTCCTGCCTCCCTCCACATTTTTTCTCTAAGTTGTTTTCCCTAATGAAATCCTTGGACATTTAATCCCATCTTGGCTTCTATTTCTTGGAAAACCTAGACTAATGCAAAAGATTTAGGGTACTGCCAACTAAGCGAGATACTAATAGAATCTCTTGCTCCTGCGGGATTATCTACTTATGTACTTCCTTTCAAGGCAGTAACTTAGCAAACTTGGAGCCAAAGGGGAGGACAGGAAAACAGCTGCTCCTAAATGGAAAAGGAAATTAAGAGTGAGAAGTGAAGGAAGATTCTGAAAAACCTTCCATCTATTTCATCCTATTGCTTACTGTTTGAGAGCTACTTTATATCCCTAGTTTAAGACCTTGGTAAATTCTATTTTTAATGTCTTTAAAAATCAGTTCTCAATAGCTATAATTTCCAAAACTCAAAGCTTTTAAACAGGAAACATTTTCTCATCTAGTCTCTTGAATTGTAATTGGTTGATAAAGGAACTAGTGATTGTGGATTATAAAATATTTGTGCTATAGCTTAAGATATGCACATCTTTTATACATCTTTGAATAAAAATTTATTCTCCCAACAGCCATATAAATTAAGTGGCACAAGGAATATTATCCTCACCCCACAAGTGACATTTAAGAATGCAAAATATTTTCTTAGTAATTTGTAGAATATAGAGTACCCAGACCTAGTTTGGAGCTCATGGTTCTTTCTCCAAATCATACTACCTATCACACTTGTCATAGCTAGTTCATGGTGTAAACCTTTCTTTCTCCTTCCTTCCTTCCTTCCTTCCTTCCTTCCTTCCTTCCTTGGCTTTTTGTCCACTTGTTCTTCTTCCCAGCAACCATTCTACTTTCTACTTTCTTCTGATAGAAACACCTCTCCTCCTTTTTCAGATCATGTGTTAATCATAGGACTAATTCCACCACAGCTCTAAAAGTGAATGTGTAACCCATGATAGGACAATCATAATACTGACTCCCCTCTAGATAGGCACAGCCACTGAAAGACACCAGAAATCCTTGCTGATCACAACATGTGAGCACTGGGTGTCACATGCAACTAAGGAATCATTGAACATTACATCAAAAACTAATGATGTACTATATGCCGGCTAACTGAATAAGAAAAAAAAAAAGAAATCCTTGCTGAATCCAGTGGCTGAAAAGGTATTTTCACCTGGGTTGCTAAGCTGTCAGACTGTAAACCATATTACCATGACAAGGAAAAATCCCTGCCTAGGTGAAGCAATACACTAAAAATCAGGGCTGAGAGGTAGAAAAACAAATTTCCAGTGATGGCATTTGAGCACCTAGATCCAGCTATGCCTAAAGCCATGTACTCTAGACTTTACAGTTGTGATAGTCAATAATTGCCCTTTTAAAGATTTAATAGCTTGGGCTGTGCTCCAGTCTATTGTCAAAAGTTTGACAAATTAGAGCAATATTATATAAGTAGTGATAGGAGCAAAGTCACCTCAGAAAGGAAAAAAATAGTAAGAGTAAATAATTTTCATGATTTAGATCTACAATATCTTGTGGCTTCATGCAAACTAACACCCTCACCATTCATTTTTATTTCCCATTGCTATCAGTGATTAGAGAATAGAACTAAAATATAAAAATTTCAAAGCATTTTTTCTTGAACTTCAAAATATCATTTGAATAATTCTCCCTCGACACATTAACATCTGCACCAGAAAGAATAAAATACAGTGTCTTTAATTCTGTGAGCTCTAGATTTGGGGAGGAAGGGATAGAGGATCACTGAAGTAAAGAGATGAAAAGTGGACATAAACGTATCTTTATAAGGTTCTCAGAGTAAAAAGAAGACTTTAAATCACTACTGGATAATGTTAGAATGTACAAGTAAAGTCTCCCTCAACACTTTCTATCCCCTTTCCTCTGTTTTTCTCCATAGCACTTATGTAATTGATACACAATATATATTTTTTTAAGATTTTATTTATTTATTTGACAGACAGAGATCACAAGTAGGCAGAGAGGTAGGCAGAGAGAGAGGAAGGAAAGTAGGCTCCCTGCTGAGCAGAGAGCCCGATGCAGGGCTCGATCCCAGGACCATGGGATCATGACCTGAGCCAAAGGCAGAGGCATTAACCCACTGAGCCACCCAGGCACCCCTTGACACACAATATATTTATTTAATTATTGCCTACCTCCTCAACTAAGAATGTGGACTCCATATGGGCAATGACTATGCCTGTTTTCTTCATTACTTTATCCCTAGCTCCTAGAGCAATGCTGTTCCATAGTGAGTACTAACAGGTAATAGCTGAGTATTTGTTGAGAAGTATTATATTTCTACAACTCTTACTTTCAATTATGTATTATAATAACATTAAAATATTATAGCAATACCAATTGATGGGTATGTTCAACTATTTAAGTAAAGAGTTCTACATTCATATAAAAACCAGAAATGTATGTCATAAGCCAAATCTCTGAATCATGACAGTATCACGCTGCAGCCAAAACAACTCAAAAGAGGCAAAGAAGCTGTAGAACTGTCCTCTTACATTAACCACCAGCCAGCCACATCTGGTTGTAGCTATTGAGTGCTTGAAATATGCTGAGCCTAAAATGAGATGTGCTGTAAGTAAAAAACCAACAACCACCACCAAAAAGAAACCACACACAGGAATTTAAAGCCTGAGTACAAAAAAAAAGAAAAAAAAAGTAAAATATTTCATTAATAATTTTCACTTTAATCACATGTTGACATATATCTTATTTTATATATTTGGTTAAATAAAATGTATTTTAAATTAATTTCTCCTGTTTTCTTCTCCTTTCTTTAATGTGGCTATCATAAAATTGAAAATGTGTGTCTCATACCTCCGGCTTATAGCTGTATACCAGAAAGCTGAAAGCCTGTGGCTTGAATTTGTGTCCTACATCCTACTTCTGTTGGACAGATACCCTATGGGGTGAAAGCTCTGGAAACTGAAGCCTGGAAAGTTGAATGGTGGACACTGGCATCCTTTTTTGTCTCTGGCTTGACCGTTCCAGGAATCGCTAAAAGCCACTATTCTAATAAAAACTTTCTCTTGGCTACGTTCTTTTTTTCTTGAGCCAACTGTTTAACATCTTCACAAGGTGATGCATTTTTTATGCCAAGGATTTCCGGGAGTGGAATTCCTGACAAAGCCAATGTCACAGAGGGTAACCACAAAGTGCCCTGGGTACATGACAGTTTTGACTCTTTCATTTTGATGTCACTGAGTTTGATATCTCTCTGTGAAAAATCTCCCACATCAAATTTACAACACTGAAAAAAATTGGCTTCTCTCATCCTTAATCCTTTGCTACAATGCAGTTTGTAATGTCCTCTCTTCTTGGGAGTCCTCATGGAGTTTCATTCCTCATGGATTTCAAATGTTTTCTCATCTAGTCATTTTAACAAGGAGCCTTTAACGGTTGCTCAGCTACTCTTGGTGTCTTTTTGTTTCATCTCTCATCACCCAGAAGGGGATTAAATTTGAGTTCTCATTGCCCTTCTCTCTAACTCAGCAACCCTCCCAGAGACAAAGCCTTCTAGTTCTCTGTTTCTATCCTGGTTCTCAGGAGACAACAGTTGGAATGATAGAATGAATTCACCTAAGCCCCCAAGGAATACTATCTATATTGTTCAGCTCATTTCTCAAAACCAAAAGAAGCCCAGAGGAACAGTTCTGATTTCTCACAATCCAAGGTTTAGATGCCACCCTTGGCCCCTTCCCTGCTTTCTCAGCCCACGTCCACTGGCAGGACTTGTTTATAATAGGACTAGGAGGCAGAGAGATCAGATAGTATAGTCTTCAGACCAAGCACTTCAGAATCACTGGGGATCTTGTTAAAAACACAAATCAGCCTACAGTTGGAGAATCAGAGGAAAGTATAACCAAGTGTCATCTGCAAAGGAAGTCATAGGGAGAAAAATAAGAGAAAAGCAGACAAAAGGGCAGGTGTGAGCCTTCCCAGTGTGTGGTATTACCATAACATAGGAGCTGGAGCCACAGTTCCATACCACTTTGTAAATTTTCCCACCTCAAATGTTTTTCTTTAGAACACATTGCCCATTACACAACACTCATGAGCATATTGTCTCCCAATGTGTCTTTACCAAAGACAGCTGAAGCTTTGTGCCAATGTTTGTGGAAAACACATAAGAGCAAGCTATGGCTATAGATAAGGAGCTATGGGTGCTTGTTAAAGGAAAGAAGGAGAATAATAAAGGGGGAATAATAAGGACCAAGAATCACAATCTTGGGCATAAAGACACTTGGGAACAGCAGCCAAGATGAAAAATCATAAATATACATATGAATCCAAAGTGAGGAAATAAGAGAAAATAAAAAAGAAACAAGCTTTAGGGAAGAGGATAAAGACACATAGTAAAGGGAAAGAGAAGGGATGTTCTTCTTGTAAGAAACTGATCTGTACTTCAGAGTCTAGAGTGGGAATAGTAGCTATGGCTGAGAACTTAAGAGTCATGAGCCCATTTCATTTGGAGGCACTGGTGCTCCTGTGGACAGGTTCACTTGGAACCGAGGAAAGACAACTACCATACCTCCTATAAGGTTGTCCCTCTCAACACCTAATGCATGAATGTTTAGCTTGAGGACCATTTGGGTTTTCCGAAGAAATTTACCAACAGAATATATATGTATACATATATGAAGAGAGAGGAGAGACATGCTATAAGAAATTGGCTCTTATGGTTATATATGATTATAGAGACTGAAATATCACAAGATCTTCAGGGAGTGGGCAAGCTAGAAATCCTGGGGAACTGATGGTTTAAGTTCCAGTTTGAAGTCCAACAGTTTCAAGAACCAGGAAGCAGTGATGTTTCATTTCAAGTCTGAAGGCAGGATAAAACTTTCTGTCCTGGCCCAAGGCAGTCAGGCAAGAGGAGGGCCAGACTTTTGTTCTATTCAGGCCTTTAACTGATTGGATGAGATCCACTCCCAGTTCAGTATTAATCTCATTTGGAAACACTCCCAAACACCTTCAAAGATGCACCCAGAATGTTTGACAAATACCTGGGCATCCCACGGCCCAGCCAAGTTGACACATAAAATTAATCATTACCAGGACTCTCCCAACCAGTTGCAAACATACCTGATAACCACCTCTAGAGCAGCTCAAATTATAGTCCCCAGGAATTAACTTTGAAACAATAGCATTATCAGCTTTTACTGGGCAGGAGCTTTTACCGGGCACGAGGTTTTTGTTTTGTTTTATTTTTAGAAATACATCACATGAGTTAAACAAGAGGATTGGAACACCTCACTTAAGTAAATCACACCTCAATAAACAAAGACGTGGAAGGAAGACATTGTTGCTGCCACACTATCTACAGTGAAACCCTCTGGCATTTCCACAGCTGTTAGAACTACTGCAGTCTATGGCCAAATGCCCAGCTGTAGAGTCTGGAGTCCTGAGCTGAAGAAGCACTATTAGAGAGGAGGGGTTGCCCAAGGTCACCCCCAGTTTTGATCATTCACTAGAATGCAGGACTTAGCACATAACTATTACTTATTACAGTGTAAGTTATCATAAGCAAAATGAGCAAAGGGAAAAGGCAAATCGGGCAAAGTGTAGAGGAAACTAGGGGCAGGTTTCCAATAGTACCCTCCCAGTGGAGTCACATAGGATTGTGCTTACTTCCTCCAGCATCAAATTATGATGGGCCTGAAGCGCTGTCTACCAGGAAGCTCACTAGAGACTCAACACCCTAGGTGTTTGCTGGGGCTGCTCACGTAGACACCCTCTGCCCTGCACATTCTAAAGTTCCAGACTCCCAGAAGGAAAGCAGGTGTGCAGCATAAACCACATCATTTGTGCAAACAGGTTAGGTGCAGTAACAAAATCATTTAAGGAATTATGGGAACCTCTCAAAATCCAGCTTTTCAGACACAGCCACAGGTCAATTGTGTAAGCAGGACTCTCTGAGGACTAGCATTCTTTATTAACCTTTTCCTGCACAGACAGTGAAGAATTCCTGTACCCACCCACCCACCAGGAACATGATGAGAATAAGAATAGAGAAAATGTAGTCACTTCAGAAAGGGATACAGGAAAAATGAAACAGTCACAAGATGTTGGACAAAGAATTGGACTTACTTCTGCTACAGTGTAAGAAGCTTGGAGATATGGTACCCCCAGCACAGAAGTCTGTGGAGGGCTGGAGGGGTAACAATTATTTCAGTGGTTACACAGGAATATGACAGAACTTCTCAGAGAATGTGGCTACTCTGCTGGAACACATGGACAGAGAACACAAGGTCCTCACTGAGTGACTTAGCATATCCAGAGGTCCTATCCACCCCAGTGACCTGCTCCAGCAAAAACGCCAGGTCTGAATGTTCACTTAGACTACCTGCAGCGCATTGAGCAGAAGTGAGCCTCCCAGCAGGGGCAAGGGACACAGGAAGTTTGCAGGCTTGTAGCAAGGAGAAGGAACACAATTACCAAATACTAGCAATTGAATGAACTGATCTTCAGAATGTTACTATTTAATTATTTATTGCATACAAGTTCTATGGATGTTAAATAAGGTAGACTTGGCTATTGCTAGAGTTTCTTTGCTTTTAATAAATACTCTCTTTTTATCATTCAGAAAATAAACTGTAAGACTCACCTTTAGTTCAAAGAACATTGCAAATACATTTTTGTTTTGTTTGGTCATGAGGGTAGAACTGCAAATATGTATCATGTTAGAAGAAACTGCCCTTAAATAAACAAAATCTGAGGGCACTCTGATCAGAGAGCTTGTGGCAGGGGGTTGGTTGGATGCTTGGCTCTCTGGTAGTATATCACAGCTGTTGCTTTAGAATTGGGGTTTAAGGTATTTAAAAGGTGATTGCTTTTATTTCTTAAAGTGACTGCCTAAAAATTCTTGGTACCATCTGAGAATAATCGCAAGGACAAAGTAAAATCTAAATGCAAAAATGCCTTGGGTGGTGCTGATAGCTCTCCATCTCAGAATGAAGAGATTTTCTATGCCTATGCCCAAGTGCTTTTTGCATTTTAGCTAAAGGGACAGTCCCTTAAACATGTAAATATCTTTCATAATCCAAAAAAGGACTTCAGATACCAACCCCAAGGGAAGATTGAAGCACAAGATGTGCCCATCTGTTAGCTTAATAGCGAAGTCTTAGAGCCTGGGAGGCCATAAACAGCGTCTTCCAAAGAGTATTTTACTTTTTCTCTCTGATTCTATTACTGTGATAATCATCTATTAAGAATTTGTTTCTTCAAAGTCTAAAAAGTTGAAATCTGAAGTTAAGGGGAGCCACCATCTTTGTTAGGTTAGACAGGGTCTAGGGAATTGCAAAGAAAAAATGAAATTTCTCCCTTCGTCTATGAATGATAAAAGAGTCTGTCCAGAGATATAATCATCCAATAACTAGTGCTGTGTCCCACACTCAAGGGAAAGATCCTCTAAAAGCTTTCATCATTGCAGGCATCTTGTGTCTTCCTCCATCTTCCTTATCATGAACAAGTGGTAGAAATAGCTGTATTGGGTATTTACCTTTGGGGAGAAATCTTGTTATGTTAAAATGCACTTGATGATTCTATCTATCATAAATCTGAGTGTAGAAACACATAACACAGAGGAAGGAAACTAGATTGTGTTCCTGCTGAAAAGCAGTGGGTGGGTGCAGAGATGCTGATCATGTTATCTTCATCCTTCAGCTTGGCTGGGGGATGACAGTTTTTCCCATCACCCTCTTGGTTCCCAAACTGTATTAGACAACTTCCTGGCTGTCTGTAATTTCTCCCCCGCACCAGATTTCTGTTCTGCATTAGAGACAAAATGGAGCAAGCCTAGCACACTCTCGCACTTTAGAATGATTATGGCCAGAAACCTATTTGATTTCTTTCTTTCTTTTTTTTTTTTGTGCTCACATATATTTTCTTTTTCTATTTTTTTTCTTTTTTTTTTTGATGTTTCTTTTTTTTTAAATCATTTTTTTAATTTATTTTCAGCATAACAGTATTCATTGTTTTTGTACCACACCCAGTGCTCCGTGCAGTCCGTGTCCTCTCTAATACCCACCACCTGGTTCCCCCAACCTCCCACCCCCCACACCTCTTCAAACCCTTCAGATTGTTTTTCAGAGTCCATAATCTCTCATTGTTCACCTCCCCTTCCAATTTCCTCCAACTGCCTTCTCCTAAATCGCCATGTCCTCCAAGCTGTTTGTTATGCTCCAGAAATAAGTGAAACCATATGATAATTGACTCTCTCTGCTTGACTTATTTCACTCAGCATAATCTCTTCCAGTCCCGTCCATGTTGCTACAAAAGTTGGGTATTCATCCTTTCTGATGGAGGCATAATACTCCATAGTGTATATGGACCACATCTTCCTTATCCATTTGTCTGTTGAAGGGCATCTTGGTTCTTTCCACAGTTTGGCAACCGTGGCCATTGCTGCTATAAACATTGGGGTACAGATGGACCTTCTTTTCACTACATCTGTATCTTTGGGGTAAATACCCAGTAGTGCAATTGCAGGGTCATAGAGAAGTTCTATTTTTAATTTCTTGAGGAATCTCCACACTGTTCTCCAAAGAGGCTGCACTACCTTGCATTCCCACCAACAGCGTAAGAGGGTTCCCCTTTCTCCACATCCCCTCCAACACATGTTGTTTCCTGTCTTGCTAATTTTGGCCATTCTAACTGGTGTAAGGTGATATCTCATATTGATATGAATACATTAATAGTAGGAGATCTTAACACACCTCTCTCAGAAATAGACAGATCATCGAAGTAGAAAATCAATAAAGAAACAAGAGCATTGAATGACACATTGGACCAGATGGACCTCATAGATACATACAGAACATTCCACCCTAAAACAACAGAATACTAATTCTTCTCAAGTGCACATGGAATCTTCTCAAGAATAGACCACATACTGGGTCACAAATCAGGACTCAACCGAGACCAAAAGACTGAGATTATTCCCTGCATATTCTCAGGTCACAATGCTTTGAAACTGGAGCTCAATCACAAGGAAAAGTTCAGAAGGAACTCAAACACCTGGAAGCTAAAGACCACCTTGCTTAAGAATGTTTGGATCAACCAGGAGATCAAAGAAGAACTGAAACAATTCATGGAAACCAATGGGAATTAAGACACTTCGGTCCAAAACCTATGGGATACAGCAAAGGCGGTCCTAAGGGGGAAATACATAGCCATCCAAGCCTCCCTCAAAAAAATTGAAAAATCCAGAACACAGCAGCTGTCTCTACACCTTAAAGAACTGGAGAATCAACAACAAATCAAACCAACTCCACACATAAGAAGGGAAATAATCAAAATTAGAGCTGAGATCAATGAGGTGCAAACCAGAGATACAGTAGAACATATCAATGAAACTAGAAGCTGGTTTTTTGAGAGAATCAATAAGATCGATAAACCATTGGCCACACTAATCCAAAAGAAAAGAGAGAAAGCCCAAATTAATAAAATTATGAATGAAAAGGGAGAGATCACAACTAATACCAAGGAAGTAGAAAACAATCATCAGAAGTTATTATCAACAGTTATATGCCAATAAGTTAAGCAACCTAGATGAAATGGATGCATTCCTGGAAAGCTATAAACTCCCAAAATTGAACCAGGAAGAAATCGACAACCTAAATAGACCGATATCTATTATCGTTACTATATCGTTACTACATCTAGTAATGAGATTGAAGCAGTGATCAAAAACCTCCCAAAAAACAAGAGCCCAGGACCTGACAGATTCCCTGGGGAATTCTACCAAACTTTCAAAGAAGAAATAACACCTATTCTCCTGAAGCTGTTTCAAAAAATGGAAGCAGAAGGAAAACTTCCAGACTCTTTCTACGAAGCCAGCATTACCCTGATCCCCAAACCAGGCAGAGACCCTACCAAAAAGGAGATTTTCAGACCAATATCACTGATGAATATGGATGCTAAGATTCTCAACAAGATCCTAGCAAACAGGATCCAACAGCACATTAAAAAGATTATCCACCATGACCAGGTGGGATTCATCCCTGGGCTACAAGGATGGTTCAACATTCACAAATCAATCAGTGTGATAGAACAAATCAATAAGAAAAGAGAGAAGAACCACATGGTCCTCTCAATTGATGCAGAAAAAGCATTTGACAAAATCGAGCATCCGTTCCCAATTAAAACGCTTCAAAGTATAGGGATAGAAGGAACATTCCTGAACTTCATCAAATCTATCTATGAAAGACCCACAGCAAATATCATCCTCAATGGGAAAAAGCTTGCAGCCTTCCTGTTGAGATCAGGAACACGACAAGGATGCCCACTCTCACCACTCTTGTTCAACATAGTATTAGAAGTCCTAGCAACAGCAATCAGACAACAAAGAGAAATAAAAGGTATCCAAATTGGCAATGAAGAAGTCAAACTCTCTCTCTTCACAGATGACATGATTCTGTACATGGAAAACCCAAAAGACTCCACCCCCAAACTACTAGAACTCATACAGCAATTCAGTAACGTGGCAGGATATAAAGTCAATGTCTAGAAATCAGTGGCTTTCTTATACACTAACAATGAAAATACAGAAAGGGAAATTAGAGAATCGATTCCATTTACTATAGCACCAAGAACCATAAGATACCTGGGAATAAACCTAACTAAAGAGGTAAAGGATCTGTACTCAAGGAACTACAGAACACTCATGAAAGAAATTGAAGAAGACACAAAAAGATGGAAGACCATTCCATGCTATTGGATCAGAAGAATAAACATTGTTAAAATGTCTATACTGCCTAGAGCAATCTATACTTTTAATGCCATTCCAATCAAAATTCCACCGGTATTCTTCAAAGAGCTGGAGCAAATAATCCTAAAATTTGTATGGAATCAGAAGAGACCCCGAATCGCTAAGGAAATGTTGAAAAACAAAAATAAAACTGGGGGCATCACGTTACCTGATTTCAAGCTTTACTACAAAGCTGTGATCACCAAGACAGCATGGTACTGGCATAAAAAACAGACACATAGACCAGTGGAACAGAGTAGAGAGCCCAGATATGGACCCTCAACTCTATGGTCAGTTAATCTTCGACAAAACAGGAAAAAATATACAGTGGAAAAAAGACAGTCTCTTCAATAAATGGTGCTGGCAAAACTGGGCAGCTATATGTAGAAGAATGAAACTCGACCATTCTCTTACACCATACACAAAGATAAACTCAAAATGGATAAGAGACCTCAACGTGAGACAGGAATCCATCAGAATCCTAGAGGAGAACATAGGCAGTAATCTCTTCGATATCAGCCACAGCAACTTCTTTCAAGATATGTCTCCAAAGGCAAAGGAAACAAAAGCCAAAATGAACTTCTGGGACTTCATCAAAATCAAAAGCTTCTGTACAGCAAAGGAAACATTCAAGAAAACAAAGAGGCAACCCATGGAATGGGAGAAGATATTTGCAAATGACAGTACAGACAAAAGATTGATATCCAGGATCTATAAAGAACTCCTCAAACTCAACACACACAAAACAGATAATCATATCAAAAAATGGGCAGAAGATATGAACAGACACTTCTCCAATGAAGACATACAAATGGCTATCAGAGGGGCGCCTGGGTGGCTCAGTGGGTTAAAACCTCTGCCTTCGGCTCGGGTCATGATCCCAGGGTTCTGGGATCGAGCCCCGCATTGGGCTCTCTGCTCCGCGGGGATCCTGCTTCCTCCTCTCTCTCTGCCTGCCTCTCTGCCTACTTGTGATCTCTGTCTGTCAAGTAAATAAATAAATAAAATCTTTAAAAAAAAAAAACAAATGGCTATCAGACACATGAAAAAATGTTCATCATCACTAGCCATCAGGGAGATTCAAATTAAAACCACGTTGAGATATCACCTATTTGATTTCTTATGAAAAAATTTTCAGGGTCAAAATTAGGGTACAATGCCAGTTGTCCAGGTGGGTTCCCCCACACCCCATGGTTCTTTGGAGGTGCTCCAAAGGGGGTGAAGGGAAAACTGGCAGAGTAGAGCTGGCCATCAGCCCTACTTTAATCAGGGCAACTCTACCTTTATCCATATGTGTGTGCCTGCATGTGTGTGTGCATATGTAAATGTGTGTGTACATACATATCCCTCATATGACTGATTTTTTTAAAGACTGTTGTTAAAAAAAATACTCTAAAAGTTCATAAACCATTTATGAAGATGATGAAGTCGTGGACTAGAAATCAAACGATGAATTTCCTAGGTGGCCTCAAACAGGTAAACTTCACCTCTCTAAACCCATTTACCCTGGTCAGCTAAATAAAAGGGGTAGCCTTTCTGATGTCCAAGGTTCCCTCTAGCTTGGGAAGTTTATGCTGCTTTGATGAAGGAGGGAGCACTCAGAGGGAAGGAGTCAAACTGTCATGAGTGTAGAGAACTCTCCTCGGAAATAAGAGCAGCCATCAACACCTTCAGAAAAAGTGAATTGCCTTTTCCTATATTATATCAAATGTAATACCTGCTGAAATGCTTCTCCAAGTCAAGTCTGAATCCCCAGACACTTTCTGAGACAGTTGAATGGCTAGAGAAAACAGTAGTCCGTGACTTGCATTAAATGTAATGGTTTTTCTTTCCTGAAGACTCTTTGTTTCACTTCCGTGCCCCTCCCCCAATATTGCTGGGCCCAGCACTAGTGCACCTTTGTGCAAGAAAGTCCCAAATCATCCTGGAACATTTCATAGAGACTATGGGCTGACATGTGGGATTGATTGGCAGTCAACCCACTAGAAAGAACCAGCCTATTTGGAAATCATGAATGAAGCCAAGGTATCTTCAACCCATCAGCCACATGTTCCAGAACTTATCCTCTCAAATATTTCAAGCACATATGACAATTGTGTGAGATGCTATGCTAGAAGCCGAGGCTACAGACATGAGGATCCCCTAGTCTACAGGGAGGCAGAGAGCATGCACTCATATATAGTGCTGAGAATTCTGATCGTTGAGGGCAGGGATGTCTTGGACATCACTTTCCACTTAGGAGCTAGCAAAATGTCTGGTAAATAAATAGTAGGTACTCAATAAAGACTTCTAGAATGAAAAGTAAACCCATGGGAAAGTAGAAGGGAGAGAAGTTCGTTTTGGCTGGGTTGTGGGTAGAGGAGAAAACAGTTGGAACTATACTACTTATTCATCAGAAGACCCTGATAACATATTAAATGCCTGGTGTAACTTGTTACTGTTCTAAGTAGATACTCATTTTATCAAAATATTGGAAATTTTTTGCCAAAGTAATAAATCTCTAACATTGAAACACAACTGAATGGGGTGACTGCGAATTGAATTCTTTAGTGTGTAGGAAAGAAAAAGGAATACTAAAATGATTAGCCCCAGTTCTAATGTTTACTCCATGGGATGTACCCCTTTTCCACATTGCCCTCAGCCCTGCCTTCCAGAAATATGCAATAAATGATTTGTAATCTAGTCCCCCAAACACACTAGTTTAGTTGAGAGGTGCCAAAACACTTGAATTTCAAAAAATATGATTAGTACAACCTTCCTCTCCAATTATAACTAATAGTGTTGGGGTTAGGATCTCCAGATAAAATACTGGACATCCAGTTAAATTATAATCTCAAACAAATAATGACTACTTTTTCAGTATGAGTATGTCCTAAATACTGCATGGGACACACATAACCTCATACATCAGTTAAATCGGGCAACCCTAGTTGGAGGAAGAATAATTAAGGTAAACAGTAGAGAGCGGTGTCCTTAATAAAAGTTACCACTAATCCCAAAGTTCATGTGTTAACATTGTTCCACACTTTCCCATATGGTCCCATTCTCTTGGTGCTCCATTAGTCCTACAATTATTTCCCCCTCCTCTGGATATTGTTGTGAAATCCTTGACCAAAATGGACTGAATCCAGACAGGCTATTCCAAGGGAGAAAGCGCAGTAGAATTTGATTGACAAAGACAGCCTGTTCCACCCAGCCTAAAAGCCTGATTCATGATAGTAATTGTAGACTCCTTCACAGTATCTGCAAAGCCTCCCAGCATCCCCTTAACCACCCCTTAGGCCTTGGACCCCTACAAGCCATGCTTTTACAACATGATTCTGTCCCCAGGTCACAGTTCCTTGGCCCTTTTCTTTTGGAAATGAAATAGAGATTCTAGTTTAGACAACTCTCTTGAATAGAAGAGATACAAATTCAGGAGCTATGACTTGGCAATAAACAGGCACCCCTGTGGTCCAAGAAAAAGAGGAACCTGCTCTTAAGTGTTAATAAAAAATTATAGATAAGAGCAGACAACAAGAAAGGAAAGTAAGCCCAAAGACCAAAAGTCTCACTGTCCTCATTCTCAGCCCTTCCTAGGGTCCAGCTACATCACTCCCCGTGGTTTCCATGAAAATAACCCACAGCTTTACAGTAGGTTCCCCCTTTTACTTGATGTAGTTCAAGTTCTATTACTGACAGAACCTTAGCTAAAACTCCAATTAATTCATTTTTTAACCTATCTCTTTTCTCTAAGGATTTTAGGCACCCATGAATAAAGAATGGATGGTCCTTGTGTTAACTTTAGCCATTTGGACAGGTGTGAGGTGCTATCTCATTGCAGTTTTGATTCGTACTTCCCTGATGACCAGTGATGTTGAGTATCTTTTTATGTGACTGTTGGCCACCTATACGTCTTTTTTGGGAAAATTTCTATTTGTGTTTTCTGCCCCTTTTTAAGTTGGATTTTTCATTTTCTATATGTTGAGTTTTATAAGTTCTTTATACATTTTGGATACTAATGCTTTATCAGATATGTCATTTGCAAAAATCAAAATAATACAAGAAACAACAGGTGTTGGTGAGGCCATGGAGAAAGGGAAACGCTCTCAAACTGCTGGTGGAATGCAAACTGGTGCAGCCACTCTGGAAAACAGCGTGGAGCTTCCTCAAAAAGGGAGATTGAGCCTTGCTTTGGGCTTCCTGCTCAGTGGGGAGTCTGCTTCTCTCCTTCTTCATCTCCCTCTGCCCCTTCCCCACCTGCATCCACACTACTCCCTCTCTCTCTCTCTAAAAATAAATAAATAAAATCTTAAAAAAAAATAGAACTACCCTACAATTCATCAATTACACTAGTAGGTATTTAACCCAAAACACAAAGGTACTAATTCAAAGGGAATCATGCACCTTAATGTCTATAGCATTATAGACATCATCTATAGCATCTATAGCATTATCTACAACAGCCCTAAGTATGGAAACAGCCTGTGCCCATTGACTGATGAATGGATAAAGAAGATGTGATATATATATTCACAGATACACACACACACACACACAACATGCACATACACAATGGAATATTACTCAGCCACAAAAAAAGTATGAAATTTTGTCATTTGCAATGATGTGGATGGAGCTAGAGAGTATAATATTACCTGAAATAAGTCAGTCAGAGAAAGACAATACCATATGATTTCATCCTACGTGGAATTTAAGAAACAAAACAAATGAGCAAGGGGTAAAAAGAGAGAGAGCGAGGCAAACCAAGAAACTAACTCTTAACTATAGAGAAGAAACTGATGGTTACCAGAGGGGTGATGGGTAGGGGGGTTGGGTAAGATAGGTGATGGGGATGAAGGAGGGCACTTGTGATGAGCACCAGACGTTGTATGGAGGTGCTGAATCACTACGTTGTGTACCTGAAGTTAATATTACAATGTATGTTCACTAACTGAAATTTAAATAAAAACCTGAGAAAAAATAGATGGCCAGATCGATAGACAGTAGACAGACTGAGTTCTTCCTGAGAGGCAGTCTCTGACCGGCAAAGCAGCTAAACCACCCACCCTTTGCTACTAATCCATCTGTTAATTTTAAATTCTATCAGTGGAGCACCTACTCAGTTTCAGGGTCTATTTTGGGTGCTGGGATACAGTAGTCAGTAAGATGGCCAAAAGTCTGGCCTCCTAGAGCTATATGTGGGCACACTCACACACACACACACAACACACACACACACACAATGGCAATAATCCAGACTCAGAGGATATGGGGGAGAAAGGAAAGTTCAAAGCCGAGATGCATTTCAGAGGAAGAAATGAAAGAAATTGACCCACGGAATATATGAAATGAAGAAATAGAGATGAAAGGATGATTCTCATGTCTAGGAGAATGGAGGTGCCACTTGAAACAACAACAGCTAGAAATTCAGACTAATCTTCTGTAATGCTCCATGTACAACACAACTGTTTCTATCACTACCTCCAAATTGCCAGCCTTCCTCTACCTCTCAAGAGGGCCATGTTCTTCTCAGATATCAAAAAGGTAATTCAAAAGATACCTCCCCAGATCTAATTAGAAAATCAGAAAGAAGAAGAGATTTATAGGGTTAAAAACCAATAGAATGGGCTATTAAAAAAAGAAAAATATATGGAGTTCATAGAAAAAGATAAATATCTCAGCATAAACATCCCAAAAGAAAATAGCCAGTTGGTAATTAAAAGTCTCTTGATCCCCATAAACACCATGAAATACATACATGTATATGATATATACATACAGTTATTTTTTACCTACGAGACTGGCAGAGTTGTAAAAAAGCTCTTCACAGAGAACAGTTTGGCAATATATCAAAACATTAAATACGATCACTCTGTGACCCAACAGTTCCACTTAGAATTATTCCTCAGGAAATAGGACAGTGGCACTTACTTATAACTACAATATATTCATTGTAGCACACAAAAAAATGGCAACTGTTCAATATATAAATTAGAGATTGATTAAACAAACAAGGTATGTATCTATACAATAAAATGCCATCTAAATAGTAATGAGGATAAATTTATATCCATTTACTAATATGGAAAAGATGTCTATAACTTGCTATATGAAACAAAGCAGTTACAAAATGTTATCAAAATTGTGGCCCCATTTTTCTCATTTTTGACAGGTCTCTATTTATATGCATCTATATGACTAGGAGGAAAAAAATCTATAAGGATGTTCACCAAATATCAGCAATACTGTTCTCTGGATTATTAGATTATAATTGACATTTACTTTCCTTTTAAAAAATGTATTTTCATTTTCTGATCTTTTTCCAAAAGAAACTTTTTTAACAGAAAAAAAAGCTATCAAAAATCATCACTATATAAAGAGCTCATTCAATAAGAAAACACCATAACTTCAATAGAAATAATTGGCCAAAGGATGTTAGTAAGCAATTTATAAGAGAAGTTTAAACACCATACTAACATATGGAAAAATATTCAGCTTTACAAGTAATCAAAGAGATGAAAATTAAAATATTTATACCCTTCAAGTTAGCAGTTTTTTTTAATTCAGAATATGAAGTGTAGGCAAGAGGTATTGAAACAAACATGATCAAACACTGGTAACAGATATGTACAGTGGTGCCACCCTTTTGGAAATCATTTGCAATGTTTTTCAAAAATCTCTAATTCTTTAATTTATTCATACACTTTGATACAATATTTCTACTTTGGGTAGCACTTAAAACAAACAAATCTAAGTGCAAGCATATACATAGATAGATAAATCCCCAAACAAAATGTTTACTAAATCACGTTTATTATAAATAGAAATTTTATTTTATTTATTTTTTAAAGATTATTTATTTATTTGACAGAGAGAGAGCACAAGTAGGCAGAGCAGCAGACAGAGGGAGAGGGAGAAGCAGGCTCTCTGCTGAGCAGGGAGCCTGATGTGGGACTGGATCCCAGAACCCTGGGATCATGACCCGAGCTGAAGGCAGCTGCCCAACTGACTGAGCCACCCAGGTGCCCCTATCAATAGAAATTTTTTTTTAATTTTATTTATTTATTTGAAAGAGAGGCAGTGAGAGAGAGCATGAGCAAGGAGAAGGTCAGAGGGAGAAGCAGACTCCCCGTGGAGCTGGGAGCCCCATGCGGGACTCGATCCCGGGACTCCGGGATCATGACCTGAGCCAAAAGCAGTCGTCCAACCAACTGAGCCACCCAGGCGTACCTCAATAGAAATTTTAAAACAAAATAAAAATCTATAAACAAGGGAGTGCTTTGGTCTATCTTAGACTATCATATTAGATATAAGGAGTTATATACAAACTATATGTATACATGCAAAAACTATGTAAAAGAAAATAAAGAAAAAGCAAAATTAGAACAAATCGTTGAGAGGTAGTAGGACTAACTTTTTTCTTATACTTTTCTGTATTTTCTATGTTAAACCATGAACACAAATTCTTTCTATAGCTGAATTCCACCACCACCCCAGTTTTCTTTAGCTTTGGTAGATTTTTCTACTCAGCACTTAAATATTGCTTTCCATATATAGTCATGCCCATTTTGCCATGTTGTTCTCTTATCAAAAACCTTCCTTTGTTCCTCGCGGGAAGGATATCAAGCTCAAATGGCACATAGTGTGATTCCCAAAGACTCAACAAGCCACACTCAACCCTCTGACCTGTCTCATTTCTTACTCCTCTCTTACATGGTGCCCACACACTCATTTCTGACCATTGGTCAGAAATTCCCACCTGAATGGCCTCTCACCCACCATCCCTGCCTCTCTTAAGAGCTAGCAGTCTTTTCATGGCTTAGACAAGTCCCACTCCTTCGGAAAGCTTGCCTTGATTGCTCTGGCTGTCCTGATCTTATTCTTCTCTCTTTCAGTCTATACTGCTTATACTCACTTTGGCCTTTACCTTGCCGGGCTCTCTAGCTAATTAGGACAGCATTTTTTCACATAGGCTGTTTATTGGCTGGAAGAGCCCACGTACTGACACCTACCGAAAATTTCTGAATCCTTTCTAAAATAAATCAGAAACTGAAGCCAAAGGAAAGTGGCCATGCAGTGCAACAACTTCCAGATGACCCCCAAATCCACTAAAGGGGGACCCTTGGGCACCCATTTCTTTCTCCACCAAAGACAGAATCTTCCCCGATCTGAAAAATCTATTTTAGCTACATTAGAGTTTTCTTGTAACAGTCTCACATCACCATTCAGGAAGAATTTACTCAAATAACCTGTGCATGGGAGGGAATGTTTCTAGATGTTAGGCACCTGGGTCTTTGAAACAATTTCAGCCTCAGCGGGCTATATCTTCACCTACAAGGGAGAAGTAGAGTCTATGCTCAAGTGT
The DNA here is from genome assembly GCF_010015895.1 of Lontra canadensis. Lineage (NCBI taxonomy): Eukaryota > Metazoa > Chordata > Mammalia > Carnivora > Mustelidae > Lontra > Lontra canadensis. The sequence goes on from NW_022630999.1 coordinate 19,522,855, forward strand.
TCCTGAGGAGCACCCCAGCCACTGGGTAATTCACAAGCACAGGACTTCACCCCCCACTGAGACTGTAAAGGTAAGGGAATGAGAACTGATGTTTATTGATCACTTGTCATAATCGTTGGGATCATCATCATACGAAGACCCACCAGTTTTGAGCCTTTCATGTGGTCCAAGAGTATGACATACATTATCCAGTCCTCCCAACAATGCTGTGAGGTAGGTACAACATCTCCATTTCTTCAGGTAGAGACATGGGATCTCAAGGTCAGTATCTTACCCAAGGTTCCATACATCAAAAGTAGCAGGACCAGACACAGAACCTCTGCCTTCAAAGCCTATGATCTTTCTGCCAGCCCACAGGCCTCTCTGTAAATCCTTCATCTCCACTCCAATGTGTTTGAGACCATCTTAATCAAGAAGTCCTTCCATATGTCTAACCTAACTCCTTCATGCTGCAGCTTCAGATCCTTTCCTCCTCCTCTTGGAAGAATTGGTCCTGGGCTTTGAAATAATTGCTCTTCTGCAAAGATTGTTAAATTACCCCCTGACCACTTGTGTAGATTGAATCATTCTAGAACATCCCAGGCCTGATTTGGGGGAGCCATTAATCACTTCCATCCTCTTATCCCAAACACTCTTTGGTTCTCTGCAGCCCTCTGACATGTACTCTCCATTTTGAAATGTACTTAAGAATTCCCTGGATAATTTGGGGGGCGGGGGGCAGGGAGGTGTGATGATTGGGGGTGGGGAACCTTTCCAACTGTTCAAATAGGATGCCTTGTTTCTGAAGTAAGAGAGCTCAGAGGAAAGCTCAGACAGCTGGGACCAGGGAAATAATGTATAGAACGAGAAAACAGATGAGTTCCAATGAAGATGAATCAGAAACACGGGATTAAATTTCCCTGAGGCCTTCATTCTTACAGGAAATGTGCTGGATAAAATATATTTGGATGATTTATCACATGCAAAATGTTTTCTTCCTTTTAAGAAAATAGGCAAGATGCAGAGTACCTTCCCAGGCCACTCAGTGTCAGAATTAGATCCAATCAAAGCCAGCACTGCCCCCTGAGTCAGAGTCAGGTCAAGCCTGAGTGTCTAGCTGAGTCTCCCGGGAGCCGGCATGTTCCAGCAAAGTGCCTCCCATAACACCAGGCTGGGCATCGGGGGCCCTGAGATCCAGCCCTGGCTCTACCATGGACGATCTTGGCAAGTCCCTTCAGCTCCCTGGACCTCAATTTCCCTAAATTTAGATCCAACAGCTTCAGATTATATAACCTCAAGAATCCTTTTCAGGTCTGATGTTTCATAATTCTCCACTGAATATGAGCAGTTTGCAAAAGGGGATTCACCAAACACCGATCCTACAAGACTCTGGGTAAGGGGACAGTTCAGTTGCCCCAGAGTTTGGAAAATGCTGCATATGTGAAACCCCCTCTTCAAGTTTAAATAAGCTTAATCCAACATTTCCCTCATCTGACACGACAGAACTCTCCTCTGGGTACTACCATTGACTCCAGGAGTTGTATTTTGGGAAACACTGAATGAAAAATTCTCTACTTCCTTCTCACTGGTGAGGCATTACAGTAACACATCCCTCTCCTGCCCAGTCATGTCAGGGTTGGAAGAGCACTGCCTGGTTGCTGGAGGCTCTGGGCACTCCAGGCCTTGAACGGAGCATGTCGGACAGCACACAGCCCCAGGATATCCATGTGTTTGCAAACAGAACCAGGGCGAAGACGGCAGGATAATGAATTAGCTGTATATGGGTACTCTAGTGCCCTGGGTAGGCTACAGAATGCTTCCCCGTCCAGGACCAACATCACCAGCAGAGGGCCTCACTGCACACTCCTTCCTCCGCCACGCCCCCCCGCCCCCGCCACCCCCCCTCCGCCCCCCCCCCCCCCCCCCCCCCCCCCCCCCCCAACTCTCCCCACCTCCTCCACCCAGCCTTGGGTATTTCAGGATAAAAAGATCAGGGAAGCCATCAGAAGAATGACTCCTTCCTTGGTTTCTATTTTGAAAAAGCCGAGCCTCGCTGGGGCGTGTACAAGTCTGCCAAGTCTCCCATAACAAAATAACACAGACTGAATAGACTGGACGGCTTAAACAACAAAACTTACTTTCTCACCATGCTGGAGACTCTGAGTTCAAGATCAAGGCACAGTCTGGGCTGGTGAGACCTCACCTCAGGGCTTGCCAGCAGCCGTCTTCTCGCCCTGTCCTCCCATGATCTCTTCTCTAGGCACACACATCTCTGGGATTTCTGAGGACACCGGCCCCCATCAGAGTAAGACCGCACCCTTATGATCTCATTTGACCTCAATGACCTCCTTAAAGACCCCACCCCCAAATACAGTCACACTGGGGGAGGGGGGTCCAACCAGCATGTTTATGGGGGCACGCAATTAAGTCCGTAACAGGAGAATTCCTCTGGATTGTTACAGAGTTGAGGGAGAGGAGTGAGCTTAGAATTCAATAAGCAGAGGAGGGGAAGCAATAGTAAAGTCCTCCAGGGCTGAGTGGATGAAGGACAGCTGTCTACAGGGGCCTCCAGCCCCTTGCTGAGGAACTGAAGGCAGTGCCTTGGAGGAAATCAAAGGGACACATCTTAAGAGGCTTCGTGCTGTCACTCAGTGGGACTTCCACGGACCAGCTTGGCACAGAAGGTGCAGAGCCACCAGCCTGATGGTCGCATAGACTTGAACAAGGAGGGTATCTGCTGTGACTGTGTAGACGCACGTTTTGAGCCACCCAGCAAGTGCACAAGACCTCAAACATTTCTCCATTCTCAGGGACAAGGAAAAGCCCCAGGGATGACTGAAATTGAATTCCCCAACACCCAGATAAATGAAATCTTGCAACAGATTCAACTTCTTTTAGAGAAATAAAATAACTATGGCATGCACCTGTGTTTGGAGTCAATTTCCCACCTGACGCTCTGATGTTACTAGCTACGGGCAGGTATACAGTTGTGCAGAGCAAGGCCACGAAGGGCCAGTGTAGGCCTTGGTGATAAAGATTCAAGGGTTTCCCAGCAGCGAAACTCATTATACAGGATTTGTATTGAAAAACAATGTAGTTGGTCCTGACCCTTCCAGACAGCCAGCCCCCAGGAATTTACCCCGGTTGCCTCTCTCCTTGCCTTGGTTGTAGGTTATGTTAGTTTCTAGCAATAACAAATTACCACAGACTTGGCTGAAAAGAACAGAAATGTATTCTTTCACAGCTCCGGAGGTCAGAAATCCAAAGTCAAGGCGTTGACAGAGCCACATGCCCTCCAGATGCTCTAGGAGAAGACCTGTTCTTTGTCCTTCCAGCTTGTGGGGCCTGCCAGCTCTCCTATTTGAGGCCTCCATCTCCACATCACCGCCTTCTCTTCTGTGTGTCTGTCTCAAAACTTCCTCTGTCTCTCTCCTATAATCTTAAAAGGACACACGTGATTGCATCAGGATCCCCTGGCTAATCCAACATAAATGCCTCCTCTCAACATTCCAAACCTCCTCACGGTGTTTGCAAAATAAAGTCCATGGGTGGGTCCCAAAGATTTGACACGGGTATCTTTGGGAGGCATTTCAGTCTACCACAGGCAGGTCAAGGTCTTGAGAAGCTGGGCCAGGGGTGATCCACCCCACCCCCAGCCAGGCTCACCGCCACAGCTCCCCGTTCAAGGCCTGGCACAGAGTGGGCCTTTGATATTTCTCAAATAAAGAGTTTGTTGGATAAAAACAAATAGGTTAAGTAAAACCATGGGCTAGGTTCACTCTTGAGAGGACTTATCCAGTAGAACCTAAATTTTTGTATTTTTGTTGACTAAGCTCACACACAAACACCAAAGGAGAGGGTATGCATGGAAGGGTAGAACCAGAACTAGAATTAGAACTAGAACTAGAACTTCCAGCTTTTTAAATTGCTAAGTGAGGAGTGTGAAAGAGAATGCCATTTACTTTCATTATCATTTCATAAAAGAAAGAACATTTTAACACCAAAAGGAAGGTCATTGCCTCAGAAGAAAGGAGAGTCCTTAAATTAAATAAATGTAGCCTCATTAAAAATTCAGCTCACAGTCTTTTTTTTTTCCTCTCTCAGTTTGTCACAGACAAATGAAAATTCCATCGTAGACTGATACACATTGCAAATGGGACATTTAGAAGCAACTGCAGAAAACAATTTTGGAAGGGAAAAAGCCACCTAATTCTAAGAATGAAGGAATGAGCCTCTGTTGTTCAGAGAACCTCCCCTCTCCCCAAAATGCCCCATACTGTAACCTTTTTCCGCCATGAAGCAGAGGCTGAGCTGCCAGGACCCACTGAGGGTGTATGCGGGGTGTCCCCGGGGGCCTGCCACCTGTGACATTAGACTGCTCATATCAGACACACTGGACCCCTCCCTCCAGCCTCTGTCCCTCAGGCTGCTTCTCTTGCATGATCAACTAAACCTCTGCCGCTTCTGCCTCTCTCAAGGCCTGTCCATTCCACAAGGCCCACAGCACTGCAATGATGTCCCAAAGACCTCTGCCACATCAGTGCCTGTCACCCATCCTCTGCCAGCCTCCCGGAGGTGAGTCTGCAGTGTGGTGCATGTACACAGGCTCCAGTGCCTATGTGTGCCCCCTTCAGGAGCCTCTCCCCTCACTGTGGGCACCAACCCAGAGCAAGGCCAGCAGGATCTACTTCCTAGGGACCTACTGTGTGCCTGTTCCCCATTGCTCAGCCCAAGCGAGGCGAGCTCCTGGTGCTACTTCAGGAAAAGCCATCTGGGAAGGAGGCACGGTCCACTGGGTGCTTCATGACCAGGAGGACTTCACTGCTGGGCTTTATGAAGCTTTCAGGAAACCTACAGAAAGAAGCTGCTGGGTCCCAAAAGCCAGGCCTGGGGAAGCTCCCGGAGCCAGCCCAAACGTCCCCTTCTGTCCCTGGGAAGAACTTAGGACTTGGTATATTGCTAATTGGCCTGCAATTTGCACCTCAGTCTGGAAGACAAAAAAGACCAAATATTTGAAAAACAAGCTGAAGGAGAGGCTGGAGGGACGGGGACATGGGAGGTGCTGCTCCGTAGGTCATAGTTTCAGTTCTGCGAGATGAGCAGCTCAGAGACCAGCAGACAGTTGATAATGCTGTGTGTTCACTGAAACATTGGTTGAGTGTGGATCTCATGTTATCTTTTCATACCACAGCGAAAAATTTAAATTAATAAAATGCATATATATTTTTATGAAGATTTTATTTATTTATTTAAGATTTTATTTATTTGACAGAGAGAACACAAGTAGGCAGAGAGGCAGGCAGAGAGGGAGAGAGAGGGAAGCAGGCTCCCCACTGAGCAGAGAGCCCGATGCGGGGCTCAATCCCAAGACCCTGAGATCATGACCTGAGCCGAAGGCAGAGGATTAACCCACTGAACCACCCAGGTGCCCCGAAGATTTTAGTTATTTGGAGAGACAGAGCATGAGCAGGGGGAGGGACAAAGGGAGAAAGAGGATCTCAAGCAGACTCCCCACTGAGCACAGAGCTGCATGCAGGGCTTGATCTCAGAACCCTGAGATTATGACCTAAGCCAAAATCAAGAGTCGGGTACTTGACCAACTGAGCCACTCAGGCCTCCCAATATATACATTTTTAAAGCTAGACTGTCTGACCCAATAATCCTACCTCTAGGAATTCTGAGAAAACGTCAGAGATCCATCTGCCTTTTGGGCATAAGAATGTTCTCTCTGGTTACATGCAGTAGGAAATAGATACATGGTGGGATCTCTTGCAACTAATAAAGACTATCTTGTAAAAGAATTCATACTGACATTAAGAAAACAGACACAGTGTAATAAGCTGAGATAGTCACTAGTGTTTGCTGTCTCTGGGTAGAAGAATTGCGGAGAACAGGGGCTGTTGTAGTTTCCTCCCCCACACGTCAAGGCTGTGCTCACCAGCCTCAGGGGAGATTTGTGTCACAAGGCAACCTCCCTCCTGGGTTTTGGTCCTAAATTTTCAATTCACTGGAGCAATTTTCAGGGGAAAGGGAGAAGCTATTAGTGGGGAGGGAAAGACATGAGAGAAAAGGGAGAGGCGTGAAGAAAGTCTGTGGGAACTGTTCGCCCCTCCTGCCTTCCTTGCCTCTGTCCCCTGACGGTACCTCAGGCAGATGGTGATCCTCAGGGGAACAGTGGCAGCATACCCCAGAGGCTTCGACCCGAGTTCCAGCCCCTGCCCAACCCCATCCTGACAAAGACCACTTTGCCAAACCCAGCACAGAAACTGCAGCCAGCCTGCCATCAAGGGACCCTGCAGGAGCAGCAGTGAGGCCACATCATGGTGTGTGCAAAGGCCCTGAGGCCAGGCTGTTACTATTTCCAGGCCAGTTCCAGTGAGACCCAAGGGGTGACACGGACAGCCCACCAGTGAGGCAGAGGGGAGACACAGAGTGAGGAAATATTTGATTTGTAGAACTAATCTGCCTCTTCTTCCATGCCAGATTTATGGAATAAAATCCATACTGACTGAAGGAATGATATGAAAGAAACAAGTCACAAATGGTGTGGTTTGTGTCATCCCATAAGGAATACAATGTCATGATTCTCATTTTCCAGGTCAGGACACTGAGGCACAAAGGAACAAAGTAGCTCCCTGAAGGCCACGCCACTAACAAGCAACAGAATGAGGTTTTGAATCCAGATCATGCGAGTCCAGAGTGTCCCTTGTCTTCCACAGTCCCCACCATCCACGCTGCACGGTGTGAGTGCACCTCTGAAGAGAAGACACCCAGAAGCTTATGTACCAAAAGTTTCACAGCATAACCTCAGGAGTCATCATTTTTCTCTGCATCCTTGTCCATATTTTCTGGAATGAACATTCATTTCTTTAATAATTAGAAAAAATTAAATCATATTTAAAACAGAACAGAAAGGCCTCTGTGTTCCCTGAGGTCCCAAGAAGCTCCCAAAGCTCAGAAGGGCTCCCAAGGGACAGCAAGTCCTCCTGCAGGACAGCCCGCCGGGGGCTCAGGACCCTGCCTCCCTCCCTAGCAGGACTGAAGTCAGCTGCCTCCTTGGGGCCTGGGGGAGGGAGCCACATAGACATGGGGCTTAGCTGAGTAGCCTTCCCCCCAAAATCAGAGTCCAAAGAACGGCCCCAAAGGGCAGCTCCTCAATGTTGTGTTTCCCCCTGCCGTCCTCTAAGACCCAGTGCCCTGAATCTGGTGACTCCATGGGTGGGCAGCCTTCTGGGGTCTGTCAGGCTGCAGAAGAGTCAAGGTTGAAGGACATCCCAGTCTGTGATCTGATGTCAGGTCTCAGCCAAGGAGAACCTCCTACCCTCTCCCTCTGAGTCCAGATGAGAACTGGTGAAGGATGTTCAGATAGCCCTGAATGAGGACAATTTATTGAGAGCTCCCTCAAGAGGGGAGTGCAGAAATTCCTTTTACGGTCAGAAACAGGTATAGGCAGCACCCAGCAATTTCCATCATCCCTGAGGCCCAGGTCAGCCTCAAGTCAGAGATGCCCTGGGAGCTCTTTGCTGCCCAAACCACTTGCCTTCTGTGAGCTCTATCCTCTGTTTTCTATTTCTAGTGGGCCATTCTCAGTTGCCCCAGCTGGGATATCTTTCCAGCTTATTCCAAAATATTCTCTTTCCTTTTCTCAATGAGTAGTCTGCTTTGAGCACTTCATTCCACAAGTTCCAAGAGCACAGAAAGTCCTTTCCTGCCTCAGGACCTTTGCGCTTGCTATACCCTCTGCCTGGGGTAGAGGTAGCACTCTTCATAGCACAGGCTGGGCCTTTGGGTCTCAGCATGGAGTCACTACCTCTGGAGCCTTCTGACCACTCTAAGGAGGGAGCCAGATCTCCAGCACAGCATTCCCAGGCCAAAGGTCACAAATCCACAAAATCAGAATGCAACTCATGCTGTGTAGGTGGGAAAATAGCTATGGCACTGGCTTCTGGGCTGGATGACTCTATCAGACCGGAAAGTGGGTGCCCCATCCAAAGGGAGCAGCCGCTGTGTAGCCCCAGTTGGGGTGTTGCCTTGTAGAAATAGAGCTTGTGCTACTGAACTTCCAGTTCTCCAAGAAAAGCCAGAAAACTGAATTTCCACCCAAACTCTTTAGATTGTTTATATCAACGTCCACACGCTGCCATAGGCAGCAGCAGATAGCCCAGGTCTCTCCTCCGTGTCCCTGTGGTCGAGCTCCATCCAGCCTGGACTCCCCTCCTGGGCTCATGCCTCCTGCTCAGCGCCAGGGCGCCAACCCCACACCCAAGAACAGGCCTTCCCTTCCTCATACCTGTCCCCAGCTCCACACTGAACCCCTAGGATGTGCCTAGTGTCCTGGCTCCACACTGAACCCCTAGGATGTGCCTAGTGTCCTGGCTCCAGCCTTGCCGACCCTGCGGCCCAGAGGGCAATGCTGGCATCCCCAGCTCTGACCCTACAGAAGGAAAGGGTTTGGGTCCTGGTAGAGATTTTCAAAGGCCACCACCCCCGTGTGAGTGCCCAGCAGCCTCTGTTGCCACATCCCCGGGGAACACAGACAAATGCCACCCCCGCCCCTAGAGTCGGTGAGCTATTTCCCACCACATCCTGTCCTCCCACCCACAATCTGCAAACCAGCCTGTGTGCCTCCATTTCATTAATTGCAGGCTGACTGATGGCGCCGAACTGCGTTCTGGCTCCAGGGTAGCAGCGAGCAGAACCCACACCGGTGTCTCAGACCCAAGTGGGCTGGGGGCGGCAGGGGGAGGGGAGCTGACCCCTGTTCCAATTCCACGAACCGGGGATCCTTTACCCTCCTCTTCTGGGGCTGATCCCAGCATTTTTCCCAGCCCTGGAGCTCAGTTCCTAAACTCTCCCGGAAAGGACTCACAGCCAGAAAAAGGCTATCACCAATCTGTGGACCTCGTCAGGCCCTTCTTCCACTACTCCACAGAGAGCTGGCGGAGAGTGCAGCTGCGGAGAAGACAGGGAGACAGTGTGACCTTCTCCAGCTGGGCAGTCAAGTGCGGAGCTGCCCTATCCGGGATGCCGGCTTCCAGGATGAAATCGATGTGCAAAGCGGGAGTTTGTTCGTTAATCAACAGCTGGCAGCAAACAGCAGCACTGACTGAGCAGGGCCCAGGGCCAGCTGCTCTGTAAGTATTAGCTCACTTAATCCTCACAGCAGCCTGAGGAGCTCAGCACGACCCCTTCCTTTTTCCGGACAAGGAAACTGAGGCACATGGCCATTGAGTAAATTTTCCAAAGTCGCATGGCTGAGAAGCAGCAGCTTTGGTATTGACGCCCAGCCAAGGAGACCCCAAAGTCTGAAATGCCACGCTGTGCTTGCCAAGAATCTGCGGTGCCCATCGCTGATGGACACCTGATCCCACAGAAATGCCATTGTTAAGTGAAACAGAGGGACGTGAGAACACATAGAATACAATAGAATGCATAGAACACGTAGAATGCAATCCCTTTGAGAATAAAAAACACATATGAACATGCGGCTGCCAAGGCCAGGACGTGAAAAGCCCTGTCACAATGACACGGTGGTGACGGCTGGCGGAAACCTCCACGGAAGCCAGGCGACTGCACTCACAGCTCAGGTGGCTGCTCTCGGCACGTCACCTGTCCCCACAAAGACTACATTTCCTCACCTGGAAAGGAGAAGCTGTGCCTGCCCGACATCACTGTGTATGAATCAGACACAGATCACCCAGTGTATGGTTCCACTTATACGAAATGTCCGGAAAAGGCAGAACTGTGCAGATGGCAGAGAGATTAGGGGTTGCCTGGGGCTGGAGACTAACTGTAAATGGGCCTGAGGGATTGTACTGGGGTGATGGAAATATTAGAAAATGGACCGTACCGATCGTTGCACAACCCCAAATTTAGTCAAAATCTTTGCATTAAAATGATTCATTAATCATGAAAACAAGGGAATTTTATGGTGTATAAATTAAACCTCAATAAAGTTCTAAAAAACTTAGGTAGAACTGCTGGTACCTAGAGGTGGTTATTGCCATTATCATTGTTAATGGGATTGATGACAGGCTTATGAAGAGGTGTTTCCAGTGAATTAAAATGGTTTCGCTTCTCTGTGTTTTTCACATTTGTACAATAAATACATATTTCTTGCATAATAAAAAGAGAAAGGGAAAAACACACTGCCACTAAATATCACTGACGAAAAGGATGCTATTATCAGGAGGATGATTTTAATTTTCTTCCTTTGGCTTCTTTTCTATTTTGCAAGAATGAATACATATACCGCTTGGCTAAAACAGGAGACGGTTGTTTTCGTAAAGAGCTTATTTTATATTCAACCTTGGGATAAACACCACAAAGCATGCATGGGAACATAAGACGTTGGCCCCCAGGGTCTTTCCATCTGGAGTGGAGGCAGGACAGATAAAGGACCAATCTGGAAAGCTGAAGAACAAGGAGACAGTCTGTGCTAAGAAAGTGAATGTTTGCCCCCAGCAGGGCTAGAGGACCCAAGGTTATGGAATGCCTGCTGGCTGAACCACCAGGGACGAGAGCTTAAGAAGACAAGAGGAAGAATGGCCTTTTCCTCCGTAAATATTAATTGGGCACTGACTCCTTACCAGACCATGCTAGGAGCTGGGGACGCATGGCGACAGGACTGCCAGGGTCCCTGCCACGCTGGCCTGGCTCTGAGCGCAGCACCCGCCAACGACCCTGTGATCCCCACACAGACTCCCTGCTGCCTGGGGGCCTCATCCACAGTTGTTCAAGGGCAAGAGTTAGGGCAGGCCCCACATCGTGAGAAGACCTGGATCCTCGCCCCAGCCCTGCCACCGATTCCCAAGACTGAATCCCACTCTTCCATGCCTCAGTCCTCCCACCCACATACATGAGGGAGTAGTGGTTACGGGGTTATAGAGATGAGATGATAATGTTCTGTGCACAGCTCTACAGCCGCAAACGTCCAGGTTCAAGCGCCGAAGCCTCTCAGAGCTCCAGTCGGCTCTTCCGAACAAGCGGGTGGAATGACAGCACATCGGAGAGGGTTTGGGAAATGCACCCGAGGACCCGAGGACCCGAGGACCGCAAGCATGTACTTGGCACGTGTACGCTGGGTCTGCGGCCACTGGCGGCCCGCCTCCCAGCGGACGACCGACCGTGCCGTGCCGGGAGATTCCCAATCCCTGGGGCGTCCCAGCCCTGGAGAGGAGAACGAAGTAGCCAACAGAACCAGCTCCGCAACTGCAAATCCCACAGCCTGGGACGCGGGAAGGTGGGAGGGAAGCGGCGGGTAAGGGCGGTGGAGGAAAAGAACCCAGCCCGCCCGCCCCTTCACCACATACTCAGTGCAGCACTGCCACCTGTTGGCAGAAAAGGAGGATTGCAGGAACAGACAGCTTGAATGTGGGGGGCTCTTGAACCCCCGCTGGCAAATACGGAGTGGGAGCCTTAGAGATGGGCCTGGGGGGCGTGGGGTTGATTTCATTGGAAACGTTTGGGTGGAAGGGATTTGAGCTCTGGAGCTATGAGACCTGAGTCCAAGTCCCAGCTTTGAGACGTCCAAGAAACTGTAACCTCCCCCGGCCTCAGTTTTCCCATCTATGTGATAGGAATAATAATGTCTCCTTCCAGGGTGATAATGCAAGTAAAGGAAACGACATGGTGAGAACTCCATAAAGGTTATTCTTCCCTCTGGACCTCTGCTCCCACCACACCACACCTCTGGGGCTGTACAAGGAGGGGCAGTGCAGGATTCTGGAGTCCTGGTGTGTATCATCATTCCTGAGTGCTGGTCAAAAATAGTGTTGCTCAGGCCCCTCTGACATTGCTCTGAACCAGCTGTCTGGGGCTAATAGCCTATGAATCCTCATTTTAGCAAACTCCCACATGATTCTTAGGCCACCCTGGGTTTTAGAGTCACCAACACTGTGCAAAGAACACCAGGGCAGGGATTCATAGTCTGCCAGAAGGCTGTCTCCTTCTGCTGCCCCTGGCCTTCACTTCCTTACCTATGAAATGTGGCCTAGACTCCTGTCTGCAGTGGCTCCTGGGGGAGGAGGGGCGTGCTTTGAAAACTTATGCCAAAGCTGGCATGAGAAGCAGGCGCTGTCAGAACAGCAGGGGACTGTCCGTTTTGTAGGTTCTGTCCTGGAAAATGAAAGGCCTGTGCATGGATGAAGCCATGAAGTCAGGATGGGGTTGGAGACAGGTGACAGGGGAAGAGGAAGAGCATGGATGACTCCCTCAGGTCCCTCCTTCCATGAATGTTCAGGATGCCAGGGCCCTAAGTGTGCAGGACAGATGAGCCTCACACTCAACCAGAGCGGGAGCTCGTCACCTGGAGCCGTGTGACCCATCTCACCAAAAGAAAGGGACAGAGAGAATCCCAGCTTTGGGACCCACAACAGCCACCACACAAGGCTGGTCCTTTCTGAGAAGCCAGTGGTCAGAGAGGGGAAGAATCCTGGTTATACCTAGGACAACAGTACCTCCATTTCCCTGAGGTTCCCCCAAGCCACCCTCCTTTCCCTTCCCAGGGACAGGTATAATGGCTAGACTCACAGCCACCCTGCACCCAGGGACAGGTGGGATTTCCATTCACAGACAGTAAAATCAAGATCCACAGAAAAGGGAGCCCCCTGCCAGCATCTAGTGAATCCTCAGTCCAAGTTTCACTAAATCCTCACAACAAGTAGAGTAGTGTAGGGGAGGAAAACCTCTCCCTTATTCCCTTCTAGGAACGCTGGCTAGTCTAATAATTACATTGACATAAGACAGATTAACCAGAGAAAAATGAATTAATTTCATAGGAACAGGAGTCCCCTTGAAAATATGAGACTCAAAGAAGTGACCAAAGCAGGCAGCTCTTATACCTTTTAGACAAAGAAACAATAAATTTGTGAAGAATTGGTAAGACTTGGGGTGCCTGGTTGGCTCAGTAGGTTAACCGTTCCAACTCTTGGTTTGGGTTCAGATCATGATGTCAGGGTCATGAGATCGAGTCCTGCCTTGGGCTTCCAACTCAACCAGGAGTCTACTTGGGATTCTCTGCCTCTGCCTCTCCCTCTGCCCCTCCCCTCAACTAATAAATAAATAAATAAATAAATAAATAAATAAATTCCTTTGAACAAACAAGAATTGGTAAGACAAAGAGGTTGGGATTAAGGTAGTGTATCAGTGAGGAATTAACAAATTTGTTTATACAGCCTTCTCATCCCTGAATTCCCTGTCTCTGGAGGTAAAGATGTCTCTCCTCCTCCTGGTACAGGGAGAGCAGCTCTTTTCTTTTTTTTTTTTTTTTTAATTTATTTTTTTTAAGATTTTGTTTATTTACTTGACAGACAGAGATCACAAGTAGGCAGAGAGGCAGGCAGAGAGAGAGGAAGGGAAGCAGGCTCCCCGCTGAGCAGAGAGCCCCATGCGGGACTTGATTCCAGGACCCTGAGATCATGACCTGAGCTGAAGGCAGAGGCTTTAACCCACTGAGCCACCCAGGCACCCTGGGAGAGCAGCTTTTATCTGGGAGATTTATTTACTGCTTTCTGGGGAACAGAAGATGGTCAGAATATCCTTCTTGTACTGGCTGTTTCTCAAATAATTTTAATTCAAGATAATCCATATGCCAGAGGGGCACATGTGGGGGTGGGTTATTCTGCTCCCTTCAGTAGGCAGGGCAAGAATTTGTGTTTCCCTGACACAGAGGAGTAATCCAGATCAGAGAGGACATGGAAGTTACTCAAGAACACACAGCAGAGCTGAGCCTCAGACCAGGCTCTTGGCACCACCCAGTGACACCCCTGTATTCCCCCTGCAAGGAAGACTGGGCCACGTGACCCACATGGCCCCCTCCAGCTCTGCCTTTTTTTTTTTTTTTTAAGATTGTATTTATTTATTTATTTGACAGGGAGAGATGCAGCAAGAGAGGGAACATAGGCAGGGGGAGTGGGAGAAGGAGAAGCAGGCTTCCCACTGAGCAGGGGGCCCGATGCAGGGCTTGATCCCAGGACTCCAGGATCATGACCTGAGCCGAAGGCAGATGCTTAACGACTGAGCCACTCAGGCACCTCCCAGCTCTGCCTTTTAGGACTCCATGGCTCCACACTATTCTTTCAGGGTTCTTGCCCACTGGTTTCCTCAACAAACCAACAACTTGGGCTAGGAGGGCCTCCTCTCTGTCTCCCAAACAAACCTTGAGACTTGCCGCTGGCTTCCTCTCTCTCCAACCTCCCTCTGCCATCCAATCTCACAGCCACTCGTGCATCTTGGTGAAAGTTCTCCTTTCCTTCAAAGCCCAGCAGGTCTCACTGGATCCAGGAAGCCTTCTGTAACCCCTGCCATGAGAAGGAGTATCTGGGTGTGGAGCAAGGCAGTGCGGTCAGGAACACCGGCCATTTACTGCACACGTGTATGGTGTACAGGTACACACACCCTCTCATTTATACTGAGCCTCCCTATGGGGCAGGAGTCCATGGTGTGGCCCATCCTACAGATGTGCCAAGTCTCAGATTGCTGGACACAATCCACGTAAGGGGACCTGAAAGGGTCTCGTGCTAAAGGGAAAGGCCCCGGGGAAATATTAAATATTAAAACCCACTATAAGGAGAGGGAGTGGTAAGGAAGCTGGTTTCAGAGCAACATAAAAAAGAATGAGGAAGCAAGCAGGGACCCAAAACCCATGAGTCCCAGGTCCAGAACATCATGGAGTGGTTGTTTTGCTTGTGGTCCAGCCGCTGATTAACGAACACAGCATGTCAACAAGCCTTGCCTCGTGTAATCCAATAATCCCATTTGACAGACGGTACCACCGTTCTGTGGGGAAGGAACCAGAGGCCCTAAATCTTAACAAAGCCCACACAATCCACAGTGGGGCAGGAACCTGAAGCAAGGTGGACTCCAGAATCCGTGTGCCTTCTAACCCACAACTGATAAATGATTGACCACGTTCCTTAGAAATACCGACATCAGAGTCTCCCTCGGCTCCCAGTCCGGCCCCGCGTGCCGACACCCGACCTCTGCCATTTGGGACACCAGCCACCTGCCTTGCTCTGTTCTCCGCTGACTCTGGTGTTCCAGAACCTGATTCTATGGAGCTTCACTTGTGAACTTTCAGTCTCTTTGCCTTTCAAGAGTTCCTCAAGAACATAAAACTGCTCCTGGAGTGGTTTCACCAGACTCAGAACTGGAGCCAGAACAAGGGGCTGGAGGCGCAGAGAGCAGGGCGGGAAGACAAGGGCTTGGAGAAGGGAGTGAAGGGCCGTGGGTCCCGCCGCCGACGCCGGGGTACAGTGAGAACACAACAACCACAGCTGTCACCCCCTGGAGTCCCAGACACGGACGCTTCCTCCCTCACAAGTTTGCAGAGGGCTAGCCACGGAGAGGGAGAGCAAAGGAGGTTACCGGCCAGCACAGCACAGAAGGCTCCCCACTCTCCACAGCCAGAGAGGGGTGCAGGGGGTCAGGGCCCCAGTGGGGGGCTAATCTGCAGCTGCCCGCTCTCAGCCACAAGCTTCACCTATCACCTCTTGTCGCCGTTCTAGGCCTAGCTCTGGGTGGGCCTGCCCTGGGTCACCTCCCAGCACCCCACTGGGCCCCATCCCGAGCAGAAAGCGAGCTGTCCCCCCACTGCAGGCGCACCACCCACCGCCACATTTCCCTCCCTTTGTCCACCCGCTCCACCCACACAGACCCCAAGCCAGAGCAGGTTCGGATTCCCACAGGGAGCCTGCCATGGCCCAGCCCCTTGGAGATGCTAGGGAAGTTTTCTAAAAGGATGAGTGAGTGAGGTCAAGCGAGCGAGGTCAAGCAAGGACCTGGGGCAAAGAGAGCCAGCTGCCCCCCTGCTCCTGACCCTGTAGAGGCAGCTGCTTAGTGACAGGCACCCTACAGTCCTGGGGGAAAGGAGAAGATGGGTCATTTGGGTCTGTCTTGTCTACCTGAGAAATCACTGCTGGCAGGGCCACCAAATGCAAGTGAAGGGCAGGAGACACTGGGACGTGCCACAGGAAGCACTGAACACGTAACTGGTCAGTGGTGACACAGTTATCCAGTGGGTCGGGCAGCATCTCACAAGGAAGGGTCCATGGGAGCCTATTTGAGAGGTGAATGGTGAGAATAAAATCCATGGTCAGGTTTGTCTAGTGAATACAGCACATTCCTCCCCTTCTTCTAGACCCACGGTGCACCCCAGCATGTCAACGCTCTGAGAAGTCATGCTGTACAGACAACTGTCTAACCTAGTGCTTCCCACACTTACCTTTTCTTTTTTTTTTTTCAGTAGATCTTACTTAAAATCCCAACGAATTAGCATTCCATAGGGTGCACTTAGAAAATGGGAGGATGCTGGTCATACAGATGTTCTGGCTCAAGGAAGTCACTTTAGGGGGAATGGGAGGGCTTCCTTCCTTCTTTCTTGGCTCTCCTTCTCCCAAGACATACCTGAATTTTATAGATTCAGAGCCTTAAGGTCACAGGACAAAATTCCAGTGGCGGACGGTTAGGCACTGGCCAGCAGAGTGGGAGGGGAAGGAATCTGCCGCAGAAACTTCTTTGCCCTCTGTCTCTGACCATAGACATGACCTCCAGCAAATGACAACCTCCCTGTGCCCAGGTTCCTGTTCTGGACGCAGCCATGAAGGCTGTATGAGTTGCTGGATCTTGAGGGCTTAGAATTGTGTGTGGTAGATTCACAGAATCCACACAGCCTTCTACATCACAAGGGCTCTTGTTATCTGAAGCAACATGAATTTAGGGATTTCCTTTTCCTCTCCCGTGGCAAGCTTGACAGATTGTAACCTAGTATAGTAGCCCCTTATGCAACATAATCACAGAGCCATAGACATGAAAGGACAAGAGAGACAAGAGGTATTAAGAAAGTTTAGAGAGGAAAGGATCTGTGTGTGCTGCGGGGTCAGTCGGGAGGACGGCTTCCTGGAGGAGGAAACAGTGAGTGGGGCTTCGCCTGACCAGGGGACAGCAGGGACAGTCCCAGTGAGGGCAGGACATCAGGAGGATGCAGACCTGGAGGTGCCAGTGAGCACAGCCAGGGCCTCATTAACTCAGCTTCAGGCGAGCAAGGAGTCTGTTCACCGGCCGGAGACCAGCCAACCACTGGGAGCTGGCTGTTCTGTGGACGTCTGCTGAGGAATAGAGTCATCTCCAGATCCTGGAGGGAACTAGAAGTGACAGATGGTCTGTTGAGCAGAATGGAGCATTTGCTTCCCCAGCTTGAACATGTGCTTCTCAGGCAGGTCTGCGGGCCCCCTCCCCCTCCCCAAAGCCTCCTCCTGGCTTGCTTGGGAATCAGTTCTTGAAAGAAGCAGAGGCTCACTGAGGCTCACTCAAGTGTAAGGGTGGCTGGGGGAAGATTCAGTGGTGTCTTGGAGAAGACAAGGGCAAGGAGGTCAGCTCAACCTTGAGACAAACAGGGGTGGGGGGAGGAGCAAGATGGCAGAGAAGTAAGAGACTAAAATATCATCAGATCCCAGGAATTCAACTAGATAGTTATCAGACCATTCTAAACACCTACAAACTCAACAGGAGAGAAGAAGAGCAGCAACTCTAGGAACAGAAAATTGACCACTTTCCAGAAGGTAGAACATGTGGAGAAGTGAATCCAAAGTGACGGGAAGATAGACCGTGGGGGAGGGGACAGCTCCTGGCAAGCGGTGGAGCAGCAGAGCACAAAATCCAAACTCTGCTCCACTGAGGGACATCACTCCAGAGACTAATCAGGGTGTGGGGGGCCCTGTGGGGGACAGTGTGGTTTCAGGACCCATGGGGACACATAAAGACCAGGAGTGTCTGAGTGTAGCAGAGCTCCCAGGTATCAAAGCGGGGAAGCCAGCTGCAGAGATGGAGCCGAGGAATGAGCTCTCAGCTCAGGGTTACCTTAAACTGTGATCCAAGGCACAGTCGGGCCACTACTCTTCAAGAGGGACCCCACAAGTGGCAGATCTGTGGAGACTCACCTTCCTCCCCCAGTGGGAGTGTGCTGCAGGAATTGACTGGGTTTGGAGACTCCAAACAGGGCCATGCACCAGACACAGAAATGCTTGGTCACAGGCTGGGTAAGCTCGGAGCATGGCTAGAGACCAGGGAGATGGGAGGGATTGACCGCTTTTCTCCGAGGGTGCACTGAGGAGTGGGTCTGAGCTCTCGGCTCCTCCGGGCAGGAGATTAGGAGGCCGCCATTTTCATTCCCATCCTCCAGAGCTCTACGGAAAGCGTTCAGGGAAAAAAAAGCTCCCGAGAGCGAACCTGAGCAGATTACATAGCCTGGCCCCTGGCAAGGGTGGTGCAATTCCACCTCAGGCAAAGACATTTGAGAATCACGGCAACAGTCCTCTCCCCCAGAAGATCAGCAAGGATAGCCAACCAAGACCAAGTTCACTTATCAATGAGAACTGTGGAACTCCAGAGCTAGGAGAAAGCAACACATAGAATTCATGGCTTTTTCCCCATGATTCTTTAGTCTTTCAAAGTTACATTAAAAAAATTTTTTTCTTATTCTATTTTTAAAATTTTTCCTCTTTCCTCTTTTAACTTTTTTAACTATTTTATCTTATCAATACCTTTTTAAAAATCTTTTAAAATTTTCATTGTTATAGTCATATTTTATCCCTTCATTGTATTTAACCTTATTTTTTGTATACATATCGTTTTTTTTTTTTCTTCAAAATTTTGGGACACATTTTCTTGTAATAGACCAAATATACCCTAAAACTAACACATGGCTTTGTTCTAGTCTCCAGCCTGATCACATTCTTTCCTCTTTTTTTTTTTTTCAACCAACTTCTTATCTTATCAATTCCTTTTTTAGAATCTTTTAAAATTTTCATCTTTACAGTAATATTTCATCTTTTCAAGGTGTTTACACTCATTTTTATACATATATAAGTTTTTCTTTCTTTAAAATTTTGGGAGGTAGTTTCTTCTAACAAACAAAAATACACCCAAAATCAAATATGTGGCTCTGCTCTATTCACCAGTCATTCATATATATATTTTCCCCCATCCCCCATTTCAGGTGTCTTCTGATATGGTTAGTGTATATTTTTCTGGGGTCATTGCTACCCTTTTAGTATTTTGTTCTCTCATTCATCTATTCTTATCTGGATAAATGACAAGGGGGAAAAACCCACCCAAAAAAATAAATAAATAAATAACAAGACACAGTACCAATGGCTAGGGACCTAATCAATACGGACATTAGTAATATGTCAGAAGTAGAATTCAGAATGATGATTATCAAGGTGCCAGCTGGGCTCGAAAAAAAGTATGTGAGGTATTAGATAATACCTTTCTGGAGAAATTAAAGAACTAAAATCTAACCAAGTTGAAATTTTTAAAAAGCTATTAATGAGGTGCAATAAAAAAATGGAGGCTCTTACTGCTAGGATGAATGAGTCAGAAGAGAGAATTAGTGATACAGAAGACCAAATGATGGAGAATAAAGAAGCTGAGCAAAAGAAAGACAAACAACTACTGGACCATGAGGGGAGAATTTGAGAGATAAGTGATACCATAAGATGAAACAATATTAGAATAATTGGTATCCTAGAAAGAGAAGAAAAAGAGAGGGACAGCAGGTATATTGGAACAAATTATAAGAGAGAATTTCCCTAATTTGGGGAAAGGAAACAAGCATCAAAATCCAGGAGACCCAGAGAATTCCCCTCAAAATCAATAAAAATAGGTCCACACCCCATCATTTAATAGTAAAACTTGCAAGTCTCAGTGACAAAAAGAAAATCCTGAAAGCAGCTAGAGACAAAAGGTTTGTAACATACAATGGTAGAAATATTAGATTGGTAGCATGCCTATCCACAGAGACCTGGCAACCCAGAAATGACTGGCATAATATATTCAGAGCACTAAATGAGAAAAATGTGCAGCCAAGAATACTATATCCAGCTAGGCTATCATTGAAAATAGAAGAAGAGATAAAAAGCTTCCAGGACAGTGGTGCCTGGGTGGCTCAGTGGTTAAGCATCTGCCTTCAGCTCAGGACATTATCCCAGGGTCCTGGGATAGAGCCCCTCATCAGGCTCCCTGCTTGGCAGGAAGCCTGCTTCTCCCTCTCCCATTCCCCTTCCTTGTGTTCCTGCTCTCATGGTCTCTTTCTCAGTCAAATAAATAAGTAAAATCTTAAAAAGAAAAAATTAAAAAAGAATAAAAGCTTCCAGGACAAACAAAAATCAAACAAATTTGCAAACACCAAACCAGGAAATATTGAAAGGGGTCCTGTAAGCAAAGAGAGCCTAAAAGTAACAGACCAGAAAGGAACAGAGACAATAGACAGTAACAGTCACCTTACAGGCAATACAATGGCACTAAATTCATATCATGCAATAGTTACCCTGAATGTAAATGGGCTAAATGCCCCAATCAAAAGACACAGGGTATCAAAATGGATTAAAAAAAAAATAAGACCCACTGATATGCTGTCTACAAGAAACTCAATTTAGACACAAAGACACTTCCATATTTAAAGTGAGGGGGTGGTAAAAAAAATTTTTACTATGGTAATGGACATCAAAAGAAAGCTGGGGTGACAATCCTTATATAAGATAAATTCGGTGTTAAGCCAAAGACTATAATAAGAGATGAGGAAGGACACTATACATACTTCAAGTGTCTGTCCAACAAGAAGATCTAACAATTTTAAATATCTGGGCCCCTAACGTGGGAGCAGCCAATTATATAAACCAATTAATAACAAAATCAAAGAAACACATCAACAATAATACAATAATAGGAGAAGACTTTAACACTCCCTTCACTGAAATGGACACATCATCTAACCAAAAGATCAACAAGGAAATAAAGGCTGTAAATGACACACTAGACCAGAGGGACATGACAGATATATTTAGATCATTCCATCCCAAAGCAACAGAATACACATTCTTCTCTAGTGCACATGGAACATTCTTCAGAAGAGATCACATCCTGGGTCACAAATCAGGTCTCAACCAGTACCAAAAAATTGGGATCATTCCCTGCATATTTTTTGGATCACAACGCTTTGAGACTAGAACTCAATCACAAGAGGAAAGTTGGAAAGAACTCAAATACATGGAGGCTAAAGAGCACCCCACTAAAGAATGAATAGGTCAACCAGGAAATTAAAGAAGAATTTTTTAAAAATTCATGGAAACAAAGGAAAATGAAAACACAACAGTTCAAAATCTGTGGGATACAGCAAAGGTGGTCCTGAGAGAAAGTATATAGTGACACAAGCCTTTCTCAAGAAACAAGAAAGGTCTCAAGTACACAACTTAACCCTGCACCTAAAGGAGCTGGAGAAAGAAGAGCAAAGAAAGCCTAAACCCAGCAGGAGAAGAGAAATAATAAAGATCAGAGCAGAAATCAATAAAATAGAAATCAAAAGAGCAGTAGAACAAATCAATAAAACTAGGAGCTGGTTCTCTGAAAGAATTGATAAGATTGATAAATCCCTGGCCAGACTTATCAAAAAGAAAAGAGAAAGGACCCAAATTAAAAAATAATGAATGAAAGAGAAGAGATTACAACCAACATCAAAGACATACAAACAATTATAAGAACATATTATGAGCAACTATATGCCAGCAAATTAGACAATCTGGAAGAAATGGATACATTCCTAAAGACATATAAACTACCAAAACTGAACCAGGAAGAGTTAGAAAACCTGAACAGACCCATAACCAGTAAGGAGATTGAAGCAGTCATCAAAATCTCCCAGGACCAGATGGCTTCCCAGGAATGCTATCAAACATTTAAAGAAGAATTAATACCTATTCTCCTGAAACTGTTTTGAAACATAGAAATGGAAGAAAAACTTCCAAACTCATTTTATGAGGGCGGCATTACCTTGATCCCAAAACCAGACAAAGACCCTATCGAAAAGGAGAATTACAGACCAATATCCTTGATGAACACAGATGCAAAAATTCTCACTGAAATACTAGCCAACAGTACATTAAAAGGATTATTCACCACGACCAAGTAGGATTTATTCCTGGGTTGCAAGATCGGTTCAACATCCTCAAATCAATCAGTGTGATACAATACACTAATCAAAGAAAGAACAACAACCATATGATACTGTCAACAAGAGGCTGAAAAAGCACTTGACAAAGTACAACATCCTTTCTTGATCAACACTCTTCACAGGGTAGGCATAGAGGGTACATTCCTCAATATCATCAAAGCCATCTGTGAAAAACCCACAGCGAATATCATTCTCAATGGGGGAAAACAGAGAACTTTTCCCCCTAAGGTCAGGAACTGGCAGGGCTGTCCGCTATCACCACTGCTACTCAACATAGCACTAAAAGTTCTAGCCCCAGCAGTCAGACAAGAAAAAGAAATAAAAGGCATGTGAATTGGCAAAGAAAGTCAAACTCTCACTCTTTGCAGATGATATGATACTTCATGTGGAAAACCCAAAGACTCCACTCCAAATCTGCTAGAACTCCTACAGGAATCTAGTAAAGTGTCAGGATATAAAATCAATACACAGAAATCAGTTGCATTTCTATACACTAACAGCAAGACAGAAGAAAGAGAAGTTAAGGAGTCAATCCCATTTACAATTGCACCCAAAACCATAAGATATCTAGGAATAAATCTAACCAAAGAGGCAAAGAATCTGCACTCAGAAAACTATAAAGTACTCATGAAAGAAATTAAGGAAGACACAAAGAAACGGGAAAATGTTCCATGCTCATGGATTGGAAGAACAAATACTGTGAAAAGGTCTATGCTACCTAAAGCAATCTTTAATTGCCTTAAACACATTTAAGGCAATCCTTATTAAAATACCATCATTTTTTTTCAAAGAAATGGAACAAATAATCCTAACATTTATATAGAACCAGAAGAGACCCCGAATAGCCAGAGGAATGTTGAAAAAGAAAGCCAAAGTTGGTGGCATCACAATTCCAGACTTCAAGTTCTATTACAAAGCTGTCGTCATCAAGACAGTATGGCACTGGCTCAAAAACAGACACATAGATCAATGGAACAGAATAGAGAGCCCAGAAATGGACCCTCAGCTCTGTGGTCAACTAATCTTTGTCAAAGCAGGAAAGAATGTCCAATGGAAAAAAAGACAGTCTCTTCAACAAATGGTGTTGGGGAAATTGGACAGATACACGCAGAAGAATGAAACTGGACCATTCCCTTATACCACACACAAAAATAGACTCAAAATGGATGAAAGACCTCAATGTGATACAGGAATCCATCCAAATCCTTGAGAAGAACACATGCAGCAACCTCTTTAACCTCAGCCGCAGGAACTTTTTCCTAGAGACATCATCAAAGGCAAGGGAAGCAAGGGCAAAAATGAACTACTGGGACTTCATCAAGATCAAAAGCTTTTGTACAGCAAAGGAAACAGCTAACAAAACCAAAAGACAACTGACAGAATGGGAGAAGATATTTGCAAATGACATATCAGATAAAGGGCTAGTATCTAACATCTATAAAGCACTTATCAAACTCAACACCAAAAGAACAAATAATCCAGTCAAGAAATGGGCAGAGGACATGAACAGACATTTCTGCAAAGAAGACATCCAGATGGCCAACAGACACATGAAAAAGTGCTCCATTTCACTCAGCACCAGGGAAATACAAATCAAAACCACAGTGAGATATCACCTCACACCAGTCAGAATGGCTAAAATGAACAATTCAGGAAATGACAGATGTTGGCGAGGATGAGGAGAAAGGGGAACCCTCCTACACTGTTGGTGGGAATGGAAGCTGGTGCAGCCACTCTGGAAAACAGCATGGAGGTTCCTCAAAAAGTTGAAAATAGAGCTAACCTATGACCTAGCAATCACACTATTGGGTATTTACTCTAAAGATACAAATATAATGATCTGAAGGGGCACATGTACCTGAATGTTTACAGCACCAATGTCCACAATAGCCAAACTATGGACAGAACCTGGATGTCCATCAACAGATGAATGGATAGAGAAGATGTGGTGTATATATATACAATGGAATACTATGCAGCCATCAAAAGAAACAAAATCTTGCCATTTGCAATGACATGGATGGAACTAGAGGGTATCATGCTGAGTGAAATAAGTCAATTAGAGAAAGACAATTATCACATGATCTCTCTGATGTGAGGAATTTGAGAGGCAGGGCAGAGGGCTGTGGGGGGTAGGGAGGGAAAAAATGAAACAAGATGGGAGCAGGAGGAGACAAACCATAAGAGACTCTTAATCTCACAAAACAAACTGAGGGTTCCTGGGGGGAGAAGGGTATGGACAGGGTGGTTGAGTTATGAACATTGGGGAGGGTATGTAATACAGTGAGTGCTGTGAAGCATGTAAGCCTGATGATTCACAGACCTGTGCCCCTGGGGCAAATAATACATTATATGTTAATTTAAAAAAAACCTGGCATAACACCTGGCCGCAGGGCAGGGGTACTATCTCTGTCTCTCTGACTTCTCTTCATTATCTCTGACTCTCTAAACATATCTCTCTCTCTCTCTCTCTCTCTCTCTCTTTTTCTCTCTGATCTCCATCCCACTCTCTCCCTCTGTGTCTGTGTGTGTGTCTCTCTGTCTTTATACCCTTCTGGCTCTTTCCATCTCTGTTGTGTGTGTGTGTGTGTGTGTGTGTTTCCACTGGTGGTTGTGTGTGTGTGTGTGTGTGTGTGTGTGTGTGTGTGTTTCCACTGATGAGTATGTAGGTCTCTTTGTCCTTTATTCCAATCTCTTTCACTCTCCAAGTATCTCTCCCTCCCTCTCGTGGGGCAGTCTCCCATACCTGGCCCATTTCTCTCTGTAGGCCATCCTTCTCTGCCAGCTCCCCAGCACACAGATTGCCACCCCAACTCTGGAATCGACTTGACCTCTTATCTCCAGTGCTTAATAGCATCAGGGAACCTCAGCAGTAAGTTTCTTTCAAGAGAAAAGTCAATGGGGCCAACTCAGAAGATGGACGAGTGCTCCTGGTCCCATCAGCTCTGACCAGGGAGAGTCATGTGACACCATTCCAATGAGTTCATTTAAGAAGGGCTCTGGGTTGGGCATTCATGTGGCAGTGTAGCTCTGAGAGCAGGACAGAGCCGCACAGGGAGAAGGGCATCTCCACCACCTCTCATGGAACAGCTGTGAGATGCACAGGAGGACGCTCCCATCTCTGGGTCTCAAATACCCCATCTATAACAGTAGGAGTGGGATGAGGTATTCTGTTAAGAACATTTCTATCCCCAACCCCCACCCCACCCCGAATCCCATGGTGCTCTATTTAGAAAACAGGCATGGAAACTGGGAATAAGAGGGAAGAACATGGGAAGTGACAAAGGAGCAGAATGTTGAGAAAGGAAAAAACTACATCCTTTCAGAAACAGTTGGTGGAATGGTCTCCAGGGTAGAGGGTGAGAGTGGGGGGCTTGGATTCCAATGCAACAGACGGGGACCAGTGGTTCCCGAAGCTTGCGGAGGCTGCCATGGAGGCAGATCCCCAGGCCCGTCTCATACTATCTGATGCATGAAGCTCACCCCAGGGAACTCTGACACTCGTGATCTCAGAATCACCGCCTAGAAATGCTGAGCAGGTCTTTTCAAAGAGCTGCCTTAGGAGGAACGGGGCTTTCTAGGAAAGGCAGTGACCCCACATTTTGGGACCGTTCAGGGAAGGCCGGCCAAGCTTTCCTCTTCACCTCCCGTTTCTCCAACCCTCCGCAATCCAAACAGAACCCTGACTCAAGAGCCAGGCAAGGAAGGGTCGCTGCCTCTTCAGGCTGCTCCTCTGGGCCTCAGTCACTTCCACTAGAGGCCGTGGATCTGATGTCCAAACAAGGCAAGAGAAGGAGGGGCAAACGGGTCCTCCTCTGCCCCCACCCCCGCCCCATTACATCTCCTCGGCATTTAAAGACTGGATTCTGGGTCAGCAGGAGTGCCTCCAAGATACTCTCTCAGACTTGTACTCACTCATCTTCCAGAAATGAGTGGGATCTGGGCAAGAGGAAGGAGTTCATCTCCAGATTCTGCCAAGAGGCCCCAGATTCTGATGCCAGAGGATTAGAAGAAGGGCTACCTCAAGTCCTCACCAGGCCAGACTAGAAGATTACCCACATCTTTCAGTTTTCTCTGTACCCACATATTTCTGTTTTCTCCAGCTCTCCATGCATCTCCCTCAGCCTGCAGGCTGACTGGCTCCAATCAATGCGTTGGAACCTGTGTGGCTTGAGGAGGACCCAGACACATCTGGAAATGTAATACTTTAACAGAGGCCTCAAGAATTCACAATGTACCTGCACACCACCTACCCATTTCATCTTCTCAACCATCTTCGTGCGGGCGGGGAGCTGATTAGTTGTGTATCAAATGGGGAAACTGAGGTGCAGAAGGCTGGGCTGGAGGAGAATGCATGTCTCCACCCCCCTCTTCCTGCTGTGTCCCCATTCCCTCAGGCGAGCCCTGGCTCAGGGAGGTGGAGGGACCCACGTAGCCAGGGCTGGAGCTCGGACCAGGAGAGGGTGGCACGTCGTGACAGCAGGTGGACAGGGCAGTGCACTTATTAAGCAGATGGCTCTGTCTCAGGACAAAGGGGAGACGGACCAGCTGGGACAGATATCTTGGCGAGAGGGGAGCAGCTGGGCAGAGCGCAGGCCAGGAAATTTGGGTGTCACAAGATCTGGAACCTCTGGAAGAGGCGGGTCCCTGCCTCTTCCCAGGCCTTAGTTTCCCCTTCCGTACTTTGGTGGGGTCAGACTCATGGTCTCTAATGTCCCATGGTACTCTGCCATGTGGGGCTCCAGCCCCACCGGCTGCCTCCTTGAGTGTGTCCACCACTCGCGGCAGAGGGTCAACGCAGCCCAGAGACCAGAGCAATTCCTTGGACTTTCAGGTCAGCTCTTGCTCTGCCCCACTCCGCCCTCAGCCCCCACAGTGACCAGAAGTTTCCCAGAAGCTTCAAAAATTACCTGCTGCCCACGGCGGATCACAACCCTGCAAAAAGCTGCAGTGGTAAGAACTGACCAGAAGATGGAGCCAAACGCCCTGGAAACCGAAACGGTTTTACTGCCTGAGTTTTTATTTCTGGGGTTACAGGTGTAGAAGCTAAGCCAGAGAGGCGGTAAGCAACGTGCTCAAGGTCTCCCACCTGCTCCGCGTCAAAGCTGGGAACCAATCCCCGTCTCCTGCTGCCGGGGCCGGCAAGGATCCTTCTATCTCACTCTCCTCCCTGCTTATGCCTCAGGATTCTGGTCAATCAAGCCGAGTTCACGCCAAGAGGGTCTCATCTAGTTAGGGCTCCTCCGTGTTAGGCTGATGGGGCTGCAGAGCACCCTGCGGGGGATGCAGGGAGCCTTTAAGTGGAGGAGGTCGGCCTTTCGTGTGTTTCACCTGTGGATAGTCACGATTGTCAAAGGCTTGCATGTGAACCCCTCCTCCCACCCCACCCACCCCACAGCTATGTTGATTCTGGGCAAGATTCTTAAATTCGCTAGACCTGGGTCCTCGTCAGGAATTTAGAATGATGATGCGACAGACCTATTTGGTTGTTTGCAAGATTACATTAAATCATTGAGAAGAGTACCGAGCACCATGACTCTGGTATGATAGGGGCTACATAAGTTTTAGGATTTTATTGCTGTAAGGACATTTATGGTAAAAAATGATCCAAATGAAATGACAATGAACACAAAAGGCTTTCCTGGTCTAAGTGGACAATTTCATTCTGTGACATTCCTCCTCCTTCGCTGCCCTTCCTCCCACCTCTCTTGGGCTCCAGATCTGGCTCCCCTGTTGGCCAGTTCCTGTAGTCAATTGACACATTTCTTCTTTTTCATGGTGATCCCTTCCTGGTTCTGTGTGACAGGAGGAGACAAGTCAGACTGGCCAAGGAGACAACACAGAAGGGAAGTGACAGGGGCTGTGTGGCCGGAGCATGTGGGAACTCCCAGGCAGGTCATGCGGGACCCAGCCTTGGCCTTAGATCCTGCTTCTTTCACACCTTGAATTTCTCCAGAATTCAATTGCTAATCCATGTTTCCACTTCCCTCTCCACTCTGGGTGAAACACCCTCATCCCTCCATGCCTGTGACTCTCTCTTGCAGATTCTTCAGGACTCAAATAGAGAGCTACCCATCTCCTCACAGCGCATGTTAATCCCTGCCTTTTCATGAAGGATTCTTTTTAAAATTTTATTTTGTTTACGTATCTGAGAGAGAAAGACCATGAGTTGGGGGCAGGGACAGAGGGAGAGGGTAAAGCAGACTCCCCACTGAGCAAGGAGCCAACATGGGGCTCGATCCCAGGACCCTAAGATCATGACCCCAGCCGAAGGCAGCCGCTTAACTGACTGAGCCACCAAGGCACCCTCTCATACAAGATGCTATGGCTTCTGCTTCACAGAGAAACCTGAAGCTTCCTTCTGGAAGTAGAGGGGGCACTTTCTTTCCTTGTCTCCTGAATAATGTCTGAGGCTCAAGGCCTGGAACTCGAGCTACTTAGGTCAGTAGAGGGAGCACTATGCTAGGAGTCCAGAGCCCCTGCCCCAGGTCTGGCCCTGCTCTGACACCTGACATTGGACACCCTCTCTGGCACTCTGAGGTGACATCAGTCCTCAGCCAGAACCTCTCCAGTGAGTTCATTTCTGTCTTGGGATTTAGGAGCCCTGAGGACCAACCCTGCTCTCTCTGACTCTCGGTGTGACCTCTGGCAAGTCCCTTCCAGTTTCCCTGGTGCTTTGGGTGCCTGAGTCTAAGACAACAGTCTGGTTGGTGCCTCTTACAGGCATTCTGTGTGGGGTCTCATCACTATTGCTGCCATCACGCTCACTGCCTTTGTCCTCCTGCCATGGAGACACGACCTCAATGTGGAGGTCCTGCAGCTGGGCTAGGTGTCCCACAGTGTCTTCAGCCCTCATTGCCCTCAGAGGACCTCCCCCTCCTCCAGACCCTCCGTTGAGTGTGGAATATGCGCAGGTGCCAAACAAGATGAGTCAGGTGGGGCGCTGGGGAGCCATGACAGGGAACAAATTCAATCCAGTGCAGCAAAGACCAGCAAAGAGGACATCGCAATGGGGAGACGTAGATTTTTGTCCAAATTCTGACACTAGCTTCTAAGTCTCTGGCCTTAAACTATAAACAGTTGCTATTGGATTATTTCGGGCAAGCATGGTAAGGGGAAAGAGAAAGATCCCCAGGCACTGAGAGGCTACAAGGGGAGGGGAGAGAAGAAGCAGAGAAATGATGGTTTGGCATCTTTTCCTGCTTTATGACTTTTCCAAGAGATGCCCGAGGCGGAAGACAGCTACGTCAATCTACCTCTTCTTCACCAACTTCAAAGAGAAACTCATTTCAGAAGGTCAATTTCAGGGGAAAAGGAGGATATTGAATGGGGATGCTGCTGCTCAGACGCAGGATTTAGACACAGGACTTGGACAAGTGACTTTGCTTCCCTGACCAGCTAAAGTGAGGCTGGAGTGGAATCAGGACAGAGTTGCTCTGTCCGGGGACAGGAACAATGTCCTCATAATCACTGTCCCCCTATGAAGCCCACAGTCCCTTTCCCCAGGCCTCTCAGCCCCGCTCAGTCAGTGTATAGGTGGGTTTTGAATCTATGCATAGGGCCCCTGGATGGTGACGGTCCATTCACACACCACTAAAGTCACTCCATAGTTGGTCAACAGCTTCCTCCCCGGGTCCTCTTAGCCCTGAGCAGAGCCAGCCTCTCCTCATCCCAAGTTCTGACATGTGATTGCCAGGAGCAACTTACATCTGGAAGCATAGTCCCCACAGAGAGAGTCTCCCCCATGGTCTGGTGGCTGTGCCCCGGGCAAGCTCTTTTCCAGATGGCTCTGACCCAGTGAGGGTTCCCAGGCCAAACCATCCTGTTCACCTGCCACTGCTGCCTCTCACATGGCTTGCTCTATAGACTCTCCTTCTCCTTCTGCAGCCCCTTTGTCAGCATCTTTGCCAACTCTGGAGGGGATGGTGGAGAGAAACCGGGCTCGCAGGGAGGCTAGCTTGCTGGTGTGACCTGAAAGTGTCCAGGTCTCCTTCTCCCCATGTCCTGTCCCTTTCATCCTTCCTGCACACGCAGTGTGTTCAGCTTTCTCAAGGCACGTTTGCATGCATTCTTCTACTTGAACCCGCTGCCATCCTCAGAACTGGGTGGGGAAGGGGTTATGGACCTATTGGGCAGGGAAGGACACTGAGATCCAGAGAAGGAAAGGGCATCTCTACAAAGATGTGAGGAAGTCGGTGCCATGGTGAGGGTAGACTCCCAGATTGCTTCCTCCTGGTCCAGGGTCCTTCCCCAACAAAGTAGGGCCTATCGATGAAAGAACTATCCCAGCTCCCCCATCACACTGGCCGGTGACCCTCTATGTAAGCACTTCCCCCAGGAAAGACCTGGAGCCTCTACTAGGCACTGCAGAGGTTGGGGTCAGCCTTTGGGGCTCACGTGGGCTGTGGGAAGGGATGCATGGTGGCTGGTGTGCGTAATGACAACAGAGTGTCCCCGTATGAGATACATACCTACGACATCGGTGCTTTCCAACGTCCACAACCCCTGCGCATAAACTCCCCAGGGGCCACCTCTGCCCATAGCTGGTGTGGCCTCACCCCAGTCCTGCTGGTCTGTGCCTCCAGGTTTCCTGAGAGATGTTTCCTTTCTCCGTAAAGACTAGTCAGAACTCTGGCAACTCTGGGAAGAGTTTCCTGCTGAACTAGCCCCTTTTCCTGTCACACCCTCCCTAACCAAGTGACTAGGATACAGAGAAAAAATTGCAAGAAAGCAGGAGGCCAGGAACTCACATTTTGGCACAGAAGCCATCTTGATGGAGATCTCTTGCTTCGCTCACGCCAACCTGAGAACAAACAGAGTAACAACAGCCAGCCTCTTCCCAGCATGTAACAGTTTACAGAGGGTGGTGAGAGACATCGTCTTCTAGGATGAGCACATCAGCCCTGAACGGTCAGCATTGTTAGCCCCCTGGACAGATGAGGAAACAGAGGCCCGGGGAAGTGAGAGCGATGTCCCAAGAATGCACAGAGGGTCTGTGCTCGCAGGCATGGAGTTCGCTTTGCCTCAACCCTCAGATCACTCCTGACTAAAGAAGGAAATGGGGTCAGGTGAAGACCCGGGATGTGTGCAGAAGAGGGACCCTTTGACAATCCATAGGCCGGCCTTGAGGCCCACAGCACCGGCTCTGGGGACCCACAGCCCTCAACACCTGTAGCAGAGCAGGGACGCCCACCACTGAGGCCCACCCCTCCATGCTTCATGCCCCCAGCCAGGCCCGGCACCAGAAGAGCCAGGCTGCTGCCATGAGCCTGAAGTGACCCTTCTCAGCCTTGGCCTTGTGATTCTCTCCTAAGAACACGAACTGTGCTCCCCCTGCTGCCCCCCACTCCCGAAAACCAGCCAGAGTAGCAAAGAGGAGGTAGGATGGGAGCGAGCCAGGCTTTGAGACTGGGATCTCAGAATGGGAAGACTGGAAGGGGTTGTTGTGCAGGTGTGAAAATTGTGCCTCCCCCACCCCCCCAGGAGGGATGGGGGAGGGAGGGGACAGGACTTGCTCAGAATCCACTGGACGGTTAGAGGCAGAGCCGGGCAGCAGCCAGGTCCTGGAACTGGCCAGGCCCCTGCTCAGCACCCCTGCCCTGCCAACCCAACCTCGGGAATTGCTTTCACAGCCCTTGACTTACCCAGCGATGCCCTCCCCACCCACCCCAGGGAGTCTGCTCTCTGTTTTGAAAGCCACTCCTGGATTTGGAAGGAGGCATCCACCCCAGCAAGAAGGGGAAATGAGGCCCCAAGAAGGCCAGCCAACTGAGAATCATAGGTGCTCTCTGCCAATATAACCTTGACTCACAGACCCTCAGCGTGGTAGAACTATCAAGTCCCCGCCCATCGAAGGCTAGAGGAATTGCACTCTCTCCGCATGGCCCTGGGGCATGGTCCAGTGACTGGAACTTATACCAAGGCGAATTCCAGCTCCACATAGCAGATCTTTCTTATACTTGGATCTACTCTAAAATGGAATATGTTGTCTCCTGAGGTGGTGAGCTCCCCAACACTAGAAGCAACCAACTTACTTGGGAGATTATAGAACAGAGTTCCTCAAAGTGTAGCTCCCCTGCATCAGCATGAATGACCTGGGGAGGGGGGATTCTTAAAGGGGCAGATTCCACTCAAGCCTCACTGAATTAAACTCGGAGTGTGGGCCCAGGAATCTACCATTTTAATAAGCTCCCAGGGATTCTGATATAGGATTCTGACTCACAAATAAGAATACTAAATGGGATTCATTCCCTTTCATCTCTGAAATCCTCTGATTCTACCATTCCATTCCACCTACCCTCTTCCCTAGGTAACAGTGTTGTACAAAGGGCATCCTAAAGACACCTACTTTTAAGTTACAAAGCCAGAAACCCGTGACGGAAGACAGTTGACAGGAGCTATCTGGGGGCAGGCCGACCACCAAAATAGCTGTTAATCCTCCCTTGCTCCTCTACCCAGTGCTGACCTGACGTGACAGCCGAATATCACAGATGCCTGTTTAAGACTTCACAACCAGGGGCGCCTGGGTGGCTCAGTGGGTTAAGGCCTCTGCCTTTGGCTTGGGTCATGATTCCAGGGTCCTGGGATTGGGCCCCTCATCGGGCTCTCTGCTAGGCGGGGAGCCTGCTTCCCTGCTTCTCCCCTCTCTCTCTCTCTCTCTGCCTGCCTCCCTGCCTACTTGTGATCTGTCTGTCAAATAAACAAATAAATAAATAAGACTCAACGATCCCATCCAATTTCATCTCCACCACCTTACATCCAAGGCCCAAATTCCATAGTTGTAGCAGGAACCAAGGAAGAGAACACAGAAAGATGTCCACTTTATGTTCTGGAACTGGAGGGCAAACTCCTCTGTCTATGCTGGGCTATCAGAGCCTTTCTGGGTCCTTCCCAATGGGTTTATACTCCCCATATCGTCCTGTTTTCAGCCCTGAAGTGGACAGACGGGTTGTCTAAATGTCCTCAGGCATCACAGATCATGACAAATGTTTCCAGCCAAAGCCTGGGGCTCAATCCTAGCACTCCCTTTGCCCCCTGGTCTCCCTGCTAGCTGCAGGCCATACCCTCCATAAATCGTGGACGCACTACGTCCTCCCCTCAGACTCAATAATGCAACTTATAGGAAATTATCACTTACATGTTCAAAGATGTGTGTAAAATAGTATCAACAGTAGCATTATCAAAGTAATAAAGCTAACAGAATAATATTATTAACACATGCATAGTACTTATTTGTTTCATTTCTTAAATGCTATTCCTGTATTTATTTAATCTTCACAAGGGCCTATGAGCCAGGTATGATGATTGTCCCCAGTTTAGAACTTTATACATTGCCTTTCAGTAACTGACAAATAATTAGAAACACCCTGAGTGTCTAATAACTGGGGATTAGTCACATAAATTATGGAGCTTCCCTAAAATGAAATATTATGGAGCTATTATAAATAAGGTTAAAAAATATTTAGTAAGTCAGAAACATGCTCATAAAGTTAATTAATATTAAAGGCACAAGCAATAAACTATATTCCATACAATTGAATTTTGGGTGAATGAGCACATGCAAGAAAAAGTCTTATGGGGAGGTCCTTGGCAGGGAAGGCTTTCTGGAAAAGCTTGGTATTGAGCAGTTTCAGAAAGCTATGGAAGGGGGCGGGGCAGGGATTGTTCTCCCCACAGGAGCTGGGTGGGATATCACCCCTCACGATGCCCGGGTAACGTCAGGAGGCCCGGAGTGGACGCTGAACTTGAGACACTCAGCACTGGCCCAGCATCTAGAGATCACCACTGGCTTCTGACTCTGAAACTAATTAGAGGGTAAGCATCACCAAGTCTTATCTCCTCTCTGGGCCTCAGTTTCCCCATTTCTACAAAGGTGATCATCACACCTTCCCTGACTTCTCCCAGAAGCTAGGTTGCACATGCAAAGCTCCAGTGAGGACTTGAGCCCTGGGATTCCTGATGGGACCGGGGAGCAAAGCTGTGGCTTTTTCTACTGAGCACCTGGTGAGTCCTTATTATGGGCTCGAGACTGTGCTAACTGCTTATAAGCAAGGTCAGGGCCAGCTTTGGGGGCGGGCCACCAAGGCAGTCACATAAGTCCCACATTCAGAAGGGGTTACATTTGGGGGTTGAGTGCTCTGTGGTCACTGTCTTGAAATGTTCAATAATTTTATCTTGAATTTAGCTTTGGTAAGTAAAAGCTGATAGGATAGTGAGATATGTACTGGGGGCTTGGAGCCTTGGCTTACACACAGCCCAGGACACTTAAGTCTCCTGGTGGGCCCCCAGGGACACTCTGCATTCACCCAGAAAGGACTCCTGTGCCTGAGGAAACATGCCATTTACTAGCAAATAACCACCACCACAACAGGTCAAGAGAGGGACTGTGGAAGAAGGGGAAAAGCTTTATCCTTGCCTTTTGAACAAGGAGCCCTGCATTTTCATTTTGCAAATTAAGTAGCCAGCCCTGGGTACACCCAAAACATCCCTAACAAGGAATGTGCTGATTTTACTCCTTTTTACAGGCAAGGAAGTTGGGCTTAGAAGGTACATCACCCAAGACAGCTGGAAATAGCTTGGGCAGAATTTGAACCCAGACCGATTTGACCCAGTCTGAGGCCTCAACACTGTGCTACAGGCAGTCAGGGGACGCGCAAGTGGGGCATCCCTCCAGGGCAGTGGCCCCTGATACTCTCCAGCCCCGACAGAGGCCATCGAGACTCACACCAGCGTCAGCCTCTCCCCTGGATGGAGAAGGCAGAGCCTGGCGAGAACCTGCCAGGGCATTAGGAAAGCACTCACACCTCTGAGTCTCTTCTATCAGCTGGGAGGTGCCTGCGTGACCCAGTAGGAGGTTTTCATCTGACTGTGTGAGAGCCCACTCTTTCCCGAACCTGAGCGGGCTCCAGAGAAGACCCGTAAGGAGCACGTTGCAGCAGAGCCACCTACAAGCTGATTGACCCTGGACACTCCTCTTGACTCCCTCAGACCTTAAATGCCCCATCTTAAAATGGGATTGAAAATACTTATGTGGAAGTTCTTCACACACAGAAGGTGGCACGGTTCTCAGCAGCCACCATCTGACTTTGCCTGCATTGACTGGCAAGGACTGACCAGAAGTTGGCTACTTTTACTGTGTAGATGACTTGTCCATGCAAAAGCATGGTCAGGCACATGACAGACACTGGTCACTGGAAGCGTGAGCAATCTTGCCTTGGTGGGGGAGTATCAAGAAAAAGCCCTAAGAGAAACCCAGCATGCAGAGGAATATCGCTGGGCCTCCAGATGCTCCAGATGTTCAGGATCCAGACCCTTTCCTGCCATGCTCCAAAGTAACTCTGTAAGAGGAGCTCATTAGTCACAAAGTGCTCAGGGGTATGTTGGGGAAACGAAGCCCAACCTGTAAGTTTGACTCCAGGTTGAAGGAAATGAGCAGAATCTAGTGGATTCAAACTGGTAGGGTGGCTAGGACGAAGCTGCTCATGGGTTTACCTCACCCCACAACGTCACTCCACTCCCGCTCTCGGGTCTCACACTCCCAAACCAGACACTTAGGATTCTGTGACTAGGGCACGTGACCATGGTGGGGACAGCCCTGGGAGGTGCCAGGGGAGGGGTACTGGTAGACAGGGAGCAGATGCCAGACTGATATCGCGTTCCACAGCAATCCGTGCTCTGGGGGCTGGATATGACTTACATGACACTACTTACTTTACACTATCTTTTAAGATCCTAGGCCTTATGGGGGCCTCTTCTCCTTAAAGTGCTATCACATACATTATCTTAACATGTGTACAAGAGGCCGTGAGGCAAACACAGGCAGATGTTATTATTCCCGTTTTATGGGTGAGGAAACAGAGACCCAAAGAAATGCCAAAGGACTAAGACAAAGCAGCCAGTTTCTCTGCTCTCAGCCTCCAAGAGGCTCACCATGAAGACAGAAACAAATCTGGCTTGGGACGCCTGAGTTGGTTGAGCATCCAAGACCTGATTTCTGCTAGGGTGTGATCTCAAGGTCGTGAGATCAATCCCCCTGTTGCACGTGGAGTCTTCTCCCTCTCCCTCTGCCCCTCCCTCTAGCCCCCTGCCCACCCTACCACCCCCCCCCCTAGGAAGAAAGGAAGGAAAGAATGAAGGGAGGGAGGGAGGAAGGAAAGAATGAAGGGAGGGAGGGAGGAAGGAAGGAAGGAGGAGGGAGGGAAGAAAATAGATATTCTGGCTTGCAGAATATGAAGCAGCTTTTGGAGCCCGACATCTTAGAGTCATAGTCATCGAACTAACATGTATGGAGTGATTACCGTGGCCAGGCTCTGTGCCCAGCACATGTGTACACTACTTTATCCAACTGTGAGGCAGCTGCCATCCCCATTGGACAGATCATGAAACCAACGTACAGAGAGGTTGACCAACTCTCCATGCCCTCCAGCCAGGAAGAGGTAGAGAAGGGATATGAACTGAGGCTGTCTAGCTTCACCTTTGCTCGTAAACATTTTGCTGCTCTGCCTTCTCAGGGGAAATGAGCAAAGAATGACAAGCTGAGGGGATTGTAAACGGCCACTGGCAAATGAGGGGCCCACCAACACTAGGTGGCGATGTTCCCTCATCCCAATTCCATTTGAGCAGGCCCCTTTTTAAGCCATGCAAACAAACCCTGACGATATACGATATACGAGAACCAAGAACCACCTCAAAGGTCTCCTCCTCTTATCCTGAAGACTTAGGAAATGCAGAAGGAAAAAACCTCCAAACCTCAGCAGTACTTATCTGCGATTGCTCGTTGCCACTCACTTGGGATCTTGGTATTTCTTCTATCTTGGTATTTCTCTTCCACTTTGGCCTTTAGCCTAACACCTGCTACCAAAGTGCCTGCTTATGGAGAGGAGGCTGACAGAGCCACATTTGCCACCATCCTGGCTTCCAACTGTCTGTGATAGGGACTTCCACATATGAGGCCCCTTAATTTGTTAAATCCGGATTTGTTAAATCCGGAGAGTGGACAACATTTTTGGACTCTTTGACTCCCCTGGCCCAAAGCTCTCTCCTTCCTTCCCCGCAACCAAAATTTGTCTATTTATTTGGGGGGGGGGAGTAGAAAGGGCAGTGGGAGAGGGGAGGGAGAATCCTAAGCAAACTCCATGCTGAGCGCAGAGCCTGACGCAGGGCTGGATCCCAGGACCCTGAGATCACAACCTGAGGTGAAACCGAGAGTCAGATGCTTAACTGACTAAGCCACCCAGGAACCCCTCCATTTTTAATTGTAATAGTTATTGAGATAATTGAAGATTTACATGCAATTATAACAGAGAGATCCTGTATATCGTTTACCCAGTTTCCCCCAAAGGTAACATCTTGAAAAACTAAAATTTTATAACCAGGATATTGACAATGATACAATCCACCTATCTCATTCAGATTCCTCCATTTTTCTTGTACCCGTGTGCGTGTGTGTCTGTGTGTATATTAAAAATTCTGTATACTCTATCACATGAGTAGGTCTGTGTGTCCACCACAGTTAAGGTTCTCCATCACAAGGATCTCCCCTACTGCCCTCTGAAAGCCACACTTACCTATCTCCTCCCACATCCCCATTCCTGACCCCTGGCAACTGTTACCTGGTCTCCATTTCTATAAATTTGTCATTTCAATGTTATACGAATGGAATATACTGTATGTAACATTTGGGGATTTTTTTATTCAGTGCAATTCCTTTGAGATTCATCCAAGTTCCTGCATGGATCAATAGTTTATTCCTTTTAATTTCTGAGTAGTTATCCAGGTGTGGATGTAGCACTGTCTGTCTAAGCACTCACCCACTGAAGGGTATCTGCATAGTTTCCAGTTTGGGGCTGTTACAAATGAGGCTGCTGCGAACATTTGTGTACTCCTCTCTCCTTTTTGATCGCTAATTGATACAGATGCTCTTACTTCACGGAGATCTTTGTTCCCGCTGTGGCAAACATGCCTTGTCACCACACCATCCTTTCTATGCCAACTTCTAGTGGCTTCGGATAATGCGCCCAGATGCTCCCCTATAGGTATTTATCACTAGACAGGAACCACCATGCCTTTCCCCTTGAAAAAACAAAACAGAACAAAGTGAGTTTGGGAGGCAGACAACTTGGGCTCGCACTGCAGGAGCTCTGTCATTTAGAGTTGTGAAATGCGGGGGAAATCACTGAACCCTCTGAGATTATTTCATAACCACTGTAACAAAGTAGCTTAATAGTTGTTACGGTGGCAGTGTGATGTCATAGTTGAAAACAGAACACAGGTAACAAGCTGCCTGGGTTCGCATCCTGACTCTACTACTTGACTGTGTGTCAGGCAAGTTATTTAACCTCTGTGCCTCAGATTTCTGTTCTGTAAATAGGCATGCTACTAGTGCCTATCTCATGGAGCTGTCGTGAGGATTAAATTAGTCCACGTAAAATGATCAGAGCAGTGTCTGGCTAGTAAGCATTAAGCACATAGTGCCATGTGGCAGGCACTCTTCTAAGCACTTCATACAGATAATTTTATTTAATCCTATCAGTGACTTTATAATACAAGTGCTGTTTCAAGATCGATTTCACAGATGACAAAACTGCAATTGAAGGGATTAAGTCACCTGCTCATGATCGCAAGGCTGGAATAGGAGGGAGCTGAGGTCCATTTTTGAGCCTGTCTTTGCACCTAACTTCTACGCCATCCTGCAGGCCCACACACTAAGGGGCCATTGCCCCGCCCCGCACAGCTGTGAGGATTACAAAGAAAAGTGTGTTCTGTGGTACTTGGTACTCAAGCTGCTCTACACAGGTCAGTTTCCTCTTTTTAACTACTGGTAGTTGAACAATAGATCATCATTCTGTGTTTGATGTAAATGGCAAAAACTGGTCTCTTGAGACACAAGCCACCAAAAGTAGTGATTTGAGAGTTTTGACGGATGCATCTGGCAAACATTTGCTAAGCTGGACTGACCCAACAATGACAATGAGATCTGAGACACGTCCATCCAACCCAGCCACAATTCATCCAACAGAGCGTCTGCCCCACTTCCTTTCTTGGAGAGCTCAGCGGCACCGATGTGAGGCTTACAGGACAAATGAATTCAGAGAATATTTCAATTGTTTAAAAATTTCCTAAAGAGTTGACTGGGCTTCTGCTAAGCTTTGTTGTATTTTGTTCACAGCGATAAAATCACTTTCTGTTGCATTGTGAAAAAAAAAGTTGATTGGGGAACTGATGTTAGACATGAAGGAAGTTTGGGGTTTGGCGACATGATGTAATCACAAGCAAGGATATCGTAACATGGGCTGCAAGTGAAGCGGGGAAATGCATGCATGGTGCTTGTGGACTATCAGGGTGCAGCTGGAGAGTGATACTATTGGGGGAGGTTTCAGAATTCTCCTCGTATATCAGCCAGAGACCTTGATGACACATTAATTAAGGTTTGTTATTTTTAGAACTTCCTCATTTCTCAAATGCTTCATTTTAAGTCTTATATGAAAATGAACATCACATTATATTGGTAAGGAGTAAAAGATTTCAATCTCTGACATTTGTGAAATATGCTTATTGAGGGACCCCTGTTACTACAGTTTTAATCTGGGTTTTTCCAACTGGAAGAATATTCCCACCTTTAAAACTCAGAATACATCTAGAAAAAAAGAGGTCTATTTCTCAAATGATGACATCAACAGCTACTTATAAACACCTCTCCTTTAAGTAGATCTTTAGATAAAAACAAGAAAGAGAGGGTCCTCACTCGGGGTAGGACTGACAAGGCCTTGTTTCCTAATTATAGGCCTAGAAAATCCACATTCGTGCATCACACTGATTTCAGATTCCTATGAATGTCAGCCACATGGACTGTAGATTCACGTTTCACAAACCTGTCAATTTAGGTGTCTATGCCTTAAAAAAAACTATCAAAAGCAAGTAAGGTAAATATAGCTTGTCCTTAACACACCTGCAAGGCATTATAAAAAGAAAAAAAAAAGAAATAGTTTGTAGATGTTTCTATTTCTTTTACACCAAATTAATGAAGTCTCTTTTAATCACAGCCTTTAAAGATCCTAATAGATCCCAATAGTAGGAAGAGAAGCATCTTACCCCAGTAATAACAACAATTTACCAATAAGGTGTTAAATGATTTGCGAAACGGGGGTGTTGTAGCACACATTAGGACATAACAGTAAAAGACAAGAGAAAATTTAAAAGAAATAGCACCAAAAGACGAGGTATCATCAGGAATCTACATCTTGTATCCACCCCAAACAGAATGAAGCATGCACCATCCAAAAATCATCGCCATAATCCAGTAAGTTCCGAAGCATCCCGAGTTTACCTTTTCACCTGCCAAAGAATTTTTATGCTCTTATTCTTCTCTCTACTCAATCAAGGAACTTTCATTCTTTTTAATTATATTTAGGTAAAAGGTAGGCAATTGTTATTCGGAATTAATTGGTCCTTTCATCATTGTTTCACTGATGGTCTCCTAAATCCTTAAAAGGACATTTGGGTGGGTGGGGGAAGCTGACGAGAGGGATAAGTAAGAAAAAAGAGGAGGTGATTCACATCTGCCTTTTGCAAGATCTAACCTAAAACTGGTCATATTCAGGGCTACCATCTGGATAGGTGCATAAAAAGAGTCACTGTACTGTCCCCATATCTATATCCCTCTCCTTGAAAGAAAAACCTTAGCTATGTTTCTAGATTGAAAAGTAAAAACTGCAAGCCACAATTATACAAACGTCTGAACAGGTGGTCAGCAGTGTGAGCAGCTTCGAAACCAGATTCAGACACAGCAACTGGGCTTGAGGCAACAAATCAGGACTGGGGACACCAGCTTTAGTAACCACAGGCAACTGTTTTTTCTGAAATTTCAGAATTACTTACTTTGGGAAGGGTGAGATTTATCTTAAAAAGAAATGTTCCAAAAGTTTTCAGATCATATCAGAACCGAATATAAGCAGAGTAACATTTTAGTGCTAATGGGGTATCTTTTTAGCCCAAATCTATTTATTTCCTCCTTGCTTACAAACTGCTCCCTTCCCCCAAAGAAGGCAATTACATAGAAATAGTGTTGAGATCAGTCAATGTTAGAGACTTGTTTTGCTATTTCTGTGGTCTAAAAAAATATTGGGGCTTATGTTTGGAAAAGTAAGTAAAGTAAGTAAGTAAAGGATCAATTAACATAATTATTACATTTTATTTAAAGATTTTGGAAGATGAGCAGTAGAGCTCACAATAGTTACCTCCAACCATAAAGTTGGGAGAATTTTTTAAAAAGAGTGGATACCAAAAAACTTTTAGGAAGATCACACCTTAGTGGCCTCTTACATTGTTGAAGAGAGCAAAAGAAGGCTTAAGATTTAAAGGATAAAAGTTATATTTATAAACATGCTAAGAAATACATTAAACCCAAACAAAAAAGAATAAGGAGAAACATTGTATCTTACAGGTTAAATCCTGTTCCAAATAATTTCTATGGGACTCTATAATCCCCTTCAACAATATTCAAATAACAAAAACCCCATTACTAAAAGAGCTTCAATACTCCTTTGGAGCTGGCTGTTAGAGAATTTACCCTGCACATAGGGTATGCATGAAAAACACCCTGGAGCGCCTCAGAATACCCGCAAACATGAAATGGTTCTCTAAGCTGCACTTGTTTGTCTAGAACCCAGCTGAGTGGGTTCAACTACAACTTGAAGCTTGTCACCTTAGGACAGGAGAACAATTTGAAGCCAAAGGGCACTTTGCTGTAGTTAATTCATGTGGCTTCGTGGATACTTCAGATGTTTCTCCTCCATGCCATAATAACTACTAGAATTAAAGGGCACATGAAACTTTCTAACCAAGTCCAAAGAATTTAGGTAATCATTACAATTTCTATATACTGTTTTCCTAAATCCACAGATTTTATTACAGAAAGGAGAAAGGTAATGGCATCAAGAGATCAAGCACAGGAATTGTAGAATACTAAATTAAGTTGTTTCTCTCTTGCTTCACAACCAGTTCTATCAGTGGGCTGCTAAATCACACAGAACCATAACAAAACTGTTAGTGTTTTGTATCATGTCCAAGGAAGACCAATATTTTTGCCCGAGTACCCCATTAACCTTTACCTAGAGCTATTATTCTTGAACTTCCCATAAAAGTTTCTTCTCAAATAATTTAATAATTCTAACAACTTGGAAGGGCAGTATGAAGACCTGAATATTTTAGCCAAGCAGTGAAGGCAACAAACCTCCTTTAAACCTGTTCTCCTGCCTAAATTCTATACACTAAAATAATCCTTTCTCCTTCACTTCTTCAGGGGTATCCAAAAGAGAGTGACATTTCTTAGCTGTCACAAGTTTTGGGTTGAATTTTCTCTATTCTTCAATGTTCTGACAAAGGCCCTGGGCCTGCAGCTCATTCCTCTGGTAATTCAGTTTTGTTCTCAATGAGAGAGATCTCCAGTACAGGTAAGAGCAGCTGAAAGGCATCTTGAATATAGGAAGCACTGTTTGAGGCCTGTCAAGATTGAAAGGAAGAAAATATCAGTCACTTAAAAGAGAAAATATACTGAAAAGACAACAAAAAACTAGATTAGTTTGTACAATCTAACTGAATCTGTAACCTGGCAAACAAAAGCATAAACTCAAGTT
The DNA here is from genome assembly GCF_010015895.1 of Lontra canadensis. NCBI lineage: Eukaryota > Metazoa > Chordata > Mammalia > Carnivora > Mustelidae > Lontra > Lontra canadensis. Next base: position 19,565,473 of record NW_022630999.1, read on the forward strand.
AGTTAAAGTTAGAGAGGAAAGAATGATCTAGCTCTTAAGATATGACAGTACCCATCACTGGGCCATTAAGGAGGGCAAGTACTGCATGCAGCATTGGGTGTTATACGCAAACAATGAATCATGGAACACTGTATCAAAAACTAATGATGTACTGTATGGTGACTAACGTAACATAATAAAAAAAAGGTAAAAAAAAAAAAAGATATGACAGTACCAAAAAAGAATATCAGCATTTTTGTCCAACTTGCCCATCTGAAATGGTAGCTGTTCTTTGACATCCTGCTTGAATTTGGCATTTGAAGCTTATTTATTCCTCTACTAAATGGGTAGGTTCTGTCACAACCTTTTAGTCAATTACCCAAAGGACTTTAGAAGTCTATGACTCTTACACGAACCAGATTTTCAGTCCACTATGACAGCTCTTCTTCCATGGACTCAATAAAATTAGTGAATACAAGACAGAGACTACAAATATGAACAAGGAAAACTGCTTTCAGATGATAAGTATAGATAAATTTCTATGTGGTATAACAGACATATTTATGAGAAGCATCATGGAATCACCATGCTCAGAGTTTTCCAGACTTCATTAATATCTAACAAGTTCTAATCTTCCAGGAGAATAATAGAGAGCTCATTACATTAAGATAAAAATGTACAATTAAAAGGACAAGAGTGTTTCAGATATGTAATCAAGAACAACCAAATCAAAATAGCAATAAGGAAAACCTATTAAGTGACTTAACCTTTTTTGGATTTATCAATAGCATGTACCCCTATTTAAACTTTAATGTGACATTTGCTGCCAAATTTTCCAGCCAAAAGAGGTCTCAGAGATCATCTGGTTAGATCTCTTATATCTCATATAAAGATAATGAGATTGTCAAGAAGGTAAATGCGTGGTCCAGGGTCAAATCAGGGGAGGCCCAGGACAGGACTAGACTCCTGGTTTGCAAACTTCTCACCTATACTACTCTGCCACCTACTAAATCACAAATTTTCAAAAACACTAAGTGTTAATTATCAGAATAATTATCCTGATATTCAAGGGAAACTGTGCAGTTAACAAATTAAAGGCATTTCCTTGGTGATAATTTTAAAAGAATTTAAAACTAAAGAAGTAATAGACCAATAGTTAAAAAACTTTTTTCAATTCCTATTTAAAACCTAACTAATTATCTCCCCTGACTTACATAAATATATTTTAAACAGAGTATCAAACATCTAAATTGTTTGCACAACTGACAAGAAAGAGTTTTTAAAATTTGGAATACAGAAAGGGTTGCACAAGGAGGCAATATAATCCATCATGTGATCCTCTTACATCCCTCTTTCCCAAGGACTTAACCCACCCCCTTCCTTAGATCTAATGGACTGATGAGGATTCTGTAAACACAGGCACCTTTGACAAAACAAAGTAAATTTCTTAGCAAGGAATGTTTTGTCTTGTTTTGTAACAAGTCTTCCCTGTATAAACTTTAGTCCTTTCAGAAGCAGTGTTTGCCTGTTTGTAATTTTCAGCCTTCAAGTTGACCCCTGGTCTCCAGAAGGTATTTCATGACTAAGGATCATCCATCAGCAGCCAGTGGACAGTGCTGACTACCGACAGCCTACTGCCGGGTTGCGCTTTACGCAGCAGCTTCATCATTACGCTTTGTAATAATCAACAGGGAATTTGCATCAACTACACACCATTTTGGTCATAACTGCATCAGTATGGCTAAATTACCAATCTGATTAAAAAAAAAAAAAGCCAAAAACGAAAGACTGAAAAAGAGCTCATTAATAATACATAATACCCTAAAAGTTAGACTTAAAATTAACTACTGACCTCTAGAAATACTGCAGTGATGAGGGGATTAAGGATGTCTGCCTTTTCTTTGACCTAGAATAGAAGACACACTGTTAAGTGCGCACCAGTAGGCAGAGTGTGATCCCACTTGGAAACACACACACACACACACGCATACATAATTTAAGCACAGAAAAAGTCTGGACTGAGAAAGAGCAAAACATCATCTCTGGAAGTGCTTTAAATTTCCTTCTTTTTATCTTCCTGTGCTGTCCAATTGACTGTGTATTCCTTTGTAGTTTTTTTATTGACTTTAAAAAGTATCTTCATTTTGGAAGAGGGGTAGAAATGATACATATGATCAGAAACTTTAGAACAATTTTAAAACAGAATATGCAGATACGGAACATGTGCTCAAAATACTCAATGATTTTTAAGATGGGCTGTTTGAAAAACACGGAAATATATCATGGAAACTTATTACTCATGTGTTAGCACTTTATAGCTCACTTGCAGGTTTAAAGTATCTTTATGAAACATGAAAAGATTTGGCCTCAGAAGATTAACTTCAAGAATCTCAGAAGCTCTTTTAAAGACAATATTAAGGGGAAAAGAGATATCCCAGGACTATCCCTTACAGGAATAATCTAAACTCATAAAGAAAAATTAATTTGGACTACGTTCTTAAATGAGTTGAAAGGCCCAGAATCTGCTGCCACACTGACACTTACATATTTACCACAAAGTGATTTTTTAAAAATTGAGGTATAACTGATATACAACACCATACTAGTTTCAGGTGTACAAGATTTGGAACCTACATAAACCGTAAAATGATCACAATAAGTCTAGTTAACATGTGTCACCATACATAGCTACAAAATATTTTTCTTGTGATAAGAAGTTTCAAGATCTATTCTCTGAGCAACTTTTGAATATGCAATAGAGAATTACTAACTACAATCCTACGCTGTACATTATACCCCATAACTTATTTATAACTGCAAGTTTAGACCTTTAAATCCCCCTTACCTATTTAGGCCACCTTTTACTCCCTACTGCTGGCAACAACCAATCTGTTCTTTGTATCTATGAATCTGGTTTTACCACAAAATGATTTTTATCTGCTCATTTAAAATGCCCTGATTTTATCCTTATTTGTGGTTACTGATTTCTGATGTTCTATAGTTTACACACCTTCAGTAAATTTTTACAATTCCTTTAAAAGGAAAGAAAAAAAAGTTAGCTGTTTTAATTACAACTCTACTCCTAGTTGGCAACTGCAAAGTATAAGGATCGTCATAGTCTAAGTAAGGAACTGCTCCTTAAAACTAGAGCCAAATGGGGGCACCTGGGTTGCTCAGTGGGTTAAGCCTCTGCCTTCGGCTCAGGTCATGATCTTAGGGTCCTAGGATCGAGCGCCGCATGGAGCCCCGCATTGGGCTCTCTGCTCAGTGGGGAGCCTGCTTCCCCTCCATCTCTGCCTGCTGCTCTGCCTCCTTGTGATCTCTCTATGACAAATAAATAAATAAAATCTTAAAAAAAAAAAACCTAGAGCCAAATGTTGGGGTTTTTATTTTATCAAGGTCTACATTTCCAGTACAGGAATCAAAGAGTAGCACAAAATATACTACAAATTTCATAAAAAGAGAAAACAAAAATAAGTCGCAAAAATCAGCTAAACAAAGACAAGGTGATCCTAAAATTCACATGAAGACGCATGGGCCCCAAAAAGATAAAAGATCTTGAAAAAGTTGGAAGATTTACAATCTTGACTTCAAACCTTACCACAAAGTTACAGTAATTAAGACAAAATGGAACTGGCATATGGATACACACACATAAAACCAGTAAAACAGAAATGAGAGTCCAGAAATAAACCTGTATATTTATGATTAATTGTTTTTGACAAAAGGGCCAAGACAATTCAATATGGAAATGCTTTTCACCAAATAGTGCTGAGACGACTAGAAATCCACATGCAAAAGAATGAAAGTGCACCCCCACCTCATACCCTACATAAAACTTAACTCAAAATGGATTATAGACATACAAGTAAGAGCTACAATAAAACACTTAGAAGAAAACACAGGAGTAAATCTTCATGATCTTGAGTTAGGCAAAGATTCTTTAGATACAATATACCCAAAGTACTGAACAGTGATAAAAGAGAACAATGACAAACTAGACAAATATTAAAAACTTTTGTGCAAAGACACTACCAAGAAAGCAAAGCAAAACAAAACAACCCATGGCCTGGGAGAAAATACATGTATATCATGTATCTGATAACGAACCTATGCCCAGAATATATAAAGCATTTTTACAACTCAACAATAGTAAGTAATAAAAACACAAATAATTAAAATAATAAATGACAGAAAGATACATTTCTCTAAAGACATACAAATGGCCAACAAGTACATGAAAAGAAGTTCAACATCATTAGCCATCAGGGAAATGCAAATAAAAGCTGCAATGAGATACCACTTGATACCTACTAGGATGGCTAAAATTTAAAAACAAAATAAAACAAAAACAAAAAACAATCGACAATGGCAAGTGTTGACGAGGTTGTGGAGAAATTGGAACCTTCCTACATTGCTTGCAAGAATGTTACATGGTACAGCCACTTTGTGAAACAGTTTGGCAGTTATTCAATGGCCCATATCACCCATATGACCCAGCAATCCCACTCCTACCTATCCAAGAGAAAGGAAAGCTCACATGCATGTCTGTAGCAACATTACTCATATAGCTGAAAAATGGAAACAATCTAAATGTCTATGAATTGATGAACAGAAAAATGTGGTATATGTCCATAAAAGATTATTTGGTTATAAAAATAAGTACTGATACATGCTACAATGTGAATGAACCTCAAAAACGTTAGGCTAACTGAAAGAAATCAGCCACAAAATACCACATGTTGTACGATACCATATATATGAAATGTCCAGAACAGGCAAATCTATAGATGGAAAGCAGATTAGTGATGTTTAGCACTAGTAAAGTGTGGAGGGGAAGGGAATGGGAGCAACTGCTAATGGTATAACGTTTTCTAGGGGATGATGAAAACTGTCTAAAATTAGATTATGGTTACGGTTGCACAACCCAGTAAATATACTAAAAACCACTAAATGGTACAATTGAAATGGGAACATTTTATGGTATGAAAATTTTATATTAATAGAGCTGTTTTTAAAAAGCCCACAGAACAGACATTAGCCCAATAAAAGGCAAGAATTCTTACCCCAGCAGTTGTTAGGCAGGTAGTAAACTCTTTGGACAGAGAAGACAACTCTTTACACAACACAACTGTCATCCTAGGAAAGAAGTGAGCAAAGTCAGAAAGGCTCCTCTTTTTGTTTTTCTCTCTCTTTTTTTTAAATAAGCATATTTAACAACTATAAGAAAAATCACTCCTGGTAGTAAATGTCAAAGAAGAAAGCTTTTTTTAAAGGCAGTAAATATGCCTTCATCAGCTACCTAATGTATCTGGGGACCCATTTGAGCAGGTATTCATGCTACAGGAAGAGGAGTCTCAGTCCTTGCAAAATCATTTTTTCTGCAAAATCCTCTAGAAAGTACTAGATTTTCAAGTTAAGTGAAAGGAAATAATGAACATACATTTTAAGGAGATAAGACAGCACTTAAAAGATCTTATATTCCATTCACAAATGTAGTTAAAATAAATATGCATGCATTCATTCAAGAAATATTTACTGGAAGTCTTCTATATACCAACTAAGCTTTGCAGATTTATCAGTAAACAAGCAAAGGCCCAGTTTCCATGGATTCTTTTCTTTTTCTTTTTTTTTTAAAGATTTTATTTATTTATTAGACAGAGATCACAAGTAGGCAGAGAGGCAGGCAGAGAGAGAGGGAGGAAGCAGACTCTCCGCTGAGCAGAGAGCCCGACTCGAGGCTCAATCCCAGGACCCTGAGATCATGACCTGAGCCGAATGCAGAGCCACCCAGGCACCCCTCCATGGATTCTAACTTATTTGATGATTAATGGGGAGACTATACATATGTGTGTGTGTTTATACACAAATACACCTACTGTACACATACATATATATATGTGTGTGTGTGTGTACATATAAACACAGGTACAGAGGTGGACAAGTAGAAATAGCCACTTTTCCGAAGAACACGACACCATGAAGTCGAGTCCCTCATCCCAAGTATGTTGAAGACAAAACCAGCCCTCTGTTGTGGGATGTCAGAGAACAGTGAAGTAGAGGTCTGGAAAACATCAAGGGTCCCTCCCAATCCTAACACACTAAACATTCTCACAAATTTTTTTTTTCCAATGAAAATTCTCATTATTTAATTAGATTTATTTAGAAAGCAGCAGATGTATTTTTTTCTCTTGTGATTATCTATTTTCTATTATTTTTGAAATTTTTATTCAAAATCAGCAATATGGTGGGAAAGGGGGCTTAGGGACTTAGCCTGGCCTGGGATTAAATCCCTGTCTGCAGAAACTGGGCAGATTATTTCATTTTTCTTCAGTGTGTTTCTTTTCTTCAAAGCAGGACTAATCATTTTCCTTTAGAATTACTGTAAAAATTAGAAATGATACATGCTAAGTCCCTTAGCATGGTGCCTAGCACATAATTAGCTCTCAATAATGAATATAACCATTATTAAGAATTGAGGTTCTTAGAACTATTCTCTGTTTTGGGGCACCTGGGTGGCTCGGTCTGTTAAGCCTCTGCCTTTGGCTCAGGTCATGATCCCAGGGTCCTGGGATCATGCCCCATGTCAGGCTCTCTACTAAGCAGGGAGCCTGCTTCTCCCTCTCCCTCTGCCTCACGCTCCCCCTGTTTGTGCACTAGCTCTCTCTCCCTCTGTCAAATAAATAAATAAAATCTTAAAAAAAAAATTAAAAAAGAACTACTGTTTTTATTTATGTAAAATTTTATTTTTATTAAAACCAATATCTGAGAACTAGTTTTCAGATTATCAACAATAAAAAATAATTACTAAAACAACCAGTTAATAAAAACATTTATAATGTAGACTTATGGGTCAATGAAAAGAAATAACCCCTTCGGTTACTTAATAACTAAAACCCAAAATGAACAAATCTCTAACCTGAGAATAGCATCTTGTTGAGAGGAAAGTTTCTTAAAACTTTGGAAGGAAGCTGAGAAAACTGATCAATTTGCACCCTTTACAGGAATACCCTTTATACTTACTGGGAAAGAGCTCTGCTCCTCTCTATGGCGGTCACTTCCTGCTTCTGGCCATGCAGAACCAGAGCTGCTGTTTTGTGAAACAGTTCAATTGAGCAGGCAGTCAGTTCTGCTAGGCTCCGGATTGCAAATGCATGGATATCCTGAACAGAAAAACAAAACAAGGCACTGGGTTTGGTTTTGTTTTGTTTTTAGCCCAGAGGAAATGCTGTCAGCTTGCTTCTCTCATACTGGAGGATTTGGTACCTTGAAAGCAGCAGAGACCAGTAGCTGCCCTTCAGTAAACCTCCTCTTCTACTAGGGCAGGGATGTCATTTTACAAGCTGGGCTCATAACTACAAAAACAGAAGCTCCCCTGAAGTCAGGTGTGACCACGTGACTAAGTTTTGGCCAAAAGATTTAGATAAAAAGGGGTTTATAGCAGCTTCTCGGAACTTTCCTCATGATACATCCAACACACACAAACCCTTAGTCTCTTTTTCTTCACTCCTTCTTTCATTCTACATTCTGGAACAAGGCTGCTACAATCTTGGATTACAAGGTTGAAATGATGAGTAGTAATGCAACAAAACAGAAGGTGCCTATGTCCCTGATTGTGATACCAACATCTCCACACCATTACAAAAGAAAAAAAGGTTTAGTTGCTTTGGTACCTCTATTGAATTTTTATTGATTTGGTCAGTTTTTTCTGTTTCCAACTGTTTCTCTCCTTCTTCCTTCTCTTCTAATGGCTTGGCCAGAGATGTATTGATCCATTCGTAGGCAGTATTTCTTGCCTAAATAAGAAAAAGATTACTGCCCATCAACAATTCAATTCAGCTCACCAAAAGGTGACTATATACATTGTGCACCTACCAGAAATATGTTAGCATCATGTAAGTCAGCACTATTGTTCTCACCCAAACATACATTTATCATACACCTACCTACTTACCTTAGTACTTCTCTTGACAACACCTAACACTACAGTCCACTCATTCCTTCTTGAAATTCTCTAATCCTTTGGCCTTCTTGAAAACTGAGGTATAACTTACATAAAGTGCACAAATCTTCAGAGCACAATTCAAGAAATGTTCACATATGTATATGCCTTTGTAACTACAACCTAGATCAAGATCTGGAATATTCCCATCACCCTAGCATTTAGAAGGTCCCCTCATGTCCCTTCCAAGTCAATACTGCTTAAACCAGGGGCACCTGGGTGACTCAGTGGGTCAAGCCTCTGCCTTCAGCTCAAGTCATGATCTCAGGGTCCTGTGATGGAGCCCCATGTCAGGCTCTCTGCTTCGCGGGGAGTCTGCTTCCCCTTCTCTCTGCCTGCCTCTCTGCCTACTTGTGATCTCTCTCTGTGTGTCAAATAAATAAATAACATCTTAAAAAAAAAAAAATACTGCTCAAACCGAGTCACTGTTCCCCTTGCCCAAAGGTAATGGTTCTTCTGTCTCACTGTAAATTAATTTCACTTGTCTTTAAAATGCATACAAATGAGATCTTAAATCCTTTCTAATTTGTGTTTGGCTTCTTATACCTAACATACTGTCTGTTAGGCTTATCCATGCTACTGCAAGTGTCAGTTGCTGATTCTTACTTCTTGCTGTGTGGTAGTTCATTTTATACATATATCATAATTTGCCATTCTCCTGATGATGGGCCTTTGAGTTGTTTCCAGTTTTCTTTGACTTTTCTAATACCACCATCTTCCAGTTCTGCCTCCACCCTTACAAGCATTCCTCCTTAGGCTCTTGTATGTACTGATCCTTGTTTTTCGGCCCCTTAAACACAGCATCACCTGGAGTTCTAACCTAGCCCTCGACTTGTCTCACCCTATTCCTCTTCCCTCAACCCATCCTGATTCTATAATTTTAAGTATTCTCTACCTGCCGCAAACTCCTAAATCCTTATTTCCAGCACTGACCTCTTCTGAAACGACATATTCCAACTGTTTGCTGGACATATATATTAGGATATGTTAGAGGCTGATCATTCCTCTTCCCTTCAATGGCTTCCCTTCAATGGCTCCCCATCAATCCCCATGATCATAAGAACATGATCTTATGCATGACTAAAGAAGTACCCATGACCTAGACCCTACCTACTTCTCCAGCTTCATCTCTGACCACTTTCCATTTTAAGATCTGATAATAATGACCTGTAATGTGCCCCATTCTTCGTTCATGCTATTCCCTTAGGTTAGAATGCCCTTCCTCACCCTTTTCTTTTCTCTAAATAAAGGCAGCTCTTAGTTTTCTTTCAGTCCTCCAACCAGACATTGTTCTTTCCAGGTAACTTTCAAAAACCTTCCAGGAGACTGGGCACCTAAACAACCCTGTTCTATGTCCACAGTCCCCTGAACACCCCTTAAACTTAGTACTTACCAAAAGACACTGAAATTAAATGTGCGTATCTCCTACATAAACAACATTGCTATAGGATGGTTACAAACTGTCTTAATTCAATTTACACACCCAGTGCCTGCACACTACAGAGGATACCAACTGTTTTTACCTAGCCAGCATTCATATCTCCTTTCTTTTGGTAGGAGGTTCCAGATTTTTCTCAGCTCATGTGGTTTGGGTAGGGTTGCTTCCACCCTCTGGCTCTAAGGGTTGGCAAATAATTCAGGTTTAGTTACCAAGAATATTAATCCCCCTGTTCATACACCGATTACTTCATGAATGGAAAAGTGACCCCAACCAAGGTCAATGAGCATCAGTTTCAAGACATCTGATAAAATTACTGTTGGAGGTACTTCTGTTGGAGTTACTCAAATGGAAAAAAGTCACCCTGAAGTTACCAGTGGTTATCCTACCAGCATGTGGAAAAGATTCTCTAAGAATAAAGCCAAAACAGAAGAAAGCAGAGTCAAGAGATTGGTGTGGGGATTGGTGTAGAGTTCCTGGGTAGAGAGCCATGCCTGAAGTCAGTCTTGCCCTTTGATTTTCTAGTTTCTTGAGCCAATGAATGCCCCTTTTTTCTTAAGCCAGTCTGACTACAGTTTCTGTCATTTGTAACTGAGTGTGTCCTGGCTTCTAAGAAAAGGTTTATTGTTATTAAATGAAGGCATCCACTTGAGGAACTTTATACAGACAGAATGCATTCAGAGCTGTAACTAGGCAATTAGGAATCCAAAGAAGACTGTAAGAGTCATTCCAGCTGAGAAATGAAAATCACAGGTTTTATTACACATATAGCACTGAGGTTGAGCCTTTAAAATCAACAGATGGGGCTACACCCAAGGCTAAATCATGAATGACCTAGAGCAGAACCCATGTACCCAGACATTCACGGAAAGGTTCTTCCTCCTATGACACAGGAACTCCCATAAAAACCTCAAGAACAATCTGGCTCTGATCTATAAGTTCAGATCAGAACTTGCATTAACTTGCATTAACCTCTGCATTAACCTCTCAAATTAAAAAAATAATAACTATATAAAAGATTGGAAACAAGAAAACTCAAAGTATGCTGAAAAAACTGTGAAGCAACTAGTAAGACCAGCGCAGATGGGGCCTTTATTAATTAGTTCATCCATTATAAATATTTACTACAAGCTGTTCTAGGTGCTGGGAATACAGTGGCGACTAATATAAACCATAGTCCTGTTCTTCTCTACTCTAGTACAGAAAGACAATTAACAAACTAACAAATTAGCAAAGAAAATAAAATGGAGAGATGGAAAGATGGACTGGAAGAGAAGGCAGACTTGGCTTGGGTGGTTAGGAGGGTCTCGAGGAATGAAATTTGAGCCAAAATCTGAAGTTTAAAAGGAGTCAGCCATGCAAATATTTAGACAATGAGAGCTATAAGCAGAGGAAAATCAGGTGTGTGTACTGAAGGAACAGAAGGAAGACCAATATGGGAGAAGCATGGTAGAAGATGAGGTTGGGAGTGGTGAGATTTTGAGAGAAGAGGAACAGTGAGAGATGAGGCTGGAAAGAATCCTAACAGATGACTAACAATCTAAATAGTATGGGAAATGCTCTGCAATTCCTTTGAAGAGATAAAATGAGAGAAAAACCGGGATTGATTTATCTCAGATTAAAAGAAAAAAGAAAAATTAAGAGATAAGGCCACACAAAAGAAGAAAACTAGTATCATAAATGTAGTACATTTAAAGGAGATGTTTAAGTAGGCATAGCACATACTCAGAATGACTGCTCTTGAAGTCATTATGAACTACTGTGCCAAATCAAGGTAATTTATTATACCTTTTGAAAATCAGCAATGCTACCCAGGCCTCACACCCAGAATTCAGTCTGGACCTTCCCACTGGAGAGGCCTGGAGACTTAGGAATTAAACGGCACCTTGGAGCTTAGTTTCTCCAACCACTTATTTTTTTATCAGTTGGGGAAAAAAAAAAAAAAATGAGGCTTAGAAAAAAAATGGGATTTGCCCACACCACAAGTATCAGAATAAGAATCAGAACTGTGTTCTCAGACTCCTGCTTCATTGCTTTTCCCCTTTATGACACAGTCTCCCATATAAACCCTTGGGGAAAATCAGGCCCTGATCTTTAACTATTCTACCTCTTATGACTCGACACCCAAAATGTAAACAATGTGAAGACTGCTTCCAGAGAATGACTAGTAGTACCAAACAGCTAAGGGGTTACTTGATTTTTTAAAATAACTTATTATTATGATCTCCTTGAGTACACAAATTATGTTTTATTAATTACTATTTCCCTAGCACCTAGCAAAATAAAGTTAATTGACATATGTGTATTTATCAAATACTTGAATGTATAATACATGAGGCTAGCTTCTATACATAGGACCATTAATGGTGAGCATTTACAATGAGTCAGGGACTCCATAAGTTTTGTGTGTATTAACTAACACATTAATTCTTCACAAGAACTCTACATCATCCCTTTCTCATAAAGAGGATAAACAACTTACTCAACACCACAAAGTAAGAAATAGTACATTTGGCATTTTAAGGACCAATAAAGCAAAGATCTAGCCTTGAAGAAATTTAAGATTTAGGATGGAAGGTGGGGCACCCAGGTAGCTCAGGCAGTTAAGCATTCGACTCTTTTTTTTTTTTAAGATTTTATTTATTTATTTGTCAGAGAGAGAGGAGCGAGAGAGAGCCCAGGCAGACAGAGTGGAAGGCAGAGGCAGAGGGAGAAGCAGGCTCCCTGCTAAGCAAGGAGCCCAATGTGGGACTCGATCCCAGGACGCCAGGATCATGACCTGAGCTGAAGGCAGCTGCTTAACCAACTGAGCCACCCAGGCGTTTGACTCTTAATTCCGGCTCAGGTCATATTCTTTCTCTCTATCCCTCAAATAAATAAGTCTTAAAAAAAAAAAAACAAAAAGATTTAGGATGGGAGGTAAGGTATACACATTTAAAAAAACAAAAACAACTTAGGACACATTTATAAAAATAAATATGCATAAGGTTAAGAGAAGAAAGCAAAATGCTAAAGAACATACATAGCATGTTAACTTTTGTATAAGAAAATATATCTGCTTATCTTTAAAATACATCTACTTATCTAAAAAAGAAACATAAGAAGGACATGCCAAAAAGCAAGAAAGTTTAATATCTAAAAGGAGAAGGGAAAATGGAATGGATGGGAATTATACAGTTTTGACTTTCAGAAACATGATAATACTCTATATATTCAAAAATTAACATGGGGATAGCGAATAAACTATATATTCTTTCCATAGGTTGTTTTTATAGTAGAATGGGCAAAGCAATGAAACTATTTCAGATGCATTACAGAACTGAGGAAATAAGGACATGCGCTAATGTTGGGAGATATGGGGTTCTTTCTGTGGAAGAAGAGAGACACAAACGTGTCATGAGGAAAGGCAAGGCAGGAAGAATCCTGCTGGGATGGACTGAAATTGGGAGTTGCCAGGATGAACTCATGATCGCTAATGTATGTATGTATGTACATGTACAAATACAGGGGTGTGTACACCAGAGTACATTTCCTAGCTCTGCCCACAAGGCCTAGAAGCAAGGACAGCATAGCAGTGAAGAAGACACACCCACTACTCACATCATAGCCTGTACTATTAAAAATTTTAGGAAGTATGGCTCCTTGAAGAAATGGCTGATTCCAGGGACAGCATATGGAAGATACAAAGTGAGTCCAGGATATCTTGTTATGACAGAAAATAAGGAAAAACTCCAAACAATGATAAGTGCATGTCACACAGGAGTCCGTTTGAAGGACAATTTGAATACCAAACTAACTAAAACAGTAATGAATCACAAACCAAAGGAAAAAAACAGAAACCTGTGAGATCATATTAAATAACAGATAATAAAGAAAGAAATAGGAGAAGGGAGAGCTCATAACTATAGTAGAATGCCAAAGCCAACTGATAAATGTGGAGCAAATGCTGGGGTTAGAACACATCATCATTTTGCAACCATTACAGTAAACACTGATGCAGCAAGAATCATGCATAGATGCTAAATCTAGGAGGGAAATTATGAGAATCAGGGTGTTTGTTGGTCTTAAAATGTCTCCCACAGAAAGTTTATTAGGAAATAATAGAGGAAAAAAAATTGTAACAATACAGTGAGAAACCAGGCAACACATCACAATAAGGGGAAGATGGACATCATGTGCTGTAGGTGTGATAGCTTGGGAAGGATACAATGTCGCTTATGAAGTGTCTTGCTTGGGAAGACATAACCTGGCTTTACTCATGAGAAAACACCAGACAAACCCCAAATGAGGAATACTCTCTTTTTATATAGGGGGAAAGGAGTCTGTATTTCTCATCATAAAAGACAAGGAAAGATGAGGAACTACTCCAGATTAAAAGAGAATAAAAGTACTTGACAACTAAACACAATTCATGATTATGTACTAGCTCCAACGTTAGAGGAAAAAATTTGATACAAAGGACATTGTTGGGCCAACTGCCAAAACCAGAATGTGGACAAGTGGACAAGAGATTAAATAAAAATATGGTATCAGGGATGCCTGGGTGGCTCAGTCCATTAAACCTCTGTCTACAGTTCAGGTCATGATCTCTGGGTCCTGGGATCGAGCCCTGAGTCAAGCTCCCTACTCAGTGGGGAGTCTGCTTCTCCCTTTCCCTCTGGCCCTTCCCCTGCTCACGCTCTTGCTCTCTTACTCTCTCTCTAATAAATCTGTAAAAAAAAAAAATATGGTGTCAATGTTAAGTTTACAGCAGGTGAGAACTACTGTGGTGACATAAGGAAATATCTGTATTCTTATCAGGTACATATTAAAATATTTATGAGTAAAGGGCTATCACGTTTACAATTAATTCCCCTAAACAGTCCCAATAATAACAACATGCATGCGTGCATGTGTACGTGTGTGGTGCTGTATGGGGGAGAAAGGGAAGAAGGGGAAAAGGGGGGGAAGGGATAGGAGATGTATTAAGAGAACAAATGCTCAAACACAAATGATTTAATGTATGGAGTTAACTGTTAACAAAGGATGTATCTGCATAAAAGATATTGAATTTTATTTGCTTTATTTGTGCAACTTTTCTCTAAATTTGGTATTATTTCCAAATCAAAAAATACTACGATGATACAAGCTAGAAGTGCTGAGGTCAAGTGCTATAGGTGAGAAAGGAAGATGAGCTGCCTGGGGATGACCTGAAAATTTTCCTGGGGAATGTAGCATTTTCACTGGGCATGACAGAGTGGGCTAGCAAATCAAGCATCATATTCCTTGCCCTGTGGTATGCAAGCGACTATAATGGCTATCCTGGCCAGGCAGCAACGTGTGCCTGCCATTAACTGGTCCAGAGATGTTTCCAGAGATTGGGAGAGGATGGTGAAGAGGCAGCAAGCAGCTCAAGACCCAGTGGATAGTGTCCCATGAGCTGGAACTGGCATATACACTAGGTGAGTATTGCTCTGAAAACAGACCCTCCCTACTGACTTTGACTAAAGCCCTTCCATGTTCCAAATGTGTGAAGATAGCTCAGACATCACCATCAAAGACCAAGGCCCGGGCCAAGGGACTCTCATTTGCACAAGCTAAAGGGTCACTGTGCTGTGGGAAATGATAACCTCCATCCAGTCCATAAGGGGTGGGGCCACATTCCATCATCTTTGAATCACTCAGAGCTCTGAGAAGAGGGAGACCTCAATTGAGGTGAGCCCACTGGTCTCACAAAGGCTGCCAACCCTGTGGCCTAATAAGAGCTTTCAGGTAAGCAGCATTCCAAATGAAAACAGGTGAGGGTGGCAGAAGTGTGGGGCAGGCAGGGCAGATGTGAGATCTGCATGCTAACCTGTGATAACAGGAGGCAGGTAGAAGTTATGGAACTCAGAATATACCCCCAGTTTGTTGACACCCTTGCCACGAAGTTAGAATCTTATATTCTTTATCTACTAAATCAACACAAGTTAAAAAAAAATAATGAAAATCACCAAGTAATAACTTACCCTGGCAAGTTTCTCAGGTTTGGAGGAGACATGCAGCTGGGAAAATAAATCTGTTATCTCTTTGGTAAAGTCTTCGTCCCCTAAAAAACAAACAAACAGGGGCACCTGGGTGGCTCAGTCAGTTTAGCATCTGCCTTGGGTGCAGGTCATGGTTCCAGGGTCCTGGGATCAAGCCCCACATCTGCTCCCTGCTCACTGGGGAGCCTGCTTCTCTCTCTCCCTCTGCCTCTCCCCCAGCTAATGCGCGCTCGCTCGTGCTCTCTCTCTCTCTTGCAAATATATAAATAAAATCTTTAAACAAAAAAACAAAAACAAAAACAAAACCCAAGTCCCATTTAAGACACTGCAGAAAGACTGATAGGGATGGGGGTGGTGGGCAGTAAGGAAGAAGAGAGGCATGGCAGGAGCAGCAGCACTAATAGTAACAGCAATTTAAATGAGCATGGCGCATTAGTGCTTACAGAATCCTTCTATATATGCCAATGAACTCTTTCAATAGGCTTGCAAAAAAGTATCATTATCCCATTTTAGAGATAAACTAGGGCTTGAAGGGGTTATTTCCACAAAATTGCATAGCAAAGATTAGGAGTCAAATCCTGGCCTTCCCACTCCAGTCCAAATCCTGTGCTCTTTATATTATATTCCAGATGTAGGAATGAGAACTGGTGAAGGCAGAGTACTAAGCAGGTACTATGTCCGTTCTTCCAAGAAAGCAGAATTTAAGTCAGGATATAAAAAGTGAGTATAACTTAGCCAGGAGAAAAAGAAGAGTCTCAGACAGTGAAAACAAGTAAAAGATACCAAGGTGAAAGAAAGCAAAGCAACAAGTTTAATATGTTTGGAAGTGCCTTAATGTAAGGGAGAGAAGAGAGGTAAGAACGGAGCTAGAACATTAAGGATCCAGGTAAAAGGATCCAGGTAAAAGATGGCCTTAAAAACCAATGGTGAGGAATCCAAGCTTTTTATTAAGGGAGTGAGGAGGCACTGAATGATTTTAAAGAGAGACAGGTATGTCCAACTGAAATTTTAGAAAGATCCACTCTGGCTCCTGGGTGGAGATGAACTGAATTGGGAACAAGAAGGGGAGCAGGAAGGCTGAGGATCCAGGCAGGAGATAATGATGGATAAAAAGAAAGGACAAGAAGAGAAGAGAAGAAACCTAAGAGATGATGGGAAACATATAATGCTTATATTTGAGAAACATACAGGCAAATAGGTGAGTCAATATAAAAAAAAAAAAAACCCACATCCAAACAAATGGCAAGAAATGCTGTTTTCCTCTCTACTCATCTAAATCTTACTTAATTTCCTCAGACCAAAGCTGCTCCTAACTGTAAAATGTAGGGAGAACTCTTGTATATAGAAATCTTCTAACACTTATAATCCATACAAGTATTTCTTAATCACCAGTTTATGGTTTACCAGGGTAATTACTTCTTCATACCTGTTTTCTCCCCAAAACCCTTAGGAAAAAAATTCCATCTTTGTTCTTCCCTCTCCATTTGCTATCCCTTTTCCCTTCTCTCTTGGTGTTCAAGACAGAATTCAAATGGTTTGGTGATCCTCATTATAAAAGGGTTGGGAAAAGTTGGTCTTCTAAATACTATAGCTGTAACCTATTATCACTCCTCTTAGCAACACCTAATCAAATTCTACTGCCTAAAAGTCTAAAATTTAACAGGCATTTTGTTTTCCTAGCAAAACTTCTAAATTATTTGGGAGCAAGGGAGTATCTGAATCTATACTGGGATCCATGTACCCCAAGGGGTTCACAAAATAATCCAATAAAGTACTGGGGGGGAAACAGAACATTTTATTTGTAGACATTTGTCTCCTCCTTTAAAAACTTCTATTTTAGGGTATACTTTAGAACATAAGTAATATATTATTATAGCAGTGCATATATATAATTTATAAACATCAAATGTACATACATTAAATCTAAGTACTCAAAAAAACTTTTACTGCTAAGGTTGATCAAAAAATGTTTGGAGAGCCTGTCATGTACTCCCCACAGACCTAAGTATAAAAAGTAGTTGCTGCGTTAAGATAAAAGTGTAAGGATGAGGGATGCCTGGGTGGCTCAGCTGGTTGAATGTCTGTCTTCGGCTCAGGTCATGATCCCAGGGTTCTGGGATCAAGTCCAGCATCCGGCTCCCTGCTCAGCAGGGAGTCTGCTTCTCCCTCTGCCTGCCACTCCCCCTGCTTACGCTTATGTGCTCTCTCTCTCTCTCTCTCTCTCTCTCCCCCCCTCGTTCTGACAAATAAATCTTTTTTAAAAAGTGAGGGAGGGGCGCGTGGGTGGCTCATTGGGTTAAAGCCTCTGCCTTGCTCAGGTCATGAGCCCCACATCGGGCTCTCTGCTTAATGGGAAGCCTGCTTCTTCCTCTCTCTCTGCCTGCTTCTCTGCCTAGTTATGATCTCTGTCAAATAAATAAATAAAATCTTAAAAAAAAAAAAGTGAGGGAAAAAAAAAAGTGAGGGGAGAAAAAAAGTGTGAGGATGGAAAGGAGGCATGGCTAGTGCTTTGCTCGGAATCAGAAGAGGCTGGGGTCTCTATCTTCTATGGTTTCCTCTCCCCTTTGATACCACAGACTTTTTTTTTTTTTTTTTTTTACATTTTCATTGAGATGTAATACCAAGGTCAGTGTTGCATTTTCACCCAAAATCCATGGGGAAAAACTGTTGGGGAGGGTAGTGTGCAGCACTGTAGTGCTCTCTTTTCAGAGCCCTCTATCTCTGGCAAATAGGTAGGGGAGAAAAATGTCAAAGACACAAATTCTTCTTTTCAGAAACGCCTTAGAGTCCTCAGAATGGTACTTAAAGATCAGGATTTCTGATTACTATGCAAAGCCAGATGTTGACTAAATTGAACAAATACTGTTAATGGTATTATGTACAAATAAATTAAGTTTATAAATAACTGGGGACTGCCACACTTGGGTTTAGTTAGGAACAATGGAGCAACTTAAGTAAATAAAAATTAATTTATGGATTTTCTGCTAAGCACAGATCTTTATTTACTTATGCCACCCTGATAATGAAAATAGCAGCCACCATCTGTTAAGTGCTTACCATGTGTCAGACCTTAAATATTTTATTTAGTCCTTATACCAACCTGAGAGGGATTAGCATCTTCTTACAGATGAGAAAACAGAATTTCAGTGTTAAGTAATTGTCCAAGGTCACATGACTTAGGAAACAGCAGATCTTGATTTTGAACCCAGGTCTAACTCCAAATCCCATCCTTTCATCCACCATGCTATACTGTCTAATCAATACTTCAGGTAAGTTTAAAAACTTTTATTAAAGAGCCATTTTATATCAGGACCAGTATCTTTACATAGAATATATAGCAAGGTGTTATATAACCAGCCAATGTGACCTCTTAGAATGCAGTACAAAACACAGATGGGAACAAAAAAGAGGAAGTATCTCTTAGTATAAAATCCACACATTCTACTTCACTTCCTTCTCTCAAAGAAAGGCCTTAAGACTCTCAGTCAGAGGGTCCTTTTAATATATACAACTTGAGTAAGACTAGATTAACTAGTTTTCCACCCAAAGCTTGATTAAAGATAGAAAATGAGATTCAGAGGATATTAGAAGCAATCTCACTGAAAGTGAAGAGAATTAAAAGATGGACAGATAAATGCACAGAACAAAGATGCACAATTCTGGAAAATAACAGAAACATCTCTAAAAGCATAGCAGTTTAGGATAATTTATTTTTTTATTTTTATTTCTTTTAAAGATTTTATTTATTTATTTGACAGAGAGAGAGAGATCACAAGCAGGCAGGCAGAGAGAGAGAGAGAGGAGGAAGCAGCCCCCTTGCTGAGCAGAGAGCTCGATGTGGGGCTCGATCCCAGGACCCTGAGATCATGACCTGAGCTGAAGGCAGAGGCTTAGCCCTCTGAGCCACCCAGGTACCCCAGTTTAGGATAATTTAATATAGCAGTTCTCAAAAACACTTTGATCTCAGGACCCCTTTACATTCTTTTTTTTTTTTTTTTAAAGATTTTATTTAGTTATTTGACAGAGAGAGATCACAAGTAGACAGAGAGGCAGGCAGAGAGAGAGAGAAGCAGGCTCCCTGCTGAGCAGAGAGCCCGATGCGGGACTCGATCCCAGGACCCTGAGATCATGACCTGAGCCGAAGGCAGCGGCTTAACCCACTGAGCCACCCAGGCGCCCCCCCCTTTACATTCTTAAAACTTTTTGAGAACCCCCAAGAGTCTTTTTTAATGTAAGTTACATATCTCTCAATACTTATATTAAAAATTAAAACTGAAATGTTTGAATTCCTTAAATTCACTTGACATAATTTTTAAGAAAAACAATTATACTTTCCAAAAAAGAAAAAATTTTAGTGAGATGAATGCCACTGTTTTATATCTCTGCAAATCTCTTTAATGCCTAGCTTAGAGACAGCTGGATTCTTTTATCTGCTTTTATTTTCACACTGTTGTGATATGTTGTTTTGAGTACATGAAGAATTCAAGCTCACATAGTTGGAAAGAGGAGAACAACTTTAATTGCCTTTGCAGATAATTGTGGATATTCTTTAATACCACACTAAAACTCAACAAATAGTCTTAAAGGCTAGTTATAATGTAGAGCCTGAAATCGCATAATGAAATTTTGTTACATTAAATTAAAATCTACTGGTCTATTTTTTGCCCAGGCATGACTTTGCAACACCACTCATTAGTCATCTGGAAAATACTGGTTCTCTGAATTATGCAAATTTTCTAAATGCCAACACATTTAAATACACCTAGGAGATCAAATTTGTTACTATGACCACCAATTTCATCAAAAAAATCTGTAAGCACTGGGAAGCTGTCAAGCTCACCACAGCAACAAACATTAAGTTTTACAAAATTCTAACTTTAGGTTAATTTAAATTTTACTATTCACAAATAGTTTTCCTTCAAGTGAAGGCTCATTTCATTCATTTTCAAGAAACTGTTTACCATATACCCTGCTCGGAAGAGTCTGTGTGGCTGCAATCTTTTTAAATAAAAATAGTGTCCCATGAAAAAACAGGTACTTGCGCTTACAACTGAAATAACAGTGCTTTTCCTTGAGACAATTTCAGTACGCATCACACAAATAATGAAAAATAAGTGTACTCAAGGGTCAAGACTCAGTGAGATAAATCACTGTTACTGTTTCATGAGGACAAGCTTAAATGAAACTGGCACTTTAAAAATATTTAATTTAGAGCGCCTGGGTGGCTCAGTGGGTTAAAGCCTCTGCCTTTGGCTCAGGCCATGATCCCAGGGTCCTGGGATCGAGCCCCGCATCGGGCTCTCTGCTCCTTGGAGAGCCTGCTTCCTCCTCTCTCTTTCTGCCTGCCTCTCTGCCTACTTGTAATCTCTGTCTGTCAAATAAATAAATAAAATCTTTAAAAAAAATAAAAATAAGAATATTTAATTTATTTATGTATTTACTATGAATGCCTGGGAGTGAAAACACAGTATTAGCACAATTTGGTATCACTGCCTTATCTGTGTTAAGACACCAGTAATTCTACTCACCACTGCTTTTGCACCATCAGTGTGAATGTCAAAATAACACATTTTTTAAAAAGAAAAAGACAGGGACGCCTGGGTGGCTCAGTGGGTTAGGCCTCTGCCTTCGGCTCAGGTCATGATCTCGGGGTCCTGGGATCGAGTCCCGCATCGGGCTCTCTGCTAGGTAGGGAGCCTGCTTCCCCTTCTCTCTCTCTGCCTGCCTCTCTGCCTACTTGTGATTTCTGTCTGTCAAATAAATAAATAAAATCTTTAAAAAAAAAAAAAGACATTTTGGTATTATAATGCAAAGAGTTTTGACTCATGGATTCCCTGCAAAGATCCTGGGAACACAAGAATCTGCAGACCACACTTTTCAAACCATTAACTTAATCTACCATATGGGTGATTGACTCATACAACTTGATGGACCCTGAAAGAATTTTTCTAGTCATTTTTAATGTTGGTTTTGTTTTTATTTTTACTTTTAATGTTTGTAACTGATCATTTCATCAAAAAAAAAAAAAGCAAAAAACTGTACTCTTTAGAGTCTACTAAAAAAAAAAAAGTTAGTGTGTAATACATATTAGAAATATTTCCAGCTAAACTTTAAAATAAAACTCTCAAAAGCTTAAGATTCAGTTGACTAGAAATTATGCCTTATGTAAATGACCTTGTTTCCTGGTAATTTTGCAAAAATGAGTAGTTACTAATATTTTTAGGAGTATGCAGATACTAAGAATATGGCATTAAAAAAAAGCTTTGGAAAATAAAAAGACAAATCATCACCCACATTTTGGACAAATCATCACCCACCATGCATGGCTGAATTCAAGATGAGGACAGGGATCATAGGAGTCAGAGAGGCACAGGACCAGTTTCTAGGGATATAAAAGCTCACAGGGATGACCAGCCAGACTGAGGCAGGAATCTAACAAGGGCAATTCTCTAAGCAAAAAAAGCAGGCAGTTTTGTGAGTTGCAAGATGAGACCTGGAGAAGTCACAGTTTGGGGGGCAGAAGGGAGGAGTGGGGCAAAGATATGCACTTAAGACCAACTGCTCATACAAATACCTAGTCAGGGGCAAGACAGCAAAAAAATAAAATCAGACTAGTTAATTAGAGAAAATAATTAGTTTCAAGGACAATACACTGCATATAAACATTTAACATCCTTTCCACTCAAATACTGGATTTTCATATTACCTTTTTTCTCTTCTTCCTCTTCCTCACAGAACTCTGCTAGGGAAAATGCTTCCTTGAGTTGCTCCAATTCAAGTTTTAGAGTCTCTAATTCTTCTCCACTTAGAGAATTAAGAATAGATTTCACCTGAATGGATATAAAATAATAAAAAGTTGTGAGAGTACAAAAGAAAAAAATTTTTTCAAATGGAGAAGAGGCTACAGACGAATTAAAATAAAAATTATGAGCTCACCAGTCAATACAAACTATTCCTTAAGAATCTTAATACAAGAGGTTAGTCATTATAGGAAGATAGGGAGAATTTATACTTAAAAAAAAAAAAAATTAAAAACTAGAAACAGGGGCGCCTGGGTGGCTCAGTGGGTTAAAGCCTCTGCCTTCGGCTAAGGTCATGATCTCAGGGTCCTGGGATCGAGCCCTGCATCGGGCTCTCTGCTCGGTAGGAAGCCTGCTTCCTCCTCTTTCTCTGCCTGCCTCTCTGCCTACTTGTGATCTCTGTCAAATAAATAAATAAAATCTTTTAAAAATAAATAAATAAATAAAAATAAAAACCAGAAACATCCAGGAATTATTTGTGCTTAACAATGGCTAGGAAATTAGGGGGAAGTTAAACAGTCTTGAATCAATTAAAAACTAACAGGTAATTGTATCCAAATTGGCAGCTTAAGCCAGAGAGACTATAAAAAAAATAAAAGACCAAGGCAAAGGGAAAACACAGATGTGCTATTAAGATCTCTTGGTTCTAGGGCTCCTGGGTGGCTCAGTGGGTTAAAGCCTCTGCCTTCTGCTTAGGTCATGATCTCAGGGTCCTGGGATTAAGCCCCGCATCAGACTGTCTGCTCAACAGGGAGCCTGCTTCCTCCTCTCTGTCTGCCTACTTGTGATCTCTCTCTCTGTGTCAAATAAATAAATAAAATCTTTAAAAAAAAAAAAAAAAAAAGATCTCTTGGTTCCCCTATCCTTTTCTATTTAAATTAAAAGAAATAACACCTGACTCATTCTATTCCTAGTAATTAGTTCAAACATTTGTTTGTCGTGGTGTAGTATTTTCCAAGAGTCTCCAGCCTCCATGTGAAATACATTTCATCTTCCAACTGTACAAAAAAACCTATGCAGCACTCCTTTGTTTGGAGGCCATCCAATTGAAATTCTTGACTTGGAATTACCTTTATTTCACTTTCTCGGGAAAGCATCTCCAGAGCTTCCAGATGTGAAAGGCCTTGAAATTCATCAAAGAGGAGCCCATAATGAGTTTTCTTGTCCGTTTCCAAGGCAACATCATTGGAGGTCCACAGCTCTTCTTTCTCCTTTGCCTCTCGTAAAACCTGAAAAAAAGGTGGAGGCTTACCCTGCAGCAAGTAATGGGAGCTCAAGTGTGAGTTCTGAGAGCTGAAGGAAGCAAAGCTGAGATGGTAACAGGACAGAGCAGTGCCCTTTCATTCCTGGCATGGCAATTCAAACCTGATAGGCTAAGGAACTGCTGGGGAAAAAATGGTCACACATAATTCAATCTTGGACAGAATAAATAACACCCAAGGAACCGGATGGAAAGTGTTTTAAACATTAACGTACTCAACAACTCTGAAAGGGCTTGTTGCCTTCTACTGCACTGATAGGAGCCTCTTACAGAAAAGAAAGAGGAGGAAAAAAAGAACTGGGCATTTTTCTAAACACTAAAGCTCTCATCAGTCACACTCTGACCCCAAAAAAAGCCTTAATAAAAATATCATTGAAAATTTTTCAAAAGGCATTATTAACAAGGTCTACTACAGGCAAAAATACAGATCAAAACAGAAACATGAAGTAAATGGGTAAAGACAAACAGTACCTGAGACAATGTAGAATTCCGGTTCATCAGACCCTTCGTTCTTTTAAATCCAGGATCCCCTTCTGCTATTACATCCATTGTCTTTTTCCCAATGAATTCTAAGGCATCCAAACCCCCACTGATCACGCTCTTTCCCTAGGAAACACATGCAATAATTACATTCAGTAATTAAATTCATTACAGTAATACTGAAAAAAGACATATGCATGTTTTGATTATATAAAATAGTGGCTAACAACACCAAGCAATGGCAAGAATGTGGAGCAATTAAAACAATCATCCATTGCTTGTAGGACTATAAACAGGTTCAAACATTCTGGAGAACTGTATGTCAGTATCTACTACCATATGAATATCCTTATGACCCAGCAACTCTATACATGGTTGCATACTCAACAGAATGTGTACAGAGGCTCATCAAGAGATATACAAAATGTTCATGGCAGTCCTAGTTGTAAAAGCTAAAAACTGGAAACAACCCCAGTACTCACCAACCATGGAATAAATAAATGTTACATAGTCATATAATGGAATATGGCAAAGAAAATGGAATATACCACACAGACTACAGGATGGAGAAATCACACAAACATAATGTTGAGTAAAAGAAACCAAACACAATAAGGTACCTTACTGTATGATTCCATTTATGTCAAGTTTAAAAGTAGGCAAAATTAATCTATGATGGTAGAAGTCAGGATTGTGGTTATTCTGATGGGCAAAAGGAAGAAGCAGATGGCTGGAAGAGGGTACAGGTGGAAAACCTATGATATACCATCATGTTGGAATTTTAGTCTGAGTGTGTTCACGCTGTAAACATTGTAAAAATTCAAACTGAATACTTATGACTTCATTTTCCTGTATATATCTTTTACTTCAAGAGATTAAAATTAAGAAGTACTAGTTATCTATTCTCAATTAAGACAGACATTATGTTTCCTATAAAATCCTTTAAAAATGTTTCTAATCATCTACAGTTATGCAATTATGGGGAAAAATATTTTGTAAAGTAGGAACATTTTCTAGGCCACCAAACACAGAATTCATATTCCATAAATTATTATGTACATTGCCTCTCTGTTACTCTTCACCTTCTGCTCTCTACTTGTTTAAAGAAAGTTTTCAAGGAGCTCTCACTCTTCCCCTAAGGTCAAAGTGATCTATCTTCAGCAATTTGGACTCCCATAATAGTAATCAGTCCTCATGGCTTTTCAAGAAAAAAAGGAAGAGGTAAAACAAAAAACAAAAAACACTATTATTCACAGAGGGGTACAGTCCACCGTGCATTTTACTCACTGTGGTCTGAACAGCAGTAGAGATGGTTGAGAATACACCAAATGGCCCAGTCAATGGGAAGGAGTTTGCATTCTCTTTGCCGTTTGTCTCTCCTACAGGAGGAAAGGGATGTGTAAACATGAAGGAATGGTTCATAAATAGTATTGCTTTATCAGCATCTATGTGAAATTTTAAAAACTAGACCCTGCTTCCCATACACAGGGTAACCTTAGCCCTTTTTGTTTTATTATTTTAAACTATCTACCCAAAACATAGCTTTTTTCATTTTCATTTCAAAAATGAAATCCAGTTGTTTGAACAATTACTGATATATGTTACAATACATTTTATACTGTATGTTTCCATGTATGTGATCTTCTGCACAAAGTCAAATTTAGGCAGAAAATAGATTAACAGTTGCCAAAAACTGAGAGTAAGTGATGGGAGTGACCTCAAAGGGGCATGAGAAGTCTTTCGGGGGGTGATGAAAATATCCTTATATTTTGATTATCAATATACATATAGGATATATTCTTTACTGTATAATCACAATGGACTGTGATTATACTGTGTAAATAAGACTGTATGTTCGTTGAAACACATGAACTGTATACCTAAAAAGAATAAGCGTTACTATATATAAATTATACATTTACATATAAATTACATTCAATTACACATACAAATTGTAAAATCAATAAATCTGACTTTTTAAAATATGGCCTATTTAAAATTTTATCCCAGAAAATTATGCTTATCGGAGAAAAAAATGAGACGATCAAAGAGAAACAAGAGTGAGAGACAATAAAGCCCCTGAGTGATGGAGAAAGCAAAATCAGGCCCTGAAAAGTTTCCTGTTTTCTGTCCCAGGCCACCTTGATTCCTGGTTATAATTCTGTATTCTGTGGCTTAAGTAAGAGCACACTAATCAAAGCAGGTATCTAAAATTAAATTTTGGGATGCCTGGTGGCTCAGTGGGTTAAGCCTCTGCTTTCGGCTCAGGTCATGATCTCAGGGTTCTGAGACTGAGCCCTATGTCAGGCTCTCTGCTCAGCAGGGAGGCTGCTTCCCCCTCTCTCTGCCTACCTCTTGGCCTATTTGTGATCTCTCTCGCTCTCTGTCAAATAAATAAATAAATAAATAAGAAAAGAAAAAAAAATAAATTAAATTAAATTTCACCTTATAAAAATCCAAACACACAAAAAAATAAACCCCCAAAATTAAACATGTTAGAATATTTTTTCGTGTCACAATGGAGTCAAATTCAGTTAATTCTTCTTGGGTTCTTACTCATTTATGCCAACACAACACTAGGAAATTGTTATATTCTACATTCAGGGCCTTATTTAACGTTTGTAACAGTATTTTGACATAGATCATCCCGCTTCATAGATGACTAAAGTGGCTAAAGGACACAGACCCCTGTTAGTCAAAGATTCCAAATTCCTTTCTCACCAGTCCCATGATGCCCTGAATATCAGACACTCATTAAATATATACTGAAAAATGAGCTGAACTGTTCCATTTTGACCCAAAATTCTAGATCTTAATGTTTCCACATACTGACCTGCTGCATACTGGACTTCAGTTGAAATTTCACTGGGACTAGGAATTCCAAGTGAAGTCTCTGCCTTCTCAATAACATTTGAAATACCTTGTCCTAATGAGAAAAATGGTTACATTTTTACATTTGAATATTACTATTAGCCACCAAAACTGAAGAAACAAACCAAAACAATCCTGTAGATTTTTAAAATCACTATGGTCACAGACATGTTATTCTGACCATACCTACCTAATGTTTGGGAGTGTAATCTTACCAAAAAATAAAACAAACAAAAAACCCAACAAACTTGCTTTATCACCAAACAATAGTTTTCTATTAACAATTTCTCGTTAATGAGAAAATGAGAACCTCTAATAAGAAATGCTAATGAGAAAATGCTGCAAACTCCAGGTATACTATAAACCAGTCCATCATTCCTAATGAATTCTCAAACTATAAAGCCCTTAAGTAAACATGGAAGAAGAATTATTAACAGTCATTTTTAACACAGATATGTAGCAACATCCACACAAAAATTAATAAAATGACAAATGATCTTACCTACTGTAGCTACTGTAGCTGAGGCTGAAGAAAGTAAGGACTTGCCCCAGCTGCCCCAATATCCCCATCCAGTCTGAGGTACATCTTTGGAAACAGTCTCCTATTCTTCCCCGTAGGTAGAAAAACAAAAGGCAACAGAAAAGCGGAAAAGTAGAGAGTAAGAGAGTGCACAGACAAGGTATCTTAATTATTAGCCCCTAGTACAGGTGAAGAAATACATATCATTAAGCTAAAGAATTGTATTGCTTGACTGACAGATGTTATGTCACCTGCATTTAAGCACCATATAGCAAAGGCAACTACTCATAAAGTCATTTATAAAACTGAGAAAATTTTTTATGGCTTTTAAAGGAAACAGATAGATACAATCCTAAATTGGTTTTGGTTCCAAATGCCTTTTAATCCCAGTGTTTTAAAAGATACTCTACTTTGCCTACAGCCTGTGATGCCTCAACAGGGAGAACTTCTGAAGTCTCAAGGTCACTGGAAGGTTTGGACTCTGGTCTTTTCCGAGTGATAGCTACAGGTTCTGATTTATTCTCTGGCTTGGCACTTTGGTCAACAGACTCAGAATTCTTGGCTGGCTCACAGTTCCCATCTTCAAGGGTGGAGGTTGCTTCAGTTATCACTGGAGTCTCAGTATCATCTTTCTCTGACATGATTAGATCATTGCCTGTAAAATAAAAGTCAAAGAAAAAAATTAATCTTATAGGCTTTTTGGGTGGAGGTTATTTGTTTAAGCTTTTTGGGATTATCCTACAGTCACATGCAGGTGTAAGAAATACAGACAGATCTGTAGATCTTCCACCCAGTTTCCTCCAATGGCAATGACTTTGTAACCACCGTGTAATATGACAACCAGGAACTTGATACAATCCATTAACTTCTTCAGATTTCATTAGTTTTACAGGCGCTCAGGTGTGGGTATTTAGCTCTATGAAATTTTATCATATGTATAGATTTGTGTGACCATCACCACATTCAGGAGACAGAAGAGTTCAATCACAAGGATCCCTTTTGTTGTCCTTTTTCAGCCATATCTCCCCACCCACCTCCCACTACCACCACACAGCAACCACTAATCTGCTCTCCATCTCCATATAAGATGTTATATAAATGGATTCATACAGTATGTAACCTTTTGAGATCAACTGTTTTCACTCAGCATAAGTCCCTCAAGATCCATCCAAGTTGTTTTATCAACAGTTTCTTCCCTTTTTTGCTGAGCAGTAGCCCTTGGTATGGATGTATTTGTTTTACCACTTACACACTAAAGGACATCTCGGCTGTTCCCAGTTTGGAACTATTACAAATAAAATGGCTATGAACATTAATATACGGGTTTTTGTTGGCACATAAGCTTTCATTTCTCTGAAATAAATGACCAAGAGTGTAGCCTCTGGATCATGTTAAGTACTTATTCAGTTTTTTAAGAACTGCTACTCTTTCCATTTTACATCACCATCAGTGAAGTATGAGTGATCAAGTTTCTCAGCATTCTCACCACCATTTGGTGGTTTGTTTTTTTTTTTTTCCTTTTTTGAGCCATTCTGTAATAATCTCGCTGTGGCTTTAAACTGTATTTTTATAATGGCTGATGATATATAACATCTTCTCCTGTGCTTGCCACCTGTATATCCCTTTCAGTGAAATCCCTATTTGAATCTTTTGCTCATTTTCTTTGTTGGTTTTTTTTTTCCTGTTTTGAGAGCTCTTTATATAGTCTAGATTCAAGTCCTTTGTCAGATACGTAGTTTGCAAACATTTTATCCCAGCCTATAGCTTATCTTTTCATCTTAACAGAGCAAAAGTTTTTCATTTCAATGAGGTCCTTTTTCAATTTTTCCTTTTATTGACTGTTATTTAAAAAATCTTATCATTACTTTTATCTCAATTTATAAATTAAATTTTAAAATTTAAGCCATCAGATAGAATCTAAATCAAACCAGCTTTTGAGTAGCAATGCTAACCAATTCAGTCCCTTCCATAAGTACAGCTCTTTAGCAATTAAAGCCAAGATATCACTGGTGTTTTTACAAGAAGCAGATGCTAGTTTCTAAAATAACCAAGTAGAGAAGAAATAAAGATAACCAAAGGAGAAATAAATGCATATATACCAAAGACTCAGGTATACGTAAGCATGTATTTTATCCCAATATATCAAATGTTTCCAGTGTACAGAAGAGAAAGACATATTAAGAACTAAGGCAGCTCAAAAAAAAAAAAAGGAACTAAGGCAGCTCAACAGGTGCACTGAGGTAGCTCAGTCAGTTAAGCATCTGACTCTTGATGTCCACTCAGGTCATATCTCAGGGTTGTGAGAGCAAGCCCCGCGTCAGACTGAGTCAGACTCAGACTGAGTATGGAACCTGCTTAGGATTCTCTCTCTCCCACCCCTGCCTCTGCCTCTCCCCCTCCTTCTCTCCCTCTCAAAACAAAACAAAACAAAAACAAAAGCACCTTGGAAACAGCATTATAAGTGAGGTATATATAAAATGCTAAAAGAACAGAGAAGAAGAAGTCTGCTGGAATCAGAGAATATGATTCATGCACAAAGTATCTGAAAGAGCAAAAAATAATGGCCATAAACTGAGAACGTGACTGCTAAATCCAGGCTTTAAATGTTATTTGGCCTGCGCAGTGTTCAAACTTTTATATTATTTGCTAACATTTAAAAATCAGACTTCAGGGGCGACTGGGTGGCTCAGTCGGTTGAGCAACTGCCTTCGGCTCAGGTCATGATCTCAGGGTCCTGGGATCAAGCACGGCATCTGGCTCCCTGCTCCGTGGAAAGTCTGCTTCTCCTTCTCCCTCTACCCCTCTCTCCACTCATGCTTTCTCTCTCTGTCTCTCTCTCAAATAAATAAAATCCTAAAAATAAAAAATTTTAAAAATCAGACTTCATACATAAATACAGATTTTCAACTTCTCTAGTAAAGTTGAACTATCTGGTAACACTGGGCCCACTTTTAACATGGTAATAATCAGCTCAAACCAAAGAGTTGCTGGGCCTTTTTAGACAGGATAATGTTCTCTAGTTCTCTGTAATCTCCACCTAAACCTACTTGGCTCATTTGTTACCTGATTAGCCCAAGTATACATGTGAGCTTGCAACACCTGCCTTGAAGGGCACTTGGGATTTTGACAGGTGAAGGTGCCAATGAGAAAATTCAAAAGTGTGGAAACGACACATGGAAAGAAGTGTGAATGGAATGGATAGACATGGAATATCGACAAATAACAGTAGTTAATATACAGGAAGAATGATGAAAAGATGATCTAGGCTCCGTGGTACTGTGTAAATCTATCTTTCATAAGCCTAGAAAGATAGATTTACACAGTACCACGGAGCCTAGATCATAAGGGTATATGACATATGTACATTATACATTACCAAAACACAGAGAAAAAAATTTCAGATGAAACTACCCACACACATACACACCAACTCTGAAATATTCATTCATTTGCAAACATTTTTTGAATACCTACTATGTACCAAGTTTTGGAGATTAAAGATAAATTTATGACAATTTCTGCCCCATTTACTCCAAGAACCTAAGAGAAAAGACTACACAGTTCTTGCGTAAAGTTCAATCAATGTTTTGTGTGGCTAAATAAATATGTATTTTTTTACACTATCATTTCACTTTCTTTATATGC
This sequence comes from Lontra canadensis, assembly GCF_010015895.1. Taxonomy (NCBI): domain Eukaryota; kingdom Metazoa; phylum Chordata; class Mammalia; order Carnivora; family Mustelidae; genus Lontra; species Lontra canadensis. The sequence continues at coordinate 19,596,474 of NW_022630999.1, forward strand.
TCTTCCCAAATTACAACACATAATAATATATATTTTATAAGTAGTATACTATATACAGCAGTCCCCCTTATCTAAGGTTTCAGGTACCTGCGGTCATCCACAGTCTGGAAACAAATGATCCTCTTTCTGAGGTGTTGTCAGAAGGTCAATAGCAGCCTAATGCTACATCACAGTGTCTATATCATTCACCTCATCTCACCTCATCTCACCACATAGGCATTTTATCATCTCACATCTTGGAACATACCACCCGTAAATAAGGGGCGACTACTATATAATATGTATAATATACATATTCCATAAATAATTCATATGATTTTATAAAAGACTGGAAGGACATATTCCAAAATATTAAACACTGAGTCTATTCCTTCATTTGTGCACCAAAGATTTAATAAGCATCTAGAATGCGCTAGACATTTGGGTAGGTGGAAAGGTGGTGGCTGTTCCTATTATCATTACCGTCACTTTCATTATTATAATGGCTGCTATCCCTGTTCTCAACGGATTCATAACTCTAACAGGAAAAGCAACAACAACAACAAAAAAGGAATAAATTTCAGGTATACGGAATCGCAGTATTTAAGGTTTTTGGAAGTTTTCCAAGTATCCTGTAGTGAGTATATGTTATTTTCATAATTGGAGTGGAAAGACTCCAGGAACTGACACAAGTAAAATTGAACGGCTGAGTCCTGTTTCTTAAAAATAAAAACGCACACATTTATATGTACATATATTATATGTACATATACCTCCCCCCCCCCATTTTCCTTGGGAACTTCCAGCCACACAGTTACCAAAATGCAGGGGGTTTAGTTTAGCAGCGAAGAACACGGGCTCCGGAATTGGACTTTCTTCCAACTTTTCCTGACGGCCCTAACTGCGAGGAAGTCGGTTCACCTAGCTGCTTCTCCGTTTCCTCAACTGTAACAGGGGGTAGCAAGCCCGCCTGGTAGGGTTCCTACAAGGATTCCACCACCTGAGGTACGCGAGGGGCTTGGAACGGAGGCTGGTACAGCCTCACAGAGGTAACAAGGGCTTTAGGACGGAGGAGGTGGTCGTGTCATTACTGTCGTTATTAATACGGCTGTCTGTAGGCGCTCTCACTTCTTTCCACATACAAGACCAGGTCTCAAACGGGACTTCAGAGGTCAGGAAGAGCTCCCAACTTCTCCGACGCTGACAACTAGAATTCCTCACACAAACGTAGCGCTTCAATAACCAAAGCGCTTTAAAGCCTCCACGTCCGGTCGGGAAGTGTCGGCCGCCCAGCCCTAGACCACCTCCTCCCCCTCCCCAGCCTCCTGGACCCGCCGGCCCCGAGTTCCGAGCCCCCGCACCCCGCCAGCCTCCTCCCAGAAAGCCCCGCACCTAGCCCACCGCCACCCTCACCGCCGCCACAGTCGCCGAGAAGCCGCTCCTAATGCCCCGGAAGTACTCCTTCAGTGCGAGGCGGTCCCGCCTACTCGAGCGCACTTCCGGGTCAAGCCACCCCTCGGGCCAGAAGGAACTGAGCTGCCAGTCTGGTAAGTGAGGATTCTGTTGGGGTCGTGCGAGAAGGTACTCGGGGTGCCAAGACATGAGTTTGAGCCGATGGGTCGGGGGCCAACGTGAAGGGAGCTAGGTTACCCCCAGTCCTTTCAGAAGGCCAGGCTTGAGCTGCAATTCACCCATCGTCGGTTTCCTGAGAATCGGCTACTTGCTAGGCATTCCCCTGGGGGCCCGGGACACACCGGCTTACAAGCCGCCCCTGGCCCTGCTCCCAGGTGCTTGACATTCTGGGTCGCGGCAGACTGTAAACAAATCAACAAGCAAACACTATTATCTGAAATAGTAGCTTGGCGGGGGAGGGGGCGGGGTTGGCCTGAGTGGCTCAGTCGGTTAAGCCTGTGCCTTGGGCTCAGGTCATGATCCCAGTGTGTGGGGATGCAGCCCCACATTGGGCTCCCTGCTCAGCGGGGAGCCTGCTTCTCCCTCTCTCTCTGCCCCTTCCCCCCTGCTAGTGCTCGCTCATTCTCTCGCTCTCTTTCTGACAAATAAATAAAACCTTTTTTAAAAAATAAGAAGAGGGGCGCCTGGGTGGCTCAGTGGGTTAAAGCCTCTGCCTTCGGCTCAGGTCATGATCCCAGGGTCCTGGGATCGAGCCCCACATCGGCTCTCTGCTCAGTAGGGAGCTTGCTTCCCTTCCTCTCTCTCTCTGCCTGCCTCTCTGCCTACTTGTGATCTCTGTCTATCAAATAAATAAATAAAATCTTTAAAAAAAAATAAGAAACAATAAACAAAATAGCAGTGGGGGGGGATGTTAGTGAGTACTTTAAAGAAAATTAAACAGCATAAAGTAATGGAACAAAGTGAGGGACTAATCCTTAGGAAAATCTTGAGGAGAGCATTCCAGGCAGAAGGAATAACCAGGCCTTAACAGTGGTAAGAAACTTAGCAAGGTCAAGGGAAAGAAAAAAAGCCACTATTATTGGTGCAAAAAGAGGAAGGAGGATGAGGCCAGAGGCTTAAATGGGCCAAATCTTACAGTGTCTATGAGCAGGACAAGGAGCTGGACTTCTATTTGGAGAACAATGGGAAACCACTGAAGGTTTCTATGGGGAAGAGTGGTGTGCTCTTATTTATGATTTTAAGATTAAAACTGACCATCAGAAAGATGCATCTCTTAAGTTGTCTTTGAGCAATGAGAATGCATGAAACCCAGACTGAAAGCCAGAAAGAGACATTAGAGATACCTTCACTGTACAGATGTGAAAAACTAAGTCCCAGAGAAGTGAAGGGAGACATCGGGAGAAGGAATACAACCAGGAAGTGTGGGAGAGGGAGAAGCAGGGTTCCCGCCCAGCAGAGCGGCTCAATTACAGGACCCCAGGACCACCACCTGAGCAGAAGGCAGACGCCTAATGACTGAGCCACACTGGTGCCCAGGGATTTGGTATTTTAAGAACCCAGGTATGCCAACTCCATCTGTTGTCTTCAGGATTATCTTCTCAATGTTCATATGTAATAATTGTCACTTCCTAAAACCCTTCAGATAGTTTCCTTTGCTTTTCATGGTGCTTCTCCACACTTAAGGGCATCACTGTCATCTGGTAGCTTGTTAAAAATGCCTATTCAAAAAAAAAAAATGTATAAATATAAAATAGGTAGTTTCCTCTGGTATTCTGTGGTAATGGAAATGCAATTTGGGGCTTAAATATGGAATCTCTGGTAAGTCACTTAACTGTGTCTTAATCTTACATTTAAAATGCTGTTGATAATAATTATAGCAGCAGTTTTCAAACATTTTGGTCTCAGGATCTCATTACCCTTTTGAAACGTACTGAGAACACCAGGGAGTTAGTGCGTGTGACTTATATCTATCAGTGTTTACCATTTTAGGGATCAAAACAACTTTCAAAAATTTACATATGATAATAAGTTCATTACGTGTTAACATGGGTAGCATTTCTATGAAGAATATTTTCCTAAACAAAACAAAAGAAATCATTAAGAATGGCATTGTTTGGGGCACATGCATGGCTCAGTCAGTTAAGAGTCTGACTCTTGATTTCAGCTCAGGTCATGATCTCAGCCCACATCAGGCTTGGTGCTGAGAATGGAGTCAGCTTAAGATTCTCTCCATTTCCTTCTGCCCTTCCTCAACCACGCCCCCCCAACTTTTTCTTTTTCTCTTTCTCTCCCCATCCCCCTCTCCCTCTCCAAAAAATAAAAAAGATAAAGAATGACATTTTTATAAGTCTTTTTAATATCTGGTTTAATAGAAGATAACTAGATTCTCATATCTCCTGCGTTCATTCTCTTGTGATAGCACTCATCACATAGCATCTGGAAGATTGCACCACATTGTGTGAGAATGAGAGTGTAAAGGAAAATAAGATTCTGGTATTATTATGAAAATCATTTTGAAAAAGTCTCAAAGACCTCAGGGGCCTCTGTACCACACTTTGAGAATCACTGGATTGCAATATTGTTAGGACAATCGAAGGAAATACGGGCTTGATTTGTAAGTCATTAAAACTATATGCACATTAAAAAGCCAATGCCCAGGCCTTGCCCTTAGAGATGCCACATCAGTAAGCCTGTGTGGGACCAAGAAACATTCATCTTTAACAAGCACCACAGTTTAATTTGATATGTTTTCAAAAATTGCGATTTGAGAAAGCCAGTTAAAGGTCATATTCAGAGTGTTTTCCCCACTAAAATTTTATACATAAAAGCTATATTTCCATATCTTCAAAAGTTTCCATTAACACTTTCCAGAGACTGAGACTCTGGAAAGTCAGCAAGAAGTTTGTGGCAAGTACCTTTCTAATGGCCAGGTTGATGAGCATCTGAATTCAGATCGTTTAATCCAGTCCTATGCCAAAGACTGAGAAAGTTTTTAGACTCTAATCTGTAAGCTTACAGTCTTTTGGACAAATGGATAACTAATAGAAGAGAGAAACCGGTAAGTCTTAACAATTGAGTACTCTCATTGTGCTAGGCAACTAACAGAGCAAAAGAAATTCATCCAAAATGAAGAGGATAAAGGTTGAGAGGGCTTCTTGAATAAAGTGAAATTTGAGTTCGATACTCTAGAGAGGGTGGAATTTCCACAGGAAGATTTGTGGGGAGGAGCAGGAAGTTTCCAACAAAAGGGACAATTAGAACCAGAACTTTAAAGTAAAAAGTCATTTGGAGAGATTACAGTAAAACAAGTGTAGTTAAGGCTTTGAGCCATGACAGAAAACTGGAAAGATTGTAAGATTTAAGCAAAGAAGGGAACGATAATGATAATCAGCCTCTAGATGAAGAAACGGATTATAGCTAATTGGTGACAGGTGTAACTGAAGACTAAGCTTCTAGATCGATTCATTCCTTCAATTCAACAAGCAATTATTCTGCACACAGACACCGCTGGGCTTCCTCCGGCCATTTCTGTTCTACCAGTTGAATCTTCCTGGAAATTATGATGCCTGACCAAAATTTGAAGCTTATCTCTTGGGCAGTGGAAAATCAATAGATCTTTAATCATAATGACTTTCTTGGATTTGTGTTTAGGACCAGTTCTTAGAGGAGTGGTTTGGGCTATAGTTGGAGTTGGTGAGACCCATTTAGAAATTAGAAGAATAGTGTGGTGCCCAGGTAAGGTAAAAGGACTGTGACTAGGGTGGGGACACAGTATGATTTAATTGAAAAGCATCTAGGAAGTAGAATAATAATAACAATAGCATGTATTTATAATGTACCCACATTAGTTCATCTAATGCTTGTAACTAGCCTATGAGGTCATTCTTGCTAATAACCTTATTCAGTAGATGTGAAAACTAAGGCCTCATAAGCCCACGGCTTCATCCAGGAATAGGATCAGGCACTTCATTCCATGCTCCTGACCAAGAAGCCTTGATGATCTTGTAACTTTGATCTTGCAAAACTAAGGAACTGAATTGTGTGGCTATCATCCAAGATATGTATATACTAGACAAATAAATCTGAAGGTGAGAATGAGACGTTCTGTTTTAGTTATACTGAGTTTAATTTTTTAGACTATAGAGGGAAAAAAAGTGGGTAAGGAGATCATAAATCTAGACCCATTACATCCTATATCAAGTAGGTATTTTTATCATTTGCATTCAGTAGCTTCAGTAAATGCTTATGGCAAAAGGGTATAAGTCACAGTTATAGGAAATGATCCTGAGTTTAAAACAAAGCTCCGGTAAATACAGAAAAAGGTGTTTTTCAGAAAATATGTTGAAGTTTGAGCTCAGCGCCCAAATGCCAGCTATGAAGTGTGTGATGGTTCTAAGATACTACTGAGAGCGTAAGGGCTGTTTTAATTAGGAACTTTTCAGAAAATGATCCTCAAAATAGTGATGTCTTTTGGGGTATTACTAACCTTTTTATGGTTCAGATCTCTATAATAATGCTTGAGTATAACCAGAAGAGTTTTATGTTTGTTCTTTGCAAAGAATGGAGGAGTAGTAACAATCCGCTCTTCATTTGCTTTTTCTCCCCCTTGCCAACTTGGAGTGCCACTTTGGTCCATTTGTGTGCCAGCCATGAGGGATCTTCTCCATTTTCCAAGTATAACAGTGCAGGCAGAGAAAAGTAGATGAGCTGTAATACAACCTAGAACACATTTAATTATGGGGAATAAAGCATTAATATCCAGTATACTTGAAACCAGTACCATCTGGGTATCCGTGTTTTTCCCCACTTTGTATTATCCCAGAACTATTTCTGCAAACAGCAGTTTCCTCAACCAACTTAACATTGAGCCATGAGCACGGAAATCAGCTACATTACTTCCTTATTTACTTCTGTTGAGAATTGGAGCCGAATGGAAATATTTCTTCTCTCTAAAGTTGGCAGGAACAGCAACAAGGCAATCTGTTAGGGATGACAGCTTAGGGGCTTTTCTTTGTTCTTTGTTTCATTCTTTATTTTTCTTATGATATAGCCAATATTTAGAATGGTTCTATCGGGTAAAATCATCTACATTTCTGATTATTCATGATCCTAGAAGAGCTTGTGTTTTATTGTATCTAAAAGATGAAAAAGGAGTTGGATTAAATTTGAATATCACTTTTCTGTTATTCTTATTAATGCTGAAGAAAGGTAATAAAACATTCTACCAAGTAACTTCACGCACAAGTTTAGCATAGCCCTTTTTAACTGTTTATAAGGTGGCACTTTGATTTTCCTTTTTGAACTCTTTCCTTTTAGCCTCAGATGTCAGCTGCAGCATTAAGAAATAGCTGTCTCAGTCAGTAGAGCTCACAGCTGTTGATCCCAGGGTCGTGAGTTCAAGCTCCACATTGAACATGGAGCCTACTTTAAAAAAAAAAAAAATTAGGAGGCATGATACTATTATGGAAAGCCCCAAAACTAGTGTGTAAATTCCTGAGGTATGAAATAGTATCCTAATACCCTGGGCATCCCTGGCAGCACCCATTACTTCATCTTCAGCATGATGGGCCCCTGATTTAGCTGAGCTGTTTGGAAATTATTACACCAGCCTGAACAGAATGGATATAGTCAATGTAATTTTTGTTGAAAGTAACAAACTGATTCTGACACAAGGAAATTTAGGAAGAATAGGAAGACCTATTCTGATTCCAAGGGTGATTTGTTCCTTCACTCTGTTTTCTGTCATTTTGTCACCTTCTCGGACCCATACCTTCACCACTGTTTTCTCTCCCAGTTGTTTACCTGGATTGGATGTGTTTTAGGAGCTCAGACTAGAAGTCTTTTGTGTTTGGGATGCCCATGATATGAGTACAAAGTGCCCAGGCTGAGCCTTCCTTTTATTGACTGGAGGATATAGGACCTGTTGTCCTTCTGGCATAAAATCAGTGTACCAGGCTACTTCTGCCACCTTTGACCTAAGAGCAGTTTAAAAGTATTCAAAGTATTTTTCTAAACCCTGTCTTGTAGGCTCCTTTAAACTTCTAGTAGAGGCAAATGGTTGTGTCCCTACAGAATAGGAACAGCAAACCTTGACCCCTTGGGTAGTTTGTGCACTGCACTCTGGTACGTCAGGAGGAGAGGAAGTGGAAATCCAATGATGAGGATTGCCTGGTAGTCACCGCCACAATTCAGTCACTTTTGCAAACCTAATCTTTTTTCTCCTACCTAACCATTTTTCCATTTCCTTTCTTGTTTTTACATTGTCTTAATTTTTGTGGTTTTAATTTTTAATGAAATTGTATAAAGATCTTTATTTCTTTAAAAAAAAAAAAAGTCATATTGGGGGGAGGAAGTAGAATTCTATGAAGAACCAGAGCAGCACTTTAGTGAGTCTCTTTCTCCTCCCCTCTGCTCCCCTCCCACTCCCTCCTTCTACTTTCCATTCCCCTCTCTTCTTTTCACCATCTCTTTCCCTTCTGCATCCCTGTGGTCCTGTGTCTCTGCTTCTCTTTATATGTGGCCCGAACCTGACTGCCTCAGCTCCTTCTCTTTCTCAAATGGCCCTAACCCACTGTGTCACAAATCCAAATTCCAATATCAAAGCTTCTGATCAGTTTAGTTGGCAAAAGGTTGACTTCCTCCTGGGCCCCAGAACATAGAGGTAGATCTCAGAAAAGGGAAAGGTAAGTTAGGCACATCACAACAAAGATTATTTACCATGAATTCAGAATTCACACACACAATGTAATATATCATGGTTGGACTCCCTACTTCAGTTTACAGTGCCTGTTTGATCCATATTATTAATTATTTGCAATGAGCAAAAGAAAAATGTGAAATTTAAAATTACAGATTGAAATTAATAATTTCTCCCCTCGAAGATTTTTAAATGGTTGCATAGTATTCTGAGTAGAGGTGTTCTGTTTATCTTAAATAATGGTTTTATTGTCAGATGTAGATTTTTAGAGTGTCCAAAAGGACAATCAACAATAGTAAGTAAAGGTTATTCAGTGATTACTACTGCCAGACCCTGTGTTTTATACAGTTTCCTTCAAACCTCACAACAGTCCTATAGAACAGGCACTATTATTTGCCCTATTTTAAAGATGAGGGGACTGAGGCACAGGAAGATTAAGTCATTTATAAAAGTTGCAAGGCTGATTAAAGTCCATCAGATTCAAATCCAGGAAATCTGGCTCTAAGGATTGTACCTTGAACTTCTCTGCTACCCTGCCTTTCTCAGAGGCCTACAATTCCCCTGATCCAGAGTAATCTAAGTCCAGAATGGAATGTGACTGATAGTTCTCTCTTCTTGGAAGTGTTCAGACAGTCTGCAGTGCTATTGGAGAGGAAATAAGGAAATATAGATAGTCGTAGTCTCTGGGTGCCAATCCATGGACCCTCGGCCTCAGAATCATCCAAGGAGCTAATTAACACCATAAATTCCAAAGTCCAAGTCCAGAGATTCTTATTCACTAGGGCTAGTGTGGATCACAGGAATGTATATTTTTAACAAGCTCCCTGGATATTGGTAGTCAGCCTGGGCTTGGTAATCATTTATCCCCACTATTATCTTCTAGGACAAGATGGTGAATCAAGATTTTGGGAGTTGGGGGCACCTGAGTGGCTCAGTTGGTTAAGCGACTGCCTTCAGCTCAGATCATGATCCTGGAGTCCTGGGATCAAGTCCCACATCAGGCTCCCTGCTTGGCAGGGAGTCTGCTTCTCCCACTGACCTCTCTCCTCTCATGCTCTCCCTCTCTCTCTCTCTCTCAAATAAATGAATAAAATCTTTAAAAAAAAAAAAAGATTTTGGGAGTTGGGGTTGACTCAAGGACTGCCTTTAGGCATTATGCCTCTAAAGTTCTCCGGAGATTGTTAGCATTGGCTGTCCCAATATAATAAGCACTAGTAAATGCATGTCAGTTTGAATAATTACAATCCCTACTGCATAACATTCTTCACTTTACAAAGGTATATCACATGCTTTATCAAATTTAAATGAATTTCCATGAGTAGGTATTTATTGAACATGTGCTAGTTTTGAAGTATAGCAAGAAAAAATATAGCCCCTATGCTTTAGGAACTCCTAGGTGAGATGGGGTGGACCTCCGAGCAGTATGGAGCAGCACATCCCGGAGCCGGTGAGTAGTGTAATGGTGACAGCTACCGGCAGTGTGGGGCAAAGCCAGCCAGCATCCAGGTATCCTCTGGACCGCGTGGGAGGGAGAGCCAGGACTTGAGAGGAGACTCGGGGAAGCTGCACGAAGGAATTCCACACAGCAGCAACATTGCCAGGACCCCACTTGCCCCACAGCCCTCTCATATGGAGGCTGTTTACTCTTCCAAAGCTCCTGCATCTCAGCAGGGAGAGAAAGTCCATTTTTTTTCCATTTCCAGTGTCTTCTCCTCTAGCTGCCTTGATCTTGGTGGGCGTTCCCGTTCCGACCCTTGAGCCTCCACATTCTTTGACCTCTTGTTGTTGCACAGCTATCTCCTTCACTCACCTCTGCCTCCCACTCCACTTCTGAAGTCCACCTCCAGATGTGCTGTTGGCCCAGACTGCTCCCCTCCAGATCAGGAATCAGACCCAGCGCTCTGGCCCCCCCTTCTCATTACCAGACTTGTAGCTTTTTTTCCCTGAACACCTCCTAACCAGTGATCCCTCTGCTTTTTCCTCTGTTCCCTTACTAGGACACTTCTCTTCCGTTCTCGATTCCTATTTATCCCTCAAGTACTGTTGCAGCTTCACTTTCTCGGGGCAGCTGTATCTGTGGCTCAGGCTGCTCCTGACATTCAGCACTACCGTAGCGTCCTGTACTTCACTTCGGGCAGCAGTTACCGTATGTTGCATGTGTTTTTAGTTAGTGTCTGTGTCCTCTGCCAGACGTAGCTCCATGAAGGCAGAGACAGTGTCCTCATACAATAGGTTGGCAGATAGAAAGTGCTCAGTGTAGTATAAATGAAAACGCATAACTGCTAGTCTAAAACTGTTGTTCTGGAGTGCCTGGGTGGCTCGGTCAGTTAAGCGTCCAAGTCTTTTTTTTTTTTTAAGGTCTTTTTTATTTATTTGACAGAGATCACAAGGAGGCAGAGAGGCAGGCAGAGAGAGGAAGGCAAGCAGGCTCCCCGCTGAGCAGAGAACCCCATGCGCTCAATCCCAGGACCCCGGGATCACGACCTGAGCCCAAGGCAGAGGCTTTAACCCACTGAGCCACCCAGGCGCCCCAAGCGTCCAGGTCTTGATTTCGGCTCAGGTCATGATCTCAGGGTCATAAGATTGAGCCCTGCGTGGGGCTTCCAGCTGAGTGTGGAGCCTGCTTGAGATTCTTCCTCCCTCTCCCTCTGTGCCTTCCCTGCTCACGTGCACACTCCCTCTCTGAAATGAAATGAAATGAATTGAAATAATAAAACTGTGGTTTTGACTCAGTGGTGGAATAGGTAGGGAAGAAGAAGGTAGATAGGTAGGTTAAGAAATGAGGTAGTATGGGGTGTCTGGGTGGCTCAGTGGGTTAAAGCCTCTGCCTTCAGCTGAGGTCATGGTCCCAGGGTCCTGGGATCGAGCCCCGCATCGGGCTCTCTGCTCAGCAGGGAGCCTGCTTCCTCCTCTCTCTCTCTGCCTGCCTCTCTGCCTGCTTGTGATCTCTGTCAAATAAATAAATAAAATCTTTAAAAAAAAAAAAAAAGAAATGAGGTAATATTAGAATAAAGTAGAGTTGTGGGTGGTTTATTTGTTTTATTTTTGTTTTCCTGACAGAGAGGAGGCCCCCAGCTCAGAGCCTTTAGCAGACAGCAGTTAATGACATTGCTTTGTTTTCATCGTATTTCTGTGTACGGTTACTTATATTTACAGATGTAATATAGACTTCCCTTTTGAAATAAATGTATGAAAGTAAAATAATGAGTTGGCTTAATAAAAAGCAAAAAAAAAAAAATCATGCCAATAGAAGAAATGAATGAAACTGGGAAAATGCTGACTTGGATACAGCTACAGGAACTCATTATCGAAATTCTAGGGAAGACCTAGAGCACTTTTCAGCACAGTCATGTCCTCTCACACTTGGGAAGCAGCAGTCTAGAATAAAGGACAAAAGTTTTGTCCACCAACTATATATATTGTACTGAAAAAGAACTTAGGAGCTTACATGTGTCAAGCTCCAAGCATGGTGCCTGGCTTACGGCAGTCATTTACTAAGTTTTCTTTCCATTGTTTCCACTTGCCACTCTGGCCCAATAGAGGCCAGGATTCCCTACTAACATACAGTATAATTAAAAGGAGCAAGTCACTGTAAAGTGAATGAGTTAGATCATTTCTGAAATCCCCTCCAATGCCCAAGTTCTTTGTTTACTGTAGTGTCATTTTAGTTGGGTTTGGGGAGGAAATGGAAATAAACACATGTGTTCAATCAACTATGTATAACAAAGTCTAAAGTCTTTTGTTTTACTCTAAATAGTCCATTCTTATATTTTAAAGATATAGCAAGATAAAGAAGATTATTATTATCATTCAACCATCCTTTCAAGGGCTAATGAAAATTAAATGACATTTACAGCTTACTGTGATTCAGACTTTGAGAGATTTAATGGCTAAATACAATGATCCACTGCTTTTTACGTTCTGTGATCAAACAGCCTTCATGTAAGTACAAAGGCAAGTCATTTCCAAAACTAATTATTTTGGGCCATTATAGGAAATAAAGCTAGGCATTTCATCCTATCTTTTACAGAAGTAGAAGTTGAAATTTTTCTTTGAGAGTCACTGATTTAAAAGAGGAATCAAATTACCAGGAAGATGATCATAATCACATAAACTCTTATGCTGGGATATTTTGTTCTTTGTTCGTGGTATTTTATCTGTCTGGCACTCTTTCCCTGTGGTTTATATTTGCATTTCTACCAACTAGACATAGAAGATGTCAGTTCCTCCCTGAGCTGATTTTGCAGACTTTGAGCTAAAATTTGGTGTTCTCACAAACTTAAAAATACTGTATTTTGTCTCTTGATACTGAAGAAACTGTTAAAGGAAAATGCTTTTGTCCAACAGCCTTCCCCAAGAGGGGGGTTCTAAAGCCTCAGAAGTCAATAACTGTTTATGTGTATATAGTAGTGCAGTTTTCTTTCTGATAATAAAACAAACAGAAAACTACCTTAAGTATCCCTGCATTATTTAAAGCTAATATATTATGTACTTGGATTGCTCAAATTTTGAGCTCGGTGGTTATGATCATGATGTATCAGTTGATTTACATTATTGATATAGTAACAGATGGTAATGGTGCAGGTTGAAATAAAAGATCGTTAAGCTAAATATTTTAGCCTTCATTGAATCCCTGTTGCATAAGATTTGTCAGAATAAAATAGAATCATAGTCTTTCAGAACTAGAAGAGTCTTTAGAGAGGTCTCATCTAGTCTCTCATTTGACAGATGAGAAAATGGCCAAGGGAGAATGCTACTTGCCAAGGTCTTAAAACTTGTTAGTAGGACAGCCGGGAGAATCTAGGTCTGTCTGCCGTTTCCCAATTCAGTGCTCTTTCTACTTTCTCTTTGTGAGATTTTTAGGTGGTGTTCTTTCTCTTTTGCTCCCTGATGTCAGCCCCAATTATTCTAATCAATTTCACGTCTATTCATTTCTAGAATATAAGAGTTTCACCCCATTATGAGTCTTTGTTGGTTAAACTTTATATCTGGCTTTCTTTTAGGTTGGTCTCCACTCACATATTTTAATCTTGAAGATTTCAGAATACGCCTGAATCTCCCACTTTTTTGGAAAACTCCCAGTATCAAGCAATAAATTACCCACCGTGCTCCTGTTATAGAATACAAGCTTTTGAGTTCTCCAAACCTAAACAAAATTTCCTCCCATTTTTCCATGAAGCCACATTGTTATCTGTTCACTTTAGTGTTGAGTGTTACTGTGCCAGCAGCTTTTGTTTTGGAAGATGTAAGCTTCAACCAAATAGCCCCCCGGGGAACAAATCATAGTTCCTTCAATTCATCCTTTCCTCCAAGCTTTGAGCTCTCAGCAGGTTCCCACGCAGGGGACGATGTCATCATAGCCAAAGAGGGAACTAGTGTTTCACTCGAGTGTCTTCTCACAGTCAACCACTATGAAGATGTCCATTGGTACAACTCAAAAGGACAGCAGCTGGATGGCAGAGGCAGAGGTAACTATGCCAGGGTATAATTAATCAAGGTTACTCATTTCCTATTACTTCTATCTCCTTGGTTTGATGGCATATGCAACAAGGAATCTCAATGATGAGGTGCCAGAGGATGGTTAAAACTTTTGAAAAGCCTGGAATGTTATAACTATGAGAAAAAGCAAAATAATTATAATTACTGAACCAGAAGAAGAAAGAAAAAGAATAGTTATAACTTTAAAAGGTGTTCACATGATGACAGGAAGCTATTGTCTCTTCTGCTGGTGAGCTGGTTTCCTTCTTCATTGAAGGTAGACTCCGTCAGGACTGCTGCTGACAGCTGTGCAGGGTGTGCACTGCACAACCCCATTCACCTAGACTATAATGTGAATAATACAGTGTGATGGCCCTTTGTGAATACAGGAGGAAGGGTTGTGGCTAGACTTAAGTAAATTTCTCATAAATTTTAAAATTTTGTTTGGAAATGAGTCACTAAAAATTTTAGAGGAAATCCAGGATGGTGTGGTGTGTTTTGTTTTGTTTTGTTTTGTTTTTCCCCAGGATGGTTTTTAAAATATTTTATCTCTGTGCATAAAACTTTAAGTCCATCTGAGAATTAGAAGGGCACTGAGAAGAAGCTCTGTAAACCCTTCCAGCACAATTTTTTTTCTATGCTATACCTTAATGAACTTGAAAACAGGAGAGCTTCTCTTATACCGTTGCCTCTCAGTCTTAAAAATCATCCAGACATAATAATGCACCAAGGTCTCCTTTTTGACAGGCCTTTATTTGATTTTGCTGTTTGTGAACCTGTGAACACATCCTAATCAGAACATTATTTCCATAACTAATATTCTGCTAGAAATTTTTGAAGACTACTTGTATTAAAATACCTCAAAAAGAAATCACCGTGAAAAATCAATGGGATAAAGATTCAATTCTGGTATACTCCTAAGCTACACTTTCAGGAAAGGCCCTTCTTGCCCTTTTTGCTAGAAAGATAGTCTAACCTCTTGGAATACAAAGCATATTTGGTTATTCATATTAGAATGGAAAACAGAAAAGGAGACAGATGGTGTTTTCTTCTAAAGTATATGCTAAACGTTTTAACTTTGTATAAACTGAGTTAACTGGCCACCAGGGGTTTTAAGAGTTTAAGTTGTTAGAACAGAATATTTTTAATCAGATTCTTAAGAATATGGATCTTTTGAGTCAGAATCTCTAGAGTAGTGCCCAGAATATATATTTTGAATGTGACTTGGGGTTTCACATTTGGACTCAATGATCTCGACTCTTACTTCCTTTGGGCTCTAGGATCCTGACCAAACACATCTGAGATTTGAATTATTCAGTCGGTGTGATCATTACAGACTGACCACATCAACAAAGCATTGGTTAGGATGAGACCAACCAAGTGGAATGGCAGTTTCATCTTCCTTTTTGCCTTTAATTTGAAAACCACTAACATCTATCATTGATGCTTTCAATAGCAGCTCTGGAAAACTGCATTAAATTTTATGAATCTCCAGTGAGAGGAGTTTAAAGAGCCTGTCAGTCTAGTATAAGTTTCATAAATCTTGAGCTATTAGCAACAAGTAAGCTAGAGAGTTTACATTGCGGTGGTAGTACAGTGGTTGATGAATGGAGTGTATGTACTTCTTCATACCTTGGATTCATAGGAAAGCCTTTCCATAGCTCCAAATTCATAGAACAGAAGCTTGTGGAATAATGAATATATTACATAACTATATATTTTCCTCTTTGTTTTTACATTAGTGAAGAGATGGCTCTTAAATATAACTATAGAATTCAGATAAATTTTGATGACAGTAAAAATGGACATAATCCCGAATGCTTACTCATGGGTGTACCATTAAAATAATCCAGAACCATAGAATCTCAGGGATGAAAGAGATCTTGAAGATTTCTTAACTTCAGCTTCTTAAGATTAGGCACTCAGGTGGTGCTTAGCAAGCAGTCCCCCAGCCTCCTCCAGGACAACACCTCTAGTCATTGGGACTCTGCCTATATCCCAGGTTAGCTTGTCCATCCCATCTTTGAATGACTTTTGTAGTTAAAGTACAGGATATACTGAGAATTGACCACAAACAGAATTGCGTGGGCAGAGCCAAGTTACTAAAGGGTGTTGAATCAAGGTGGGTGGTGCGTAGGCTTTGCTTTTCATACTCTTAGATACTTTCTGTACATGTTCCCTGAGTACAGGTACCTTTGTATAAGGAAGACAGGCAGCATGTCTTAGTTTTAAAACAGATCCTTTAGGCATCTTAAGGGCAACTTTATTCTCTTTGCCGGGCAGCTTGTTTGCCCTGACTTGTGACACATACCTTTTGGCTTGTGCTTTAGTTCCTCTTGCCAGAAAATCAATATAACATCAACAAACCTTTTCTAACAAAACAAATTAAATGTGCAACCCATGCCAGATGAACCAGTTAGTAGTTGAACTAAATTCAACTAAATTGGTAGGGTTGTTTGTTTTGTTTTGTTTTTTTAATTTTTGTCTCTGTTATCAAAAGTAAACAAATACAGTTAAATAAGAAAACATAAATCACTCAACCCATTACCCCAGAAAAAACCGTTGTTTGGTATTTCTAAGGCATTTCCTTCTAGGATAAGAAAATGTATAGGTTAGAGATGTAGTGTACACACACACACACACACACACACACACACACTTTTTTTTTAAAGATTGGTCACTTAGCATCATATAGACATACCTTATCTCCCTGAAAAGCTTGTTATGTCTAGCCGTGAAATGTAGCTACGGTTCATGTCAGAGAGGAAGATTTCCTTTTAATGTCCAGACTGTTTAAATTCCTACTCTGGACATAAAAGTCTGCCCTTTGTTCCATGATGCAAACAAGTAGAAGAACCTAAGAGATGAGTTGGAGTAAAGTACTCTCATGAAGAGGTGGCAAATTTATGGTAAGGCAGTTGGCTTATTCAGTAATAATATTCTTTATGCTGTAATTTTTTTTATTTCTGTTGGGTTATCAGGTGGAAAATGGTTGGTTTCTGATAACTTCCTGAATATCACCAGTGTAGTCTTTGATGACCGAGGGCTCTATACATGTTTCGTCACGTCTCCAATTCGTGCCTCCTACTCTGTCACCCTGCGTGTTATCTTCACCTCGGGAGACATGAGTGTCTACTACATGATTGTGTGCCTGATTGCCTTTACAATCACCCTCATCTTGAATGTCACACGACTCTGCATGATGAGCAGCCATCTTCGTAAGACCGAGAAGGCTATCAACGAATTCTTCAGGACTGAAGGGGCTGAGAAGCTTCAGAAGGCCTTTGAGATTGCAAAGCGCATCCCCATCATCACCTCAGCCAAGACTCTGGAGCTCGCCAAAGTTACACAGTTTAAGACCATGGAGTTTGCCCGTTATATTGAAGAACTGGCAAGAAGCGTCCCTCTCCCACCCCTTATTCTAAACTGTCGGGCCTTCGTTGAGGAGATGTTTGAGGCTGTGCGAATGGATGACCCTGATGACATGGGAGAAAGAATTAAAGAAAGACCTGCCTTGAATGCTCAAGGTGGCATCTATGTCATTAACCCAGAGATGGGCCGGAGTAATTCACCAGGAGGAGATTCGGATGATGGTTCTCTGAATGAACAAGGCCAGGAGATAGCAGTTCAGGTTTCTGTCCACCTTCAGTCGGAAACCAAAAGTATTGATACAGATTCTCAAGACAGCAATCATTTCAGCCCACCTGATGACATAGGATCTGCTGAATCAAACTCTTACTCCAAAGATGGGACATATGAAAGCCATCAGTTGTGAGCTCTGCCAGTACCTACAAAAAGAGCTTTCACAAAAGGAACCTGTTTCGTGCAGGAAATAACATCTTTACCAAAAGATAACTGGGGTTTCCCCCTCATTAATATTAAGCACATCAGAATGTGAATTATTGCCAAAATCTTTGTAAAAATTCAGTGTTTTTCATATCTGATATTTCTCAGTCATTTTCCTCGAGCTTGATTAAATGACATACATTAAGATTTAAAGACGCTTGAGAGAGAAACATAATGAACTAAGTACCACAGTAACAGTTCCATGGCTTCTCTTCTGGTCATGGTTCTTCCAGTGGTTAGGGCTGCCACTTACCCAGAGGCCTCAGTTTTCCCACGAGTAAGATAAGGGATTTGCATTAGATGATAAGTCATTTCTAGCCCTGTAACTTCTTACCTGTCCCCGTTAAACGCCAGAATCATCAGCATATCTTGAAGTAAACCCTTTCTTAGACTTTAAGTCCCTTTTTATGGAAAGGATCAAGCTGAGACTTTATTTTGTGATTTAGGTTCCCACACCAATGCCATAGTGCATAGAGGTATGGGTGATTTTCAGGTGTTTTGCCATGTGGCGTGTGCAATTATATGTGCTAGGGTGGGTCTCTTTAGTGTAACCAGTGTCTGTGTTGTTACACAGTTAATCAGGGAGCTAACTGCTCATTAATAAACTACTTTCCATGAGTAAATTGGTCCTTTTGGGGGATATATCATGTCTTTTTAACTTACTGAAGTACCATTTAGTTCATTGAACTGGCAGTGATTTCCCAACTGATCTCCAAAAGTGAGCAGTTTGTTCTTAAGGAATAATGTCTTCAGTGCTTCTAGAATAAGAAACAATGTCAAATCATATATCTATCTTTGGCAAATCGTGGATTTTTGACATTTCTGTTAATAGAATTTCTCAGGCTTTCCCTTTTTGAAAGTACTGGACTCCGTAAGAGGTTTCTGTGTTTGGGATCCCATTCCAGGGGGGAAACTCAGAGCTGGGTTCATCTTTAGACTTCTGTCAATACTCTTGGCCTCCTTGATCGTTAATATGGTGCTAAAGGCTACATGCCTCATTAACTGGTTTATTGTGTTTATATTTTGTTGTTAAGGTTTTTATTTCTGTGTACTTCAGATACAGAATTCTGAGCTAGGGCTGCTTTTGTGGTCTTTCTTAAAAGCACTAACCTGAACTGAGATTAGGTAATGGTGTGTGGTATATATGAATATATTAAATATGTAGGCATAGAGATAGGTACCAGTACATAGGTTTATATTCACACACAAATGTTCTAGATATAAAGAGGGAGAAAAATTATGGATGATGCCACCTGATTCAACTATGTATAATGAACACTTGAGACAGTATTTCTTGCCTGGCTGAGGCCTGATATATAATAGAATTGTAAATATTCTTCAGAATAATTTCTTAAGCTACAGGAAGCTTGGTGTCATATGATTTTTAAGAAGTTGGCAGTGGAGCTCCATTTGGTGCTTAACGTTTCTTCATTTGGCTTCTGATTATTGAAGCCTTACTTGAACTAGAGGTTCCTGAGGGAAATGCTCAGAAGTGGTTTTATGAGGATTATAATTTAAGGTTTCAAATGGAGGAAGGCAAGGAAATAGAGAATGTAACCAGGTAGAGCTCACACCTCCCTTTGTCCAGGCTTATCTCAAGTAATACATCTCTTCTGGAGAGCATGAATGAATCAGTGTGCAGTTTTATCAGATGGCATTATGGATAAAGATGATAATGCTGCCTTTTCTGTCTCTCAGGCTGTTTCCATGGAAACCTCCAGAGCCAAACAAAAGCTACCAATCATTCACCCAAAGCTTGCCTTGGCTCGTAGACCTGCGTGTCTTTGAGGAATAATGTTTTCATACGGTTAGCTATGAGAGCAAGGGCTCTTCATCATACCCTAGATTACAGAACACTTTTTCCCTTCCCAGGCTGTTTATCTTAAAAAATTAAAAATGCTAAAAATCTCTTATCTGAGGTGTGTTCCCTGACCATCCCTCAGATCTTTTTAGATAGTAGTTCCAACCCTGTCCCAGTGTAGTGAGTTCGGGGTCATTTCTTAGAATGTAGCTTCTCACATTAAAGAAAATGGATTTACCCCACATTCTCACAATGGACATGAGTGTTTGGAACCTTAGGTAAACATATTGAAAGGTCAGAGTTCTTGGAAATGAGACTTAGGAAAAATAGAAGAACTAATGAAAAAAATCTAAGCTTGCATGATACTGTGTAACTATAGGCTACTCCAGTGTGTCCTGGTTGAATTACTTCAGAAACATAATGGTGACTTAATTTGGAGGCCAAAATAACTGGATTATTTTGAATTTTCCAATTTATAGTGCCACTGATAAAGAATTACAATAGTCAAAATTTAATTGGAGATGGTGTTACTTTCTGAAACTAGTTTCCAAGAGGAAGAAAACCGCAATTATTATTTTCTGTATCTAATCAAATACTTTTCATATATAATTAATAGTTTCATGTTATCGTTTTTATAAAATCCTTAACCTTTTGAACTTAACCTACAGTCTAAAAGTCTTTTGACAATAACCGTGGTGTAATTAATCTTCTGTTTCACTGGATTTTATAGTTAGTAAAAATGCCTTTACTCAGCAAATGTGTTTCAATAGTCCTGTCATCTCATTTATAAATTTTGTATTGTAACTTAATGAGCCTTATTGTCCTTATGAAATGAAACGGTGGCTTTGTGAAATAAATTTACCAAAAATACATATGTAAACATTTTTATAGATTGCTTGCCAGCTGATACCAGGACAGGCATCTTTTGAGCTGATACCTGACTTGAGTTTTAGGTAGTTTGATAAGCCTATCCTCAAAGTCGCATCTGTTCTGATAGTTAAATTCTTGATTCAGGACCAGTGAGCATTTGTGTTTCTTCCAACTACCCCGGTATAAATACCTTAGAAGTTGCTGATCTGGAACAGTTGTGAGAAGGTTCCTGGCTTCTTCGCCTCACTTAACATGCATTTTGAAGTCAAAGCATGCTGCTTTCTGTTTGGTCCTCCAGCCTCGTGAACCCCTTGGTGCATTTCTCTCCACACCCTGCATGTAGTTTTACTCTAGATCAGACTCTGTCTCCCGGGTCCCAGAATAGCATGGGAGCATGGCATGCTTGTTTTCCAGAGCACGGCCGGTCATGGGTGCTAGCCCTGTCTCCACACACCAGCACTTACAACACAAGTATATGATATCTCCCGAGTCACCGGTAAGAGAACACAACCTTGTCTTATCTAGCCCAGGAATTTTGAAAATGCTCAGCTTTATACACAAACTCCTAGGTTCTCAACACATTTCATAAAAGTGAGTGTTATTTGGTATGGTTCAGGTGACATTTAAATGGTCACCATTCTAATGAACACTTTCATTATGATTTTGTCCTTTCTTTTAAAAAAAAGTCATGCTTGAATATATTTATCGAATGTTCAGTGGACTATTATTTCATTTGTCTGAAATCTTCTACTGAGTATATATTCATTTTTATGTGTGATGGAATTTTATGTTAACGATTTCAAACAGGAGTAAATTTGAATTCAACTTGGATTCTTCCATGGCTGCGCATTTTTATTTTGTAGATATTTAGTGAGCATCTGTATGTTTTTGATGCTATGGGCCGTACTGAGATGGATGTCTTGCCCACAGTTACCATGAGGAGGCAGTTAGCAGGCCCAAGTGCATCAGGTTTTCACTTCTGAGGTAGAGCATTCCTGGCAAAGGCCTAAAGAGGACTTAGCACATGTTTTGGAAAACACAATTAGTATATAAAGTCTGATGAGATTTGGCATGTAGGAGGGGTACCTGTGGTATGAGCAAAGGCCCGCAGTGCCATGGGAGTGAAGGGCGATGATGGAAAAGCACAGGAACTCAGGAGACAGGCAAAGGGAACAGGTAACGCTACAACTCATCACCTAAAAACCACGGATCTTTCATTCTTAGAATGAAAACCTAGTTTCTTTGTCCCTATGGCAAAAGATCACTGGACTTGGGAATCCCGATTCCACCACTAGCCGTGTATAAATGTGACTTGGCCTCTTTGGACTTGAGAATGGAGGTGATGATACCTACCTCACAAAATTAACATGGGCCTTCAACAAAGCAACACATCAGCAAACACTGTGCTAGCTGTAACATGCCAATAGAGGGTAAGCGATCAGTAATCGTGCATTCAGAGCATCAACTTTGCTAGCAGCCATGACTGGTTGTGTTTGGAGTCAACTAAAACTTCCTCCAGATCTCTCTCAGTTATAGTTACATTTGGCTGCATGCCACAGAAAACCAGTTGTGGTGGCTTACCTAAATAAGACATTTATTTTTCTCAAATAACAAGAAGTCCAGAGGAAGCCAGTCCCAGGCTGGTACAGGGCTCAAGTCCAGCATTAAGGACTCAGGCTGCTTCTAGATTCCTCTCCACCCTTAGGATGTGGCTTCATCCACATGGTCACAAAATGTCCTAGATTGGGTTCCTCCAGGAGTGCCTGTGACAAGGATTCATCTGTAAGTAGTTGATTTGGAAGGTGATCCCGAGATAGAGTAGGGAAGTGAAATGGAAAAGAAAACCAAATCCAGGGTGCATTAATGACTGGGTTACTGTTTTGGGCCCCTGCTGTTCATTCAGTCCCATTGGGGACCTCAGGGAGCTCTGTCTGTTCCCAGTATATGTAGCTCATGCCTCAAAGATCTCACCTGAAGGCCAAAGAGCTCAGATATTTATGCACCAACTCCCATCTGTCATTGAGGGCTGCCCCCAGGTTCACTAACTCTGGCACTTTCAACCTGCCACACATAGGCTAGCATGATCCTATAACCAACAAAAGCTCTAGGAGTTACAGGAGCTTTCAGGAGGGAAGGCTGTGTTGAACATAGGAATGATGAGTGTCGGGGTCATGGGCCAAACGCTGACAACACCCGCTACACTAGATAACTGCACCTTCAGCATCATGTCTACATTCCAGGCAGGAGGAAAGGTAGAGGGTCAAAGGGCAAAGACACACAGCAACTTTTATCAAGAAGAGAGCTTTCCTGAAGCCTCACCTGACTCCTGTCAGTCACTGCCAGAGCTGGATTACATAGCTACCTGCTGTCACTGTAAGAAAGCCCGGGAAGAGGAAATGTGTATTTTTTAACTGGGCATGTTGCCTTAAAGGGTTCTATTATGAAGGAAGTAGGGATAGAACATAAGTTGTAGGCAACTGGTAATATGCAACAAGGTCATCCTCACATGAGTTAACAGGAGCAAAATAGGGTTCTGTAGGGGATAAAGTTGCAATCCATATTCCTTGAAGATATTCACATGCATCAACAAAACAAGAATCAGAAACAAATCTTAAGTCTTAATCTTCAAGCCATCACTTACATTGTCACGTTGTCTCCAATACAGAGGGCTCAAATAGATAATAGGACTCTCCTGGGGCATCATTGTCTTATCTTAATCTAGTTCATTAACAGATGCGGACTGACCACCTACTATATGCCAGGTGCTCCCATGGGCCAGGGACTCCACAGTGGTAGTAACTGGCGGGAGGTATCTTTAATCAGGGCCAGAGACCCCTCTCTAAAGCAGACTGAGACCCAACTTATGAGGGCATGGACATTCAAAGGTTAGAGGAAGGGGCATTCCAGGCAAAGGAATGAGCAGTGACAAAGCTCCTAAGGATCAAGTTCGGCCTGTCAGAGAGAAAGAGTAGAAATAGGCCTGCATGGCTGGTGAGGTGAGAAGGAGAAGCAGGCAGGGACCAGAAATATGGTTAAAAGACTTCAAACCTGGGGCACCTGGGTGGCTCAGTGGGTTAAGCCTCTGCCTTCAGCTCAGGTCATGATCTCGGGGTCCTGGGATTAAGCCCTACATCGGCCTCTCTGCCCAGTAGGAGTCTGCTTCCCTCTCTCTCTCTGCCTGTCTTTCTGCCTACTTGTGATCTCTCTCTCTCTCTGTCAAATAAATTAAAAAAAAAAAAAAAAGACTTCAAAGCTTGTTTTGGCTGGCCCCAGAAATGCATTTTTTTAATGAAGAAATGCTAAAAGTACCTAATTTGGAAGAGGGGATTTACATATTTAGGGAGGAAAGTTTGATCATTCAATAGCACTATTTTGTCCTGAAGTCTTCTGCAGCTAAAGAAACAATTGTGCTAATTTCCTTTAAGGAATTAAACTCCTTCAGAGTTTCTTAAATTCCAATCATGTTCTTGAGTTTTCATGTTTTTGCTGGAACCTATTGATTAGGAAATATATATGTAAATATACATATGTCCCTCCATCTGCCTGGAAGATCTGCGGCTACGCCAGTGTGCTTATTCTTCCCAACAGTTGGAAACTCTGCTTTGCCTCCTGCTCAGTTGTGCAAAAGGGAGGACTCGCGTGCCCTGAGTGGTGATAAATCAGCCTCCTTCCGATAGAAGAGCCACCCCCTGGGAAATAGTTTGTCCCTAAGCAGAAGGGAAGTTCATCAGTAGAAACTCTCTCTGTGCAGTAGTTTTGCCATGTGAATTTCATTGCTCTTTCAGAAACCGCCGGCAGACAGTTGGACCATGCCTGAGGCTACTCCACTCAGCCCCCTTGACCCCTTGAGCACCACAGGCCATGCCTTTTCAATTTTTCAGCCAATATTTCTTGCACACAAACTAGGGATGCTACCACAAGCAAAATCAGAGGTGATCTCCGCTCTTGGGAACTCACAGCCTATGGGGAGACAGAGCCTATTCAGATAGTTACATAGAAGGTATATAATTAAAAACTGAGACGTGCGCTGGAAAATGATTCAGTGAGAGCCAAGAACAAAGAAGCCTAATCTCATCAGAGGCTAGGGAAGAATTCACTGAAGAAGGAACACTTGAAGCAATAGGCACAGCTTGAGGGCGTATTATGTTCCTATCCCTGAGCAAGGAACTATGGATTTAAGTCATGGATTGCACTTAGAAGGAATTTGTAGATCCGTGGAAAAGGTAAGATGTTTCTGCAGTAAGCCACCTGAAAGTGCTAAATAGATTAGCACTAGATAGTAAGTGCAGAAGAGCTAAAGATGAAAAGTCAGTGGTAGCAGAGGATAGGCAATATTTGTGGTTGGGGGGAGATTTGAGCTAGACACAGAAGGGCGAAGAAGTCATGGATGCGAAAGACGTGGGTTAATCTGATCACGGAACTCGGGAATCGTTGAAGGTGTCCTAGGAATGAAGCAGAAAACACATCCAATTTCTTGACCCTCCAGGATCTGCTCAGCATCTGTCTTCCCAAGTTTATCATTTGAGGACCCTTTCACCCCCTTAGAAATACACTAACATAGCCTTCCTTTAATGTTATAGTTATTCTTTCCTTGCCAGCTTGTGACCAGGTTGAGAGATGGCATCATGCTTTAGTCACCTATCTTCATGGCCCCTAGGGTAACACGTTTCATATAGAAGAGACAGTAAATGTTTGTTTGATTTAATGCAATTGGAGGGGTGAAACTCTCATGTTATGGTATACGACCATGACCATCGGTCAGTTTGGGACTTAAGGTTGAGGGCTTGTGGGGGTGTGCCTGCCCTTTCTCCAACAGCACTCTCTTCTTTGGTGGCATCACGCTCTTTCAAAGTTTTAAATGCCATTTTCACACTGGTGACTCCCAAATGGATATCTTTGGCTCTAAATGCTCTCTTCCAGACTCATGGATCTAACACCTCCCTACTTTGCATCTCCACTTGGCTGGGCATCTCTAAAAGACATCTCAAAATTAATAAACCCAAAACAGAATTTTTGATTCCCTGCCCTAATACCAAAAGAATACATCAGTGTCTACCTGCACCATCTTCTCTCAGCCAATGGCACCACCTTCTACTCATTTGCTCAAGCCAAAAACCTGTGTCATGCTTGAGTCAATTTGCCTTACTCTTCCTATCTAGTAGATCAGCGCTTTATATTGTCTCACTTCAATATATCGGTATCTAATTCACCCACTACTCTCTCCTTCCATTGACACCATCCCAGTCTGAGAGACCATCACCTCTTGCCCATACTACATGAGGCCCCTCTGAGCTCCCTGCTTCCATGCTTCTTCCCAGGTCATCCATTCTCCACACTACAACAAGTGTAGGAGGTAGACCCTTCCTGTGTGTCTGAGCTCCTCACCTGCTCCTCCAACTCACTCATTACCCCCTAGTCATCCTGTGCTCCTTGCTGTTCCTCAAACACAACAAGCTTGCTCCCACCTCAGAAACCTCTGGTCTCGTTCCCTCTGCATACAGTGATCTTCCCCAAGATGGGCCCTTCACTGGCTTCTTCCTAGTATGCAGATCTTAGCTCATTTGTCCCCATTCCCAAGAGGCCTCCCTGACCACACCACAGAAGGTCCACCCAGGGCTGGAGTTAGAGTTGGGGCTACACAACTCCCTTTTATTATCATCACAGTTTTGGTCACTGTCTGCCTTAGTCCATTTGGGCTGCTAGAACAGAATACCACAGACTGAGTAGATTAAACAACACACATTTCTTTCTCACAGGGAGGCTGGGAAATCTGAGGTCAAGGTGCCAACAGACTGGGTTTCCAGTGAGAACCCATTTCCTGGCTCACAGAGGGCTGTCTTCTCTCTGTGTCCTCACAAGGTGGAAAGGGGTGAGGGAGCTCTCCAGGGCCTCTCCTATAAGGGTACAAATTCTATTCATGTGGGCTCCACACTCATGACCTAATCACCTCCCCAAATCTATGCCTTCTAATACCATCACACTAAGGGGTAGGTTTTACCATATGAATTTGTGGGGATACAAATATTCAGTCTACAACACTATTTGATATTAATTTTTTATGTCTTTGTTTACTTGTCAATCCAATTTCCCTCAGCTAGAGGATCAGTTACATGAAAACAGGGACCTAATCTATCTTGTTTCCTATTTTATTTCTAGCAACTAAAACAGAGCTTGGCACCAAGGTTGGCAGTCTCTAAACATTTGTTGCATGATCGATAAAGATGGGTGGGTGAATACTGAATAATTGTGTGAACTTAAATCATTTAGCATCTTTGCCTCAACTTACCTCCTTCCTGGATGTAGGTTGAAGGTATTATATTCCTGTGTCTCCTGAAACACAAAGGTGGTAGCTGAGATAAATGGGAAGGCTGAAGGCTTTACCACTTATTATGAGAAAATTATTGAAGTGTATGGGCAAGGAGCCATTTGAAAGTGGCAATGACAGCCTAATGGAGAAAGAAATTCATTTGTTTTATTACCCATGAACCTCCTGGGGACTGTGTAAGATGGGGGAAAATGAAATGTACCCATTCGTAATATAAAAATTCATAAATACAGCTTACATTAATTCGAAGTAGAGTAATACTTTGTTTATCTGGCATCAATAGGTATTTTGCTAAGTGTTTTTTGTTTTTTTAGATAGTTAATGTTCCCATTGTAAGTAGACTTTTTTCAATCTGACTTTTTTTTTTTTAAAGATTTTATTTATTTATTTCACAGAGAGAGAGAGATCATAAGCAGGCAGAGAGGCAGGCAGAGGGAGAGGGGGAAGCAGGCTCCCCGCTGAGCAGAGAGCCCAGGACCCTGGGATCATGACCTGAGCCAAAAGCAGAGGCTTTAACCCACTGAGCCACCCAGGCGCCCCTCACTCTGACTCTTTTAATGGAAATAGTTTTCAAATGAATTTCAGTGCCACTTTCTCAGCACACTAAACAAAGCCTTTTTTGCCACTAACTTGGGGACATCATTATAACCTTATATTATTATATTTGGGTATCAAATAGTGCCATACTCTGAAATCGCAGAAATGTAGAACTATTATGCTTTCTGGGGCCTCTAGTTTTTCTCTTCTCTCGTTGACTTTAACAAGTAGGGTAATTAGCACCAGCAGCAGACTGGTTAGTGAGGACCCTACCCAGAGTGATAAGCAAGAGGAATGTGGTCCCCGCGTTCCTGGAGCCACAGTCTGCCAGGGAAAAGTACAGTGAACAAGTAAGGACGACAAGAATCTCAAAGGCCTTCCCTGGTGCTTGGGAAAGGCCTCCCCAAAGAGATGGCCTTTTAGCTGACTCTTATAAACAAGTCACCCAGGGGAAGTGTGCTGCCAGAAGATGGGGAAGCTTGTGTAGGGACTGTGAACCCCGAGAGCCAAGGTGCATTGGAGCAGAGGAAAGTCGACCAACACGGCTCCTGAGAGTGGCAGGGTCAGAGGGGCCAGAGTGTGGGCCCCGCCTCCCCGAGGGCCAGGCTAGGGATTTGAGTCTTCATTCTAAAAACAACTGAAGTGCTTTTAAAGAGAGGAGTAGCACGGTCAGCATTATACCTCAAGGTGTGTATTATAAGAAAATTAAGCACCCACTAAACTCATGTGTGCTTTCACGCGTGTTTTTGGTTCAGACGAAGTTAAAATAGGTGTACCGCAGTTCGTCCGCCCTCCACAAACTGTGGAGTTGACAGATGGTGTTCAGGGTCACAGACATGGCGCAAAATTCGAGAAGTAGGTATTCAGGCTTGGAAAATGCAGGTTTCAGAAAGGAACCTCATTCCTGGAGGCCTGTTGCAGTATTGTTCATGTTAAGAGTCCAGTTTAATTCAGTTCGACGTCATCCGAACCTTCTGTTATAAGGAGAGGTTTGTTAGGATGAGTGAACATGCGCTGGCCTCGGGCAAGTCTCTCCCCCTCTGGGCCTCAGTTTTCTCTCCTCAGAATAAGATACCTAAGGGGCACCCCCACTCTCAGCAATGCTGAGAGGTAGCCAGCTTGGAGGCAGGAGGCTCAAAGGAGTTCCCGCCACCTATTGACCAAGTAACCGTAAGTAACTTCTTTGAACACAACTTTACCTGTTTGTGAAAATCCTACCTCAGGGGCGCCTGGGTGGCTCAGTCGTTAAGCATCTGCCTTCAGTTCAGGTCCTGATCCCACGGTTCTGGGATGGAGTCCCACTTCATGTCAGGCTCCTAGCTCAGCAGGAAGCCTCCTTCTCCCTCTCCCATTCCCCATGCTTGTGTTCTCTTTCTCACTGTCTCTCTCTTTCTCTGTGTGTCAAATAAATAAATAAAATCTTAAAAAAGAAAAAGAAAAGAAGAGAAAACCCTACCTCACTGGAGTGTTATGAGGGCTAAAACAGCTGGCATAGAGAAAGCAGTCGGGAAATACTAAGATCACTCTGTAACCGTATAGCGTAATATCTGACGGCTAACGCATTAGCCCAATGAAACAGGACAAAGAATTTGGAAGTGAATGTTTCCTCCAGGAAAAAAAGAGACCCCTTATGAATTAAGAACCCATGTTGCATATTATATTTTTCTGTATTCTTTTGGGACTTGGTAACATTTTGGAAAGCATCTTGCACCATCCATCTGTCCAACATTTGTGCTCTGGAATATCTTTCCTCTAACAGCTTGGCCAACTCTGTTCTGCATGTGTTCACTGCTGCTATCCCTGGTCTATCTATTCTGAGCATGTTATTAACCTGGGCTTTGCATGTATCAGTATAAATTCTGCTAAGAGCCAATGTTGTCTTAATTTCTGAGCACCCATGTGGAAATATGTTTGCATGATTTCTTTGTGCTCTCTTTGCCGTCCCCAAGGATGTTAATAACAAGTCACACACCCTCTATTTTTCTTATTATTTTTAAGTAACTGGGTTTTAAATGATAAGTTGAATGCAAGCATATTATTTTAAAATATGAACAGTATAGAAGGTTTTTAGGTTAAAAAAAAAATCTTTTCTTTGTTTCCCACAGCATGCTTCCTGGTTGTACTCCCTGTATATTAGTAGTAATTTACATCTTCTTCCAGAAATGTTCTCTCTTCCTCCCTCTCTTTCTCTGTATATTCTACATAATTGTCTTCAGTTTACACAAATAATATTATACTCTCCTTCTTTCCCACCTTCCTTCCTATATGTATCTTCTATCACTGTGTTTATTTTACCCAAGTGGAACCATACACAAATGGAACTTTTCAGACCCTGTATCTTTAACATTCTCCTGTAGGAATACCTATCAATCTGCCTCGTTCTTTTGAGTGGCTTTCTGGCATTCCGTTAATGGAACGTACCCTTTAACCAACTCCTGCTGATGGGCATTTTAGATGTGTCCAATCTTTTGCTCTTATAGACATTTCTGTAAAAAATATCTCTGGGCATATATCTTTGCACACTTGAGGGACTTTATCTGTAAAATAAGTTCTTAGAAGTTTTAAAACCCAGCATAGCATCCTCCAATATGTTCACAAAACCATAAGCTTGTCACTGCTAATATCAGGCCTCCAAAAAGAGCTCCTTCCATGGAGTGGCTATCTTATTGGACAACATAGGTACAATCAATACCTTGAAAGGTATCATTAATCTTTATTGTAAGATAGGTGATAACATAGAGAAGTCCTTAACAAATCTCCAGCACCCCATAGTTACCTGATAGATGGTGGCTATCAGTCATGTTGCCTTTATCCTTGTGAACAACCAGTCAAGAATTTATCCCCAAGGCCTGAGGCCGAATGTAACTAGAGTCAGTGGGTTGGCACAATATTAGGAAACTTTAGGTGGCATTGTTTTCAGGCCTTTATTTAAGAGGAATGCCTGGTGGGATAGGAAAGTCCTTTTTAGGTAGTAAAGGAAAACCTATAAAGCATTATGCTTCCATATTAGAAATTTTCTCTGGCTAATTCTCCAGGAAGCCTTGACATTTTCAACAACAAAAATCAATCCATCACAGGTAGGTGTTAATCTCAACATTGGGAGAAAAGGAATTGCCAATTTAGTAAAAGCAGTGTTGGTTTCAAACTTGGCAAGTCATGAGAACATGATTTGAAGGAACCCTGAGCCAGAGACTCATTCATTCACTCAACAAAAAAACATTTGTACCCTATTAGGTACCAGGCAGGGCTCCAGGTTCCAGAGGGTACAATGTGAACCAAACATATACAGAGGCCTGCAATTAGAGAGCCATGGGATCTTGGAGAAACCTCTTGCCCTTCTTGGACTTTACCTTGCACATCTTTAAAGTAAGCTGCCTGACCTGCATTACCTCACTGGCCTACTGTCGTGTCCCAACCAGTGGGCACTGAATTAGTTTCCTTGGGCTACTAGAACAAATTGCCCCAAATGTGGTGGCTGTAACACAAGAGGGATTTATTCCCTCACAGTTTCAGAAGCTAGGAGTCTGAAATCAGAGGGTCAGCAAGGCCACACTCTCAAGGCTTCTCAGGAGGATCCGTCCTCGCCTCTTCTAGGCTTTTGGTCTTGCCAGCAATCCTTGGTATTCCTGGGCTCGTAGCTGTATCACTCAAATCTCGGACTCCATGCCCACGTGGCATTCTCCCTGAGGGTCTGTTGAGCTATTTTCTGTTTCTGCTGAGGATACAAACTGTTACAGCAGTGGCCGTTAGCAGACACTGGCCTGGACAGGTCAGGCAGCCTGCAGGGCTGTGCAGAGAGGGGCCCTCCATGAGGAAGGGGCTGGGAGTACAGCTGAGCATCAATGCTGGCGCTGAAGCAAGGGAGCGCGTTTAATGGAATCAAAGCGACTGTGCCTTGCAGACAGGGACCCTAGGACTAGCACTACCAGACTGAACACTGGGATGTCCCGGGCAGTAAACAGGTCCATGCAACAGCATTGCTGTGCTGGGGGTGACAGAGTAAAGAGTAAGCCATCCAGAAGCTTCTCTCAGTTAAAACAGGGAAACTTGATAGCAGCGCTTTCCTCGTGTTGACTTTTAATTGAATGTTGGTTTCTTTGGGACAGTTTTGAGTCATTTTGTCTCTTCTAGCTGAACACCAAAATCCAAGCCTTTGGAAGGGTGTCCCACAGGCAGGGAGCCTGGCATCTAGGCTTTAGAGCAGGGGTCAAAGGCTCGAGCCCTGAAAGTGACTCCAGGATGCAACCTCTGCTCTCCCATCGCACTGGCTCTGTGTCTTTGGGAACATTAGTTCATTCCTCAGCACTCAAGCTCTGTTGTCTATAAACCGAGGTTAATAATAGAACCTCCTCTAGGATTATGGAGAAGAGGAAACGTTGTAAGGAAAATAATTCATGTGCAACATTAAACATGGTGCCAAGAGCATAAAAATGTGCTTAATAAATATTTGTTGTTATAAAAATGTCTATTAATTTCTCCCTGTGCTGAAAGATCTTTCCTAACAAAGGTGGAAACATGTTGTTATTTCTCTCATATTCAAAGAGGGGAGGGGCTTTCTTGACCCTGTACTCCTCAATGCCCTCCCTTTACAGCAACATCTTACAAAAGACTTATTTATCCTTTGTGTTTGCAGCTCCTCTCTTCCCATTCTACAAAGAGGCCTTCACCCTTGCCCAGCCCCTCCACTGACATTGTCCCCAGTCCCTGTGGCCCCCATGACCTAGAGGCTGCTACGTCCGGCAGTCTTCATGCTGCATGACAGGTCAGCCGCTCGTGACCATGGACCATTCTCTGAGCCCTCTTGAAGTAGTTTCTCACTTGGGTTCCTGGGACACCGCTGGCCCTTGGTTCTCTCCCTACTTCCCTCCTTCCTACATCAAAGTGCCCCTAAGGCTTCCTCAGCCTTCTCTTTCCTTACCTATATTCCCTCCCTAAGTATCGTCCTGTATGACTTTCAACATCATCTCACTGATAAGGCACAAACCTGGACGTCCAGCCTGGCCATCTCCGCAGAGCCTATTTGGCATCTCCATTTGGCTCTCAAATAGATATGTCGAACTTAATATGTTCGAAGTCAAACTCCTGATTGCCCTGCCTGGGGAGACCTGTCCCTCCTGCAGTTCTTCCCCCACGGTATCACATGGAAACCACATCATTTCACCTGCTCAAGGGAAAAACCTGGAGTCATCCTAACTTTTCACATTCTCTTATACCCTCCATCGAACCCCTCAGAAAACCCTGGCATTACGACCTTCAGAGTATATCCAGGATCGGACCACTTCTCCCCACCTCTGCTCCTGCCACTCCCATCGAAGCTGTTACAGCAGTAGCCTCCCCACTGAGCTCCCTGCTTCCTCCCTTGACCCCCTTCAGCCCATTCTCCAGCCCGGAGCCAGTGACCTCACGCTTGGATGCCCCTTAGAATTACCTGGAGAGTTTTAAAAATTTCATTGCCGAGCCCCAATCCGACTCATTAAACTGGAATCTCAACCACATTTTTGTTAAAGTCGTATCATGGCACACCCCCACCCCAAACTTCTGACAGCTTCTCATCTCCATAAAAGTCAAAGTTTTCAACTCTGACAAAGCCATGGCCTCTAAGGCCCCAAATCAGTGGTTTTCAGACCGCAGCCGCCACGCCTCAACAGGAGGACTTGCTGGAGCCCAGTCATCGAGCTCTGTGCTCAAAAGGTCTGGGGTCCTCCCCGGAAATTTGCATTTGGAACCAGCTCCCACATGACACTAAAACGAGGCTGAGGACCCAGGCCCTACGCCGCCTGGCCCCACAGCTTCTCAGACAGCATCTCCTGCTGCTCTTCTTGCAGCCCAACTGGCCTCCTTGTCCCTGAAACAAGCTGGTGATCCTTCACTTGGAGGACTTTCATTCCTGCCCTTCCACCCAGCCAGATGCCCCTCCCCATCGCTCTCAGGTCCTTCTTAGAGGTCACCTCATCGCTGAGGCTTTCCTGACCACCTTATCAAAAAGTGTTACACTCCTGGGGCACCTGGGTGGCTCAGTGGGTTAAAGCCTCCGCCTTCGGTTCAGGTCATGATCCCGGTGTCCTGGGATCGAGCCCCACATCGGGCTCTCTGCTCTGCAGGGAGCCTGTTTCCGCCTCTCTGTCTGCCTCTCTGCCTACTTGTGATCTCTGTCTGTCAAATAAATAAATAAAATCTTAAAAAAAAAAAAAAGAATACCCAATTAGTCAACAAACATTCATTTAAAAATTAAAAAAAAAAGTGTTACCCTCCGCCCTGTCATGACCCGACCCCTCTTCCCTGCTTTATTTTTCCACAGTTCTGAACATCCAGCATCTGTCTGCTCATACATGTGTGTGTATTTTCTGCCTCCCAGCACGTGTATTAAAGTGTAATGACTGAAAGTGTTTTGTTTTGTTCACTGGTGTGTCCACTCTGTCTAGAACCATGGCTGGCACACAGTAGGTCTCAAAGATGAACAGAAAGACGGAAGAAAACAGAAACAGCGGGAAACCAGACGAAAGTGCCTGTAGTTCTGGTGATGGACACAAGAGGCCGCTGTTGGGTCACAGAATGGACAGGCCTGAAGCTGCCCATCCTCCCACAGCCCACCCGTCTAATATAGAGTCCTAAATGGGAAATAGCAGAAAGCACCAGGGTAGCCAAGCACACCCAGCTGAGATGTCACAAGTTATTAACTCCTAAAGCCTTGTGGCCAACACCAAACTAAGCGGCTCTTGGAGATCAGCTGCAACCCAAACCCCGGAAGCTTTGGGAAGGGAACACAACAGGGTGGGTGCATTTCCACAAGTCCCCAGTGGAGGTTGATAGCTACAAGCTCCTGGGGAAAAGCCGAGGGGAAGGACTTGGACTGATGCAGGTAGACACAACCCAGGGTCGGAATTAGGTCGAGTGGGTAGTCACTCCAAGTCCAAGTCCAGAAACCAAATTTCCAAGAATTCCAGCAGGCTAGGTGAAGCTCTTAGCTTGAATACATCCCTTTCTCCATCTGGAATGTTCCAAGGCCTGCTCTCTCCCCTTTCGTCATTAAGGTAGCCATCTATCGGTCCACGTACAGAGACACCTGAAGGGTCCAAGAAAAGCTATTTTCATTCTCTGTGACACATGAGATGAACACTCTAGGTTTGGGAATTAAGAACAAATCCAAAAGGGGTCTTCTATCCCACCTCCAACTGTGGCCACTCCTCTTATCTGTCCAGAGGGGTCAGCACATCCATGTTCCCTACCTCACCTCTTGGGTGAGTCATGCGGAAGAAATCTAGTGAAAGCTCCTGGTGAACCAGCCCCATGTCAGGTCGGGTTTTCTGGTGATGGTGGGATTGACTTCTTAGCTTTCACAAATGACCCTTGAAAACTGCAGAGATTTATCAGAATTCCCCCTTCCACCCCACTTCTCACCCCCCCCCCATGTAGAAGTCAGGGGAGCCACCATTTGATTTTCATACTATATAAGAATAATGTGAATTATAATAATGGCTACAAGGAATGGAGCCTTCACTATGGGCCTGTAAACCCATTTCATACTTGAAATGAAAGTTCATTTCATCCTCACAACACATCTGTGAGATCAGGACTATTCTGATCCCACCGGGCACAGGTAAGGAAGCTAAGGCTCAGAGAGGTTAAATAACTTGCCCCAAGTACAGGCTAATAAATGACATTGGGACCCCAGCAGGCTGCTCCCTTCCCCCTCTTCCTGTACCAAAACTTGTTGAGTGAGCTAGAGGGATCATGAAATCTGGCTCCTTCATAAAACGGTAGCACAATGTTGGGGCCCAGCCTTGGGTCGTAAGGTCACTCAGACCTGGTGTGCATCCCAGCTCTTCTACCTCTGAGCTGTATAAACTTGGGCAAATGAGTTCCCCTCTCTAAGCTGTTGTCTCTCGCTGTGTAAAATGAAGATACAATCTCCCTGGTAGGGTTGTTGTGAGCGCTAAATGAGATAATAAAGCACAGAGCCAGCTCCTGTCCGAGGAGATGTCCTTTTCATATTAATAGTCCGCCCCTGATTCCTCATTAAAGATGACAAAAACCCAGAGCACCAAGAAGCTAAATCTTAGCTGATATTACCGAACGTGTCCTCTTAGATGTTGTGGTCAGTCCTTTGGCCATCTCCAGGTAAGATTTTTATCTTTGCTGCCATTTGGTAGTCAAAGATCTCAACTATTTTCCTCACTTCTCTCTTAGACAATTTCTGATCCACACCCCAAGGTAGGACCCTCACTCCCCTCTTGCTGGCCCTTCTTTCCTGTCCCCTCTTCAGAGATCAAAAAGAAGAAATGGGACTAAAAGAGGTGAAAAGCCCCCTTGATCACCAAGAGAATGAAGGCAAGAAGGAGCTTTGTGGTTGGGGGAGGCCATTGGCTTGGGCCACACCTACACTCCAGGCAAGAGCCTTTTAGCTCCAAGCCACTGACTTAGGCACAGGGAGATGCACTTAGTGATGCAGTCTAGAACCTCATCTGGTAGGAGAGCTGAAGAAGACTTCAGAGATTATTCATTTTCAGCCAAGATTCATGCTTGGTCAATGAGGCGTCCCAGGGTGATTAACTCACCTGGAGTCTCACGTGAGCAGAGCCGCCCAGCACCCCAGGCTCCTCAGCCTCTTTGCCTTGTCCCACTTTGACTCCCATGTCCTCATCATTCTCTGCAGGGTGGCAGCCCTGGAGCTTGGCATGGTAAAGGCAGCAGAGGTGGGCTTGACCCTCCTAGTGCCATCTTCTCAGCACGTAGGCCCCAAAGCCTTTCTCACTGCCTCCTGGCTGCCAGGAACCCCATGCTAAGGTAACCTCCTCAGGCAAAAACCCATGTCCTGAAGCTTCCCCTCTGCCCATTTCTCTGTCAAAACTTACCTTTCCTACCTCTCAGCCATCTGTCAAATTCAGAAGGAAATCTGATGTGTGCTAAGTTCCCCATGTTTATAACTGAAAATGAATTCAAACAGTTCTAGGGTTGTTTATTTTTAAAAACAGTGTCCTAGAGGAATGAAACTTTTATGCAAAGAGATAAGGGCCTTATGGCAGAATTCTGGGAATTCTGATGAGACAATTCTCCCCAGCACTGCCCCAACCTGATAATAGCCTTGAGTCACAGGTACGTGCAGTTTCAAGCCTAATAATGGTCTGGTCTCTTTTCTGGATCTAAGAAATGCCTTGGTCTTCTTATCGTACCAAATCTGAAGTCACTTATCTTCATTGCCTTGGACTGCTCTTTTAATCCATCTCTCCTTCTCATCCTGCGCCTACAGTCAGAGTGTGAAGGGAAGCAGGGGGGAGGTGGCAGCCGCTCATTGATGTTTCTTGTCGCAACCCCAGAGGCAATTAAACTCACCCTTCTTCAAAATCTCAAGTACCCAATCCTAAATGCCTCACTTCCACAGGACTTTGCCCCTTTCCTAAAATGCTTCCCGAGATCAATGTACGTGTTAATTGTTAATAAAAACGGTGGTGCTGTCAGCTGCGGTAGGTTCTTCCTGGCACAATGATTCGTGGTGGTCCTGAGGGATGGGGAGGACCCGGGAGTCGAGAGCTGGGATGACCACACATCGCCGTGTCTGCCTCTGTCCTGGCATTAACGGCGACTCTCACTCTCAGAAGTGTTGTGGGTCAGTGGCGCCTGGGTGGCTCAGGCCATGAAGCCTCTGATTCTTGATCTCAGCTCCGATCTTGATCTCCTGGTGTGAATTCAGACCCCCATGTTGGGCTCCATGCTGGTTATGGAGCCTACTTAAAAAAAAAAAAAAAAAAGATGCTTTGGGCTGAACAATAAACCCTATTAAGAGTGTGGGCTTGGGAGTGAGTTTGACCTGGATTCAAACCACAGCCTGTTTCTTAGCAGCTGAGTGACTTTGGGCAAGTTACTTAAGGTCTAGGAGCATCAGTTTCCACATGTGCTGAAGGAGGATACTGTTAGCCCCCAGTGCATACGGTTCTTTGGGAGGACTGGTGTGGCACAGTGCCATGCACATCGATATTGCAACATGCATTAACTCTGTTTCTAGGATTCTAGGACATCCATGTGCAGCCTCCTCATTTGTGGACCCCTTTCAGGAGCCTTTTTTTTTTCTTCTTCTTCTTCTTTTTATTCAGGAGTCTTTTGCCCTGAAACAACTTGCAACTGGACAAACTAGCACTCAAATCTCAGCAGCACTATTTCCAGCTCTGTGACCTGGGGCGATTCAAATGAGCTCTTCGAGCCTCACTAACACATCAGTGCCACAGGGATAAAAATCTCAGCATTGTTGTAAGGAGAAAATGAGATAAAGATATTGGAAAGCACTGTGCCCTGTGTATGAACTCAATAAATGTTGCTTCTTATTACACTGGGGGCCAATGAGGCACAAAGAGGTGGGAAGACCTGCCCAGGTACAGGGCGAGGGTTCACCAGTGAAAGAGCAGGTCAGCCCGATACACTTTCCACCTTCTCTTGCTGTCTCTGAGGGCTCGACTCTCCTTCCTCCTCGGGTCTCAACTGCCCCAGCCATCAGCCTCATTTCCAACTTGGTATCAATCCTTCTCAAGCCTTTCCCTCCTTTATCGGGGAGATTAGAAATAGGAAAAGAAAATGTTAGGATGACCCACAGCTCGTCCTGGGGTTTGTAGATTAGAACCTCATTTCAGGTTTGTGGAACTGATGTCCATTGGTTGGCTGCGTGACATTGAGCAAATTACTGCCCCCTGCTGAGCGGCAATGTCCTCAAGTGCAGAAAGAAAATGACCTCCTGGCAGGGTGACTGGCAAACCTAAGTCATTCTTTTTTTTTTTTTTTTTAAGATTTTATTTATTTATTTGACACACAGAGATCACAAGCAGGCAGAGAGGCAGGCAGAGAGAGGGGAGGAAGCAGGCTCCCCGCTGAGCACAGAGCCTGATGCGGGGCTTGATCCCAGGACCCTGGGATCATGACCTGAGCCAAAGGCAGAGGCTTTACCCCATCGAGCCACATAGGCGCCCCAAACCCAAGTCATTCTGACGCCCACCCAAGCCCACGCTTTTAACTTTGACTCCACCTCAAGTTTGGGAGCTATGCAGTCCCATGGCCATTTGGGTGGTAGGTAGTTAGAAGAAAGGCTAAATTTAAGATGCATAAAAGTGACTTCCACAGTTTGGGGTTTGGGCTAAGGTGTGAGATGTGATGCTACCTCACGTGGATCCATGTTTTATTCAAAATCATCCACAAAGCATTTGGCCTGTTTTTGCTTTCCATACCTGGAAGCCTCCAGCACAAACTAGAGTCTGCCGGCCAAATCCGGCCTGCTGCCTATTTTTACACCGGGTTTCGTTGGAGCATGGCTGTGCTCCTTTATGGATGTGCTGCCTATGGTCACTTTCTCAACAGCAGGGCAAAGTTGAGTAATTGCAACAGAGGCCACAGAGACCCCAAAGGATAAAATATTTTCTTTGTGATCCTTCCAATAGAGTCTGCAATCCTCCTGAAGAGTAAACGCCATGTCAGTTTTAATGGCAATAATTATAATGGTACCTGTTACCGTCATGCACTTGCTCTGTGCCAAGTACCGTTCTAAGGACCTTGAACGTATGATCTAATTTAATGCTTCCAACAACCCCACGGTCCACACACACTGTTATTCCCATTTGATGAGCGAGCAAAGTGAAGCAGAAGGAGGTTAAGTAACTTGCTCAAGGCTGTGTAGCTGGAAAATGGCACAGGCGGGATTCGAACCCACCTAGTGGTAAGTATTAGGCCTCCTTAGTAACTTGCACACCTATTTTTCTTTCCCGATCACCTGAGCCACTCGCGATAGGAGAGACGTTACGTGCGTGGTCCACAAGCACATTTAAAAACATCCTTTCCCGTGGTAAGAAAGCTCTTCCCTTTGAAATTCTCATTAACATTATGACTCTCCCATTGAACCGTGACAGTGGGTGGTCTCTTCGCATACCTTCGCTAGAATGTGACTGCATTGCTTCGTTGCATAGCATTTATTTTCACGGTTGCCTTCTATTTGTGGCCAACGATCCTCGCTCTCCCTTTACAGCAGCTTCCTTTCAAAATAAATTTGTTTAGGAATAAAAAATAGAGTCAATTCAGTTATTAAAGAAACCATGTTAATAAAGGTGCAGATGGTGTGTAAATACAACAAAAATCATGACAACGGCACAGAAATGAATGACAAAGCCCCGAGTACTGGCCTGGGTTCCAGCCAGCAGCAGCTTGATGGGTGGCTGTGGACACATTGGGGGCCCCCCTCCCCTCCACCCCGGGCCTCGGATTCCTTATCTACTGAGTGAGGGAGTTGAATTAAATTATCTCTAACATTCTATGGCATCCCAGTTTATTCTTCCTGGCTTGGAATTTACCGTACTTTCACAGAGCCAAGATTAAATTAGACTTAAATTAGATCCATCCTTTCAAAGCCTGTAAACACGAAGGCCTCGATGGCACTCCTGCATCTTTCTCTCTCTTAAAGTGAGCCTCTTCATCCCCATCTGGGTTCCTGCAGGAAAAGGTGAGGAAACAAGTGTATGGGCGCAGCTTTCAATTTGTGCCTCTGGCCCAGAAACTGAACAGATCCCGGTTGGTCCAGGGCATTTACCAGGAGAAAGAGAAGCTCCTTGACATTTCCTCGTCCATCGTTATTCCCCCTCAGAGGCCTGGCCTGATGAGGTGTCTCTCCCTCCAGAGGGCTGTGTCTGTTTACCCAGAGACAGCTGTGATCATAAGCTCCTGAGGGCTGGAAGGAAAAGAGAAGGATTTTTATCAAAAATCACACGATGGGGGCACCTGGGTGGCTCAGTGGGTTAAGCCTCTGCCTTCGGCTCAGGTCATGATCCCAGGGTCCTGGGATGGAACCCTACCTACATCGGGCTCTCTGCTCAGCAGGGAGCCTGCTTCCTCCTCTCTCTCTCTGCTTGCCTCACTGCCTACTTGTGATCTCTGCCTGTCAAATAAATAAATAAAAATCTTTTAAAAAAAGAAAGAAAGCAAGCACACGATGTAGCACTTCAAATGGGCTCCAAGCCTAAATGAAAAATCACCTGACCTGTAGTGGCATGAGTGGAAAGACCATTCTTCGTAACTCTAAGACTTAAAGGGTGCAGGGCAGCCAGGATGGGTCCTATTAAAGTCCACTGTGTTAAAAATCTGTTCTTTAGTTCTTTAACCCCCACGTCAATCCTGAGAGACAGGAGTTATCAGCATCAACATCATATATCATTAATTGTATGATAATTTAGTGTATGGATGAAAGCAAGACTCAGAAAGATTGCAGTCCCCTCCAGCTTCCATACGATCCCAGTAAGTATCGGTGTTGTTCTCTATTTTATATGTAAGAAAGCTGAGCTTCTGGGAGATTCTTTGAGTCAACTAGGAAGTAACAGGGCTAGGATTTGAACCTACGTCTAACTCTGCAAGTCTAATTCCTGTGTTTCTGCTCATGCAGACCTCAGGAAACTCTGCCTTTTTGCCTTCTAACACTTAGCAGGGGACAGGGAGAGAGACAGAGAGAAGTAGGTGGGCTGGATCCAGAGGGATAGCAAGAAAAGTCAAGAAGAACGTCCCTCCTGTCAATCTTTATAAAGGCGCCAACCCCACTCAACAACACTGTGGTCTCCATTCCTCACTCTGTGTCCTACATGGTCAATACGATACCCATTTCCCCCAGCCATGCAGGGAAATTGGCAACCATCCGCCAGTCCTTCCCAGTGACATCTGATGGAGGCATCTCCAAAGGCCACCTGAGTCCCTCCCACCAGTGCTAGCAGAGATAAGTTTTCTGTGTAGTCTATGAAGCCCAGGTGTCTGGTGGACAGAACCTCCTTCTTTAGTGAGGGGCCATCCATGATAGTAGGCACTGTCAGTGCTGCCCCCAGAGCCCTTCACAGCCCTTTTATCACTTCTGTGATCCCTGGGCCATCTTCCTAGGGCTCACACCTGTGACTTTCTCCAGAGTCAGAGATGTGCTCTGCTGGCTTTCAGAGCTCCGGAAGTGCCTGAGAGTCAATGACTGACTAGGGCAGGAGTATGAAAACCCAGCTCAGGTCAAGGCCATCTGTAAGGTGTAATCTACACTCTAGAGGTCCCCACGGATGAGGCCTGGATGGGACCCGAAATCGCACCTTTGTTTGGTCCCTTCCCATCCCATTCTGCTACCCCACCCCTCACCAGATTCTTTTCGGAGCACTCCCTTAAAAAAACCACATGCAGACATAAGATATCCCAGGGCTTCCTTCTGGGGAGACAGCATCTCTCCTCCATCATTTACCTTCTCTTCTTCCACGTCTACAGGCTGTCTTGCCTTGAGCAAACATCCCCTCCCATTATCTCCTGAATCTGTCTCCCTTACAGAAGTTTGTCTTACAGATATAAACATGGTAAATGGGAGTGCCACTCTTCAGAGTTATCTAGTCCATCAACAGGTGTCTAGGAGATAATAAGCTCAGCCCAGTGGTATTTATGTCCATCTTATATATAAGCCTCTGGGGTAAGGGAATTTCACGACACATAATGGCATCTCATTCCCTCAATAGAAAGAAAAAAATAAGACATTTAGAGTTGAGTTTCTTCCAGTTCATCCACTTATTAACCTCAGATAAGTGATCTTTTTTATTTTATTTTATTTCATCTAAAAAAGTGAAAGGTTCCCCCCCTCTTGCTTATTAAAGTAATATATGTCTTTTGTGAAAATTTTTAGAAAATTTAGAAAAGTATAGCAATCCTAATATCAGCCAGTGCTCTTCAGGAAATTTCTACCCAATTATTTTTACCCAATTATTTTTTCTATGCGGATTTTCTTTTTTTTTAATGCTTTTTAATTTTTTATCTAAATTCAATTTAATTAACATATACTGAATTACTAGTTTCAGGGGTAGCATTTAATGATTCATCACTTGCATTTGACCCCCAGTGCTCATTACACCATGTGACCTCCTTAATGCCCATCACCCAGTTACTCCATCTCCCCCCACCTCTTCTCCAGTAACCCTCAGTTTGCTTTTTTTTTTTTTTTAAGATTATTTATTTGTTTATTTGACAGTCAGAGATCACAAGTAGGCAGAGAGGCCGGCAGAGAGAGAGAGGAGGAATCAGGCTTCCTGCTGAGCAGAGAGCCCGACTCCGGGCTCGATCCCAGGACCCTGAGCCGAAGGCAGAGGCTTTAACCTACTGAGCCACCCAGGCACCCCTCAGTTTGCTTTCTAGAGGTAAGAGTCTCTTATGATTTGCCTCCCTCTCTGTTTTCTTCTTATTTTTTCCTTCCCTTCCCCTATGTTAATCTGTTTTGTTTCTTGAATTCCACATAGGAGTGAAATCATATGATTCCTGTCTTTCTCTGATTGACTTATTTCACTTAGCATTATACCCTCTAGTTCACGTTGTTGCAAATGGTAAGATTTCATTCTTTTTGAAGGCTGAGTCATATTCTATTGTGTATATGTGTGTATACACACACACACACACACACACACCCTACATCTTCTTTATCTGTTCATCTGTCGATGGACATCTGAGCTCTTTCTATAGTTTGGCTATTGTGGACATTGCTTTTCCATGCAGATTTTCTTAAATAATTGCAGCAGACATGACTGTGCCCACCATCTAATTCTTTTGTCCTTCCAGGTTCACGGTACAATTAGACCTCCCTTCCCCCTTAGTATCAGGCAGGATTATATGACTTGATCAGAAACGCAAGCAGTGTATTTAAGAGCTGGCGCGCCGTTCTCCATGCTCTCTTCCCCGCTGAGCCCTGAAGCTTCATGTTGAGATGGCGGCCCCTCCATCCACCTGGGTTGTCTGAAAGGTTAGGAAAGCAGAGCCTCCTGCCTATCCAAAACTGGCATGCAGCCTATGCGCGACATGACTTGTTCGAAGCCATCAGGATTCAGTGGATGGATTAACTCACTAGGGCTGCTGTAACCAACTCAGCAAAACCATCAGCTTACCCCCAGAAATGTATTGTCTCACATCTGACGGCAGAGCCCAAGATCAAGATGTCAAGATGTTAGCAAGCCTCGGTCGCCTCTTGAAGACTGTGGAGGAGAATCTGTTCCATACTTCTCTGCTAGTATCTGGTGATTTACTATCAGTCTTTGGCTCTCCTCAGCTAGAAGAAGCATCGCCCTGGTCTCTGCCCTCATCCTCTTCACCTGGCATCTTTCTGGTGTGCATGTCTTGTCC
Organism: Lontra canadensis; assembly: GCF_010015895.1. Taxonomy (NCBI): domain Eukaryota; kingdom Metazoa; phylum Chordata; class Mammalia; order Carnivora; family Mustelidae; genus Lontra; species Lontra canadensis. The sequence goes on from NW_022630999.1 coordinate 19,639,554, forward strand.
AAATTTCCCCCCTTTTAATATGGACACCTATCATATTTGATTAGGGTCTACCCTAATGACTCACCTTAACTAATTATATATATAATATTCCTACCTCCAAATATGGCTACAATCTGAAGTATTAGGGGTAAAGACTTAAACATATGAATTCTGGGGGACACAACTGAACCCATCAGAGTGGATATTTATTGTAACACCACGTCTTAGTGAAAACTGACTGATGCAGGGATCATCTTTCTCTCTTTCTCAAGCTGCTTTTTAATCTATTTTCATTTTATGAGGTTCAATAATTTGCCCATGGTCACAAAACCAAGAAGAGGGAGAACTGGATTTTTTTTTTTTTTTTAAGAGAGGATGAGGGAACGAGAGAAAGCATGTGGAAGAGGGGCAGAGGGAGAGAGAAAATCTCAAGCAGGCTCCACACCCAGCCCAGAGCCCGAGTTGGGGCTCAATCTCACAACTCTGAGATTATGACCTGAGCCCAAATCAAGAGTCAGGTGCTTAGCCAACTGAGCCACCCAGGCGCCCCAGAGAGCTGGATTTCTCATCCAAGCTTTTCTGATTGAAAAGACTGTGCTTTGAACTATTCTCTCGAGGCTGATCCCCGATAGCCTGATTGCTTTGCAGTCCACCACAATCCCCACGACTCGCTACGAATCCCACACACTGAGGGTAGATTCTTGTTTGTCTCCAGGCTGTCGTGTTGACTTTCCAACTCACCACCCAGTTTACTTAGATGCCTTGTCCCTCCCACCACCCCTCCCCCAGCATTGCATATACAATCTTGCACTATGCTGTAGTTCCTAGATAATGAAGATTAGGGGTAATTCATGCCCTTTTACTCCACCTTCCCCGGTCACCAAAACCCCTGCAGTCACTAGGACCATCTGTGCCACCGTTACCCTATAGGACATTTGTTCCTTAAGCTCATCTCCCACTTTCAGAGCACCAGACTCCTGCATTAGCTCCCCATCACCCATCTTGTACCTGTTTTCCACCAAGCAAATTTTCCGTCAAAGGGATGAGCCAGCAATGAAGATATTTGATCAATTAAAGCAAGTGGCTTGTCAGGAAATGGCAGCTCCTCCGGAGTCTGTCCTTTATAAAAAGATCTCCTCATGACAAAGGACTCAATCAAAGGGCAACTCTCGCTCATTCCTGATGCTCGCATCCCCAATGCAGAGAAAAGAAGAAGCCCTGCTTTGTAAAGCTTATGCCAGGCAGTGAATCACAGAAGCCCTTCAATCACTTATTGCTTTTCCTCTCTTGCCATTCCTATTGAGCACGATGGCTTTTTTATCCCACACTGAGGGGCTTTATTGTGTGTGCTACTCCTCATTAGTTTGATCACAGAGGGTAGATCTAAGACGTGATTCAAGTAAATGAAAGGTTCTCCAGAAGCTCTCCAGGTATAGGCATTCTTTTCTAAGCCTTCATTCATGCCTTTGAATTCATTAGTTTGGAGCACACAGCATCTCCAAATAGGCACATACGCTGAGTACATACACCCCAGAGAGCCTGACTCTGCAGACTGGCACCCAGTCACCTTCTCCCAAACTCAGTTGACAAAACACACATTGTGTTTACTCCAATTTTCTCATTAATTTTGCTGGCTGCCCAAGAGCGTGTGCCTCCCCAGATTAGATTTCTAGCATTAGACTGATCTTAATGCTCTAGGAGAACAGCAGACCCAACCTCCTCCTCCCGGCCGAAAATCCCCATCCCCATTTTGCAGATTAAGGCAACTGAAGCTCTCCTGGGAAAGACATCTCTGAACTGGTAAATGCTGGGGAGACTTGCCTCTGTGTGTAGGTCAAGCGCTTTGCCTAATCAGAAGGAACCCCTCACCAAAATATCTCTCAGCCCACCTGCCACTGTGCTGCTGTGTACAGCGTTCATCCAGGATTTAGATGGGGTGTTTCAGAATGCAGCACTCACCCGGAAGGATTGCTATAATAAGCCATTAATGCTTTAGTGCAAATGAGTTTGATCAAATTAACTTTAGCCACCTGGTAGGGTCAGGAGGGACTCAGAGAGATAAATTCTAGTGAGAGAAAGGAATTCAAAAAAGGCAGCCAAGGCCAGGTATTAAGGGGTCCAGGACCCCACGACATCAAAAGGACGTTGGGCACCAGGTGGGAGAATGAAATGGAGAAAATCCTCAGGAGCTTGGGGAGATGGAGCAGAAAACTCTTAGTCACCTACCCATCTTAGGAGGACTTGAGTTGATAAAAACACATCCCTGCACATCCAAGATGTGTGACCTTGAAGGAGCCCCTTGAAAGTCCCTGACCCCACTGCAACTGTCAAAAGCAGACAATGAATGACTGACCTACCTACCCAAAGGCAGAAGGGGTGAACTAAAAGATCCCTAGAGATCCCTTCCTCTAGGAAGGTTCTGTGAGTCAGAGTGAACCCCAGCCTCTGAAGATATCCCTAGAACCGTGGCATCTTCATTGGAGTCCGACAGACTGTCTCCACTCTGAGCTCTGCTACCACATCACTCAACAGGCAACTTGCATAAGCCCCTTGGTTGAGACTCTTAGGGCCTTACATTTCTCACCTACAACTAAACCACAGAGACACCCTCACTGGGCTATTGGGGAGGTTGTCAATAGGACAACGTAGGCAAACCACTTAGTACAGTGCTGGGCACAGAATCGATTCTCAGTAATAACCATTTAGCTACTAGTATCATCCCCGTCATCCCGGTGCAGGACCCCCTAGTGATTTTGTGCCTCCCCGTGAGTGGTAGTTCAGCAGCATCATGGTGAAGAGAGTGGGTTTTAGAGTCAGACCATCCTGGTCTCAAATATGGGCTCGAATGGGGACCGGGTATCTGATCTTGGACAAGTCACTTAGTCTCAGCTCCAATTCTCTCATCTGTGGATGGGAATAATGAAAACACCTACCCCCAAGATGAGGACTCATGAGACCAGGCATGTACTTTGCTGAGCACCATGCCTGGCACAAGGTAAGACTCCAGTAAATGGGAGATGTGGACCCCAAAACTCCCTTTCTCATCTGCTGCCTTTCTGTCTCTGTTGCTCTCTTTTCATGACAGATGTGGTTGAAATCCAGCTCTACGGATGATCAGGGTAGATGCAGAAGCCTTGCTTTTCAACCAGAGAAACAAAGAAAAGCCCTGTGAGCCAGCTCAAGGAGCCAAATCTGATTTCATCCAGCTCTTGTAGTAGTATTCTGGCTTTTGGGCATCAGTACAGAAAATTAGTTCCCCTGAAGTCCTCCCCTTCAGATTGGGGCTGTGGAAGATAAAGAGTAGGTACAGAGCTCCGAACTATGTATGGCTAATCTTCTAATTAGCACTTCAGAGAGCAGCGATAACAGGAATCCACTCCCAGCAACAGGCTCCAGGGAATGGCGAGGGCTGGTCAATGCTTTCCTGGAATCTTACTCAGAGCCACTGAGCTCCTTCTAAGTTCATGACTCCTTCTTGTGGCATTACCTTCCACCCCTCTCTCTTCCAGTCTGCTCCTCTTTTGTGTTCCCTTTTCTAGGGCCCTCTTTCCTTCTGGCTCTCAGAACTCCCCCGCCTGACCCCTGATGCTTCCCTCTCTTTCTGCTCTAATATGGAGTACATGTAATCATTGGTGTTTAGTTCCTTAGCCCAGGAGATGTTTGCTGAAGGCTTCCTAGGTACTGAGGATACAGAAAAGAATAAGATGGTCTCTTTGTTCTCAAAGAGATGGACTAACACACAATACACAATGCTTCCAAATAACTACGACTGTTTCAGAAGTAGGCATGGGGTGCTTTTCTGGAAGTATGCACAGCCCCGACATAGGCAGGAAGTGCCAGATTCTGGCTGAGTGGTACTGAGAAAGCTATTCCCAAGGAGTAGGTCCTGAGCCTGAGACATGAGGAGTGAGTCTAGGTTTTTAAATCAACTGTAGTTCTTGGTTTCGTTCAAATAGCTGTGACCTGAACATGCATTTGTCCAACAGGAACCAATACTCCTAAACAGACTGAGTTGTTCTGACATATAGTAACCCTCAGTTTTCCTCACTGTATGTCATGACCCAGTAGGAAAAGGAGCTTCCCCTCCCTTGGGGCTCCTTAATCCCAGTGGGTGAATAAGGTAGAGAGGAATGGGGAACAGAACCTGGGACATAATTAGGGAAGTTATTAACATGGTTCCTCACCCATCATCCCTGTAGAATGAGTGCCCTGGGCTTTGCCGTCTCTAAGGTTTATTCCTTGTGATTAAGTCAAGGTTTTCAGAATAAACCAATGCCTTCTCTCCCCCATCCCTCTCCAAGGCCAGAGCCAGTGAGTAAGACAAGCAGGAACTTGAAAGCCAGACTTCTCGCTACCCCACCATTGATCTGTCCTCACTCTTGCTCGATCAATAGTTGGAGAAATTTCTGAGTGACAGCTCAGAGAGACAGCACGATACACTTAAGCCATTTGGGTTTTGAAGCCTTTTAAGTCTGTCAAAACAATGCCACCCCCTGTTGTCTCTGTGGCATAATAACGGGCTTGAACGGGGTAAATCTTGACTCAACTTCCATGTGACCATAAGAACATGTAGAGAGTTCTTTTTTTTTTTTTTTTTTTTTAATCCTTTAGAAAGACAGGGATGCTTTGGTACAGTTTTCCCTCGGATTCAACGTCATGCACCAGTAAATCTGGAGGGCCTAATTTATCTTGAAATATGAAGGATTTAGTGAAGCAAAGGAAATTCACTCCCAGGGTTTAGAGGACGTTAAAGAATATCCAGTTCTCTCTATGGGGAAGGGGGCAGGGGGGCCTAAATGCCTTATTCACTGGTGAATCCCACAGCTTTGCTCAGGGCCTGATGTGTGTGTAGTAGATGCTTGAGAGTATTTGTTGAAGAAATCAATGTTTTTAACACCTTTGAGTCCTTCTCTAAGAGTACCTCCACCCCCATATCACAAAAGTCTTCTCCCCATTAGTCCCTTCCTGGTAGTGTGGCTTCCAGGTAATCTCCTTGGGTTTCTAGGGATCTGCTTTCATGATCTGTCCTCATTTCACCTCTAGGTATATTTCCATCTTGCAGCTGAATCCGCAATATGTTCTTTTGTTGATCCTATGTTGTATGAAGGTCCTATTTGGGCCACGCTTCCAAACAGTGACAGGGATGCAAAGATAGGAGACATAGAGAAGACACCCTTGAAGAGAGGCTGGTCTAGTGGAGGAGGCAGGAACGTGGACCTCTGAAATCAAGGTTCTGAGCCTGAGCAGAGATGCATAAAGATAGAAAGAGGAAAAAGAGGATACATTCCCAAAGCAGCCCCATCAAAGAGTTCTGAGCAGTGAGAAATATCTAGTTTGTGGGGCTTGGGGGTTAAGAGTGTGGATCAGTGAAAGAACTGTAAAAGGAACGGCACTGGAGTTGGGTATGTGGGCTGCCTGGTAACAAGCCAGCTAGAACCGGGATCGCTCTCCATTCACCCAGTCAGAGGACGGTCCCCAAATACATCTTTCCACAGGGCTGATAGCTTCCTTCATCTGGGAGGAAGGACTCTAAATTTCTTTTTCTTTCTTTCTTTCTTTCTTTCTTTCTTTCTTTCTTTCTTTCTTTCCTTCTTTCTGAGATTTTAGTTATTTATTTGAGAAAGAGAGAAAGAGCATGAGTAGAGTGCAGAGACAGAGGGAGAAGCAGACTCCCCACTGAGTAGGGAGCCTGATGCAGGGCATGATCCCAGGACCCTGACCTGAACTGAAGGCAGCCAGCTTAACTGACTGAGCCACACAGGTACCCAGGGAAGATTCTTTCTATGGATCTCAAGTTCAAGTTTGGGGCAGCTATAAGCAGTTGGTACCCTAAATCTGAACTAATAGCACCAAGTATCCTCTGTGTCCCTCTTCCAGGGTTGTTTTTTTACTGTTGCCCCATAACTAGGAGAAGTGCAGGGACAAGGTGGTCCCTGCTGGAAGTCAGACCTTCACTGTGAGGCCAGCAGGCTTCCCTCTATGGGGTGTGGACGCCCCAGCTTCATGAGTTTTCCCTTTCCCCAGTAAAGCCTATTCCCTAACCCCTGTGTCATTCAACCCAAACCCTGATGCATGACAGGCAGAGACCAGGAAGAGGCCCACCCCCCACGGCGTGGGCATGGGAACATGCAGAAACAGGCAGGAGGAGCATCCCAGAGTTAGCAGGGCATAAAGTGGAAAAAATGGAGAATACGGTGAAGCAGAGGGACAGTTTACATTGGGAGTCATGGGAAATGGGCCAGGAGGGGTGGCTGGAAAATCTTCATGCGGGTCACCATGCAGGGCCTCTGTGGTAGATGACCGCAGTTTCCGCTGCCTGCCTTCTTCCTTTCTTTGGGTTTGGGGTGGCTAGCTGTACATCACTATTTCTTTGGGGATATCTGCATCCCCATAGCATGCACTCCGGGGGACCGACCACACACGAGCCAGGAGACAGCTAATCCATACCATCAGAATCTTTTGGGATTTAAAATCGTGAGCAGAAAGACATAGAGACTGAAATCCACGATACCAACTCACCGGATGGAGTCCCTGAGGGGTGAGCCCATCTCTGCCCTGGATCCTGGAGCTCCTTCTGCCGTCCCTGTGCAAGGCCTCAGCCTTTCCTTTGCTTCTGTCAGCCTCACAGCCTTGCACTAGCGCCCCCTTTGGGCTTGAGTTAGCCGGAGTCAGTCTGGTGGCTTGTCAACAGAGAAACCGTAAGAGAGCTGTGAGCACCAGGCTGAGGCAGAAGCAGCAGCCCAGGGCACGAGGAGCGTCAGACCCCATGCCTTCTGTTTGCACAGTGCGGGGCCATTCCGCACACATTCCCAGAAAGCAGCACAGTTGGGGCTGTTTACTCACCCTCGAGATCCTGAAAGTTGCAATCTAGAGAACTGGGACCTCCCAGCCCACCACTGTCACCTCAGTCTCTTGTTGGGGATGCTCAGTTAGAGAGAGAGGTTGGTGATCGGAGATGGTTTTTTATCTTCCTAGCTCCAAGCTGCTTCTGAAGCTTAATAAAGAAATCAAAGTTCTGTGTGCACGTGAGTGTGTACGAATGCCAAGTGTCCTTGGATGATATTCCAAGAAGCCGTGCAACTTGTTTGTCATTGTCATTTGCAAGCATCGCTCTTGTTGATAAAATTCAAACGCACCGCATCCTGCAGATCCTGGTGACAACCTAGCATCCCTGGCGCTTTGCCTGGAATCAGGCTTGCTGTGACTCTACTCTGTGCTTTCTGAGTAGGGTCCTGGGGGTGGAGAAGTAGCTAGCATGGCCCCGGCAGCCTTTAATCTTCTGGCACACCTACCTAGAGGCCATGAACTCTACACACTCACCTCCTCCCCAGATTTTACTCCCCTGGGTAGAGAGAAGGAAGGAACCACAGTGCCAGATTTTTAGGAGCTCCAGAGGTGTTAATCTCAAAGTTCTACTAGGGCTGTAACTCCTTGATGTTGTACATGGTCAGCTACAGGGAGCCTTGTTCCTTACCACAATGGTTTCGGCCATCCAGCAGAGTTGTCTTGGAGCCTGTTGTCATCTTACCAAACATGCATTCTGCGTGATGCATACTGGGTAAGGAAATTAAATTCAAGCAAGGAAAGACAACTCAGGTCTCCTGCTATTAAATATATGGTCTGATTAATGAGGAATCTTTTATCTTAGAATCTCAGAGCCAAAAGCAATTTTAAAGGTCATCTATTTCAAAGCTTCATCTAATCCCCTCAAATTAAAAATCATATATACACGGATATGTGCCCACTGAATGCTTCTAGGCACTGTGCTAAGTATTTTCTCCAGATTCTCTCATTAACAGACCGTATCCTCCCAACAACCCTCCCCAGTACCCAACATTATTCTCTTTGCCATACAGACCGGGAACCTGAGGCCCAGAACCTTCCATCACTCACTCCAGGTCATACAGTAAGTAGGTGCTTCCGAGATGCTAGTCTGGCAGCTCCCGGCCAAACCTTACTTAATGTGTGCTTTTGTATTTTCCAATATGTTGTTAGTAATTTAAAATTGGGAGCTTGACATTTTAAATATCCCGACTTCCATGTTTTCCCAAGAAGTCAGAAGACCTGGGCCCCCTGGGCCTTGTGCACAGTTCCTCAAGGCAAGTGTAAGTGGGAGCTGAGCGGCAGGTGCTCCTCCTGGCACAAATCAGATCACATCAGGAACCTGTTCAGCTTTCCAATGGCTGCTAATAACACGTGGGTTAAACTCCAAAGTCCTTACCACAGCCCACAGGGCCCACACACCTGGTCCTCCGTCTGCTGCAGCCCATCTTCTCTGTCCCCTATGCTCCACCACACCGGGGTTCTCTCCCGGGCTGGGGCTTCAACGCTCTTTCCTTCTCAAGATCTTTGCCCTTGCTGCTTCCCCTCCTGAGAAAGCTGATTCTTCTCCTCTCTTCATATCTGATTTGTACTTAGTCTTTAGCTTAAATATGACTTCCTCAGACAGGCCTTCTTGATCTCTGGGGTAGGAAGAATAATATCTACTCCCCCACCCCTCCCCCACCAAAGCCGTTCATATCTTAATCCCTGAAGCCTATGAATATGGTAGCTCACATGGCAAAAATCACACTTTGCAGGTGTGATTAAGGATCCGGAGATGGAGAGATGATCCTGGTGAGCCTGATGTCATCACAGTGGTCCCTATAAGAGGAAGGTGGGAGGGTCAGAGTCAAAGAGGAGATGTGACAACATAGTTGGCATGATTCAAGGCAGGGGTCATAAGCCAAGGAATGTGGGTGACCTCTAGAAGCTGACAAAGGCAAGGGAACAGATCCTTCTCTAGAATCTCTAGAAGGAAAGCTGCCCTAAGACACCTTGACCTTAGCTCAGTGAGACTGATTCTGAGCTTCTTAACCTCTGTGACTAAAAGAGAAACATTTGTGTTTTCCGCTACTAAGTTTGTACTGATTTATTACAGCAGCAGTAGGAATACAACACAACCACTTATTCTAAAATACTCCCTTCCCCCATTAGTTTCCAGCTTAACCCTTTATGAGTATCCTTCCATGCACTTAGTGCAACTTAAAATTATTTTGATTGCTTGCTTAGTTTGGGTCCCTTCGGCTGCTAGACTGGGAATCCCAGGAGAACAGTGTCTGGTATGCTGTAGGAGCTCAGCAGATATTTATTGAAAGACAAAATTGGTTATTGAATAATTGGCCTCATTTTCCATCCCAGGTGCCTTCATCTGAGCACACCGCCGGTTGAAAATGTCCCTATTTAATGGTAGAATTTAGAACTGAACTCAGCCAGGTGCAAGTATTTCTTTGAAGCATAAAAAACAATCAGAGCTTTTAAGGAAATTAGGCAGCAAGCCCAATGACAAAACAGGCAAAACAGCCAAGATAAATTCATTTCCTGTTTCCTACATCCTTGCTTCTCTCAGCATAACCTGGGAGCTTATTAGAAATGCAGAATATCGGGCCTCACCCCAGACCTACTGAATTAGAATCTGCACTTTAACAAGGTGCCCAGGAAATCCACATGCATATTCAAGCATCAGAAATGCTGATGTGCATATCTGGTTGGGGGCGGGGGTGGGGGGACACTCTTCAGAAAAGCGTGCTACAGGTTTGCTTGCCACAGGCAGGTGCAATAAGCATGGGCTACCTTATCACAACCCAAGTGAGCCCCTGACCCAACAGCCCTTTACTGCCTCAGCCCATCACCTGATTCAGCTTCCTGCACTGAATTCTCTGCATGTCGAAGATGCTTCTCACTCCCAGCCACCAGCCAGTTGTGTGGGTCCGGGCAAACAGATGAAGAGTTTTTAGGCACTCACAAGCCCAATCAGAACCGGGCTGAGTGGTTTGAAGAAGCTTCTTCCTACACAGTGGTGGTGCTAGAGGGTCTGACTTTGCTGGATCCTGCCCTGTGTTATTCTTACAGGGAGTGGAAGAAGCTGGAAACTACTGAGGGTCTATAGACAGTTGGGTCTAAAGTTGGGAGACAATAAAAAGATCAATGGTTGCTGAGAGTTGGGAGGGAGGGAGGAATGGGTGGAGCACAGGGGATTTTTCAGGCAACGAAACTATCCTGTTTGATACTGTAATAGTGGAAACATGTCATTACAGATTTGTGAAAACCCACAGAACCAGAACGTACAACACTAAGAGTGGACCGTAATGTAAACAACGGACTGTGGTTAATAACATTGTATCAGTATTGGCTCATTAAATGTACCACACTAATCCAGGACGTTAATAACAGGAGAAACTTGTTGGGGCAGGGGTGTAGATAAGGTGATAAATGGGAACTCTCTATACTTTTCATTCGGTTTTTCTATAAACCTAAGATACTCTTAAAAATAAAGTTTATTCATAGTAATAATAAAAGAGAAAAAATGCGGACCACTTGGTTTAAATCTGGCTCAGGCACTTAAAAATTGAGAGCTCTTAGGCAGGTTACTTAATTTCTTAGCCTAAGTTTACTCAGCTGTAATATGAGGCTAGTAACACCCACCTCGGAGAGCTGTTGTGGCGAACATGTTAATGCACAAAGTGCCTAGTGTTGTCCTGGCATCATGTAGCAAGCATTCAGGAAGTGTTAAGCTTGGGCATCAGGGGCTTGGGGTGTTCTCTGTAAATACTTAAGAAACCAGCAAAATGTTACATGCTGGGAATCTGCTCCTCACAATTCCCCTTCAATAGTCATCAAGTAGCAGCTACGTGCAGAACAGATTGTCATACAGAGAAGTTAGAGGCAGGAAGATAAGTCAGGATGTTGTTCCACCAAGCCATGGCAAAGAGGGCGGACAGGTAATGATGGAGGAGGAGTACATCAATGGGGAGTAGAGAGAGGATCCTTGAGAGGGGAACTGAGTGCCCTGTTGGAAAAACTGGAAATGTGAGTGTGAGGGAGTCAGCACTGGAATCTTAAATGGGTCAAAGAACTGGGGGACTACTGAGATGGCTCTCCTCTTCCTCCCTGACTGAGGGCAGCCTTCATGTCCGATGGCAATCAGGATCTTACATCATTTCCCTGCTCCAAAGCAGAAAGTGGATTTTAATACAGAAATTTACCTGCCAGCTGCACTGCTGCCTTGATGTTTTAAGTGGTACCTGCCCCTTCATGTCAGACATTTCCCACAAATAAGAAAGTGACAAGTTTCCCTGATGTGCGTTCAGTATCCGATGAAGTGAGAACCCTGCCAGGGGTGGGGAAATGTGGAGCCCGCAGAAAACAAAGGGACCATCAGCAACAAATATATTTTGAGCAATTATCATGAGGCCCTCCCACCCAGTGCCCCTGTGCTCAGCCAAGCAAGGCCTTCAGGAGCAAGACTGAACAGATGGGTGCCTCCTCCCCACCTCCTGCTGAGTCACCGTAGCAAATTTCAGCAGGCAGCTAGAGTTAGCTTGCGATCAGCAAGACCAGGCCCCAGGGAGCACAAATGTTGGACCACTGGATTTGAAAATAGGTGAAAAAACATACTGGCATCAAGCTCTTATAGAAAAAGAACTGTAAAGGTCATGGGGACTTATTGCCACTCAGTGAACGAATCTGCTATCATGTACTTCCCTAGCTATGACTGAAGCTTACCTCCAATGACAAGGATTTTAGCACTAAGCCAGGGCTATGTGGGTCTATGGGGAAATTTTAGAACTAACCCACTAATTCAGATGCAGAATTAAAGGCCGGATAAGACGACTGGCTTGCTCTAAGTCACCTAGTGAGCTGGAGGCTGCCTTTCCTGGGTCTTACAGAACCCAGTCTTGGGCATGTTCATCAGACATAACATGGTGGTTAAAAGGATGGGTTCTGGGGCCAAACCATGGGTCAAGCCATCTTTCTTTTAAGTTCCAGTTTTCTTGACTTAAAAAATAAGGACAATGATAGTCCCTAAATACTGGGTTGTTGTAAGGATTAAATGAAAACATGGGAGCCTGGATGGCTCAGTTAAAAGAATAGGTGACTCTTGATGTTGGGTTGTGAGTTAGAGCCCCACGTTGGGTATAGAGATTACTTAAAAATAAAAACTTTTTTTTTTTAAATGAGAAAATGGATACCAAGTACTTTGTACTATGCCTGGCACATAGCAAGTATGGAATATTGTAGCTGGTAAATATAATGAATACTGACTCTTCTTATGTTTACCTACAATGTCAGTTGAATATTACAGAGCCATATTTACCATACTGACTCTTGACTGCTCATAATGTGGTTCTGTGTAAATCCCAGGGTCTCACCGACAGCCAAGATAGCAATGGACTTCCAAGAAGATATGCTGACAGGAAATGACTCAGGGTGGCCAAAGACCTTCCCTTTTGCCAACATTTGCAGCACCCTTTCCCAGCCTCAACCACTCATCTCTTTGTGCACAATGCCGTCTTTGAGTTGGGCCAAGATGTCTCCCTTGAGATTTCCATAAGAATATCATTTATCAGCACCTTGGACAGCATGCGAATGATTCTTCATCTTCAGCTATCAGGGAGGTATTAATTCCTTGCCATAATGCCAGGTGACAGCTAAGGTATTTGGGAAGAAGAGATTCAGAAGTCTTCCTTCCCTTAGACCAAATTCCAAGGAAAATTATACAGAAAAGGGAATAAAGCAAGCAAACGAAGAACAAAACCTCCCAGATATAAGGCTTTCATTCTCTACTTCCCACAGAAAGCCCACTACTTATTAAAAGTTTGGGAATGGAAAAAACAAAGTTGGTACCCATTCCAAAGAGAGTGATTGGAACAAAGTAGGGACATATCATGGGACTGGTTGATTTGCCAGCTCCCTCTCTGTGGCATTGTTACAATTACAGCTATTCTTGGGGATGTAATTCATTATGGACCCATTATTCCCAAGAAGCAGAGAAGAGCAAAAATCAAAGGTTTGTCATCTGGCTGTGGTGCATAGAATACAGCAGGCTGCCTGCTGGGTACATCCTGGGTGGCAATCAGAAACCAGAGCCCAGGGACAAATATACATTCCACTGAGCTCCTCCATCCGTCCGGATAAAATGATGCTATTTACATCAAGTAAAAAAAAAGACTGCTGGCCCCTCTTTGACCTTCTGGGCAATTTCCAGCCAGCTGGCCAACAGAGGAGGAGCTGCTGCCTTGAAAGAGAGGGGGATGGCCACCCTCACTTCCATAGTTCAGAGGAATAAGCATTATTACTAGTTGTGGAGATCCCAGTATGTGCCAACACAGTGCTAGATAACCTATATGTGTGGGAGAGGTATTATTAAACCCCATGCAGAAGATGAACCTGAAGCTGAGAGAGGTTTTTTAGGACTCTTTCAGTGATAGAAACACAACTCTGACAGGCTTAAGCTAAAAAGGGAAAATATTGGCTCAAGTGACTGAAATGTTGGGGCGTAAGATGGTCTTCCAGTTCAGCTAGATAGAAAGACTTAAACATATCTATCCCTTGACTTGGCTTTCCTTTGTATTATCATCACCCCAGACAGACTTTTCTTCTTGTTCACAAGATGGAGGTCACAAACACCTCCTGGCCTCATCCTTCTAGCCTAGCCACTCCAGTACAGAATGAGCTTCTTTTCCTTTAGAATTCCAGCAAAAGTCCCAGAACTGACCCCCACTGACCAAGCAAGGGTCACATGCCTTGTGATGTGAGCGCCCTAGTTGGCCAGGCCTGATTCAATGGCCCACAGCCGGAGCTTGAGGAGATCCTGCCCCTCTGATATCACAGAGCAGGGATGATTGAGGGAGGGAAGGATACAGGTAGGCAACAAAGATCAATGTCCATTATAATCACACTGCTGACAAGTGGCCACATTCTTCCCGCTATCATATATGTAAATCACTTAGCATACGACCTGGCATACAACACATACTTTATCAGACTGCTGCTCTAGAACCAAGCTACACTACTAGCAAAGATAATATCTCGTGTTCTCATGGGGTTCCAAAGGAGAAGACCAGAAAATTATGCTAGGTAATTGAGACTCTAACCTGACACCTTCTCAAAATCAGCCATTTTCCTACCTTGGATTGATTGGATGACCAGGAAGAAAACCACAGGGTTGTCTGGATGGAAGGACAGATTCCTTATCATCTTGCCTATATATATAAGAACCTATATATATATGAATATGTACATCTACTATGTTTAAAGCCTATACAATAGAATGAGGAAAAAAAGAAAAATAAGACATGATAAATAAGGTATAAAGGGCTAATTAAGCCATTTTCTTGCCATTAGGAGAGTACAGGTACTTTCTTTTAAAAAGGTACCAATTGTTAAACATGAACCAACTGATTTGTGTAGATAGTTTCATTCACTCTTCACAACAGTCCTGCGAGGTATATAACATTAAAGTAGCCATTTGAGCCAGACTTGGAGATATTAAGTGTCTTGCCTCATACCTATAGCTAGCAAGTGGAAAACCCAGGATTTGAGGGCAGTTCTCTCTGATTTGAAATTAATGTTCTTGGGCACCCAGGTGGCTCAGTTGGTTAAGTAACTGCCTTCAGCTCACGTCATGATCCCGGAGTCCCAAGATCGAGTCCTATCAGGATCCCTGCTCAGCAGGGAGTCTGCTTCTCCCTCTGACCCTCCCCCTCTCATGCTCTCCCTCTCTCTCTCAAATAAATAAATAAAATCTTTTAAAAAATGAAACTAGTGTTCTTTAAAAAAATGAAATTAGTGTTCTTGATGCTATGCAAAATCTGTAGGAACATCCATTCTTTTTTTTAAATTTAATTATATTTTTTTCAGTGTTCCAAAATTCATTGTTTATGTACCACATCCCGTGCTCCATGCAATACATGCCCTCCATAATACCCACCACCAGGCTCACCCAACCTCCCACCCCCCTCCCCTCTAAAACCCTCAGTTTGATTCTCAGAGTCCACAGTCTCTCATGGTTTGTCTCTCCCTCTGATTTCCCCCAACTCACTTCTCCTCTCCACCTCCCAATGTCTTCCATGTTATTCCTTATGCTCCACAAGTAAGTGAAACCATATGATAATTGACTCTCTCTGCTTGACTTATTTCATTCAGCATAATCTCTTCAGTTCCGTCCATGTTGATACAAAAGTTGGGTTTTCACCCTTTCCGATAGAGGCATAATACTCCATTGTATATATAGACCATATTTTCTTCTTTTTTTTTTTTAAGATTTTTTATTTATTTGACAGACAAAGATCACAAGCAGGCAGAGAGGCAGGCAGAGAGAGAGGAGGAAGCAGGCTCCCTGTCGAGCAGAGAGCCCGATGTGGGGCTCGATTCCAAGACTGTGAGATCATGACCTGAGCCGAAGGCAGAGGCTTAACCCACTGAGCCACCCAGGTGCCTCATGGACCATATCTTCTTTACCTATTCATCTGTTGAAGGGCATCTTGGCTCTTTCCACAGTTTGGCCATTGCTGGCCATTGCTGCTATGAACATAGGGGTACAGATGGCCCTTCTTTTCACTACATCTGTATCTTTGGGGTAAATACCCAGTAGTGCAATTGCAGGGTCATAGGGTAGCTCTATTTTTAAGGAATCTCTACACTGTTTTCCAAAGTGGCTGCACCAATTTGCATTCCCACAAACAGTGTGAGAGGGTTCCCCTTTCTCCACATCCTCTCCAATACTTGTTGTTTACTGTCTTGTTGATTTTGACCATTCTAACTGGTGTAAGATGGTATCTCAGTGTGGTTTTGATTTGAATCTCCCTGATGACTAGTGATGATGAGAATTTTTTCATGTGTCTGTTAGCCATTTGTATGTCTTCTTTGGAGAAGTGTCTGTTCATGTCTTCTGCCCGTTTTTTGATGTGATTATCTGTTTTTTGGGTGTTGAGTTTGAGGAGTTCTTTATAGATCTTGGATATCAGCCCTTTGTCTGCAGTGTCATTTGTGAATATCTTCTCCCATTCTGTGGGTTGCCTCTTTGTTTTGTTGACTGTTTCCTTTGAGGAACCGCCATTCTTGCTGGGATATAAGGTAAAGTTTCCTTGAGAAGGAAGCATTTGAGTGGTATATAAGTCAGAGACTTTTGGATGTAAATGACAGAGATCCCATTCATGCTGGCTTAAACAGAAACAGATTTTTTGTTTGTTTTATGTAACTGAAAAACTCAGGGAGAGATGGAATTGTGGGCCCAGACTGATTCAGGGGCACTAATGATTCCTGCAAGACTCACTCACTGTCTCTGTTCTCTCTTCTGTGTGAGCGATATGGGCTTCTGTGTGAGCAGAGTATGACATTTTCCTAACTTAGCTATGCTTCTGGGAAGAGAGAACTACTATTCTGAGAATTTCAACAAAAATCCCAGATCTGAGTTTTATTGGACCATTTGAGCCATGTGCCCACTTGTGTGGCCAAAAATACACTGAACATCCCTGGAGTCAGAAGAGCAGGTGGATTCGTTTCACCAGAAACACGTAGCATAGACTGAACAGGGAGGAGGGTGTCATTTATCAACATAAAATCAGGTGGCTCTTACCAACAGAAAGGGGAAGAGAACTCCATTGACAAGAACAGTTGATGGCTACATTAGGTATCATGGTGCTTAAGAATCCATCCACAAAGTGCAGCTTACACAACCACTATTTATTTAGCACCAGATTCCATGGTTGCCAGTTTGGGCTTGTTCATGCATCTGGGAACAGCTGTGGGTCCACTGAGGCTGACTGGCCTCAGCTGAGCCATCATCCCTGTTTCTCAAGGTTTCTCAGCCACCAGGAGCCTAGCCCAGGCTCATTCGCAGGGTGGCAGAAGATCTCCAAGGGAAACATAAAGAGTTCAAGCACTTTTTAGGCCTCAGTTTGCATTTGTTAACATCCCACAGGCCAAAATGATCACATGACTAAGGCCAGCGACACCATGTGAGGCTACTCAAAGTTATGCAGCAAGGAGGCATGGATTGAAATAAGGCAAGAATCTGTGGCCCTTCTTGAAATCTGCCACTACAGCCATTCCATACAGCACCAGAACAGCACCTAGCACATAGTAAACACACCGGTCAAATAAAAGTTTTTCAGATGAACAACAAGGTTAGGACAAGGGAAGAGCAGGGAAGGATTCAGGCAGAAGAAACACTGTTGGCAAAGGCCCCAAGATAGTAAATATGGTTTTATCAGTGGTGAATTCATATGCTGTGGTTAATAAAGGCCTAACGGAAGTAGTGGGACACAGGGACCGTATAGCTTAGGATATGGACTTCTATTCTGTATGCACTGGGGAGTTGTTGAAGGCTTTTGAACAGTGATATGCATCAACAGTGATATGCTTTGCTAATCCCAAGCAGGATTTTGAAATGTAGCTGTAGGATGGTAGACTTCTCTGAAGGACAAGATCCTCAGAGGAAGGAGGGACAATGACATCCTTGAAGGCACAGAGACAGAGCAGCTGCAGAGTCTAGAGTCTACTGGGCTCCAATGGGCACCGAAACTGAGTTTTGAACCCATTTTTGCCTTGGCCTATCCCAGATACTGAGTTTCTTCCCATCCCCCTAGGCTGTGAGAACTTGGAGATGTTCTGGATCCCAAACAGAAAACAAATGCTACTTGTTTTTCTCATTAGCTTGCAATGGCCACTTCCGATACCTGGGACCAGCTGGCTGTCGGGCCTCCCACCCCCAGATGTTTCTTGGTGGGTCTTTAATGAGCCAAAGCTGCCCTGGGAGTGAGATTTAGGCTCTAAGCTTCCAGCTACTGCTCTGAAATACAAACTTCCACTCAGAGCTGACCTGTCCTGGTCTTTACCATCCAGCAAACACCAAAGATCCGAGGCCCACTGAGGGGTGACATTTCCATGCAGAACCTCTCCAAACCCAGCCGCAGCTCAGCAGGCTTTGAAAATGACTGTGATGGATTATTACAATCCCCTGATTTACCTAAACACGTCTCCTGCCTCCCAATAGCAAAGCTTCGCAATGTGGACTTTTGGGGGGCTTATTTGTATGTATGTTTTAGCAAACAAGACAAGTGTTGGCCTGTGGCAAGCAACAACAAAGCCACAGGCCACATGGTTCTCTTTTGAGAAACAATAAGCATAGTGTTCATACCCCAAAAGAATATCCCGCAGTGATCCTCACAGGAGCTTTGCACATTAACGTGGTGTAGGCTTTACCCACAGACCCCGACTCCCTGAGGCTGGACAGTGCTCCTGCAGCTCCTGGGGGCAGGATCTGGAAATTGCAGGTGTCTAAATTGCTACAAGTGTCTCTCATTCATACCCAATTTCCATCTAATAGTGTCCTCTGGGATGGAAAGCAAGAATTACAGCAGAAGGCAGGGCCCTGTTCTAAGCACTTTACGTATTTTAACTCAGTCTTCCTGAGCCCCCTTGGAAGAAACTGAGGGAGAGGTTTAAGGGTCTGTAAAACTCACCGACCTTAATAATAATGCTTCCTTCCTTCATGATTAAATGCTCAACTTTAAACAAAACTGAAGCAGAAAGTAAATACTTGAATGTTTTTTATCTTAAATATTTTATTGAGCTATGACACATGGAAAACTCAAATAAATCTTACTGGAAAGAGCAGGAGAAAGCTCAAACATCACCTTTGTATTAGACCCTCAAGACCCTACGTGTCCCGCCTGCCCTCTTCATCAGTGAAGAAGTGTTGATTCCCTACTTTGGGGTCCCCCCCTGGAGATGACCCACATGTGTTCCTATCACACATAATGCTCATAACTGATTGTGTTTCTCTCTTCCTCAGTAGAAGTGAACTTATCAGCACCTAGCACAATGCCTGGCACATAGCAGATACTCAACACTTGGTTGAAGGCCAAAACTTAGAAGGGGCCTTAGATTCTAGCCCAAGCTCATAATTGCCATGACTATAAACAAGCCATTGCCTGGTCTGTGCCTCTGTTTCCCCATAAAGGGAATCTTTGGACGGCAGGCACCATTGGCTAGCTTTGCACAGTGACAAATTCAGAAAAGTTGTATCCAAGGAACCCTGAGCTCAGAACCCAAGGAGTGGGAAGGCATGCATCTGAATCTCCGTGTGGGAACCAGCCAGCCCAGCCCTAGCGCATGGATGTTAATGTGTCTAGAAGTCAAAGTGTTTATGCAGTAGTACTGGGCTGCTGCATGCAGCAGGGAGGTGTGACTGAGTTAGCAAAGGCACTTCCCTCAATCACTGCGTCATCCAAAGGCTGCCAGGTGGCAGCTGGCATCTTAGGTTGCCACTGTAGGCCAAGCAACGTCTGTTGCTCCGGGCACCCAGCTGGCTCTGTTGGAGAAGGACCGGTGAGGATAGTCTTTCTCCTGCTGGGTGTATTGGCTGGTAACACTGAGCAGGTGGGGAGGGGGTCATCAGTGGCACTTGGCTTAATCATATTCCCAACATGGGAGTTGGGGGTTGTAGTGGGGTGGGGTGACCATCTGGATTCCTAACTTCCTCATTTGAGATCTTCCGCTGCTCAGTCGAGGTCTGAGTAACTTCCAAATGATTAGTTTCAAGTTCCAATTCCTTCCTCTGTAACATAGCACAAGTTACCTGATTTCTGAGCCAAAATACCCTCATTGGGAAAAGAGTGGGAGGGATGAGGGGAATAACAATAGGTACCTAGCAAGGTTATTTTAAGATTCCACAATGAACCATATCATCTCCATACTCTAGCTAAACACTGGAACTCCTGGATACCTCTTCTCTCTGCAGTCACTGGTCACCATCATCTATTTACAAAGCACCCTCAATCCCTCCCTATTACATGATCTATTCCTTTTTCTATGTATCATTCATCACAGTCTGTCTAATTGAGCTCTTGCTTAATTATTTGTTTGTAAAAGATATATTTTTAAATATTAGTTTAGAAGAGTAATTCATTAAATCCAATGTTAAGTTGTATGGTTCTCTTGCTCTAGAACATAAGTCCCATGAGGACATGGGCTTCACCGATCTTGATCCCTGCTATTTTCTCAGCCTTTGGGGTAATGTCTGACATACAGTAAGCACCTCAAAAAATAATGGTTCAATGAATGACCGGTGATGGAGTGGATATTAAATCATTTTACGAACCTTAAAATGCTCTTTAGAGGTTATGTGTTATTATCCCTGTTAAGGCCAGACCAGGGGCTACAAGTAAAGCAGGTATCCATGAGTGCAGGTGTTCCAAGAACCAGCAAGAAGAGTCTACCAAGAAGATTGCTGGGGGACAATGCCACATGTGCCCCCAGCTAAAGCAGACAGATGCACATGAGGAAGCACATGAGGTGGCGGTCTGGGATTGATGAGTGCCAAGGAGCCATAGGCAGAGCAATGATGGTGTCTGCCACACTGTCCAAGAGGATGGAACCTGACTAAGTCTCGCTTACTAATAGTCTTGGGTGTAGCTGAAGACAACATCAAGTGATGGGCATAGGGTACAAGACTGAGGGAGGCAGGCTAGAGCTAACTGTCTGGAAAATAAAAGGTAATAAGGAAGGTCTCAGAGAGCACACAGAGCACAGAGAGAGCACACAGATAGATAGCGATAAGCAGATGTTAGTAAAATGTATGCTGTTTCTTGAGGTCATGGACTGATTTGGGTGGTGGTGATAAGCCAGGGTAGACAGAGTCGATAAAGTCAATCCTGCCCTGGGGCTGGTGCAGACTGACACACCAAGGCACCATCATCCAGGTAAGGTACACAGAATTATCATTAAATCCTCACTCTTGTGACTTCTTTATATTAGACAGCTCTGTCCACAGAGCTGTGTAACAAACTCCCCCCAAATTCAGTAGCTTATAATATACAACGAGTTTCATTTTCTAGTTCATGGGTCTATAGATCGGTTGGGGAGCGGCTCAGCTTTAAACCTTAGCTGGTCTCCAGGCTCATGATTGAGTTCCAGTCTGTTCCATGTATGTCTGCATTCTTTTTGGACCAGACACTATACAGTACATGTTCTTCTGATGGTGGATCATATTTGTGAGAACAAAACCAAATCTTAGAAGCACATTTATGGCCTCTGCTCACATCGAACACATAACATTCCATTGGCCCAAGCAAGTCACATGGCCAAGTCGACATCCATAGAGTGAGAAAACACACTCCTACACACACATGTGCACTGTAAGGTCACATGGAAGAAGGAGGTTGTGAAGAATTGAGAACAGCAGTCTCATTCACAAACAATCTCATTTTATCCCATGGGGAAGCTGAGGCTTCAAAGAGTTAAGCTGTTTGTCTAAAAGTCACAGCCTTGTATGGGATGCAGCTGGGTTTTGGACCCAGCTTTGCCTGAAAGCAAAGTTGTATGTTATTACGATGAACTCCTCTGCTAGAGTGCAAGGTGGGCTAAGCACCCCCCGGGGCACAGGGAACTGGAGTTCAGCTTCAGGGGCTGCTCACCCACCCAGTAGTGTGCAAAGCACCTAAGTTAACTAGAGATCTCCTGTCTGCTCAAGGTCAGGCCCCAGATGAGTATCAGGAAAGACACCTGGAGCCTTGTTCTTCCTGCTCCTTGCACCATTCACCCTACATAATAACATGTGCTCCTGACTTGAAAACATCACCCAAGAGGGTTCCTCCTCCCTGAGAAATCTTACCATTGCAATCTAACCAGAGGTTTTCAAAGCAGGCCCAGGAGACCCAGAGGTGACAAATAGTTCCGTTTTCACTTCCTTGAAATTTCTCCTAAGTGTGCCTACTCTGCCAACCATATCTGCAAAGGGAAAGAGGTGAAGATCACACCATTCAACTCCCAGCTGTTGCCATGGAGCTCATCCAGACACCAACATTCCAGGCACTCGGGCTGGGCTGCGCTGTGCAATGGAATCAAAGAGGGGGAAAATAATCAGCAGGGGAGCCAACTCTTGTTTAAATGCAAATACCTTGGAGAGGAAGCAATTGAGGGAAAAGAAATTATGAAAACCCCAGTAGAGAGAACAGAGTTGGGACGAAGGCTGATAAGCCATGCTGGTCCCTCAGCAGGACAGTCTCTGCTCCATCTCCTGCCAAAGTGGGAAACTTGTTTCCAGAAGCGATTTGCCAACGACACACATCCCAGTCACCCCTAACAAGGTTCTTAGAGCAGAGCGGACTTCCTGATGGGCAGGGAGACTGTAAGAGCCCAGGATGCTGACGGGAGGGCTGAGCTGGTTTGCACTAGAATTTAAAGAGAAGGAGATGAAGGCTGAGAATTGGGACCCAAGTGGGAGATATTAGATGGCAATATAGTACATCCATGAGTCTCCCGAAAGGGGAGAATGCCCCCGGGAAAGCAGGGTGGGGGAGGGCATCTGAAAGCTCAATTAGAGGCAGAAATGCTTTAGATCTTTCCAATAAGAATTATGGTAGATTTTTGTTCGCTAATCTTTATTAAAACTAAACCATCCATTTTAGCTTAAAACTTCCTGAAGCTCAAGTATTTAACCACAAAGAAGATTATATCTTATAATTATTTTGCACTGAGGATTATTTTGATCTGTAAACTTTTTAAAAAGAAACCTAGCAACTAAAAGACACTTTGTATCTCTGATCTCAGGAAAAGTGGATAAACTGGAAGGCCTGGAGTGAGGAGAGCCTCTGAGACCATTCTGGTACCTAGAAGCTCCAAGTCACCACTACCTACACTACACCAGTGCCTCCCAACTTGAGCCACTGTTGGGCTGCCGATGGTACATGCAGGCCCGTTTGTTGGCTGAGGTTCTAGTCATGATCTCAAGTCACTGTTATCTGCAACCACTGCAGGAAAGGATATGCGAGAGAAGCAAGAAGAACAGTATCTCCAGTCTCTGAGCTCCCAAGGGGACTTTCAGTTATCCTCAGGCAGCTTCACATGGAGACTATGAGGTTCTAGAAGGATTCCAGCAGTCTGGCAAAGGGGTGCCAAACTAGGAGTCAAAAGGCCTGTGTTAGAGCCCTGGCTCCAACAATGCAGCCATGCAACATGGGGACATCCGTTCACCTTTCTGAGGCTTGGCCTCAGTTTCCATATCTGTGAAATGGGGTTGTCTTCTATCGTTCACTGAGCACTTAATGGAGGTTGCGCCCTGGCAAAGTGTGGGCCACATGCTACACCCGTGTCTTATGTGCATAGTGCTATGAAATAATTGTGAGCCAGGATTTTAAGACCAAACCATTTCATATAAAAATCCAGGTTTCTGCTTTCTCTTGAAAAACAATGTGATCTAACACCACTGAAACCACCAACATTACAATCAGCTGGAGCAATCTGCTCCATTTAGAGACAATACACACTCTCTACTTGGCCTTAATTCCCACCACCCCATTTGCCCAACCCTAGGGCCAAGAGTCAGCTGCCTATTAGAGAAACTCTGTTTTACCCTAGCGTAGACAGAAACTTGGAAAGCACTATATATGTTATCCTGTAACAACTCTGAGCAGTAATACAGTATATTCAATCCCATTTTACTGATAAGGAAACTGAGTCCTTTTGCTTTTCTGCCTAAACAGGATCGTGTACGCTTTAATTCAATCACCACTTGCTTAAGGTCACAAAACTAGTGACAAGAGACCAGGTCTGATCCGGAGCTGCCCAGCTCATAGCCCATGCTTATAAGCACCGTGCTATTCTTCTGGCCTACAAAAGGCACCATTAAACATGTCGGTGTATTCAGATCACAACACTGGGTTTCAGGGAGACAGTAGCCCATCTGGGTTTCTTTTCCACATCTCGCTTGTTGCCGCAGATAAGTGACCTGCACAGGGATCAAAGCCATAAATAAAAAGAGCAGGGAAAATATTGCTGATGGGACCCGAAGAAATTATTCTGTCAGATGTCTTCATTTGAAGGAAGGGAAACAGACAGACTTGGAAAGGTTAAGTAACTTTCCTGTAGTCCTATATTTCTTAGAAATATCAATGTTAGGGCAAGATTAGGAAAGTGAGGTATAGATGTTAATTAACCTGTCAGAGAGATATTTGGACTCCCAAACTCACTTGAGCTAAAAATGTGTGGATGGGACAAGTACCAAAGTTTTGAGAGGCAGTCAGAATGACCTGGGGATTGCATCCATTTCCTCCTCTGCTCTTGATAGAAATTGTCCCCAAAATCTTGACAAGGGAGTCATGTAGCATTTCACATCATTTCCTTTTGGAAACAGAGACTGTCAGAAGTACAAATGTCATCAAGAGGTTGTCTAGACCAATCCTCTCATTTCACAGGTGAGGAAGCCAAGGCCCCCAGATGTGGGGACCTGTCCCAGGCTGTTCCAAAAACCGTTGCAGAGCTAGGCAGGAGCCATTCCTGCCCCACATTCTGAGCTCACACCCCTTGGTACCCATGCTTCTATGAGCTTCTCACCAGCTCAGCTCGAGTCTCTTCTCTTCCTGGGAAGTATTTTAATGATGTTATTCAGAGGCTCCCTGCCTCATTCCTCAGGGTCTCAGGCTGGGGAGGACAGCTGGTCTAAAAAAACACTCGCAGCTAGATTAATAAGAGAAGCAACACCTTCAAGTTCCTTCTTTTCAGCAGGAGGGTGAGAAACACAGCTGTTTCTCTCTCTGCATCCCAGATGCTCCGAGGGAAGTGGAGACATTCCTTGCTTTCCCACTTGATTAGAATTATGTGTGCTTCACATTGATTGTGTGCGCAGATGCCTCCCCCTCCAAGCAGTCTTCCTTGACTCCCTGCCAGAGTCAGTGCTGCCACCTCTGGGCTTATGCCCTCAGGAATGTCAGTGGAGGGACTCTGTGACACACCTGCAGACTAGCCATTGCTGATCTCCTCAACTGAGAAGCTGCTCCAAGGCAGGGACCAAATCTCATTCTTTTCCCTGCCTTCTCCCAGCAGCGGTGCACCTTACAGTCATTAAAAATAGTTGCTACCATTTATTCTGGGATTATAATAGACCACGGTCTGGGCTAAGCCCTTGGCATACTTTATCTCAGGGAATCCTAATGCAAGGAAAGTATTACTATGCCCACTTTATGGATGGGGACACTGGAAGTTAACTTCTTCACAGTTTCTATTGCAGCACTAGTAAATTCAAAATTCCCCATGGATTGCTTCTCTTTCCCCCTTCCTTCACCCTCCACATATCTCCAAGGCTCTCAGACTCACCCAGCTTCCTCCTGCCTCAAGCTTTATCTGAGCAGATTTCTCGCTCTGCATCACATCCTCTCCTTCACACAGTTAGTTCTTGGCTCAAAGATTTTCTCCAAGATGGCCTCTCCAAACCCCCGAACAAGGCCATGCCCTCTTGTAATTAGCTCTCAGAGCCTCCCCAACTTTTTGTTCATGGCATTTATCTTCCAGTGCTAATCAATCCCCTTGTCACCCGCCCCAACTATGAGAGATGGATTGCATGATGCCTAGTGAACTGTGGGTCTGCCCGGACTCTTAGGGTTGACTTCTAATTTTTTAGGGGATCTCAGATATACAATGTCCTTCAGTACACAGCACACTCTTGTTGGGCCAGACAAGGCTCCTCTAGGTGCTATTTCTTGTTACATTTACTTTTCCCCTTTGTCCTTCAAACCTGCTGCCTGCACCCTTTCCTGTGGTCAGCCTTAGTCATGGGCCTGCTCTGTAGCATATTTGAAGCAGGTCCTCAAGTATGCATGCCTACAGCCTTGTAAAATGAGTTTTGTTTGTTGGGGCACCTGGGGGGCGCAGTCAGCTAAGCGTCCAACTCTTGGTTTCAGCTCAGGTCATGATCTCAGGGTCATAAGATCAAGCCCTGCGTTGGGCTCTCTGCTCAACATGAAGGCTGCTGAAGACTCTCTCTCCCTCTCCCTCTGCCCCCCCAACTCTCTCACACACTCTCTCTCTCAAAATAAATAAACAAGGGCTCCTGGGTGGCACAGTGGGTTAAGCCTCTGCCTTCGGCTCAGGTCATGATCTCGGGGTCCTGGGATTGAGCCCCACATTGGGCTCTCTGCTCAGCAGGGAGTCTGCTTCCCCCTCTTTCTCTGCCTACTTGTGATCTCTCTCTGTCAAATGAATAAATAAAATCTTTAAAAAAAAAAGATTTTATTTATTCATTTGACAGAGAGAGATCACAAGTAGGCAGAGAGGCAGGCAGAGAGAGCGAGGGGGAAGCAGGCTCACTGCTGAGCAGAGAGCCTGATGCGGGGCTCCATCCCAGGACCCTGAGATCATGACCTGAGCCGAAGGCAGAGGCTTTAACCCACTGAGCCACCCAGGCGCCCCAGAATAAATTAAATAAATAAATAAATAAATAAATAAATAAATAAATAAACAAAACTTTAAAAACTGAGTGAGATTAATGAGCACCCATATATCAGAGCTCATGAACATGAATAAAAAATTGTTTTCCTCTCTCTTGCTCACTCTCTCAAATAAATACTGTAAAAAAAAGTTTAAAAAATGAGTTTTGCTTGCTTGTGTTTCTATATTGCATAAATGACATATTATAATAAAAACATATGTTAGTTCCATATTTTGTGGGCTTATATGATTACCATCTGTCTCCTTCTTCATAATTACCGGCTCCTTGAGGACAGGCCCCTTATCTGTTTTGCTTGTCATTTTGTCCCCAGTGTCTAGCCAAGTGCCCAATAGAAAGTAGGCATTTATTGACTGAATAAACATCTGACTTCCAAGCACATGCACAAACTGCTATGCACAGTAGGAAAAGCAGGTGCCAATAAATGATTACATCAATGAGAGAATAGATGGAGGAGGTGATCAGCCACGAGATACCAGCTAGGAAAGACCAAATGCTTGGCTAACAGATTACATCCAGTCCCAATAGGCAGCTGGTTCACTTTCAACAAAGTGGGCTTCCTGTTTGGCCAAAAAGAAAATTACTTGGTTCCTACTTCCTCTTTCCAGTAACTGCTGGGAGTCCATGGCTGGAACAGCCATCAACCACCAAAGAAAGAACAGACCAGCTCTTATCAGGAGAGGGTATATAAGAGCATCCTTATTGCTTCCTTCCAAGCACTTCACACTCAGCCTCCTAGAAAAGCTACTCTTTCAGCCCAGCCCCTGAAATCACGCGGGCAACTCCCCCTCCCCCCCAAATTGGATTTTTCAAACCACCACTTAAAGGAAAATGGAGCGTGGGAGGGTATGACCTGAGGTGACAAGAAAATCAATAGCAGGGTTTCAAAGTCATTCTGGATGAAAGGCCCGGAGGCCAAATGATAGAAGAGAAAGGGAGTGGACACTGGGGGATCTGCTTCAGGCTTCCGGATCTTCTCAGAATGCCTGTTCCCTTTATCCTACAGGGGAGGAAATGGGCACATGCAGATAAAAAGAGTGGCTGGATAGAACCCAAGCCTAAAACTTATGTATGGAATCACAGAAATGTATGGAGGCAGGAAGGTCCCTGTGAGATGGATCATCTGGCCTAGCTCTGCATTTTATATCTACCCAAAGCCCAGGAAAGCAAGGACGGGCCCACAGTCCCATAGTGAGTAAATATATGGGGCAGATTGGAAACTTGGTTTTCTGGGTCCTACCCCAGAGCTCTTTCCATTACATCAAGATTCCTTACACAGTAGATAGTCCAGTGTGATAGACAGAACAACGACCCCAGAGATGTCCATGTCCTAATCCCCAGAACCTATAAATGTTACCTTACATGGTAAAAAGAACTTTGCAGATGTGATTAAGTTAAGGCTTTCAATGGGGAGATTATCCTGAATTACCTGGATGGGCCCAGTGTAATTGCAAGTGTCCAAGTCAGGGAAGCAAACGTGATGACAGGAGCAGAGGGTGACTCAGGCGGCCTCTGGAAGTTGGAAAACAAGGAAAGAGACTTTCCCCGGGAGTCTTCAGAAGGACCACATCCTTGCCAACCTACTTTAGACATCTGACCTCCCGAACTACAAAGTGATAAATCTGTGCTGCTTTAAGCCACTAAGTTTGTGGTAATTTGTTATAGCAGCAATCAGACACAAATATATCCTGTGATACCACTCAACCCACAGGCTAACGATGCAAATTCCCTGGAGATGAGAAGGCTTAGGGATTCCCATCCACACTTGAGTGACAGCATATCACAGTGATTACGAACACACTCCATGGAAAAACCCCGAAGACCATCCACAAGAGAGTGGATAGACACTGCGGTACACTCACAAGCTGTGGAACAGCAAATGACCATTAAACAGAACAGACTGTTTATTTATTTATTTATTTATTTATTTATTTATTTATTTGACAGACAGAGATCACAAGTAGGTAGAGAGGTAAGCAGAGAGAGAGGAGGAAGCAGGCTCCCTGCTTCAGCAGAGAGCCCGATGCAGGGCTCGATCCCAGGACTCTGAGATCATGCCCTGAGCCGAAGGCAGAGGCTTTAACCCACTGAGCCACCCAGGAGCCCCCAGACTGTTTTTTTAAAGAGTTACCTATTTCTTTTAGAGAGAAAGAGAGAGAATCTCAAACCAAGACCCCACTGAATTCAGAGCCCGAAGCAGGGCTCGATCTCACAATCTTGAGATCATGACCTAAGCGGAAGTCAAGAGTCAGTTGCTTAGCCGACTGTGTCCCCCAGGCACCCCTCACAGAACAAACTTCTAAAACATGTAAGGACATGGATGGATTGCTCAAGACATGAGATTGGAGAGAAAGAAGCCAAGACACAAAAGATTAAGTTCTGAATGATTCCAGCTGCTTCAAATTCACACACAGATAAAGCTAATCCGTGGTGATGAAAATCAGAAGGATGGTTACCTTGTAGGAAGAGTATCGATCATATGATCACTCTGATATGAGGAATTTGAGAGGCAGGGTGGGAGGTCATGGGGGGTAGGGAGGGAAAAAATGAAACAAGATGGGACCAGGGAGGGATACAAACCGTAAGAGATACTTAATCTCAGGAAACAAACTGAGGGTTGTTGGGGGGTGAGGGGGAGGGATAGGGTGGCTGGGTGATAGACATCGGGGAGGGTATGTGCTATGGTGAGTGCTGGGAAATGTGTAAGCCTGATGATTCACAGACCTGTGCCCCTGGGGCAAATAATACATGATATGTCAATAAAAAAAATAGAAATAATAAAAAATCTTTTAAAAGGAGAGGGGACAAAAGAGCCAGCCAGGGCTGGCAGTGTTCCATGCCATTATTTGGTTACGCATGGCATACGTAAGGAAAAATCCACGGTGTGTTACGTTTAGGATTTGTTCATTTTCCTATGAAATACACTGCGGTTTAACCTCAGCTTTGTCATTTTCTGTATATGACCTTGGGCAACTTCCTGAATTTATCTGAGTCTGCATTTCTCACCTGTGTAATGGGGCTATTAACAGCTCCTACTTCTTTTTTTTTTTAATATTTTATTTATTTATTTGACAGAGGGAAAGAGATCATAAGCAGGCAGAGCCGCAGGCAGAGAGGGAAGGGGAAGCAGGCTGCCCGGTGAGCAGAGAACCCAATGCAGGGCTCAATCCCAGGACCCTGAGATCATGACCTGGGCCGAAGACAGAAGAGCTCTTACTTCTAAAGAGTTCACCCCTGTGCCTGACGCACATAAGCTCTTCCAAAGTAAGTACCAGTCACTGTTACTCATGTGTAGGCAGAGCAGTGTGCTGGAGCCAATGTGCACCATTTCCTCCCGGCTCCACAATCAGAGCCGTTAAGCTGGTAGCTTCAAATCTGTCTTGGTGGGAATATTCCCACCACCACAATTGTCCAAAACTACAAATGAGTGACTTTGTTAACTTGTTTGGACAGCCAGTGGTTAAACACGTACCAGCATGCCACTGTACAGATAGTTGAAGTCAGACCTTTTCTGGAGAGTGTTTTACTTTAGGAAAGACAAGGGACCCTGTGGGAGGAAAGCAGGACGTGCCACCTCCACTCTGGAGTCGACCCAGAAGGCCAGAGCTGCTGCAAAGGGCGACCCCCTGTGGGCCTCATGGCAGCATCAGAGTCCCCCACCAACTTCTCTTTCTTCTCTGACCCCAGGACTTTAGCCACTTCTTATTGTCAACCTGGCCTTTCACACCCCATCTTCCCTCAATATACCCCTTGTGAGGGGCCTGGCCAGCCTTCCCACCATCCCCAAGCAGCCAATGAACCACCTACCCCCTCACCGGGCCCTCCTCAGAGAGCTTGGCCAGAGTCTCACTCCCTGTTCCTTCCCTGCCGGAGCCAAATGCCCTTAGATTCTCCTCAAATCAGCTCTTTCTCATCATTAATGTCTTAGCTCGAATGTCACTTCCTCAGAGCAGCTGTCCTTGGCCACTCTCAATCACTGGACCGAGGTTCCCATATGTGTGACTGCTTACCTACTTGGGACACTAACTACAGATAGACACTATTTTCATCACCCCCACTCTGTATATCAAGAAAATGAGGATTGGAGAAGTTAGGGAACTTGCCCACCATCACAAAGCCAAGAAGGGACAGAGCTGGGATTTGAACACGCACAAGCCTGGGCACTTAGCCTCTTTGTTATCTGATGGACTGGAAGGCAGGGCTGTGCAGGCACCTGGGGAGTCCCGACAGAAGACGGCTCATCAGGATCCAAGTCCAGGCTGGGGGGCGGGTGCCACTGCCAAGCTAAGGAGTCCCACAGAGTCAGACTGCGAGTTTGAAGTCTGATATCCCCAGGCCAGCGTGGTAACAAGACACGGAGAGCAATGAAGGCGCAAAGGAGGCAGCAAGGCGGTGTAAGCAGAGTGTGCCTTTATTCACTTATTTATAGAGAATGAGATATTAATCAAGGGCCTATCCTTTGAACTGTCGGCACCTTCTCCTACAGCAGCAGGTCAGCAGGTGTGACGAGCTGGCGCTGGGGGAGGCAGTCAGACTCTCTGCTTCTAAGGCTCCCAGGCTCCCCGGCACTGGGTCTTCTCTACGTCTGAAAATCAATTCTTTGGCCAGAGAAACACCAGCTTCACGGCAGATAAGTGGGGAGTGGGAGCAGGAGTTTGGGAAAGCCAGCTGGGGCCGCAGAAGGGGTACTGGACAGGAGTTTCCAAGCCGCAGAGCACTGTATAGAGCACTTAACACAGTGCCTGGCACATAGAGGGCACTCAAGAAATGTTTGATGGGGGGCTCCTGGGTGGCTCCATCGGCTAAGCGTCTGCTTTCAGCTCAGGTCATAATCCCAGAGTTAGGCTCCCTGCTCAGTGGAGAGTCTGCTTCTCCCTCTCCCTCTGCCCTTCCCCCTGCTCCTTCTCTCGCTCTCTCTCTTTCTCTTGCTCATTCTCTCTCTCAAATAAATAAAATCGTTAAAAAAAAAAAAAGTGTTCATTGGTTACAGTGGTCCCAGCTCTGAACGACCTTAGGCAAGTCACGCAGTCTGTGTCTTCCTTCCCTCAGATGCAGGAGACATGGGAGAGGACCGCCCTCCGGGCCCTCCTCTCAGAAAATCTGGGAGGTGCTCAGCATGGTAGTTGGTTCCTCATAAATCCATCCTGAATGACTGTCATTTGTGCTAAACACGAAGCCTGGTAAAAATGTAAGTTATTTCAACAGCCGTCTGAAAATGCAGTACGATTTCCGGACAGGTGGTGAGCTCTCCATCACGCGGTTTATGCTGATAGCCGGCTGCCCTCGGGGGAGGCGGTGCTGTTCAGAGATTGAACCTCAGAAGCCAATCATGAGACTCCAGCTCCCAGCTCAGCTGCTCATTAGCTGTGTGGTTTTATGTTTGTTCACCTCTTGGATCCTGGTTCCCTTATCTCTTAGGTTGAAATCGTAACACTACCTGCCTTATATGGTTGTTTGGGGAATTCAGTAATATAATAGGCAAATAAGTGATTTACTGAGCCACTGACATGAAATGGCTTGTTTTCCTATTTCTGCCTCTGGTTGTACGTAGCCAAATCCACCACCTTACCCATTTGGTAATGATCGCTTCAGCAGACGCCAAAACATTCTGGCCACTGAAAGTCCAGCCCAGTTTAAGTCTCATTTCTCCCCTCTTCCTTGTGCGGGTTGGACTGATAGCTCAAGAAACGGAACTGGAAGTGGGGGAGGGGCTCGGCCTGCTCATTTACACCCCTTCTTCCCTGCCCCTCAGAACGATATCCACCTCCAACCCTCTCTGATTCTAGGCCTCTCCTTCCTCCTCTGACATCCAGTGTCCAAGACAAGGAGCTGATGTGTTACCCCTCTGAGCTCCAGGAGGTCGGGCTTGTGGGGGGAGGCGTTCCTTGCCTCGTAGAGGGTCAGTGACTTTCCAAGAGGTACAGGTGGTCTCTGCTGCTCCGGTGGTTTTTGCATCCCTGCTATGGCTGCTTCTTGCGGGGCGGGAGGGGGGGGGTCTCATTAACATAGTTCAACGGCAGCTCTCAGAGAGGGGCAGCCCTCTCATCCTTCAGCCTATCTGGAGGCCACGATGGCCCTTCTCCTCTCTTGCCAGCTGCAGTCCCTTTCGGAAGCCTCTGGGCTCCTTTGCATGGAGCTACAGGAGCCCTTGACCACCCAGTCCTTTGGGTCTCAAGGTGCACACCACATACCAGCTCCCTACTCACTGTAGGGGAGGACACACTGTCCCTCTTAGGGTCCCTGGCTGGGTCTGAACGTTAAAGTGACAGAGATTAACAGCAGAAAGCATACAAATGTATTTAATATGCTTTACATAACATGCAGGCCTTCATAAGGAAATGAAGAAATGACTAAACTTGAATACTTTGATGCCAGCTTTGATGACTAGTGGACAGTCACAATGGACTATAATAGGCCAAGGAGCACAGAGGAAGTGAGTTCCCTGGGGAAACTCAGCAAGGCCTGTTTGCACGGATTGCTCTCTAGGTCCCTTTGTCTTCAGAGATGAGAATGCTCCTTCTGTCCAGGCACAGGCAGGCGGAGGCCAGGTCAGACAGCTCCCAGCTAAACCGTAGCAAGCACTGACTACCTTCTAAGTTGTGAATTATAGCAAGCACTTCCAAATGGGGCTGCAGCTGGCAGGCGAGCCCAGTGCCCCTGAGAGGACTCTCCCAGGAGGGTTTTATGACCTGCCTCAAGGTAAGGGATGGCAGTGAGAGTGACCTTCCCACTCCTGCTGCTTTCTCAGACCCCTTCAGCTTAAAATATTTAATATGCCAGGGTGCCATATTTGGGGGTAGCGTGTCCTAAACCCCATCAACACCCAGCTGGCCTGGGCAGCTCCATCTGTCCCCACTGCCTTCCTCAGCACCAGTCTCTATGCGCTCCATGTTCATGTCGGCGCCCAAACTCAAGGGACCTGGGCTGAGCACACCCACCCCTTGCTCAGCACCCTCAGTCCCCAGGGCAACCCAGACTGGGCCTTCGGGCTCTGCCATTCAGAAACGCCCGGCTGGTCCTTTGTGCAGGGC
The DNA here is from genome assembly GCF_010015895.1 of Lontra canadensis. NCBI lineage: Eukaryota > Metazoa > Chordata > Mammalia > Carnivora > Mustelidae > Lontra > Lontra canadensis. The sequence continues at coordinate 19,672,611 of NW_022630999.1, forward strand.
CTTCCCTTGGAGGCCGGTTTTGGTGGGGGAAGAAAACCCTCACTAGAACACTCTTTCAACACTAGTTCAATTACACACCAGAAGGGGCATTGGGGGCTGGCGTGGGGGTGGCAGGACCAATCTGCTGCCTTCTCCAGGCGGGGGGAAGGGGGGGTTGTCCTCCTCAGAATAGGAGAAAGTGCCTCTGTTGGATCCTCTGCTCTGGGCCTTAAGCGTCTGTCCTGGGATAAAATTTCAATTCCTCTAACATCCCCCGAAGGTTAAGTTAACCTTAACTTTCAAACCTGGCAGATGGTCAGTGGTCACCTAGTGTACCTGTTGGCTGCTTGCCTCAGCTCCCGCCTGCCCCACGCCCACCACGCTCCAGCTGAGCTTCTTTCAGTTTCCCAAATCTGCCCCTTGGGTCTCTTCACTCTCCATCCCCTCACCCCAGGGAGTCCCTCCCCAAACTCCTCCTCCCCTACCACACTCCTCGTGGCCACCCAGGCCTCAGCTGGAAGGTGTCAGCGACGTCCTTGCTGACCATCCCTGCGTTAGTCAGGCACCCACACCCAGGTTCCCAGGGCACCGCCCTTGCTCCTAAGCTTATTTTTCTGCTTCTCCCACTATAAAGCAGGCATGTGTCTATTGAGCGATCCCCTACCCCCTACCCCAAGGCCTTCACCAGTGGCACAGTGGTTGGTACAGAAGAGGTGCCCAATACCTGTTCGTTGAATGGGGAAAACCCCAATTTAGCTGTTCTTTTTAAAGGCCACTGTCTGATGAAGCTCTGGCACCTGGGGATCTTGGGGCCCTCTGCTCTTCGCCCTGAAGAGGCAAAGCAACCCCTAACAGAGGGTGCAGACTCCCCTAGCCCCAGGCAAACCTCACTCTGCTTCCCACAGCCCTCCCCCAGGATGCCATCTCCCAGTAGATTTCACGAGGCCTGGGAGAGCTAGGAGAAAAGAGGAATAAAAAGCAGAAGAGACTCAAACCCAATTCTATGAAGCTATAAAGTTACCAGGGCCCATTTCTCCCTGAAGGTCCAAAGCCTCCCTCCCTAGGATCTGTGTTAATGGACCGGTTACTAACATTCCATCTGAGAACAGCCAAGATAGTTAAGGGCTTGAGACCAAGTCCATGGCCATTAACCAGCTAATAGGTGAGAAATAATGCGTGGGCCAGCACTTGGACGGCTGTCAAACACTGCTGGGCTACACAGCAAGGCAGAGTCCTTCCTGTGCTACCCACTGGCCAGGAGACCTTTACTAAGTCAGCTCAGCTTTCAGCATGGGATCAAGACATGGGGATTCGGAGTCGTTCGTTCCATAAATATTTGCAGAGTTCCCACTATGTGCCAGGGCCGGAGATTGCATTCCTTCCTTTGCCAGTGGTTTTGGGAAGAAATACTGATTCAGAAGCTTCCAGGCCCCAGGCTGGTAACAAAAATAAGAGGGAGGGGGAACACTGCAGTGTCCATGCCTGGTGGGAAGGGGGCAGCAGCTGCTCTATTCTCACTGGCCGTTGTCCTCTGGAATGTGGCCCAGCAGGGCCAGGGCTTCTATTATTCTAGAGAATCTGAAAACCGATATTTTTATTCAGTATCTTATCATTTTTAGATGTTGGCAACTAATGCAAAATTTTAAAAATTCCCATGCAGGTCCAACACATGGGCAAGCTTTGGCTTGCCAGAGGAAAGCTGGTGACCCCAAGGAAAAGCTATGGCATAGCTGATAGGAGGGGCCCAGTTCAGAGTGTCTACTTCTAGTTTATCTTTTATCAGTATTACTGTGATTTGTAATACATACCTAGCTCCAGAAAGCTCTTAGCCCAGAAGCTGAAAGAAGGTACACAGATGTATGGGTAGAACCTGTATTCAAAAGTTTTAATGTGAACCACAAGATAGCTGCAGAAGATGGAGAGATCATTTCCCTAGAAAAGAAGGCAGGCTTCCTGGAAGAGGTGGCGTGGGCTGGGCTGAAGAAAACTTGTGAGACCCTGTAGTCCTCAGCCACATAACCACACAGAGCATCTCTCCAACTCCCTAATCTGAGGAAGTGATCAGAAACATCCTCAAGGCACCTGGGTGGTACCATCAGTTGAGCATCAGACTGTTGGTTCTGGCTCAGATTGTGATCTCATGGTCATAGGATCAAGACCCATGCCTGGCTCCATGCTTAGTGGGGAGTCTGCTTGGAATTCTCTCTCTTTCTCTCTGCCCCTCCTCCCACATGCATGCTCTTTCTTTCTCTCTCAAATAAATAAATCTTAAAAAAAAAAAAAAAAAGAAAGAAAGAAAGAAAAAGAAAAGAAACATCCTCTGATACTGTGTTTCTGGATAGAAAGTCCCAATGTCATGAAGACAACAATTCTCCCTAATTTATAAAACTGGGTAGTCCCAATAAAAATATCTTCAGATTTTTTTTTTCTTCAGCTAAGCCAGTTGATAATAAGTTGATTCCTTCATTTGGAAGGAAAACAAATGAGAATAGTGAGGAAAATCCTGAGAAAGAACAAAGAATGGGGATTAAGCTCTCCTAGATACTAAACCATGCTGGGAAGCCTCTATGTTTGAAATAAAACAGAACAGGAAATTCCAGAAAAGACCCATTCATAACAAATTTAATATGCAATAAAGACAACAACTCAAATTAGAGGAAAAATCATTGACTTTGAAATTATATCCAGATAATTAAAGCACCATATAGAAAGAAGATATCGCTGGATTCATTACTCATGTCATACATCAGGATAAATCCCAAATGGATCAGAAATGTAAATGTGAAAAAGGAAACCATACAAGCACTTAAGAAAAAAATTGTTGAATTCCTCTGTAGCCCCGGGAAGGGGAAATCATTCCTAGCTATGACTCAAAATCCATAAGCAATAGGGAAAATATAGATCTATTGATTACATTAAGAAATTTTCTTTCCATGGCAAAAGTTGTTAGGAACAAAGTGAAGAGATAAACAACAAAATGGGAATGGTAATTGCAACTTACATCACAAAGAGTTCATATACCTATATGCACACGAGCTTCTAAAATGAGAGGAAAGACCAGCAAAGCTGTAGAAAAATAAGCTACAGAATTATACCAATAGTCCACGAGAAAGAAATGCAAGTGGCTCTTAACCTTTTAAAAGGTGCTCAAATGTGTTCATTATAAGAGAAATGTAAATTAAAACATGACTGAGGTATAATTTCTCACCTATTCAATCGGAAAAATTAAAGTTTGACAAATTCTCTGTTGGAGAATCTCTGGAGAAACATGATCTCAGGCTTCACTGGTAGAAAGTCATATTGTACAATCCCTATGGGGGAGAATTTCAGAATACCTGCAAAAATTACATACACATTTACCTTTGACCAGCAAGCCCATTTCTAAAAATAAAACTCAAATATACCCTAGCAAGAAACATGAAGAGATTTATGCTCAAGGCTACTCATTGAGAACTATTTGTAGTAGTAAAAGATTGGAAACAACTCACATAGCCATCCAATACTGGTTGAAAAAACTACAGAATACTCATACAACAACCGGACAACCGATCATCCTGGCTTGGGACACATGGAAATTTCAGTGCTAAGACCTGGAAAGTCCTGGGCAAAGAGGGACAAGTTAGTCACTCTTAAAATTGAGAACTGTGCAACCGTAATGAAGGATACTATTATATCTTTTTGATACTAGTATCTTTTGATACTAGTATGGAGTGGCCACCAGAATGCATAGTTACATGAAAAAAAGCAAAGTGGAGGCAAGTATGTAGTGTATACTACTATTTATCTAAATAAGGGGTGAAGACAAAACACATACACAAACTCACACACACACACACACACACACTTGCTGATGTTATCAAAAGAAAAAAAAGAAAAGAAACCATACTATAAATAATAGTAATAATAATAATAAACCATATTATTTTTAATTGTTAGCTACCATTAGAATGAAGGAAATAGGGAAGAAGGTACAGAAATACCAGCTAGATTTCTATGAATAATTGTAATAATTTTTATATTTGATTTGTAATCATGCAAATATCCTACGTAACTATAAGAGATATTGAATTATAAAAAGAAACTCCAAAAAAATTGTTTTAAATGACTTCTGTTTCATGCAGTGACAGAGTAACTGAGACTAGACCAGCCCTTCCACCGTGGGAACGCATATAAAGTAACTGTTTTTAGATGTCGTGGGACAGGTGGTTGAGGACCGTGATCCCTTAGAGAAACTACCCGGGCTCTCTCCTTGGGGGTACTGCCCTGGACCTTGAAGCACAGGGAAGTGGACTCCAAGCAGCAAAGCTGTTTTGATGAGAGGAGGGGGTGGATAGAATTCTGGCTACTGAGCCACTTGGAGTTGCAGGATTGGGTAACAGACAGGAGGGACTTGTGCATAGAAAGGGCTTTGAGGGGCACCAGGGTGGCTCAGTCGGTTAAGCATCCGACTCTTGGTTTCAGCTCCGGTCATGAACTCAGGGTCATGGGCTTGAGCCCCATGTCAGGCTCTAGGCTCAGCGCAGAATCTGCTTGTCCCTTTCTCTTTGCTTCTCCCCCCACCCCCAGCACACACACTCTCTCTCTCTCAAATAAGTAAATAAAAATACAATCTTAAAAAAAAGAAGAAGAACAAGAAAGAGCTTTGACATCTACACAGGAGTCCCCTTAAGTCCTAGCTAAATACGAAGAGTAAATATACATGTCTAGATTCCAGAAAGCCTGGCAGAGAAACAGCTACAAAGAAACAGTGATCTGAACGTAAATTCCAAAAGTCATAGCTCTGGGAGGCATATGAGGTGTAATCATCCAGAACAGAGAGACCTCCCGAACACTCTCGGCATTCAATGGAGATACTGGCCAAACCACCCCCTAGAGTATGGAGCTACTGTAGCTCCCGAGTAAGGACTACTCTAGACATACCTTTACAAAATGATCAAAGTGATCCACTAGTAAATGAACTGCCTTCCAGAAAAAAAATCCAAACTGTTTAAATGAATACACCAAATCCCAGATTCAACATCATAGCATCTACAATATCCATCGTACAATCAAAAGTTAAACAGGTGAAAAAACAAGAAGACTATAACTAGGAAAAATAATGAATAATCATCAAGAGAAACAGGTCCAGAGATGATAAAAATGTTGTAATTAGTAGACAAATAATTATAAACATGTTTTTTTAATTTCAAGGAAAATATAGACAGAATGGGTAAACCTATGGAGGAGTATCAGTATAGAAATGGGAACTATAAAAAATGGAAATTCTAGAACCAAAAAGTAAAATATCTGAAATTTAAAAAATTTACTTGGATAAACTACATTGAACAATGCAGGAGAAAAGGTCAATGGACTTGAATTTATTACAATAGAATCAATCCAAATTAAAGCTAAAGGGCTAAAAAAAGAAGAAGAAGAAGGAGCAGAGTCTCGGTGACTATTGGGATAATATCAAACATTCTAACATACATGTAATTAGAGCTTCAGGAGTAGAGGAGAGAGAAATTAAGAAAGAAAAAATATTTGAAGAAATAATGGCCGGGGCCCGTTGTTAAGTGTCTGCCATAATGGGTGGCACAGTCGTTAAGTGTCTGCCTTCGGCTCAGGTCATGATCCCAGGGTCCTAGCATCGAGCCCCGCATTGGGCTCCCTGCTCAGTGGGAAGGCTGTTTCTCCCTCTTCCACTCCCCCTGTTTCTGTTCCCTCTATCACTGTGTCTCTCTCTCTCTCTGTCAAAAAAATAAATAAGATCTAAAGAAAGAAAGAAAGAAAGGCCAATTTATTTTTCCCAAAGTTTGTCAAGTATCAGTTTCCTTCAGAAAGCTCAATGAACCTCAAGCAGGATACAAACAGTGAGCATATAGGTATATTATAAATCAAACTGCTTAAACCAAAGATACAAAGAACATCTCAAATGCAGCCAAGGCCAAAAGATACATTATACACTGGATAAAAATGGAAAGCCACCCACTTTTTACTAAAAACAATGTAAGTCAGGGGGAAAAAATGTAATGACATATTGAAAGTGCTGAGAAAAAGGAGAAAAAACCAACTCTGTTATTCCAGAATTCTATATTCAGGGAAATAACCTTCAGAAAGGAAAGCGAAATAAAGGCATTTTCCGAAGAACAAAATCTGAAAGGATTTGTCATCAGTAGATCTACAGTGGGAGAAATACTGAGGTTCTTCACATGAAACAGGACCTAGCTGAAGAAACCAAGGGAACTGAAAACAGTAAATGTCCTTGTTTTTTAATTTTTAAAAATATAGTGGGTGGTTTAAAGCAAAAGACATAATGTATTGTGGAGTTTATAACATATATGGAAGTACAATGTTTGATGATCCCAGAAAGGATGGGTAAGGGGTAAATGGAAATATACTATTGTAAATTTTTTATATTACCGGTGGAGTTAATGAAATTTTAACTTTAAGTAAACTATGATAGGTGAAGGATGCATATTATTTTTGTAAATCAACCATTAAATATAAAACAGAGAAGTCTAGCTAGAAAGCCAACAGAGGAGATAAGAGAGAATACTAAAAATAATTAATTTAAAAGAATGCAGGGGGAAAACAAAGAATGCAGGGGGAAAAAAGGAAGGTAGGACATACAGACAAATAAAAAGCAAATAGCAAGACAACAGACTCTAAGGTGACCAGATCGATAATTGCATGACTTTATATTACATTTAGGTAAGACTGGACACTCCAATTCAAAGGCAGAAATTTTCAGACCAGATAAAAAAGCAAGCCCCAGCTATATACTGTCAAGAAATGCTCTTTAAATACAAAAGCAAAAATAAATAAATAAATAGGCAAAGACAAGATTGAAAGTAAAGAAATCTGAAAAGACACACCATACAAATAGTAAACATAAGCTCGGGTAGTCAAAGATTTCCTGGACAGGACACAGGAAGCACTCATCATAAAATATTGATACATTTGTCTTTCTCGAAATCAAAAACTTCTGCTCATCAAAAGACACCATCAAGAGAAGGGAAAAGCAAAACACAACTAGGAGAAAATGTTCACAATACAAATGTCTAACAAAGGGTTTTTATCTAGAATATATTAGGCGGTCTTAAAACCCAACAGCCAGAATAATTCAATTTTTTTTTTCTTAAATGCCAAAACAATGGGACAGGGCGCCTGGGTGGCTCAGTGGGTTAAAGCTTCTGCCTTCGGCTCAGGTCATGGTCCCGGGGTCCTGGGATCGAGCCCCGCATCAGGCTCTCTGCTCAGCGGGGAGCCTGCTTCCCTTCCTCTCTCTCTGCCTGCCTCTCTGCCTACTTGTGATCTCTGTCTGCCAAATAAATAAATAAAATCTTGAAAAAAAAACCACAAAAAACAATGGGACAGACACTTTCGAAGGGAAGATACACAAATGACTGAGAAGCAACTGAAAAAGTGTTTCTATTATTAATTAGGGAAATGTACATTTAAATCATAATGAGATATAAGTCCTTCAAGCAGGTAAAATTGAAAAGATCAGCAACTTCAAATATTAGCAAGGATGGGGAGTTGCTAGAACCACCATGTTTTGCTGACGACCCTGGAAAATTAGTCACCCACTTGGAAAAATGGTCTGGCAGTTTCTCATAAGGGTGAACAGATAGCTACCCACCAATTCTATCCTTAGATATTTACCTAGTTTTATACCTAGTTTTATACCTAGATATTACCTAGTAAATATCCTAGATATTTACTCACAAAAACACTATGCATGAGAATGTCCTAGCAGCTTTGTTTATAATTACCAAAACTGGGAAGCGATTCAACTATCAATAGGAGTATGGATAAGCAAGTGATGAATTCTCATAAATGGAATACTATTCAGTAAGACAAAGGAACACACTACAGAAACCTATGACATGGATGAATTTCAAAACCCTTATGCTGAGTGAAAGGAGCCAACCATAGAAGAGCTCATACTACAGGAATCCATGTATGTAAAATTTCACAGGCCAACTGTTCTGTGGTGAAGGATATCTGAGGAATGGCTGCCTCAAGGTGGGCGTAGGGTAGTGGAAGGACAGATAGTGCTAGGAAAAACACAGTGTTTTCCTTTATTTTCACAAAATACTTCTGACACAAGATGTGTGGGGTTTTCCTCACGTGGACCAATTCTTCAACACTATCTGGATGTCCTACTACTCAATTCAGTTGCAGCACTGTCTACCTGGACTTAGAGTCAGCTGATCCCATAAGACTGCCTCCACTTCAGACGCCAATTACAAGTCCTAGGTGGTTCCCTGTACTTCTGACAGAACAGCTATGATTGAAGTTTCCACAGCCCTCTCTTTGGGTTGAACAATTTGCTAGAATGGCTCAAAGAACTCGGGGAAACAGCCACAGCTATGCTTACCAGTTCCTTATAAAGGATATAGATGAGTACCCAGATGAGAAGATGCACAGGGCAAGGTCCAGAAGCTTCTGTCTCTGTGGAGTTGGGGTGTATCCCCCTCCTGGGTCATAGAAGTCCTCATCAGTCTGGAAACTCTCTGAACCCCATGCTTTTGGGATTTTTTATGGGAGCTTCGTCGCATAGGTATGATCAGTTATTAACTCAGTTTCCAGGTCCCTCCCCTCTCTGGAAAATGGGGAGTGGGGCTGAAAGCCCCAAGCTTCTAATTATGGGTTGGTCTTTCTGGTGACCTGCCCCCAACCAGGAGCCCACCAAGAGTTGCCTCAGAACAAAAGTTGCTCCTACCACCCAGGAAATCCCAAGAGATTTAGGAATTCTGTGTCAGAAACTGGGGTTGAAGACCAAATATTAGAATAAAAGTGCTCCTAGCACCCCAATTTAGAAGGATTTTAATAGCTCTGTCTCAGGAATTGGAGGCAGAGACATGCATATATATATTTGTTATTTCACAGCTATAAAAGAACTTTCTGAGCTGTGGACAATTTATATCTTGCTAGAGGTACAAGTTACGCAGATATATGCGTTTGTCAAGGGTCATCAAACATAAAAATATTTACAAAGTAAAAACTTCAAGATCTGAACATTTTGCTGTGTTAGTTGTACCTCAATTTAAAAAAATAGAAAGAAAAAATTTAAATGAAATCAATTATATATGTATTTGGTGGCATAACCATATATAGAAAAATATTCCAAGTGACTTTAAAATACCATAATTTGACTGTACATCCTTAATAGCATACATGCCAAGGACAAAAATAATTGCGAGAGAAAAATCTAAGCTTTCTCCAGTGATGACATTGTCGGTAGTACTGTTGGTATTGTCATTTTCAGACTGTACCATGGGAGAAAGAAAATGAGTAGTTAAGTGATTTTCTGATGCTATCATTGTCATTGTCATTGAGGACCTGGATTCTCAAGTTAGGAGAAAGGATACACTGGTGGAAAATTTTTAAAAGGTTATGTAAAAAAAATCCTAAAGCACTGAATTTAAATAAAAAGGATTGCTATTGAACACAAGAAATACTATATCTTTAAAAAGTTTTTCAAGCTCTATCTACTGAAAAAGCCCCAAAATCGCAGCCAACCAGTGCAAATGAGCTCCCTTAATAACCATAGTGTGATCTTGAAATATCATTTCTCACCAAAGGACTAAGGATTCTTGGAGAAGTTTTTGATTCAGGTCAGGGATAATTTAAAAAATAACGTACAAGATGAGCTTGAATGTCTTATTCCTGATAATAAGAAGACTATCAACACCTACTAAAGACATGTCCAAAGGACCAGTGATCCACATGAAGATGTTCCCACTGACCAAATATGGGATAATTGGGGCATCAATAAGAACAATAACAACAATAGATTAAAACACATTCAGTATGTTTAAATCCATGGATACATTATGACATGAGGACAAAATAAGCTATTTGAACACCATGGAGGATGCAAGATAATCAACTTTTATAAAAGTTGAAAATTAGCAAAGAAGTGGAAAGAGTCAAGCCTTTATCCTCCTTCTCTACTCAAAAGATATCCCTGAAAACCTAATAAGTAAATGAGGGGAAATTTCTCTTTCTAGAAACATTCCAGCTCATAAATGGAGAAGAATGTTACCACTTTGCAATCCCTAATGAATTAATGAGCCTGGAAATAGGCAACAACTGTTAACATCAGGAGCATCATGAGTGAGTCAATCAGACGTGAGGGAGCTCCTAGTGGAAGAAGGAGGCACCCCTATGAAACAGGCTTGCTGAAAAAGACTGAAACTGAATCTGATCGAGCCTTTGGATCTAACTTCAAAGGACAGAGGAACGTGTTAAACAACACCACGGTGGTACAGTCTGTAAATTTCATCTATCTGTGGGAAACTGCAGGACAGCTCGTGTCTTCAGCAAACAAATGGCAAGGCCAGAGAGAGAGAGAGAAATAAATAATTGTGGAGGAGTTGAGGGATTTGAGGACTGATCAAGGAAAAAGCTTATGAGCATGAGAAGCATCAACATACAACAAACCTTATTGGCAAGAGGGGTAAGTTCATCTCAGCACAACACCATCCAGAGCTTAGGGCAGGGAGGAGGCAAGGGAATATTCTGGGGAGTGGGAGATCAGGCAGAGGCGCAGGTGTCCAGATGACATCGGTCACTCATCAGTGCCGTGGGAGTCTCTGGGTCAGAGAAGTCAAAGAGGCAGTTTGGGGCCTCATTACCATGAGGCTCCATCTTATCAACAGTCCGCAGATAACGGCTGAGTATCAGAGGTGTGTGAAGCAGACTGACTCTGACTGGCTAAGAATCTGCTTGTTTGGGATGTTTTGAAAACAAAGAGATGTGTAAAAATTTGAGTTTGGCTCCTGCAGGCTTTTAAGCTAATGAGTCTCAGCCTGCAGAGAAGAAAGAAACAATGCATACACAGAGGTTGTCTTTGGCTCCTTTAAACAATATGTTAACAATACAGGATTTCTGAGATTTTTTCAAAGTAACCTGGGGGAGGGGAAGTGGCTAAGAGTAATGAAATGAGATCATCCACGAGCTAACAGTTGTTGAGGCTGGGTGGTGGGTCCATTGGGGCTCATTGATACTCTTTGTACTTTGTGTGTAGATTCAGTGCTGGCCGTCCTCTTGCTGTGTGGCCTTAGGCAGACTCCATCCCCTCTCTGGGCCACCACTTCCGCATCAGTGTCCCATCCACGTCATCTACAGAAGAAGCAGAAATGGCTACTTAGCGGTGCAGGACAAAGGGGTTGCCCAAAGTCACACATTTTGTCAAGAACATTTTTCACTGAGAGATCACTGTACAGGAAGCTTTGGGAAAGAGGGAAGGGCTAACGGAAGAGAAAAGGAATAGCAAGGAAAATAGGGGTGAAGAAGGTGAGGGGGTGCGGTGAGGCGGGCAGAGGCGGAGAGTCACAGAAACTAACAGAAGTCGCCCAGTGCGTTCCCAGCTGGACAAGGACAGAGAGATGGAGGCATGGCCATAATTTAGAGAAACACTTCAGTGCAACAATGTCATGGAAATCACCCATCCCTGCCTGGTTCTTCCAGCCTGACTCTTGAATCATCAGTGAGCAACAATGCCAGCCCCCCGCAGGCAGACACTCAGATTTTGATTCAAGCCCTTCAGTCCTTTGATTTGTTTTTGGTATCACCGCAGGTCCTGCACTTCAAAGGCCTGAGGGTTCCTGAGCTGAGGGCCTGCAGCTACTGCACAGAGAGAAGAAAAACAACTGGAAAGGGGGCTTTTGCTGCCGGCACCAAGATGAACTGCTCTGGCTTCACAGTTAAAACTTCAGGCTGTGGGTTCAAATCCTGACTCCTGCACATCCTAGCTGGGGGGACTTTGGCAAGTTTCTTAAACTCTCAGAGCCTCCTCATCTGTAAAATGATGTTACTTACAGTTCCCAACTCAGAGTGTCCTGGTAAGGATTAAAAGAACTAATGTATGCAACTCATTTTCTCGATGTTAACTGTTGGAAATGAACAAGCCATAATCTCTCCTGGCAAGGAACTCGCAGTCTGGTAGGAAAGATTAAGCTAGGGATACAAATGGCAATATTGGAAGGCATAAAGTGCTAATGTCTCAAGGGTGGAAAAGATAAAAGTGTCACGTGGGTATGGAGGACAGAAAAAGATCATTCTTGCTGCCAAAGACAGGACCAGCTCCCGGGAGTGGTGACATTCTAGCTGGACTGAGGGAAAGTTTGAGCCCCAGAGGCCAGATGGCAAGAGCTAGAGAGAAAGTAGAGGCATGAGTAGACTTCCTGGCAGAAGCAGGCATGTATGAAGGAGGTCAAGAACCCCATTTGGCTAAAGAGTAAGGTCTGAGAGTATGGGAGCTAGAGCTAAGAAGGGCTGGGGCTGGCTTCTGGACTGAGCTGTTCTGCATGCAAAGAGCAGATAGAGACACAAAGCTCACTTTTTAAAGCAATATTATTTGGGGGCACCTGGGTGGCTCTGTCCATTGAATGGCCAACTCTTAATTTTAAGCTCAGGTCATGATCTCGGAGTCCTGGGATGGAGCCCCACGTCCCTCTGCCCCTCCCCCTGCTTGCTCGTAGGCTCTCTCTCTCTCTTTCTAAAATAAATTAGCAAAATAAATAAAAGCAAAATTATTTTAAGGGAGAGATAGAGGAAATCTGAGAAAGGTGGAAATTAGGATTTAAGAGTGTTGGGTTTTGTAGAAGCTGAGTGGTTGGCTCATTTATTCAAAAAAGGATTGCTCCATCTTACTTACCCCTGGGTACCTGGCAGGGTTCTGCTTGATAGGATCAAGTGCCCTGCCCTTGGTGGCCAAGAGTAAACACGGAGACCAGTCAGTAAGATAATTCCACTTAGTGACAAGTGTTGTAAAGACAATAAAAAGCAGAGTAATCGGACAATGACTGACAGGGACAAGGAGATCAGCCTTGATTTGGGGGTAAGGGGAAAGGCTTGCTGGCAGAGGTTGAGATTACAATGAATGATCTTGTAGGCCAGCAAAAGCCAGGTGGGCAGAGCCAGATCCTGAAAATGTTAGTCTTGTTAGGCCATAGTAAGAGGTTTGGAATTTATTCTGTGATGGGAAGAGATTCAAGTGTTCTAAACAGAGGAGTGAAATGACATGTTGGCCATGGTTACAAATCAGCTCAGGGTGCCCTGTGAGAATGGATTGTCAAGGGAAGGCCCGGAAGTAGGGGGGTGAGTTAGGAGGCTGCCCCTGTGTCCATGCATGGGATGGTGGGTGAGGAGAAGCTCTGGGGACCTTGACAAGGGGAGTTTGTGCAGCTTCCTAACAGGGAACCTGATGAATAATTTATGGCGTATCCTTGAATCATTCTGCAGCTACAGCCATGGTGCAGACCCGAATGCATTGGCAGGGGAAGACATCCCCAGACGTGCTGTTTCAGAGGAAAAAGCAAGTTGTACAACTGCACAGATATTTTATGAGCCTAACTATGTAACATTAAATACTCATTTCTATATCAGTTTATCTACATATAAAGAGACCTCTCGGGAGATACTGAGTTATCACTGATTTTTCTGAGAAGCAAGATTTTGCATTTGGTTTTTGTTTGTATATATACAAATATATATATACAAATTTGTACTTGGAACTTTTCTGAGCTATAAATTTTTTAGTAAGTATGTATCATTCATACAAAAGCCTACTTACAGATGTGAGGGCGATCTGGCTGCGACATCTGTCACCCCATTGATCGCCAGTGTTGATTCGGCTGATCTAAATGGCTAAGCGGGTGTCCCCTTCCTCCCTCACAACTCCATGTGCATCCCTCCAGAACCTGCGCTCTCTGTCGAAGAGGACGACCTTCCCCGATAGAGAAGAGTGCTCTTTGGTCAAGGGTATACAGGTAGCCGCGCCCCCTTGCTAGAACATCCAAACAAGCTCACAAAACCTACTTACTTTTGTAAAAAAAAAAAGGGGGGGGGTGGTATGAAGAGAAGGAAGAGGAAAGGAAAGAAAGGAGAAAAACAAAATGAAGACTAACCCCTCCGTGCCCCTAACCTCCCACCCGGTAACACGTACACACACCCATACCAGAACGGAAGGACCAACTCCAGATGTGCACCTTCCAAGGACAGCACCAGAACCCTGGAGAGTTCCTCTCAGGGAGGATGATTAATCCTGCTATAATGTGCGGCACCCAGAGCAAAGATCCTTCACTCCTCCAGAAGCTGGCTTTGAATTTAAGAGGCAGGAATTCAAGATGGTGCCTTTGAAGGGCTCCCCTTCCCTTGACACACACACACTCTGAGGCTGCCAAGCTGCCCATGACCACCTGTGGGGAGCCCGTCCGCACCGTCCTCGGGCAGGGGGGGAGTGTCAGAGTGGCAACAAACCGGAGCACAGGCAGCAGGGCAGGACCCCTGCAACCCTGAAATTCAGGCTCAGCTCGGTGAGCTTGTGAAGATTTCTTGATCCTCTCAGAAGGAAACTCGTAGCACGCCTGCTAAAGGGATGGTCGGGACAGAGAGGAAAGGAGAGAAAGTGGGTGAGGCAAGCTCATCTATGCCTGTGGAGCCTAGTGAGTAATCCCAAGGTACCAGTCATTGTCACTTGGCATCTATGGGCAATTACAAACTCCTGGCCCTCTATATGTGTTTTATTTGACTCGCAGTGTTTAAAAACTGAATTCATTGCCAAGGTCTTAAATTTGGGAGTTTTACATAAAAATCTAAATTTCTATTTTTTTTCTTGGAAAATTGGGAAAATGCCCTCTGTGAGCCTGCCTTCCCACAGGAGAACTATCAGCCAGCACTGAGTAACAGCTTCCCCCAGGGGGGCTGTGTCCTCCTGCTGGTCACCATACCGACCGCTCACCTCTGTTGTTTTCCTTTGCTACTCCTGAGGTGACCAGCTTCTTTACTCCTTACACAAACCTATCACGTAGGAGCCATATCCATTTTACGGTAGAGAAAACAGGCTTAGAGAGGCTCAGAGACTTGCCCGAGATCACACAACACTCCGTGGCAGAATCAGGATTTGAACCTTTGATTTCAGAGTCTGAGCCCTCCTCAGTGGGCAAAGTCACAGAACCAGGAACTACTGAGTCATCCCCCAAGCTTCTGGCCATGGTCCCTTTAAGGTTCCTTTTTCCAGAAAGAACTGGTCCTCCAGCCCAGCATAGCAGCGAGCCCCAGGTGGTGGCCAGGTGGCCCCTGTTGAGTACAGTGGATACAGGCATGGCAACGGGGTGCTGGGAGGATTCTTCTTCTCTGAAGTGCAGCGGATGAAGGAACATAAGCATTTTATTTTATTTTATTTTATTTCTCAAAACTTTTTATTTTTTTAAATTTTTAAAGAAGATTTTATTATTTGTCAGAGAGAGAGAGAGAGCACAAGCAGGGGGAGCAGCAGACTCCCCACTGAGCAGGGAGTCTGACACAGGACTCCATCCCAGGATCCCGAGATCCTGACCCAGCTGAAGGCAGGTGCTTAACCAACTGAGCCACCCAGGTATCCCGGAGAATAAGCATTTTATTTTATTTTTTTTAAAGATTTTATTTATTTATTTGGCAGACAGAGATCACAAGTAGGCAGAGAGGCAGGCAAAGGCGGGGGATGGAAGCAGGCCCCCTGCTGAGCAGAGAGCCCGATGTGGGGCTCCATCCCAGGACCCTGGGATCATGACCTGAGCTGAAGGCAGAGGCTTTAACACACTGAGCCACCCAGGCGCCCCAGAATAAGCATTTTAAATCTGAGCTAAGACCTTTGTTGCCTGAGGCCAGGCCTGCGTGAAGGGCGGTGGGCACAGCCTGAATGGGTGGGGCACTGTGCCCTATCCTCATTTCCATACTGGGACCAGAGCAGCTCATCTTCTCCTTTTTTATGTCAGAGTTCCATTTAAAACTTCCTTTGGCCCAAAGGCGATTTTGCTGCTCAAAAATAATTTGAAAAAATTGGATATTTTGAGTTTGTGTCAGAAAGCCATAGATATATATTGTGTGTGCGGCTAAGAAGCTATCACCGGGAACTGTCAAATGAGCCCTGTGGGCCATGGCCAGCCTCTTATCTTCAGCTTCCAGGAGGGGCCTCTTGCTAAATTCGCTTCCCCCGTCACAGCTCCTGAAATGGAGTCAGCCCTCCCAGGACTCTGAGGGGCCCAGAATTTGTTTGTGTGGATTTGCATAAAAAGCTTCACTGAATGAGATTATTCACTGAGATTCACTGAATGCAGGTGAGATTCACAGAGTCCCCCAGGGCAATGATTTTTTTTTTTTTTCTCCTTTGGATTTCGTTTTCTCTCAGGAAGTAAACATTTTACTTCCCTGGCTTTCTCCCCCGACTGGACCTGTACTCCTTTCCTTTCCCTTATTCCTACATGTCACACAGACACAGATACAGACACAGACACACACACACACACACATGCACACACACACACACACGTGTGCACGCACACACACAAACATGCACACGCCCCCAGCAGGCTTTGAGTCACTGAACAAATGACTATGTTGTTTCTCACACACATGGACCCTGGAGTTTGACTCTGCCTGTATTAGAGTCTGGCTGGGATTCAAAGGAAAAGCTCCCAGCCCCATTTGCCTGAGAAGCACCTGTCATTGGCTTGGGCATGGTGGCATGGCCAGCACGTAGCAATGAAGGCCCCAGGATCTGTACTGGAATCTCAGGAGAGTCTGAAGGTCAACTAGTTTGGAAACTCCTGAGGAAGACCTCTCTCTCTCCCTGTGTTCCTATACTGAGCCTAAATTCTTGGCAAAGACCTTTGGACACAGCATCACCCAGACACTATCCCCTGCCGTGCGCATGAAGAGTGATTCTAACAGTAAAGAGTCTGGCATCATCACAAGGGATGGGATAGAAGCTTTGAATGGACCTTCCCAATAGCCCACAAGCAGACCCTAGACCCAGACCAGCCAACACTGAGATGGCTCTGTCCCTGGGCACTGAGGATGGGATGAATGAGCTTCCTACCTCCCCAACCTGCACTCCATTTCCTGGCTGGACCAAGCATCCTGGGGACTCCCTACTTGCTAGGGCTCCAAACCCACTTCTATCCTCCAAGCTGGATCCCTCACACCCCTCCTCTCCTTCTGTCTCACCCAACCCCACCCACAGCCAGTTGAGTTTATTCACCCCTTCCTACCCCTGTACCTGCTCTGCCTCCTAGGTGTCTCCCCACCCCCACCTTTCTCAGTCCCTACAGAGCTTGGCCATGCCCACTCCCCTCTAGACCCTCCTTCCATAATAATCAACATGTATGAAGCACTTATTATGTCCTAAGTACCGTTACTCATCCAATGATTATCCTCGGTACTCGTTTCAATTAGTTCTCACAAGAACCCCATGGGACAGGACGTACTGTTACCACCATTTTATAGTTGAGGGACCCGAGGATCAGCAAGGTGAGGTGACCTCCCCGGGAGCAAACAGTTTGCAGGCAGAAAGCCATGCCTTGTCCTCAGGGGTATCTCGTGTATTTCACACCCCTTCTCCCCACCGTGCCTTATAGTACATGCTGATCGATCTGGGTATCATCAGTCAAGAATGTGGGCTTCCTGAAGGTAGGCACTGACTTGCTCACTATTTCCTAAATCAGTACCTGGCACATAATCAATGCCCAGTAAATACCTGTTGAGTGAATAAACGAATTAGTGGCAAAGTTCACACTCTATTTTAAAAATTGTTTATTAATTTCAAAGTGACAATGTGCAGGGTTAAAAAAAAATCAGGAAGTGCAAAAAGATCTGGAGAAATTTAAATCTTCCTAGATATCCACTGCCCTTCCGTCAAGATTATAGGGCTCTTGTTACGTGTCTTTCCAGAGTTGTTCGAATGTTCTATGCACGTGTGTGCTTGTACACACATAAGTAATATGTGTGTGTGGTATCACCTCATAGAAATCATTCTGCAACTTAATTTTTTTCACTTAATATGACTTGGACGTGTTCAAATCAGTATATATACCTACACACACACAAATCCCTATGTTACTAACCTTCATACCCACCATGTGGGTCCCAGAGAAGTCCTGGAGACTGGAGTAGTGTGACCTGGCCTCGTGAATGTCCTAGAACCTTGGAGTGAGGAGGGACCTCCAAGATGGTCTGGTTTAGCTAGCTCCCTCATGTTACAAATGGGGAAACTGAGGCCCAGGAGGTTGTGGTGGCAGGAATAGACATTCCCAGAGCCACACAAGGAGTTAATTATAGACCCAAGGCAGGAACCAGGCCTCTGGGACCCTTGGCCAGGCTCCTGCTACCCCAGACTCCTCTGTGCTTGGCAAGCTCTAAAGAAATCATAGTCAGTTCCCAGCAGAAAGAGTGTCTGCTTGGGCTTTGTCAATGGCAGTGCCCTCCCAGGCAGGCTGGGGCGAGAGCGATTATGTAGGTCGCTCCGTAATCATAACGAGAGCTCGAGCCCTTTAAATGCCGGCTGTTTCATTTGGTCCCCGAAGATTGGATTAGCATCGATTGTCTGCCTGGAGCTTCTAGATAAAAGAACCACACCAAAGGGAACATCAGCGGGCAAGGTTGGAGCCACCGCACCACACTCTCAGAGCCGCCTCCACTCTGGCATCCGGGGCCTCCTGAGCAGCTTCCAGGAGTCTGTGCTTTTCCCTCTCTCGGCAAAAGTATGGGTGGGGTGGGAGGGAGCAGGCAAATTCAGAAGCAAAGCTAGGGGAGCAAAATTCAGGGGAAGGAGCCTCCATCGGGATGAATGCTCTTAACTGCATGTACCTTCTCCCTGTGCCTCCCATCCCTGTCCTTGACCTTACCCTCCCCAACGCGCACACATGCACACACATACACACACGCACACACCCATACACACACATGCGTGTGTATGCACGCACCGACACACACTGCAAGCTCTAATGAGGGCAGGAACCTAGCACACCTCCTTTGCTGGGATCCAGTGCCTAGAGCGGCACCTGACATGTTAGGTGTTCAATAAATATTTGTTGAAGCCATCAGTACGTGCACACGTATATGTGATTCCTCCACACAGAAACACACTGTGCATTCCTTTCTTCTGGATTATTGTTTACCCATTTCTACTCCCTCCTCTTTCCTTTTCCGACCTTGTGGCTCCCGGTCCAGCCTCCTCCTTCCCCACTACTCTGGCTACGGTGGCCTCTCTTCTCCCTGCAGCTCTTACAGCTGCAATGAGTAAAGCAATCACAGTTTCACAAGCCCAAACCCCAGACATGCTCTGGTGGGTATTCATGATTTATAGGAACGATGAGACAGAGGGCTTAAAATCTGGACCATCGCAGAAAATCCACATTGAAAAGACAACTGACACCACACAAGCAATAGTTAACTCTGTGTTGCTTTTTATAGAGAGGTGAAGTGGGGCAGTGGAGAGGGCCTTGGGCATGCCATCGCACAGACTTGGGTTCAAATCTTGCCTCTGCCACTTGCTAGCTTCATGGCCTTCAACAAGTTGCTTAAGCTCTCAGCATCCGGTCCTCATCTATAGAATAAGGGTAATCAGACCCTCCTTGTAGGCTGTGAACGCAAAAGGAGTGAGCACCCAAATGTGAGCCCATGAGAACCGTGGTTCCTGTCTGTTTTGTTCAAGGATGTATCCTAGCCCCTAAAACAGTGCCTGACACAAAGTAGGCACTCCGTAAATAGCTGTTGAATGAACAACGGGTAGTAGTAATCATGGTGGCTATGCTTTATTAAGCAGCCTATGTGGCAGGCTGCATGCTAAACACTTACATGCATTTCTTATTTAATCCTTACCATAGTCCTGCTAGCTCCTCCACCACCCCCTCCCCTCCCCGCCAGATAGAAACACTGAGGCCAAGCCCCAAGCTTCGAAGCAAGTTTTCAATGAGGGTTTATTCCCTTCCCTCCCTTGACATATGGTCCCTTCTCCCTCTCCTCTGTTGCTGGCTCTGTCTCCCTCTCTCTCAACCCTCTGCTCTTAAGCAATAGCAGCCTGGGTCTCGTCCCTTGAGCATCCTAGCCTCAGGCCCTCTGCTCAGGCTGCAGAGTGCAGCCTATACTCACATTTAAATAGGGAAGTGTAGGGGCCAGACATGGATGCCCATTTCTCCTGTTCCATCCCTCTCAGCGGCTACAAAGCAGTTGACTCTGCTCCAGCCCTCACTGCAGTCTCCTCTACCCACCAGTCTAGTTAGTCACTGACTAATAAGACTTGCCCCTTTTCTGCCTAGACTGAACCTTTGCTTGGAACACCCCGCTTCCTTGGCTTGTAAATGATTAGATATCTCCGGTGAGATATCTAGAAGTACATCCTCCAGGTGTACTTCTCTGAACCTTCGTGCACCATGACAGGGCCTTCCTTCTGTTCCTGTGGCTCTGGACGTCCACCCCACCATCACTCTGTGTTGTCATTGCCTGCTTGACTGCCTGCCTCCCCTCCTCCCCCATGCCGACTCAAAGATCTTATTTAAGACCAAGAACATTTTGGAGTACCTGGTGGCTCAGTTGGTTGGGCATCCAAATCTTGATTTGGGCTCAGGTCATGACCTCAGTGTCATGAGACTGAGCCCCACATTAGGCTCCACATTGGACATGGAGCCTGTTTAAGAATCTCCCTCTCCCTCTGCCCCTTCTCCCTGTCTCTCCCTCCCTCTCTCAAAAAAAAAAAAAAAAAAAAAAGAGCAAGAATGTTTTCCATTTCTCCCACACCTCACTGAGTCTAGCCCAAGAGTAGGGCTCAGTGACACTTGAGAGAATGCTCTGCTCTCTTAATTGACTAACATTCTACCAGGTCCTACTACTGTTCTGCTTTCTCTTTCCAGTCCCGTCCGCAACCCTATTAACAATCCCTTCCTCCTGCTGAGCCAAGCTCCTGGATTTGACTCTTCCTCACCAGGACAGGCCAGTTTCTACAGAGCCTGGGAAACGTCTTCCTTGCAAACTCACACGGTTTATCCAGGCTCTTGGTGGGGAAAAAGAAATATCTCCCCAGAAGAGACTTAAAGATCATGTAGTCCAGACCTTGGATTGTACAGAACTGAAGTGAACTGGGTTACGGGTCAGGGAGACTATCCAGGGTCAGTCCGTTTAGAGCAGGGACTGGAACAAAACCCAGGATTCTCAACTTGACATCCAAAATCTTTTCTCTGCATTTAGCCCATGTTATATACCAAGCCAAATAATGAGACTTGTTTGGATGGGATTTTACAATCCTAAAAATCAAGATGACATCTTGAGATGAGGGGTTTGTATGTCATTAACGTTATGTCTCCTGTCCTGTTGTGTTTGGGAACAAGATAAAAAGCTGGGGGAGGACATGGGCATTCACACTCTGGCCTCAGCCCTGCACTAATAAGCAAGCCATTTCCCCACTGCTCTCCGTAGAGAACAGTGAATCTGACTGCAGCTTTAGAGAAAGAATAGTGGGAAATAAGGCTGGAAAGAAAGGGTGCGGCCCAATCAAGGAGAGTTGGGAATGTCTGGGTGAGGGAAACTTTGTTTTGAAAGACGTGGGGAGCCTCAAAGGGTCTTTGAGCAGTAGAGGGCCTACTCGCCCGCAGCTGAGCCCATAGGGAACATTTGGCTAATAAACCTGGGCAGAGAAGTGATCATTGCTTATGAGGTTGTAACCTTAGCCACCTGCTGGGGAGACTAATGTCCCAGCAGCTCTACCTCTCTGGTGACAGTTACCTCCCCTAATGACTCTCATTTCACAGGCTCGGATTTCCTGAGGACAGATTTTGAGCAAAGCACAGATTCCACGGGTAAATCATTAGTGGGGTGGCTGAGATCTCTATGGAGGGCTTTGATTAATAAATCTGCGCTAAGAGACCAGTCCTTGGCAAAGCCTGTCAGTCACAAGGTTCCAGGGGTCTCTCCCAGTTTGTGCCACAGAGCCTGACCTTCCAGGAATGGACCTAGCTTGCAGCCAGAGAAAGCCCGCCCCCCCCCACCCGTCGCCCCAGGACCATCTTTTTACCCAGCCCTGGCTGTGGGGGGAAGCCCCCAGCTCCCGCAGGAGCACGCAGTTCAAACCAGAATGTTTTTTTTTATCACCTTGATATATTAGCTGCCAAGCTGGGCTCTTACAGGCTTGACATAGGGCAGAGAATCTTGGCGTGCAGAAGATTGTCCTGTGGCTAATGGGCTGCATGTCTCTGGAAAAGATGTGATCTCTCTGGACTTCCATTTCTCTCACCTTGGAAGGAGGGATTTGGACCAGTTCAGATACAAAGTAACAAATAACAGGTGGGTTCCATCTCCCCTTTCCATCTCCCATCAGTTGTTAGTGGTGGTCGAAGGACTCTGAGGCTACTGCTAGAAAAGAGGACAGCATTCTATCAGATTCCCCCAAAACAGGAGTAGCCTCAAGTATTAGTGCTCTGTTGCCGCTGTAACAAATGACCTACACCTTATGGCTTAAAACAACACAAATGTATTCTCTCATAGTTGAGGTCAGAAGTCTGAAATCAGTTTCACTGGGTTGACCTCAAGGATTGGAAGGGCTGGTTCCTGATGGAGTCTTCAAAAAGGGAATCTCTTCCCTTGCCTTTTTCAGCTTCCGGTGGCCCACCTGTGTTTTTCTTGGCCTGTGGCCCCTTCCCCCATCTTCAAAGCACACTACACCAAACTTTGTCTCCACCATCAAATCATCTTCTCCCCGTAGTTAAATCTCTGTCTGCCTCTTATAAAGACCCCTGTGATGACATTAAGGCCCACCACCCGGGTAATCCAGGATTGGCCCTCCATCTCCAGATTCCTAGCTTACTGGCATCTGCAGAGTCCCTTGTCCCATATAAGGAAACACAGCCACTGGCTGTGGGCATTAGGACATGCTATCTTTTGGGGACCCATTATTCTGCCTGCCCCACCTGCCACCTGGCACTAATTTGCAGTCCCTACCGTCAGCCTAGAATTAGAACTGGAATGGAATAATGGAATAATTCTAAGTTTGTGTGTGAGGCCTGGCATATGGGAGCTGTAAGGGAGGAAAAGATTGCACGTGGCCTTTTCTCTGTTTCAAGAACCATGCCAGCCTCATTGAAATTCCACATCTCACTGCCTTCTCCTGACACTGTATCATTTACAATGCTCCTGAGGCTAGTACAGTGACTCATTATTATTAGTTAATGAAGCATCTAAGGCCTAAGCCCACAGTCAGCAGCTGGGATAAAGAATGAGGACAGAGCTGGGCTGAAGGGAGTCTGTAGCTCAGATGCCGACTGGAGGAGACAGAGGCCATGCTGTCCTCAGGCATTCATTTCACAAACATTTACTGAGCGCTTAGGAATGGTTAGTAATGGTTCCTGGAACCAGACGGGTAGTCCTGACCCCAGAGAATTCACAGGCCAGTGGGAGAGACAGACAAGACGCCCACGAAAACACTCCGATGGGGGTGGGTGTTGGGGAGCAGGGAGGACATTCTCTCCTCAGGGGGTCAGGGCAGGAGGCCTCGCAGAGGAGGGACAGCTGCCCTGGTTTTGAAGGATGACCAGACATTCTGAGTTGCGGAAAAAGAAGGGAAGGGGACTTCAGCAGGAGAAACAGGTGTTAACAGGAACAGTGAAAAGGCACTTTTTTTTTTTTTTTTCACAGCGACTGGAGCGAAATGCAGAGATATTCTGGCAGGAGGAAAAGAAGATCTGGAAAATTTGCCTGGAGGCTGCAGTGGTGGCAGGGAGGTGACATTTGGCTGGTAATGGAAACATGGGCAGAGCCCACTGGGGAGTCTGGCTTGGGGAATAAAGAGCCAAACCAAACCACTGTCTGAATAAATTCAGTAGGCTGCAGGGAGAGGCCAGACACTGATGTGGTGAAGACGGAGTTGGGTTCACACGTCAGCTCTAATGCAGACCAGCTCTGTGACTCTGGGGAGTTCCTTACCCCTTCTGGGCCTCAGTTTCCTCACCTACAAAACGGGAAGAATCATAACCCCCTGTGGGGATGGTTGTGTGGTGAGGGCCTTGTCTGTCTTGTACTCGGCTGTACATGCTGCATCTGGGGCTTGTCTGTAAACTGAATGAATAATGTCAGGAAGAAAGCTTAGCAGAGTGTCTGATGAACAATGAACATTTAGTGAGTGAATTATTGTATTAAGTTTGGGGGAAAGTTCAATGATATCAGCCCTAATGTCTCACTGGGTGACCCCTGATAGTCCTGATAAATGCTCACCCCCTAGGGGAACATGGCAGCCTAGAACTATGGGAAAATCCCTGACTCTGGATTAGGGGATCGAGTGGCCCTTGGCTCCAGTTCTGTCACTCACAGACTATGAGTCTGTGGATGCCCAACTCTTTGGCTTCCTCTAGGCCACACCCAATCCAGCTTTGCCTCTTTTCTAGACAAGTGACTGAGGACTGAGGAAGGCTACCAAGACTCTGGGCTTCTTGATGAGCTCCAAGCCCTTTCCTTCCTTTGCCATCAGCAGTCCCACAGAACCTCTAGAACTTTCCATGGGTCTTGCACCATAGAAAGAGTATGACCTCTGGAGCTATGCCAAAGCTGTGTGACCTGGAACAACTTTAACCTCTCTGACCTCAGAGAGTTTTTATTCATTTTCCTGGGCATACTAGTTTCTGGATTTGAATCCTAGTTCCAGAATTCTTTGACTGTGGGACTTCAGGAACTTCTCATCTCTGTTCTTCGTGCCTACTATCTGAGTCATAACATGTCCTCCCAGACTTACCTGAGGACCGGTTCCCAAAGCTGGCGTAACTGGACTCACCCTTAAAGACTGGGTCCTACCTCTGGCTGTCCAGCTGCTAATCCCACCTGGGCTGAGTCTCTTGACTCTGGGTACCAGTGTTGGGGACTCTGGGTACCAGTGTTGGTGATCCAGGAGTTTTCATCCAGCCTACAGATGGAACAGGGTCTTCTGCCCCAGGGCTGGAAGGTCCCTCTGGAGGAAACTGCTGAAGGCTGATTCTTCCCATTTCCACCTCAAGGCTAAGTGGGGATGGTGACGCTGACCACTGGACCCAAGGGGATAAATATTTCCAGAGAAAGGACTTAAAAAAAGGAACCCTCTTAATCCCTCTCTGTTTTTGGATTTCACTTTAATAAGCTATCATTAACTTTTGGGGTTCCTCAAATAAGAGAAGATGGTGGCTTTCCCTTCAAGTGTTTCAGGAGATTGCTTCCCTCATGTCACCAACAAGAGCCACGAGAAGTGAGAGCAAGTGAAGTGAGAAGAAGATGTCTTCTGGGGCTTCAGGGAGGGAGAGGAGGTCAAGAACAGCCCTGTCACTCCTCAGTGTACTTTCTCCCTCCTTGTCTTTATTTCTCTCTCTCTCTTTCACAATCTCTCTCTCTGTCTCACACATACACATACACACACACACACACACACACACACACACACACACACATTCATTCAATTGGTTAACTTCCACCAATTGTGCATGACCTTGATCCTAAAGCAGAATAAGATAGTGGGGAAGAGTTTAGGCCCTAAGTGATCTGGCCCCAGGGTAGGAATCCCAGTTCTGCCCCAGCAACCTTGGAAAAGATTCTCAACCCTCCATGAGTTTCAGGTTCTTCATCTGGAAAAGGGGAAAATAATAGTACCTGCATGATAAGGTTGTTGGTGAGGATTAAATGAAATAAGACATGTAAATAAAGTACCAAGACGTGTAAATAAAGTACCAAAATAAGTGCTCTTCAGATAGAAGTCATTGCTATTATTGCTATTGATTGTCATTACAATCTCCATAAGAATGTAAGCCCTGTGAGGACAAGGTCACTGTCTGCCTTGTTCACCATTCTGTCTTCATCACCTAGGACAGTGGCTGGCATATTGTCAATGCTCAATAAATATTTGGAGAATCAATTAATAATCATATTTCTTGGAAGCATGGCTTATTCTCCCTGCCATGTGATTTCTAGAACTAGCCCACAGCACCTGGACACAAGAATTATTGCAAGACCTTCCTGTGAGCCAGGCACCAAAGCTGAGGGCCTTATCCTACATTGATTTTCTTGCCTCTGCTTCCCTCACCTTGTGAATTCCTCAAGAAGTAACAGCAGTTGTGCTAACTCATATTTGCGTTCGGCAAATTTTTTTTAAAGATTTTATTTATTTATTTGACAGAGAGAGAGAGAGAGATCACAAGTAGGCAGAGAGGCAGGCAGAGAGAGAGGGGGAAGCAGACTCCCCGAGCAGAGAGCCTGATGTGGGGCTCGATTCCAGGACCTTGAGATCATGACCTGAGCCAAAGGCAGAGGCTTAACCCACTGAGCCCCCCAGGCGTCCCTCAGCAAATTTTTTCTGAAAAGGCAGATAATCAAGCAGCCTACTTTACACATGAGGAAACTAAGCCCCAAAGGGTTAACACACTCATCCAGAGCTGGAGGGGGAGGTCTGGTCCCTAGAAGGCCAGACCAGCACTCTGTTGCCCCCATCACCAATGACTCAACATGGATGGGGCCACCAACACCAGCAGATAGTGAGTAAGGTAGCAGAGGAGGAGAGAACTTGCTGCTTCTACCTGAATTCCACAGACACCTGCATGACCCCCTGGGATCCTGGGAGGGTCACCTATGCCACCATGATGTGCTTTTCATTAAAGCAGTGCTCCCTCAACAGTAGTCTTTGGAAATGCCAAATTTAATTAAAACCCTAATCCTAATAAACACACCATAGATTAAACCCAGCCAGAGCAGCTTCCTGCTGGGTGAACTTCTCACATGCTTCACTAAACAAAATTGTCTCCAGCAAAAGGGCTTGTTTGGGAACATCCTGTCCATCAGGCATCCTCACTCAGAGAAGGGCCTTGGCCATGGCCCCCAATGTCACTGACTCCAGGCTTCCAAACACATAGCTCAGAGTGGAAACAGCTGGATGTGGTCTCTAACCAGCAGCTGATATGGGCTGATGCTTAGCCAGATAGAATCAGCATCATCGGCATTTGAAGGGGCTCTGGAGATCATCTGGCCCACGAAAGAGGGGAAACTGAGGACTAGAGAGAGGCATGGAAAGAGACCTGTCAGTAGAAGGGACCCAGGTCTCCTTCCTCCCAGCTCAGTGCCCTTTCCACTCATCACCCTGGCTGTGCCAGCTGGTAGCTGTGTAACATTGACTAAATTCATTCTTTCTCTGAGCTTCAAATTCCTGTTCAATATCATTGAAAAGGCTGGTCTAGAGCAGTGGTCTCAACCTTCACCACACACTCAAAACATCTGGGGAGCTTTTCAAAATCCCAGTGTCTTAGGCTTACCTGACACCAATTCATCAGAGCCCCGGGAGTGAGCCTGGGATGAGTGTTTTATAAAACTCTTCAGGTGGTTCCAATGTGCATCCAGGAGTGAGAACCAGTAGAGTAGATAATCACTAAGACTCTCTTTTGCTCTAACACTTTATGAGTTTAGAATTTCTCTACTTGGAACCCTCTGTACCTCACACAGTCCCATGCCCTCCACACACACACCTACCCCACAACTGATCTGAGCAATTCCTTCTCATACTTCAAGTTCTAGTTTAAATATACCCTCATTAGACTAAGAGAGGAAGACATTACTTGAGCTCTTACTTTTCATAGCCTGAATCACATGACATGGTAATTATATTTTCTGGCTATCTTCCCTGTAAACTGAGTCACAGCAGAGACTTAAAATAGTGCACAGACTCGAAGATTGCCCCAATTACCTCCATCTCCTATATCAACACCCACGTGTGGTTCGCCTCCCCACCCCTGCCACCTTGAGTGTGGGAAGGACCATGACTTGCTTCTAATCCAGGCAATATGACAAAGGTGATGGGATGTCAATTCTGATTAAGTGACATAAAATTGTAATATCTATAGTGCTAGGAAACTCCTTCTCTTACTGGCTTTGATGAAGCAAATCGCTGTTTGGGGGAGGGTCATAGGGCAAGGAACTGAGGGTGACCTCCAGCCAACAACTAGCTGGGAATTAAGGCTCTTAGTCTTAGCTTGCAAGCATCTGAGCCCTGCTAACAACTATATGAGCTGGGAAGTGGGTCTTTCCCCAACCAAACCTTCAGATGAGAACCCAGCCCTGGCTGACACTTTGATTGCAAACTTGTAGAAGACCCAGCTAAGCTGTGCCTGGGATTCTGATCCAGAGAAACTCTGAGATCACAATTGTGTCTTGTTATAAGCTGCTAAGTTTGTGGTGATATTATTACATGGCAACAGATAAATAAACTGGCTTATTTCATTCTTGGCATCTACTACAGTACAGGACACATCAGAGGTGCTGAAAAGTATTTGGCAAATACATGATTTAATTAATTAATCAGTATAATGACATTAAGTCCTTTGAATCCAACACTTGCCCAATTATTTTCCCTTTCTTTCTCCTAAGGACAAGCTGATTGCTCAAAATTCAATGTCAGTCTCAGCCCATCAAGCAAGGATGGTACTCTCAAACCGTTCACTCTTAGGAGGAAAAGTGGGATGTACACACTGTTATTATAATGATAACTGTGATTTAGCTTAATGAAATCAACATGTGGCTAAATAACTGTTTGCTGAGTATAAACTGTTGTCATTATTAATAGACAATTTCCTCTACCCAGTAAATGCAGTGCAGTGATCCAGGTGAGGGAATAATCATGGATTTATTGATCCAAAATCATTCCAAAGACACAGAGGATGCCACTGATCACCATGGGTTGCCTTTGGGTGACACTGGCCTTTAGTCACAGCCCACACCTGGAGTCTCCCACACAGTCTTGGCTTTTAGGTATGCTCATGTCAGTCAATCAAAGCAGACTGCCATAAGGTTCAGTCCTGCCTGGGTATTTACTGTGGCTCTTTTGTGGTCTGAACGACAGCAGAAACTTCTCATGCTGCTCTGGCCAGTCTCCACAGGGTTTTGACAGGTACTCTGCAGACTCAGGAGTGGCTCTATGATGTTATCAGATGTTCCAAGGTCACCTGGAGTCACCAATAGAGAGTGACACAGGATCACAAAGCAAGACCTCACTGGCTTCTGCTTACCAAGAACACAGCTGGCTGGTACTCTGATAAAGTTCTAGTACATTGATTGTGACTAGGCCTTGAGAGTTAGCTAAAGGACTCTAGGGACCCTGCTGAAAGCGTGTTGGAGGGTCTCAGGGAAAGTGTGGAGGGACTTTCTTAGAGAACTTTTGTGGCTGGGGCTGGGTAGGTAGTGTGTGGTGGAGCCTGGGGCAGAGAGAGCTTCTGGGCCTGTCTTCCTCTTACTCTGCTTCTTCCTAATTCTCATCTGCATCTGATTATGGCTTAGACCAATCATTGCCCCTACCCACCCATTCATCAGTGCTCTGAGGCTACGGGTCCAAGTGATGCGCTCCTTCCTTGTGACAGCTGCTGCTGAAGGAGTTTTTCTGTGGGGCAGAACCCACAACAACAGGACAAGTAACAGGAGTTCCCATGAAATGATCACTTACCATGTACAGTGTGCTAGGCTCCTTGTGCACATGATTTCACTTAATACTCATGACAGTAAAGAGAATAGCTCATTCCTGTTTTACAGTCAAGGAAATTGGACCTCGGGTTAAAGCTTTGCTTCATGTCAGGACACTTTGGGGTCTCTGTATGTCTATATCTAACTTAAAACTCCCCAATTCTCCAATGTCCTCATCTATAAGATAAGAATAATACAAGGTATAAGGATCGGTACATTCATTTATCATGCAGGAAATATTTATGGAGATCTAGACACTGTTCTAAGTGCTAGAGACTCCATAGTGGAAAAAAACAGACAAGTATCTTCTTTCATGGAGCTTACAAGTGAAATTATTACACAAATATGTGTAATGTTTAAACTATAAAAAGTGCCATGAATGGTATGCATATAGTAGTATAAAAGTATGTAATAGTGAAAATTGACTAAGAAAAGGCAGTTAAAGATGGATTCCTGAGAAATTATGTTTGAGTTGAGGAGTTAACTAGGTAAAATAGGAAAGCAAGGACTTTCCAAGCATGTGCAGCATGTGCAAAAGCCCTGTGGTGAGAAGGTATGAGGAAAGTACAAGGGTGAGAGAAAGACCTTGAGGGCAAAAAGCGAAGCAGGAGAGAAGAATGCGGTATCAGATGGCAATGAAGAGAAAAGTCTGATCTCTGCTTGGTCAGGGGTAGAAGCTAAGATGAGGCCCCTGCTTTTATGGGGCTTACAACCTAGCAGGATAATTAGAACACAGACAAATGATTAAACAAGAGCTTTCCAAATGGCAGTGCAAAGCTCTGAAAAAGTAAACTGAGGTGATATGATAAAGTTGGTAATGTTGAACTAAGTAACTCAGACAATCTCGCCAGCCCTCCAGCTGAGAACAATGAGAAAAGGTGGACAATTTTTAAAAAATCGATTTGAGTGTATCATAGAACTAATGAGGGCAGTGAAGAATCACTGAACCAAAACTCAGGAGGAATTAGAGATGTGAGTCCAGAATTTTGTCCTGGAGGACTCTGCTCATCCAAATGAGTCAGCTTAGAGTCTGAAAAGTGCTCCTCTGACAGTCTCTCAGGGCTGAGAGGACAAAAATTAATGTCCACGACCCACTGTGTCTGAGCAGAAACTCAAAATAGCCATATTACAGTATAAATAAAGGTAAACCAAGAGCAAACCAACCCTCCAGCTAACAGCAGCCTAAATGACACATTACTTTCAAAGGAGCAGAAATTAGACCAACAGCTCACTTCTCAAGAGAAACAATGGAAGACAAAAAACAATGGGATAATATCTTTAAACCAACAAAAGAAAACACCTCCAGTAAAATTCTAAATGTAGCAAGAATATCCTTCAGACATAAATATGAAATGAAGGCATTTCATACAAACTATATTTTGTCTGAGAGAACTTATCACTGGCAGACTTACACACTAAAGGAAATAGTAACTGGTGTTTTCTTGGGCAGAAGGAAGATATTCCACATAGAAAGGAAGAGAAGTCAGACGGGAAGAACATGGTAAATGTGTGAATAAATCTAAGTGGTTAATTACTTTACAAAGGTAAAGGAGACTTCCATGCATATGGAAGTCCACGACAGGGACATCTATAGACGGAAAGGAGATTAATGGATTCTTAGGGCTGGGGGTGGAGACGCGGGACAGAGACCAGGAACAGCTACAGGGTGTGGGGTGTCTTTTTAAGCGATGGACATGTTCTAAAATTAGCTGTGGTGAGAGTTGTACATATCCCTGAATGTAGTAACAGCCATTGAATTGTACACTTTAATGGGCAAATTACATGGTTTATGAATTATATCTTAATACAGCTGTTTAAAACAGAGATATTCCTATGGTGTTTAAAATACACTTAGAAGTAAAATACAGGAGAGTAATAACATGTAAACTGGAAAGAGTTAAAGCATCCCGAGCTTCTTGCAGTATCAGGAATAAGCATGTCATAAATTTTGATATAGATATTGAAGGGTACCTGGGTGGCTCAGTCGTTGAACATCTGCCTTTGGCTCAGGTCATGATCCCAGGGTCCTGGGATCGAGCCCTGCATCAGGGTCCCTGCTTGGCAGAAAACCTGCTTCTCCCTCTCCCACTCCCCCTGCTTGTGTTCCCTCTCTTGCTATCTCTCTCTCTGTCAAATAAATAAATATAATAAAATCTTTTTTAAAAAGATAGAGATATTGATACAGGCATCAGATATAAATAGTTTAAATGCTCCAGTTAAAACAAAGATTATCAGCCTGGGTTGAAAAACCAGCAACAAAGGTTTAGAAGAGACATGTCCAAAACTTAAGAATACAAAAAGGCTGAGAGTAAAGGGATAGAAAAATACTAGTAAAGATATACCATGCAAATACTAATCAAAAGGAAGCTGGCATAACTTAACATGTTAATAGCAAGTAGACTCCAAAACAAAAAAACCACTGTAGAGGCACCGAGCTGGCTCCATCACTGGAATGTGAAGCTCTTGATCTTGGGGTTGTGGGTTCGAGCCCCACAGTGGGTGTGGAGATGGTTTAAAACTAAAATCTTTTTTAAAAAAGTAGTATAGAGATAAAGAGCCACTTTCCTTAATGATAAAACAATCAGAGAAATGGATAATAAATTTAAATTCATATGTACCTGATTACATGGCCTTAAATATATATATTTAAGATGTATATATATATATATATATATATATATATATATATATATATACATATATATATTATTTATTCTTTTACTAGGCAAGCCGTAATTATAGTGGAAGATTTTATCAGTAAATGATTTTTTAAAAAGCAGGCCAAAAAAGCATGCATACAAAAGACTTAACAAGACAATTAACAATATCCATCTAGAGGTAAAATTCAAAACTACAGAACAAGCCTCTTTTCAAGCACACAATTACAAAAATAGGCCATATTTGGGCTATAAGGCAAGTCTCAGCTAGGCTTGAAGGTAAGAAATTATATAGAGCATATTCTCTGGTGAAAATGGCAATTAAGGGGCACCTGGGTGGCTCAAAGGGTTAAAGCCTCTGCCTTCGGCTCAGGCCCTGATCCCAGGGTCCTGGGATTGAGCATTGGGCTCTCTGCTCAGCAGGGAGCCTGCTTCCTCCTCTCTCTCTCCCTGCCTCTCTGCCTGCTTGTGATCTGTCTGTCAAATAAATAAATAAAAATATTTTTTTTTAAATGGCAATTAAGCTGAAAATCAATAATAAATGTATAAGTAGGAATCTCCATATATTTTGAAAATAAC
Organism: Lontra canadensis; assembly: GCF_010015895.1. NCBI lineage: Eukaryota > Metazoa > Chordata > Mammalia > Carnivora > Mustelidae > Lontra > Lontra canadensis. The sequence goes on from NW_022630999.1 coordinate 19,705,073, forward strand.
AAATACATTGTTAAATATTCTATAGAAACAAAAAGTAATAACAATGTAAATTAGGATATATTTTGTCTGCAATTTTAATTAAAATGACATGTTTAGAACATTGAGATACAGTTAAAATGTATTTAGAAATATATAGCTTTAACTACACATGTTAGAAAATAGGAAAGGCTGAAAATTAATTATTCATCTCAAAACAATAAAAAAAACCCCAACAGACTAAATCCCAAATCAATTTTTAAAAATTAAAATAAGAACAGAAATTAATAAAATAAGAAAACAGCCATATAATAGGCAGGATCAATAAAGCCAGAAGTTTGTCCTGTGAAGAGACTAATAACATTGATAAAGAGCTGGAAAGTCTGATCAAAATAAAAGAAAACAAAACAAAAAGAGGGCTGTCACTACATATTCTACTGAATTTAAAACATAATAAAATAGTATAAATAGTATAAACTATTTTACACCAATACATTTGAAATAAATTAAGTAAAATGAGCATTTCTGGCAAAGCACAAATTATTAAAATAGACACAAGAAGAAATAAAAAATCTGAATAGGGCTACTTATAATTCATATTTAAAACTGTCTCTTAGGGGCACCTGGGTGGCTCAGTGGGTTAAGCCTCTGCCTTCAGCTCAGGTCATGATCTCAGGGTCCTGGGATTGAGTCCCACATCAGTCTCTCTGCTCGGCAGGGAGCCTGGTTCCTCCTCTCTCTCTGCCTGCCTCTCTGCCTACTTGTGATCTCTGTCTGTCAAATAAATAAATAAAATCTTAAATAAAATAAAATAAAATAAAACTGTCTCTCAAAGAAAATTTTAGGCATAGATGCCTGCATAGGGAAATGCTATTATATGTATTATACCAGCTCTTCTAGGAAATGGAAAAAAAAGGAAAGGAAATACTTCTCAACTAATTTTCTGAAATAAAATACCTTTCAATTCATTTTATGATATAAAATTTTTGATACCAAACATTGACAAGGATAATATAAGAAAGGAGAATTACAGACCAATCTCATTCATGAACATAAATGCAAAAACACTCATTAAAATATTAGGAAAATGATTCTAGCAATACATAATTAGGATATACTTACCAACCAAATTAGGTTTGTTCCTACAGGCAAGGTTGTGTTTTTTAAATATGTTTTTTAAAAAGTAGTCAATATAATTCACTATGTTAATTGAAAAAAGGAGAAAAATCAAATGATAATCTCAATAGGTTCATAAAATGCGTATAATAAAATTCAATATCTAGTCCTGACATAAAACTTTTAGAAAAGCAGTACTAAAAAGGGAATTTATTTAAATAAAAGTATCTTGAAAAACATCTTAGTGCAAACATCCTACGTGATGTTGAAAAGCTAAGAGCTTTTCTTGGAGATGTGGAGTGTGTCAAGGATGCGTGCTATCCCCACTTCTATTCAACATTATAGTGAACATTTTGGCCAGGGTGGTAAGGTAACAAAAAAATTTAAGGCATAAGGACTGGACAGCAAAAAGTAAAATTATCATATTTTATACTTGATCTGATTATACAGAGAAAGAATTCATGAGAATCTGTTGATAAATCACTTATACATAAAAATCAGTATCCGATGGGTTATAGACATGAATCTGAAAAACAAAACAACAGAGCTTTGAAAAGATAACAGATACATTTTCCTGTGAAGGAGAATTTTTTTTTTAATAGCATTCAAAAAGCACTAATCGTAAATGGGGTAAAAAGGTACAAATTTGACTACACTAAAATTTAGAATCTCTGTTTATTATAATCATATCTTTAAGGAAGTGAAAAACCAAGCTCTGCATAAAACGATAAGATATGTTCAAAAACTGTAACTGACCAATGGGTCATAATCTGAATATATAAAGAGATGCTACCAATCAATAAATAAAAGACAACTCAGTAGAAAAGAAGACCTGAGACTTGAATGGGAATCTCACACACACAAGAAAGATTATCAGAATGACCAAGGAACATAAGAAAACTTTCCACCTTCATTATTCACCAGAAAATGCAAGTCTGGCTGTTTCTGTCCCAAATATATGTGCAATAGAAATTTGTATGCAGTTGCACCAATAAATCTAAACAAGCATGTTTATTGTAGTATTTATTATTTATAAGAGCCAGAAGTGTAGAGACAATCCAACGTCTCTCAAGAGAAGAGTGGATAAGCAAGCTGTGGCATGTTCATACGATGGAGTATTACACAGCCATGGAAGCTGGTAGGTTGCAGCACACCCCGTGTGGAATGAAGACGTGGGCCAACCATGAGGGGCACGGAATCATCCCATGTAGCCAACGTTTAGTATTAGACAAAATGCATTTTAGTGTTTAGGGATGCATCCTTAGGTAGGAAAAGTACTTTATTTTAATGCAAAGAAATTGTGTCACTCAGTCCATTCATGAGAAAGATGTCATCACACAATGTATTTTAACAGAGAGAAGGTCAAGCATCATCCATAGTCAAAAACTGAAAGGGCAAAAGTAGTTCACAGAGGTGGGAACTGTGGGAAGAAGCCTCTGGGCCAATGGAGAAAGGAGGCAGGACTGACTGGAAACTTTGTGTCTTAGAGCTGGACTGACTCCTCTGCGGGAGGGGGGAGGGGTGGGGGTTGTGGGGGGGTTGGCTGGCCGGCTGGCAGGCACCAATGTCTCTCAAGGGCCACCATGCGACTGTTTCTGTGAGAGCCCGGAAAACTGAGTCGGGATCTACCGCTGCTCCGGAGGTACAGTGCCTTGCTGTCGTGAAGCTGCCATGTCCAGAAAGCTAACAGGACAAAGAGAGTCATTTCTCCCTCTTCTGGGCTCTGCTGTCTCCCCACAGGGCCTCCTGTGGGCAGCATCCAGGAGGAAGCTAGCTCTAGAAGATAAAAGGGGCTTGCAGGGTCCCGGGCTTGGCAGAGGTTAACAAGGTGAGGTGAGGGCAGAATGACCCTCGCTTGTGAAGTGATTACTGAAGGTCAAATTTGCCTTGAGGACGAAGGGAGGGGTGCACTGGGGGGAACCATTTAGGGACGGAGGAGAGCCGCTTTCTAGGGTGCAGGCAATATTTTATTTCTTAATGTGGAGTGGGGGCTACGTGGCTGTTTGGTTTATCCTCCCCCACCTGGCTGCACACCTGTTCTATGTGCTTTGCTGAGCATGTGTTATTTTTCACAACTGAAAGCGAAGTAAAAATGTTAATGGAACAATATGGGGAGGAGAACAGTGTTGCTGTGGATTGGAGGGCCAGAAGAGACTTCTCTGGGGAGGGGATATCTGAGCCCAGCTTGAATAGTCAGAGGGGCCAGCCATGCCTGGAGCCATGTACAACCTTCCAGACAGAGGCGATGGGCACCCTACAGCTCATGAACACAGGCCTGGCAGTGTGCAGGGGGGCCTGGAGGAAAACAGGTGGCAAGAGGCTGCTGCTGTGGAAATTGTGGGGGAGCAAGTGGAGGTGGGCCTGGCTCTGACAGTGGCTCAGGGGCTCAGGTGCAGAAGAGGGGGAGCACCCAGAGACCAAGCAGTCCCTTACCCATGGGACAGCCAATAAAACACACCTGGCCACTCTGAGCATACCTGTCCTTGGTCCCAGCCTCCTGGAAAATGTCCCCATGTGCTGAGAGGGGATTCTGGGACAGAGAGGCCAGCAGATGGACTGCCTCCGGAGAGAGTCCCTGAAGTTTATGAACCAACTCCTGTCTGCATTCCTGGAGCTGGCAGCGGCTTCTGGAAAGAACAGCCAGATCTGGGCTAGTGCTGTCTCATTTCCCTCTTTCCCTCTTTCCTTCCTCCAGCCTTTCCTTTCTTATTAGTTCCTTATCCTTCCCTCCTTCCTTCCTTCCTTCCTTCCTTCACCCCTCCCTCCCTTCCATCCTTCCTTCCTTCCTTTGTCCCTCCCTCCCTCCCTTCTTACCTCCATTTGTCCTACCTCCCCTCACACACATTAACTAACAGTCATAACACATATGTATATAAACACACACACCCTACACATCTACCTCCTACACACACACACACACACACACACACACACACACACACACATTCATATCTACGTACACATACAAGCCGTATCACACAACATATGCAGGTTCATTCAAACACATCTCAGATATACTCCTCTTACCCCTGCAGAGCAGTTTAAAGGTCAGCTTTCAAGTTCATAGCCTCTTTGCAAGTCACAGTAGCTCCAGTTGACAAGGGAAGAACTTCAGGCTCAGAGAATATCTTCAAGGTCACTGGGAAGTGCCATTGGGACCGGCACTCGGTCAGCCTGCTCTGTGCTTCCTCCACCCCTGGGAACCCACACAATTTTAAGTGCTCTCCAAAGTGGCTGCACCCACCAGCAGCGGTTGAAAACACACGCTTCCTCACGCCCTCCCTGACATTTCACATCATCAAACTTTGTTTTGCCATCTGTTGAATTAAAAATGGCATGGCATTGTTTTAATTTGCATTTTGTGGGGAGCTTTCTCAGAAAAAGAGACTCCTGGTCCCAATCTCAGCCATTCTGAACTGAGACTCGAGACTCTGCGTGACTGACCACTTTCCCAGGAGATGGGAGGTAAGTTTGGGGGGACTGGTGGCCTGGGATCCAGCAAGGTCCCTTCCAGTTCTGTTGCTCTCCTCCTGGGCCCAGGACTCCTTTAGGCTCAGGGTCTCCATCATCTTTTCCACTTACAATGCTGTTTTCTCCGTGAGGAAAGATTTTAAGACACAGGAAGTCCTGGCAATTGCAGCCATTTATGAAGTTGGCTCTTGTAGCCATATTCCAGGTATCACACTAAAGAAATCCCACCCTACAGAAAGAAAAGATTAATATGCACAAAGAATCTATTGTTTTCCAGGTACCGTGCTGGGCTTGCTAGACACCTCACTTCTATGAGGTCATTTAAATATCACAACTGCCTTGGGCAGCACTATCTCCTCTGTGTTACATGAGGGAACTCAAGCTCAGAGACTTAATAATTCCCTTGAGGTCACACAGCTTGCAAGGGGCCCCTAACCTGGATCTGTCTGGCTCCGAAGCCTGGGCTCTAACCCACAAATTAGGGTTTCTTTGAAGACAGAGACCATCAATGGCCAGTGCCTCTTTCCCACAGATACCCGAAGGATTCTGCTCACTTTGTCTCCCAAGTGTCGCACCTACCCTGCCTGAACTACCATGTTCTAGACTCTTGGAACACTCTGGAAGGTGCATGTATTTTGTGGAAAGGGGATTATTTTATTGTACTTAGCATGCAGTAGCTTATTTGATTCAATCCTGGGGAATTCATTCCTGCAAATACGGACTGCAGGATAAATGGACTGGGTGGGGTTGGGGGAGGGGGGAGAGGATGTCTCCTAGAATCCCTGCTGCTCCCATCTCCTGGGCTAATGTGGAAAAAGAGAGGCATCAAAGTGACTTGTCTCCCTGAATTATGATCACTTTTTCAATTTCCTGAGCTTTTCTCTTAATTCTGGGAAATTTTAAAAAGACAACATCTATCCAATAGCCAAATATCCACCATCAAAAAAATGACCATTCAAAAACCATTTGTCAAACGTTTTCAGTCTCTTAAAACTAAAATAAGCAACATGTTGCTCATCCAGAGACGAAACCCCCTTGGTTTGCCATTCTAGATTTCATTTCCTTCCCACCTCATCCCCCAGCACCCTGGTCATAAATTTAGATTATTTCTGCCTAACCCGTTTTGTATTTATACCTATAAGTATGTGTTAAGTACATGTATTATGAACAAATAAAAATTAAACATTGAATATGTATGAATGGTACCATACTGTACCTATCATTCCATTCCCTGCTTTTCTTTTCTTTAGGCTATATCACTCTTTAAAAGTTGAGAATCATGTCTTACTTAATCCTGGTGGTCTAGTGAGTTCTGAATGCTCAATGAATCAGGAGGGAAGGGAGGAAAGGCAGGGAGGGAGGGAATGTGGAGAAGGAGGGGGAGGGAGAGAGAGAAGGAGGGAAGGTGGGGGAAGAAGGACGGGGGTGTGGGAGGGAGGAAGGATCCCTCTCTTGAATCAAAACTTCTTGTGTGGTTCCTGATTAGAAGTGAGAGAGAAGACAAAAGCATTCTAAGTCTGCCATACCATATTTCCTTGACTGGGAGTTCACATCCCATTAGAGCAGACAGCCTCTCTACCCTTTGATCTGCTCACCATCCTGCTCTCCGGGGAAGTCCCAGGCGTGGCTTCGAGAAGCTCCAAGCCACACAGCTGCCTAATGTGCTTAGCTCCAGTGTGGTTCAACTCTCACTGGTCATAAATCAACCAGCCAAGGCTGAAGCCTGCATTACTCTGTAGCTCTCAAAAACCCTCAAGGATTTGGGGAATTAGTTGCCAGTTCAAACACTTGTCTTCCCTCCTTTCCTTCTCTCACTCTGCCTTTGTCTCTGTCAACCACAGAGCACCTTTCTCCAGGACTGTCTCTACCTCAGTGAGTGTCTTTCTCTCTGAGTATCTCTCTGCCTCTGATTAAAATTACGCCTCTGTCTTCCTTTCTGCAGCCCCAAATCTTCCTTCCCGGGCTTCTCCCCTTCCTTCCCCTGAGTCTCACTGCAGCCAGAGGTCCAGGATCCCAGCTGGGCCATAGGGCTCCTCTTTATCACTCTTCTCTCCCTCTCTGTTTTAAAAATGCTTTTTATGGTGGCTTCTAGCACAAACAGCTGTTGGAGCGTCTTTGAGAAAACCTCTGGGAACAGACGCTCTGCCAGTAGCTCTGATTCTTTTTTACTCTGCAAGCTGAGATGGATTTGGGGAGAAATTCATTCATTCATTAACTCATTAAACAAATATTTATTGAGCTTCTACTATATGCCAGTCGCTGGGGTGGACATTGGAAATACAGCAGTAGATAAAACGGCCCTTAGGGAGTTTACAGTCTAATGGGGAAGGCAGACATAAATCTAATAGCCACTTAAATATATAATAACAAACGGTGATCAATACTATTAATCAGTGCTCTGATTAATAATGATAATAAGCATAATAATAGTTAAGGTCTATTGAGTGTTTATTAAATAAGGGGGACAATTGCAAGAATCTCACATACATTTTTCTTAACAAAAACTTCCACAATCCTACTTTACATACAAAAAAGCTGAGGAACAGCGTGATTAGACATCTTGCTCACGGGCACAGAGTCTGTGCGCGGGAGAGCCAAGATTTAAACAGAACGTAGGGATTGGGGGAGCAGGATGGGAAAAGCCTTCCTGGAGGCTCAATTTTCTTCCCGTCCCATATGAAAAGATTTTTCTTTCCAAAAATCACATACAGAACAGGATGCAGAAACAGAACAAGAATCCAGCCTCCTGAACCCTCAAGTAATCCAGTTCTAAAGTCAAATACACTGGAATGTGAAGACTTACTGTTACCCAAACTATCAAGCCCCATGAGATTTCCCAGAAGAACAAATGGCAGTATCGGGGCTAGGGGGGCGGGGGCGGGAGGATGCTAGGGAAATAGACACATACCGCTCAGCAGGGTTTGCAGGGGCTTGAGCCTCCTGCCCTGGGACATATTTGGGGATGGTCAGCTACTTGAAGGAAGGACCCTGTGTGTTCTCTGTTGCATCTCCAGCCCTTAACACTCCCTGCCACACAGTAGGTGCAGAATTGTTATTTACTGATAAATGAATGAATGGATAAGTTGACTTAAATGTGAGTGAATTAAGCGAAAAAGATAGAACAGATGGACGCTCCATGTTTCTTCCGAGCTAGGGGTTTATGATCGCAATAGCTTCCTTTCTTTCCACTCTCACTAACACCAGCCGGCCGTGCAGAGATATTCTGCTGGGTATCTGGGTCAGTTGCTACCGTTCTTTTCAATCTGCATATCCAAAATGTTTTCCTGCTGTTTCATAAAACTCCCTTTTTAATTCTTTTTTCCAGTTTTGCTGATTCAATTAAGAGCTGAGTTTGATCTAGAAACCTTACCTCTTAAGTCCCTTTTGATAAAACAGTCCCCAGAGTACCCATCTCTTTGAAGCCTCTTTATGAGTTTTAGAGCTGAGTAAAATGCCGACCACTTTCAAGATAATTACACTGAAGCAGACACATTGTTCCTGGAATCTTTTTCCCAATCTGAGTAAACAGAGCCTGGTCCTTTTTATGTTCTTGTAATACGCACTGCCTTCTCTTTCATTTTTCTCTCTGTCTGGAGAGCTGCCTGTGGGTTATTTAATCTCTGGACCAGGGAAGAGGGAAGGACTTGTTTGGGAAAAAATCATCTGCAGGAAACTTGCCCTTGGCTGGAGGGCCAACTCCTGGCTGATTCTGGCACCTTCCGTTGCTCTCCCTGTCCTACAAAGAGATCAGGGAAGCCAAGAACCACTCAGCAACCTTGGAAAAGATTGAAGAACCAAATGTCCCCACCAAATCAAGGGCCATTAGGCTGAACCAGTCAAAGCAATGCCCACTGTTGTATCTTTTTTATAGGTTCTATGTAGGATAAGGACACACATGTGGTAATCAAGCCAGATGGGTTCCAGTCCCAACTCTGCCACTTAAATTAGCCATGTGATTTAAGCTCTAGTGCCATCAGTTTTCTCATCTGTGTAATGGGAATAATAATGGAATTTATCTCAAATGCTTATGATAAGAATAAATTTAGGCAGGAACCTCGGTGGTTCAGTTGGTTAAACATCTGACTGGTGATTTCAGCTCAGGTCATGATCTCAGGGTCGTGAGATCAAGTCCCACACCAGGCTCTGCGCTGATCATGGAACCTGTTTAAGATTCTCTCTCTGCCTCTCTCTCTACCCCTCTCCATCCTCACTTGTGCATGCGCTCATGCTCTCTTGAAAGAAAGAAGAAAGAGAAAAAGAAGAAAGAAGAAAGAAAGGAAAAAGAAAGAAAAAATTTAGATAATAATTTCAAACAATGTCTGACATTTAAGTGCCTAACTGATGATGATGATGGTGATGGTGATGATGATGATGGTCTGTGACATACAAAGCACTTTCACATTCGTGTTTGCATTTCATCTCATTTTCCTTGCCCTCCTAGCAAAGGACCTACATCAGAACCATAGTCTTCTGACTCTCAGTCTCTGTGTACTTTTATTCTGGGCCATTCCAAAGGAGTTTAACTTATTCTCTGTGATTCCCAGGACAAGGAGGTGGAAGCTACAGGAAGACAGATTTGGACTCAAAATAGGGATATTTATTTTTAATGGTCAGAGGTATCAAAAAATGACTGTCTCAGAAAAGGAGTGTGTTTCCTGTCCCTGGCAGAACACACGCAGAGGCTGCCAGCCACCTGGAGAGGATGTTGTAAAGGGAATGGAGAAGTCAGACTTGGTGGCCTTCCAATTCCGAGAGTCTGAGTTTCTCGTATGAACAGGAAGTGTCTATTTCTGCCAGCCCTCCGCCCTCATACGCCTCATTATTTTTCCAGGAAATCCCATGAGGCTTGAGAGTTTTACTTGCAGATCCAGCCCCCACACTCCAGCCAATTTGACTAAAGAACCAGACTTTTGGGTGATTCGAGAGGCTGAATTCTAGTAGTATTTCTAAATCTTACTCTCTATGTGATCTGGGGAAAGAAAATTCTGTAGTTTATGCCTGCCCAGCACCAACTCCCTCTCTCTGGTAACACTTCCTCCATTTCCATTGTCCCCTATTCTCAGTCTGTGCGGCTCTACTGAGATTGTCTCGCTTCCATGTTCAGCCCATGACCCAAGTCCAACCATGAGGTGGGTGTTCCAATTCCCTGGCCTCATTGATTGGTTCAGGAACGGGCGTCTGATTCAAGATGGACCAATCAGAGTCCAGCCCTAGACTTTTGCTACACTTGTTAAGAAAGAGATGCTCTTTTCCCAGAGATTGCTGTGCTGGTAACAGGAAAGCCTAGATTTTCTGGGGTCTACCACATGGGCAGAGCCTGCCTTAAAATGACATCAACACAGAGGAAAGCAAACCTAAGAGGTGGTGAGAGCAAATCCTGATGACATCATTCAAATGCCTGGATCCAGTAGTACCTGAAGTTAGACCTATAGCTACAGTTTGTCAGTTTCATATGTATCTCTCAGATACATTTGACTTGGACTGCTACCACCTATAACCAAGAATTCCAACAAACATCCATCACAAAGCACTGGACTGGGGACAGAGGACTTCCTATAGAAGGTAAACCTTGACTGCACTCTTTTCTGTATTAAGGCATACCTAGTAAGGTCCTTGGTAAAGACTGTTAATTATTTAATATGTCACTCTATACAGAGTATAAACCATTAAGGTCTTAACCAGAGCCATCAATGCCTTAAGTAGAAGAAAATGAAATCAACTCTTCTATTCTGTATGCACACCTCTAATTTTAACCACCATTTCCAGGGTTGCCTCCTCTCCCCTTTTTAGTGAAGAAATTATCATTCATCCACTAAATATTAAAAACATCTACTATGTGCCAAGTGTTATAACAAATTATGTTTGGAAAACAGAGATATCTAAGATATTAAGTACCTTGTGGTAAAACCAGGAGGCAGCATTCATAGTGAACTTTTGTATAACCAACTCCATGTGCCCGCTGTTTTACCGAATTTTTTTTAACTGATTTTTTTAAAGTCACAACCCTGTATTAGTTTCCTGTTGCTGTGGTAACAAACTACTACAAATTTGGTGGTTTAAAACACACAATCTAGGGGCGCCTGGGTGGCTCAGTGGGTTAAAGCCTCTGCCTTTGGCTCAGGTCATGATCTCAGGGTCCTGGAATAGAGCCATGCATGGGGGCTCTCTGCTCAGCAGGGTGCCTGCTTCCCCCTCTCTCTGCGCCTGCCTCTCTGCCTACTTGTGATCTGTGTCTATCAAATAAATAAATAAAATCTTAAAACACACACACACACACACACACACACACACAATCTAGGGGCGCATGGGTGACTCAGTCTGTCAAGCTTCTAACTCTTGGTTTCGGCTCAGGTCATGATCTCATGGGTTGTGAGATCGAGCCCCACGTTGGGCTCTGTGCTCAATGCGGAGTCTGCTTGAAGATTCTCTCCCCTGCCCCTCTCCCCATGAGCTCATGCTCACTCTCTCTCTCTCTCAGATAAATAAATAAAAATATTTTTAAAAATTTAAAAATTAAAAGAAAATAAAATGCACAGTACAGTTCTGGATGTTGGAAACAGGCTTCACTGAACTAAAATCAAGGTGTCAGCAGGGCTGTATTCCTTCTGGAGGCTTTAGGAGAGAACTTGTTTCCTTGTCTTTCCCAGTTTCTAGAGACTGCCTGCATTCCTTGGCTCGTGGACCCTTCCATGTTCAAAACCAGTACCTTAGCATCTTTAAATCTCTCTCTCTCTCTCTAGAGAGGGTTCTCCCACTCTCTCTAACACTCCTGCCTCCCTTCTATGAGGACCTTATGATTGTATTGAGCCCACCTGGACAATCGAGAATAATCTCTCCATGTCAACATCTTTGGGGGACCAATATCTGCCTACCACAAATACAAAGAAGTAGATATGATAATAATTATGATTATCTCCATTTCACACAGAGAAAAACTAAGGCATAAAGGGGTTAAACTCACCCAGATAACAAGGAAGAGCCAGAACTCTGATTCATATTCAGGAGTTCTGTTCCACTGTTATTATTATTCACTGTGATTGTCCCTTTCAACCCAAATAGTTGCAGAATTTCAAGTCACCCAGACCTGGGCAAGTCACTTAATTATCCTGTGCCTCACTTTTGCCATCTGCAAAATGGAGCTAATGATTTTGTGTTTATGAACATTTGAGGTTATGCACGTGATACCCCCAGCTCATACTAGGTGATCAACAGGGGGGCCACCATTTCTAAAACTGCTATTCAAGGAGTTTTAGAAATGGAGACAGATGCAGTGTCCTTGCAGGGGGTGGGGTGTCAAGGCCAAGGAGGAAACGCTCAGCTTTGGCTCAGAGGAGTTGAGTTTCCAAGTACAGCTGTGGAGCTCGCCGTGAGGTGGGGGTCTTCTGCTGGATGTTAGAACACAGGTGGGGGAGGGACACCTAGTCCCGTTCAGCCATCTGGGGGAGCAAGTCTAGGGGCAGACAAGGCTGGGATATGGAGTTTTCATTGTGGATTGGTGGCAAAATAAGCAGATATAAAACCTACTGTCTTCCCTAACTCCTTTCTTGCATCCTTAGCAAACGGCATGTCAGCTCATCCCCTCAAAACAAACTGTTGGCCAGGCCCCGCTTTGAGAGCACGTACTTGGGGAGCAACCACATACCCGAGTCCCCCAGAACTTTGCTGCCAGGTGTGCCTTTCCCTTTGCCCCCTGCTGAGCTGACTCACTGCAGGGGGCAGCTGACAACAGAAGGACAGCGGGATTTATCACTGCCCTAACTTGTCCATTTGTCTTCTGCTTGGAGGGTCCTGACAAGGGAGCTCCCAGGGACCGCACTAGAGCGTTACTGGAGTTCTTGACAGAGACACATGGCAGTGATTACACGCGGTGTTAGGCACAGTTACTACAAGGCGCCATAGCTCCCAGTCCTCTCTTGAGCACAGTCTCAAATTGACTCCACAGCCTCCTTTGCTTCCAACTCCTTCTATAAATTCTGTGTGGCGATGGAGGTGAAGTGGGGGGCACAGAAGGCCCAAGAAAGGGCTTCTTTTCCCCAAGGGCTGAGATGGGGGATTTCCTCTGGTGGCACAATTGAATGGGGGCAGCCTAGAATGACCTTCATCACCAGATGTCCTAGGACAGGAGAGCATTCGTCCCTTGCTCAAACATGAGACTCAAACCAAGAGGTCCCTGGGAAAGGGAGTATGGTGATGGTGTTGGAAGGCTGACAGCATTTCCCGAGATGAAGGGCAGAGGAAAAGAAGATGGTACCACAGAGATTGTCCCGGCTGTGAACTGCAAATCCTGAGCTATGGCTGGAGTTTTGTCCTGTCTCTGCCAGGTATGTATCTGGCATTTGCTCGCATACCACCATTGATGGGGGGGCTCACTACTTCTCAAGGCAGCTTTCCTCTCTTGGGCAGCTAGTGCTTCAGATGGAACAAGAATCTGCCTCTAGCTTTGTGTCTTGGATCAGACTTTCAGTCCACTTTCTCAACCACGGTGTTTCTCCAAGAGCTGCTTCGTTCTATGAGAATCCTCTGGGGAGCTCATTTAAATGCAGATACCTGGGCCCAACCCCAACCTGGCAACCCAGAATATCTGAGGCGGGGGACTTGGACTCTGCATTGGTAAGGGTGCCTTCTCTGCAACGTAAGAGTTGTGGGTCCCTGATAGGAGTTGGAAGGGAGCCCATGAGCAAAGAATGTCCCAAGGAAAAGCAGGGACCCTGGAGGACAGCCTCCCCCAACTTGTCAAACACTGCCAAGGCTGGGGGCTGCTTGGGTAGGAAGGCCCACCAGATAGGGAAGAGCTAACCAGGAAATCCCAAATGACAGCCAACACTTACAGGTACCCACCTGTGCAAACCTAGTCCAGAGGCTTTGACATCACCCCTCCGTGTGCAGCCATGACACTGATCCCCACTTAACAAACAAGGAAACTGAGGTTCAGAGGGGTGGCTTGCCCCCAGAAATATATGCAGAAAGTGGCAGTGTAAGGTTTGACTCCACACTTGTGACCACCATCCAATAGCTTGATGGGAACCCCAGATCTAAGCCTCCTGAGACCCCGGCCTCTTCCTTTCGCTCAGTGAGCAGATGAAGTTGCTGTCGTTTAACTGTGGGCCAGACTTCACCCTGACCACCCAGCGAGAGAGAGAGCCCTTCTGGCCCTTTGGAGGGGCCCCGGCCAGTCCCCAGAGAGGCAGGGCTACCAGCGGCTTTGGCTTCCGGGTGATGATTCTGGCCCCGGGGAAGAGCGCAGCCCCTCAGGGAGCCCACCCGGTCTTCCTGCAGGCAAGCTACATGCCAAGCATTTGTAGGGCCTGAGCAAGAGTATCTCACATGTCTGAGGAGTTAGAAGTTACAAATTGAGGTAACAAACTGTAAAAAACAAACAGACAAAAACAAACAAAAAAACCCCATGTTCTGTCTTACTATCTTGACAAATATTCTTTTGTTTGGGCCTGGCAGGCCAAGTTCAAATTTGAAATGTGAAGGAGCTCCTCACCTCCTGGAACGTGGCCATAAGGAGAGAGCTGTCCCCTGGTCCCATCTCCTGGCGCAGCCCCCTCTCCACCCAGGACTGTCTCATGCCCCAAAAGCCTCTCATCCCGTGCGAACACCATAGCTGTCACATCCCAGTCCCATCCACGTGCCCTGCAAACAGCTGTGTCTGGGTCCCCTCGGGCCAGGCAGATTCATTTGGGGGAGCTCTGCTGTGCCCTGCCTGCTGCGGACTGGGTCTCTGTTCCGCTGGCTTCGCCCTCCTTGTGCGCTGCAGCAGCTGCTGAGCATGGGGACAAAGGTGGTCGGGGGCTCGGGGCACTGCAGCTCCTTGGGCCATGTACATTAGTATGCCACTCAGCCACCACGGGGGCCTGTAGTCCCTGCTCTCAGCCTGGCACCAGGCCTGGTGGCGGTGCCCGGGAGGCAGCCTCTCCCACAGCAAATGAAGCATGGGGCCAGGCAATGAAGTCTTGTTTATTGCTCCAGGCTGCAAATGAGGGAGACAGGAAGAGAGAAAGAGAATCTTATACTCCAGGCAGGGAAGGAGGTCACCTAGATCATGAGATCATAACTGCTTCACACCTCACCTGAAAGTTGCCTACTAAATCTTATCATCTTTGGGTTTTTAAAATGGTTTGATGCGTCTCACCGGGCGATGACATCAGTGGCCATCCTGCTTGCCAGTGGTGATCAAAGCACCATCTGGACCAGCTGTGTCAGTTTCACCTGTTCTTAGGCCCCCGTCCAACCTCAGGAACCAGAAACTCGGGAGAGGGACCAAGCCCTCAGTGTTTAACAAGCCCTCCAGCTGATTCAGATGCTCACCCAAGTCCACGAACCACTGATGTAGGACGATGCAGAGTCATTCATTGATGGTTTCTGAGCAGAGTAGCGATTCTGCGGGAGCCGGGTGCAGCAGTCTGCATGCATTTAACAAATACTTACTGAGAACCAAGCACTGCGTTAGGCACTGGGGGTTCAAGATCAAGTGTCTGTCCTCAAATTGCTCACAGCTGAACTCAGGAGCAGGCAAGTAAACAGATCCCAGCACAGGGAGGTGACAAACGCTAACATGGGACGGAGGAGGGTCAGCGGGCAGTGGAGGGGTATCAGGCAAGGCCCCCCTGGAGGCAGCACCTCCTCCTCCAGAACCTGGAAGAACCCGCATTGTCGGATACAGAGCATAACAGTCAGCTGTTCCTGGGGACAGACTCTCTCCTTGACCAAACTTTACCAGGGCTCCTCTGAGCCGTCCTCTCAACTGGGCCTCGATCGTAGCACTCATCCTGCCTTTGGTCTGCCCAGCCCGGTATTAGCAAAGAATCATTTCAGGTCATCCCCTCACCCAGAAGATCTGATCACCCTTGACACCTGAACAAACTCCTCGTCTCTTACTCTTGCTGTCTAACCCCTGGACTTTAGCAAGAACCCTGTTAAGTCAGTGTAGCAAAATCCCCCTAACCTGGACACTTTCTCTTAGTAATTTTCCATCCGTTGACTCCCTCCCTGCCCTCATTGCCTATAAATCCCCAGCTGTCTTTGTTGGACTGGAAGTTGAGCCCTATCTCTCTCCTGTACTGCAAAACTCCTATTACATCAGTCCTGAATAGTTTTCCTTGCCGGTTTAACAAGTGTCCGGATAGATTTTTCTTTAATGCTGGATAAGGAGAACCATTGTGCACAGACTTAGAAGGAGAGAACATGGACCAGCTCATTGAGGCCCTTAGCATGGCTCACATGTTAGGGTAGAGTGTGAGTGAGTTGTCTGGAGAAATAAATGGGTCTGTGAGGCTCTCCAGGAGTTTGGGGTTTGTCCTGTAGGCAGTGAGATGTAGGAGGACATCTTAAGTGGAAGAGTGACATTCTAGAGCTTTTCATTCTAGAAAGATTTCTCTGGCAGGCTGCCTCACGGAGTATGGATTGGAGAACCCAGGCCTGGAGCGCCAAAAGACCAGTGAGGAGACTGCTGTCCCCAGGGGAGAAGAGGGTGTAGACAGAGCTGGAGTAGGGCAGGTAGCTACAGGGAAGGAGACAGCTTTGAGATCAATTTAGAGAGTGGGCCACACATCAGAGTCACTGGGGAGAATCTTGAAACATACCCATGCCCATGCCCCCATCGGAGCCCCTGAATCAGAAACTCAAGCATCTGTATGTTTAAAAAGCTTCCCGGGTCAGTCAGCCGAAGCCAGAGCTGAGAACCACTGAGTAGGAGGTAAAGAGACCCAGCCTGCTGACAGATTGATGGGGGAGGACAAGAGTGAAGGGAAAGAAAGAATGTGTGTGTGTGTGTGTGTGTGTGTGTGTGTGTGTGTGTGTGTTGGGGGGGTGTCCCCCAGGAGTCTGTGTGAGTCATCCGAAATGCCAGTCACTGCATTTCAGAAGGTGAATCATGAGTCTGGACTGGGGAGGTCAGGGTCTGAAAGCTTCATTCTCTTTAGGTGCAAAAATACTGGGTTTTGAGGGTGTGGAAGCTCACATATGTGACCCATTTGATTAAAGGGATTGAATTCAGACTCATTCATTCACTTCTTCATTCATTCAGGAAATGTGGAATTGCTGCTGGCAGAAGACAACCCCCACCGTTTCCCACGATGGGGAGATGGCCAGGGGCCTGTGTGGGGTTCCCCGGTGGCCTCCCTTTGGTTGACAGGACAGACCCAGGTGCGCAAGCCCAGACAACCTTGCAGCCGGGTCATCTGCTGTCTCCGCTGGGGGAAGTGCTTCCTGACAGCTGCTCTGAAGCAATTCTCCTTCAATTTCCATTTTATGGCTCCTTGTTCCCTCCTCAGCAGGAGGCTGTGTCTCCGAAGAAGTCAGTCTGACATTGCGGGCTGTGATTACCATGCCCTCCGCCTGGCTGAGATTTCTTGGTCATCTCCCACCGTTGGTGCTGTTAAGTTTCTCTACATTGATTAGTTGCCCAGATATCTATCAAGCAGCTGCTGCGTGCCCGTCACAGAGCTGGGTGTTACGGAGCCTGGGGATGGATAAGAAGAGCCACTTGGGATGGCCTTGCCATCACCCACTCACACGTGATCCCTCACAACCAATTAACAAATGTTTGTAGAGTACAAGCAAGGAATTGAGGTGTGTATTATTTAAAACCTCAAAGGTACCCACAACAGAACTAAATATTGCAGAGTATCTAAAATTAGAAGGCAGAAGGCAGGAGGATTAAGTGAGATAAATCCTCATCAATCATACTAAGAAGTCAATGGATAATGTCCAGAGTTGATAAATCAAGGAATATAGGTTATAAGTCTTTGACAGGAACCACCAGAGTATGGTGATTAAGAGCATTTAGGTGTCTGGAATCCAGACTTGAGTTGAAATCCCATATCTATTGCTTACCAGCTGTGTAGGACCCTGGACAGGTCACTTATTTTCTCCATGCCTTAGTTTCCCCATCTGTACAGTGGGCATAATAATGGTGGCTACCTCATGGGCTTGTGGTAAGCACTCATGGAAACAGTGTGCAGAAAAGGTTTAGCACAGGGCTTAGCACATGACAAGCCTCTGTTTTAGCCAAAGCTAACAAGAGAAATAGTTAAACAATATTAGTCTGGGGGAATAGGACATGGTAGGGGTGGGACGGTTGCTTTTTATTATCAGTTCTCTGAATTACTTAATTTTGTAGCCATATGCGCACATCGCATTGCTAAAAATAAAATTTTAAAGTATATCTACACACTGGGTAATGACAGTAGAAAACTGAAGGCTTACTGAACTTTTCTGGCTTGAGTATCTCTGTTTTTGCCACATTCAAACTCCTCCTCTTTCCGGCCCTGTTTTCATCCTCCGTTTCCCTACCCCTCCTTTTCCTTTTCTTTTAGTTTGTTTTGACTGTCACTGGCTCTTAACTGCTCTCAGTAGGGTTTGGCATCTGTATTAAATTGTTAGGGCTGTCATAACCAAATACCATGGATTCAGTAGTTTGAACATAGAAAATGATTTTCTGGAAGCTAGAAGTCCAAGATCAGTTGTCTGTAGGCTTGGCTTCTTCTGAGGCCTCTCTCCTTGGCCTGTAGAGGGCCACCTTCTTGCTGTATCTTCACGTGGTCTTTCCTCTGTGAGTGCATTTCTGATGTCTCACTGTGTCCAAACTTCTTTGTATAAGGGCACCAGTCAGACTGGATTAGGGCATACCCCAAAGGCCTCATTCTAACTGAATTACCTCCTTAAAGACCCTATCTTCAAATACAGTCACGTTCTGAAATTCTTTCCCGTGTCCCTTCATTTCCTTAGCAAACTCCTACACATCCTTCAGGATCCACCCAAACATCCCCTCCTCTGTGACCTTTCCTATATACCCCTCAGCAGGATTACCATCCCTCTTCTGTGCTCTCACGGCAGCCTGTGCGTTCCCAATAAAACACGTCTAGTGTTCTATCAAGGTTTTGCATACTTGTCTATGGGGCGTTTAAAAGCTTGTTAGTCATCTTTGAACCTTCAGTGCTTGGAGCAGGGCCTGGCCCACAATTTGTGTTCAATGAATAAGGGAATGAATGAATAACTGAATCTTTTCTGCTATGGCATCAGCCCCTTTTTTTTGGTTGCTCAGAAGGAATAGAAACCAATTTGTCACTCTGCTCTATGCGGATTAGTCACAGTTTAATCAACTACAGGGTAGTGTGATCTATTTACTGAGCAAAGTGAATGCTAAAAAACAATTCCAATTTTAATGCTAAATTGTCAGTGCTTTCACACACTTACCCTGCCTCAATTCTTGGGCTTACTCCGGAGGCTAACTGATGCACTGGACTGAGATAGTGATGTAGGAAAGACGTTGTGGTCCAGAGACAATGGCCAAGAAGGAATTCTTGAGACAACTTTGGCACCAAAAGGTAAAGCATGGGAACCAAAAGGTAAAGCATGGGAACAGGACCTGTGGGCAGAAAGAGCTGAGCACTCTCGAGGAAGTCACGAGGAGAGGCCGATTATATATTTTAAGTTGGGAGGGGGTTAGGAATAGGGTAAGTCTGTGAGCAATTTTGGAAGCAGGGTTTCCAGGACCTTGAGGGGGCCAGCTGGCCATTTATGACTGTTTAATAAAACCTTAGTCATGAGACCCTTCAGATGTGTATCAGTGGGTCATAGGCTTCCGGGATGTTTGCCAACATATATCTTGGGGGTTAGAGGTAAAGGAAATTTCCAAAGCAATTTTGATATGTTAAAGTAGACTTACTGGATCCTGGGAGTTTTGCTCTTAGCCAAGTATTAACATCGAGAGAGTTGAGTTCCTAGAGGAATGTCACTCTGCCTGTATCAAGGACTTGTCCATGGGCTGTAGGCAGTAAGGAAATTTAATTTTTCTTTTGCATTTATTTCCCACGCCAGTAGGAGATCTGGGTTCTAGTCCCCACTCACTTTCCTCTATGGATTTGTGGAGTCTCCTCACATTCATAATGAAGGGGCTGGGCCAGGGGCTCCTGGTGGCTCAGTGGGTGGGGCCTCTGCCTTAGGCTCGGGTCATGATCTCGGGGTTCTGGGATGGAGCCCTGGGTCGGCCTGGCTCCGCAGAGGCCTGCTTTCCCCTCTCTCTGCCTGCCTCTCTGCCTGCTAGCGATCTCTCTCTGTGTCAAATAAATAAATAAATAAATAAATCTTTAAAAAAAAATTATTGAAGGGGCTAGAGCAGATCAGGAGTTGAAAATTCCAAGACCCACAAGGGTCATAGTGACAACTTGGCTCAGTGACCCCTCAGCCCCCAGCTTGTTATGGCCATGCAGGAAAACAGGCCCATGGTTTGCCAGATCTTGTGATCTTTAAGAGAAACTGGGAGGGTCGATTTCTATACAGAATGCGTGATTTAAAAAAATATATCGCATGGGTCTGGTATGTGAAGAGTCAGGCGCCCTCCTACATTGTTGGTATGAGTGCAAAAGGATTCAGCCCTTATGGGAGGGAACTAGGGTTTATCTTTTGAATGAAAGGAGTGGTTACGTTTGATCCAGCCAATCCTTCCTCTAAGAATTTCCTCTCAAAATTCACCTCCCTGTTAACAAAGGAGACCTACACCAGGTTATTCACGAAGGCATTACTTTACTAGCCTCTGATGCAAACAACTCCAAATGTCCACCCATAAGGGACAGTTTGAACCCTGCTTTATTCACACCAAGCAGTACTTTGCAAGTGGAAAGCAGAATGGGACAATCTCTATGTATTTAAATGGAGTGATCTCCAGAATCATTTACATGATAAAAGCAAAGTGCAACACAGTGAATAGAAAAATGCTCTTCAAACTTGAGTCCCCCAGCTGAAAGAACGCATTTGCAAAATGCACTGCACTGCTTCCTTCCTAGCTCTCTCTGCAGCTGGAGGTATGGGTCAACTATGTGCGTGTGTGCCTGTGTGTCTTTGAGCTTTTGTTGTGTAGTTTATTTAGGTCTCCCATAGTAAGTGGTAGACTTCCTACAGGGACAAGGACTGCCCAGAGAGCCATTGGCAAAACCAATGTCTTATTTGATCACCCAAAAGGAGTCACACTGGTGTAACTTGCCAGAAAGAATCTTGGACTTTTTCCTCGACTTGGATTTCCATAGTATTAGGTTCTAATACCAGCTCTGCATCTTACCGCCATGAGGACCTTTCTCCTTCCTCCCACCTAATACAGTTGTTATTTGTGTGTTCATGCTTATAATGTCTTTTATGCCACTAGACCGTGAGCGCTGCGAGACTGTGGATTTATCTGTTTGCCCATCATGGAATCTCTAGCACTTGCCATACTGCCTCGTATGGGGTAGGTTCTTAATATCAGTGGAATGAATGACTAAAATGAATGGGTGATGTACATAAAGAACTTAGCAGAACGCATAGAGATGGTGAAATGTTCTATTACAGGGAGTAGCAGTTCACTTAATGTTAGGATGAAGGTGATGACAAGGTGTGTGACTTTAGATGAATGAAATCCCTGAGGCTCAGTTTCCTCATCTATATCATAGACCCAATAATACCTCCTTCTAGGTGTCGATATGAGCATTGATAAGATAACATATACCAGTCACTCAGTGTATGGCTTGGCATATAAGAGATACTAAGTGGTGGCTATGATTAGAAAAACAGTGTAAAATAAACAGAAAAATCGGGCAAACCCTTGTTCAATGGGAAGGGTCAAGAGCATTGCAAGAAGAGGCTGTCTTGCACCTTCCACTGTCCTCTAACTTAGGGTAGCCCTGTCCATTCTTCAACAGGTGCTGGCTGAGCAGACACTACACGCTGGGTACCAGGCCAGCTGCTAAGTGCAGCCTCGAGAAACAAGCAATTAATGACCCCGAGTTTCTTGCAGGGGTGATGAACACGTTCTACAATTGTGGTGGTGGGTGCACACAAGTGTGTGAATATACTCAAAACCACTGAACTGTACACTCTAAGTGGATGAGTGAAGGTAGGACACGTGAGTTCTATCTCAATAATGCTGCTCTTAAAAACAAAACAAAACAAAACAAAAAAAAGGAAGAAATGAACAATAGACCTGAGTCTACTACTTCCTAGCTGTGTGATTTCTCTGCTAAGGTTTTCTCTTCTGGAAAATAGGAATAATAACAGAACCTACCTCATAGGCTTTTGGTGTGGATTGAAAGAAATAAAATTTGGGGGCGCCTGGGTGGCTTAGATAAGCGGCCAACTCCTGATTTCTGCTCAGGTCATGATCTGGGGGTCCTGGGGTGGAGACTTGCGACAGGCTCCACACTCAGCAGGGAGTCTGCTTTGGGATTCTCCTTCTCCCTCTGCCCCTCCCCTCTCTCTCTCTCTCTCAAATAAATAAATAAATCTTAAACAACAACAAAAGAGAAATAATGTTTGTAAAGTACTAGCTTAGAGTTTGGTATGTAATAAGATCTCCATAAATATTAGCTAACATCACCATCATCATCTTTATGAATATGTAAATACTAAAGCAGAAATTACACAAGTTGTATGGGAAAAAGAGCTCCAATGGGTAGGAGGCAGAAGGAGCCAATGAGTAAATGAGGCCGGGGGAGCTGATATCTAAGCTAGGAATTCACCCACAAAAGGCAGTGCTGAGTAGACCTGAAGGGGAATCAGCGTGAGCCAGGGTATGGCGCTGGGAGGCAACACGGTTAAGCAAGATTATGGAGCTACTGGTAGTTTCGCACAAAGGGCAAGGCCAGCACCCTGACCTCAGGGAGAAGACAATGAGGGAAACCACATGGCAAGTTTGCACACTGTCCGTGGGCAGGGTGATGTTTAAAGGATGCAGGACCACAGTGACGTGTTGTTAGAGACTCTTCCAACAATGCACGTGGGACATGATACACGCTTTAACCTGGACTTTGAGATGAGAGTGCCAAGGCCAGGGCTCTTTTGATCAGAAGGGACAGAAGATCACTCACACCTTCAGGGAAAGGGAATACAGCAGAAACCACCACTGCCACCACCACCATCACCACCCCCCACCCCGACCCCTCCCACCACTTACACCCCACCCCACTCCACCAGAAAAGAAGCCCCAGGGCAGGGATCCAGGCAGGACCCTAGAAACCATCACTGGAGCTAGAAAACCAGGAGCCAAGGTGGTTCTCTTACATAGTTTTCTCTCTGGGCACCTCTGTTCCTCTTACTTCTGCTTCATTGTCTTCTTCTGACTGATGCACTCCCTGTGTTACTCCTGGCTTTCTGCTTTCCTGAACCTTCTCCTTGTGTGTGGCCCAAGAGTCATCTCCACCCTGATGTTACCTGAACTTGTACCTTCAAGGAGCGCCAGCAGCTGTCTTCTTCCCTCGGTGGCCCTTGAGTCCAATTTCTTTTCTTTTTTAAAAAATTTATTCATTTGAGACAGAAAGACACACACACACACACACACACACACACACAGGGGATGAATGGGGGAGAGGCAGTGGGAGAAGGAGAAGCAGACTTCCCACTGAGTAGGGATCTGAACTCTGGGCTCCATCCCAGGAGCCTGGGACCATGACCTGAGCAGGAGGCAGATGCTTACCTGACGGAGCCACCCAGGTTCCCCTTGATTCCAATTTCTGAGACAGAATCTGAGGGGCTCCGTTCGTGCTTTATATCCAGGTTAGGCACATCTTCGGCCCAGCGACAGCCCAGAGGTGAGGCGAGGGGCTGGTTCCCAAGCCAGGGGACTCGGCCATTGGGGTAGCAGGGTTCTGATCAGGGAGGCTTCTCGCAGGCCCCTGAAGTATGTCCCACACAGGAGGCCCGGAGAGGAAGGGATACATTTCCAATTTATTAGGCAATAAAATCAGCATTATTAGGTAATTGTTTGAATGTGGGAGGTGAGCCGGAGTGGAGGCAAAGATGATGTCAGGGGCCGGCTTGGGTCACTGGGTGATATCTCGGCTCCCCTCTCCTCTATGTCCATGCTGTTCTCAGCTTCTCGGGAAGCTTCTACATTTGATTCAGTCAGGGTCTCTGGCTCTCTCACCCCGGGAAACGTGAGGAGAGTTTAGTAAGAGGGCAACAGGAAAGGAGAACGACAAGGGAGCATGCAGGACCTTGGGGCAGGGAACTGGGCTGTGCTGTCCAGAGGGAGGTGGTGAGGGGAGCCCTTCTTACGTGAATGCAGAGAGGGAGGCCCCCTGACCACAGCTGTGTGGCCTTTACTGCGGACACATCCAGGAAGGAAGCCCGCTGATGTGTGGTATAGAGCCACTCTGGGTCGGGGAGCTGGGAGGAGCAAAGGTAAGATACTCACTACATTCCTTCCTCTTGGTAGGGCTGGGAGCCAAGCCCCTTCCCCGGGGGCTGGAAGTGCCCATGGCTTCCTAATAGCCTCTACATCATAACCACAGAACAGAAATGTGACTGTTCTAATTTGCCTTAGGTAAATCAGGGATCCATCCTTGGACCAGTCATTATAGGGGAAAGGGATAGCATGCTCTGAATGGCTGAGCCAGAAGCTAAGGCTGGGGTCAGCGCTGATCTAAGCTCCTAGCTGAGTCGGAGGAAGGTAAATCCCCAAGGAAAATCAGGGTGCTGTCTAGCTAATCAGATAAAAAGAACAGAGGTCCGCTACTGCCCATAACGGGGCTCATTGAGGACTTTGGAGCAGGGTTTTTTGTTGTTGTTGTTTTGTTCTTGCTGGACAGATTGGAGGTAAGACACAATGGGTGAATGGGTGAGCCCAGCCCTAAAGGATGGAGGGGCCCCCTCCCCAGGCCTCAGTTTCCTAGCATGGATGCGTCTTAATATTCTGTTTCCAACACTTACCAGAGAGTTGTTAACCAACAAATTAAGCCCTCTCATCAACAGTGCAAACCCCTGTAGCCAGTAAAGACCTCCAAGGATTGTTTTCTGAATTCTCTCCCTTCCTTTAGACCTGGAACAGATCTCTCCGGACCCACTGAAGTTTGCTGGAAGGTGCCACCTAGTGGAACATCAGATGACCTGCTGCTTAGACCAAAAGAACCCTTAGGAGGGCTCTAGAGGCCTGAAAGCCACTGAGCCACAGTTCTCTCGAACTAGACTGCAGATGGCAATCGCCTGGGGATGGCCAGGTCCTACCCGCAGAAGTTCTGACTTCATTTGTGTGGGGTCCAGGGCAGGCACTCCCCGGTGATTCTATGCACCGCCAAGGTTGAGACCATTAGGTCATAGAGCATCCAACCCTTTATCTTGCAGAGGTGTCCACAGATTCGAGCCACTTCTCCACAGGTCTCAGACTCCAAAGAAGCCCCTTTCTCCTGCACCCCACCACCTCTCCATTTGTGTTTTTGTACAACTTTTTCCCTTCATGGACAAATGAAAAATAATTAAAGGGGAAGCACTCTCATTTCCCACACCGAGATACTGAGTTGAGTGGCAGTGCCAGGAGAAGGATGGCTCCCTAAACACCTGATATTTGCTTCTGACGCTCCCGACGAATACTCTGTTTGAGATGTGCCCAACTAATGACGTAGTCTATTTACTTTTTGAGATTTATGGCATTCTCTGTTTGCTCTTTCAAAACGTATCCTACTTGAAGCACCTTCCACATCTGCCGCTTTGATTCAGCAGCATTTCTTTATAGTTGGCAGGACTGGTTTAATTGGCATCTCATTGTGGAAATGACAAAGTAGACTCCGAGAGAGAGACAGACAATTTTCTGTCTAGAGGTCATTTCAAATAGGCATCCTGCAAACCCTTTCTTTTTATTCAAACTAGAGCTGAAATGCCACTAAATGCACAATCTGGGCTGAACCACCTGAGTAGTGTTCCATGTCTGGCTCCCCTTTTCCCTCCCTACCTTGCAAGATTAAGTCTCTGAATTTTAGAATTTAAAAAGACCTCAAAGAGCATCTGGTTTGACAGTTTTATTTAATGCAACTATATTCTATATTTATCTAGACCTCTCTAATTCCTGCTATCACATACACTCATGGACCCATACATGATAAACCTGATGCTCAGAGAATTGGGGCAGCCTATCTGAGCCACACAGGAAGTTAAGAGCAAAGTCTGGACCGATCCAGGCTGAGAGCCAGCTGTAGAAATGTCAGCTCCAGGACTTTGTTCTCTTCCTCTATATAAGAAGTTGGAGCCTTGTTAAATGACCAACCTGGTAGAGATAGCAATATGGGTCATTGACACCAGTGTTAATGAGTTTCCTGAGTGCAGGTTTTAAAGAGGTGAGTACTTGATTGATTAATTGACTCATTCATTCATTTCCCAAGTGTTTTCTGAGAATCCATTTTGGACGGGGTCCTGTACTAACAGTGAGAGTATCCTGGGGAGCAAAACAGATAAACACAAACAAACAACACGATCCCTGTCCTCATTGGGCTTACAGTCCAGTGGAGGAGACAGATAGCACTTGTCCAGGACCCATAAACACTGTGACTGCTGAGGAAAGGCATTGCTAAGAGGTCACACAACTGGGGAACTTAGTCCGTTGAGAAAGCTAGGTGGGCTTCCTCGAGAATGTATGTGGATCTTGATGATCTCCAAGGAGTAGAAGAGCAAGAAGGCTTTGGGTTTGCATCAGGCATAGAAGTCCAACACCCAGAGCATCTTGGGTTTTGCTTAGGGTCAAGCAGACCTCTGTCTTACCATCTTGGAAATTATATCATTAAAGGGTCATGATTATCCCCATTTCACGAATGAGGAGACTGAGGCTCAGCACAGCTAACTGACTTGACCAAGGTTAAAGAGTGTTTGAGGTGGACTGAGTTGCAGACCCACACCCCCTGGCTTGCTGCTCTGTTCCATTTTCATACCCGGTCAGCTCAGGCCTAGGCCAGACCAGCCTGAGGGGATAGCCCTGGACAAATGGGGCCAGCAACAAAGGACCCTAAGAAAGCCAAGGTGAAGACATCTCGTTAAAAAGCTTTTCATATCGTCATCAGGGAGGGCGAGGGCCTGCCCCTATCACTTCTCTTCTGGTTGACCCTTCTTGCTGAAGTGGGTCTCGGGGATCCCAAAGGATCTGCCTGTTACTGATGACAGGATGGCACACTGAAAAGGAAGCAAGAGCATAAGCAGCTCATTGAAAAAAAAGAAGAGGGGCGCCTGGGTGGCTCAGTGGGTTAAAGCCTCTGCCTTCGGCTCAGGTCATGATCCCAGGGTCCTGGGATCGAGCCCCGAATCGGGCTCTCTGCTCAGCAGGGAGCCTGTTTCCCTTCCTCTCTCTCTGCCTGCCTCTCTGCCTACTTGTGATCTCTGTCAAATAAATAAAATCTTTAAAAAAAAAAAAAGGAAGAAGAAAGAAAGAAGAAAAGGAAGCAAAGATGGGAAGATGGGGGAAGAGAGGAGATACTCACCATTCAGCAAACATTGGTATGAAATCCTTTCCATGTGTCAGGCATGTATGATGCAGGGTTTGGGGATAGAGCAGGAAAGGAGCAGCCAAGGCCTCTGCTCCATGCAGCTGATGTGTGATCTGGAGGAGCTCAATAACAAACAAGCAAATACACAAATAAATAAATTATGGCCTAGAGGGATGTGCACTGTGAAGAAAACATAGCAAGACTTAAGGTCGGCGGGCGCCTAGGTGGCTCAGTGGGTTAAAGCCTCTGCTTTCGGCTCAGGTCATGATCTCAGGGTCCTGGGTTCGAGCCCCGCATTGGGCTCTCCGCACAGCAGGGAGCCTGCTTCCCCTCCCCCCAACACTGCCTCTCTGCCTACTTGTGATCTCTGTATGTCTATGTAAAATAAAGAAAGAAAAATCTTAAAAAAAAAAAAAAGATGTAAGGTAGGCAACTTCAGGTGGGCCATCAGGGAGGGTCTCTGTGAGGAGGTCACATTTAAGCTAATATCTGAAGAATGAGAGGGAGGAGTAGTGGAGGAAGATTAGGGAACCAGCATTTCTGACAGAGATAAGGGCTAATTCAAAGGCCCTGGGGCTGGATTGGGCGGAGAGTAGGGTCAGAACCAGGAAGAAGGTGTGGCGGCTAGTTTGGAGTGACAAGAGAGTGATAGGAGATGAGATTGGAGAGGCCCAGGCCACTGGTAAAGATCTAGCTGAAATCCTATTAATCCCTGTCTTCAGTGTTCCTCTCTGTGCTGGGCTTTTATTTCAGCCAAAGTTTCTAATATCTTCGGATGGGTGTCTGCAGTAAGCCCTTTATGCACATCATCTCATTTAATGCCCACAATAGGCTTAGGACAGGTCAGTCCAAAAGTAACCAATATTGTCCTATTTTAGCTAGTGACCAGATCAGTTTTCCCAGAAAAACAGCCAGAGCTAATAGGCTGCCTACATGTCTCAAATGGTATGGTCTGAGTGGGATAAAGCCCTAGGAGCTCCCCCCAGCATCCCCACACTGTAGAAGGTGATCAAAGAGCCCTGGGATTAAAGCTGGGTTCATGGGTTAGAGTTTCCATTGAAGGCTGACAGAGCTGGTATGTAGCTTTGATCAACAAGTCACTGGGTAAGACACAAGAAAAAGCTCAAATCCAATTTCGTACAGACTCCTCTAGGGAGCTGGAAGAAGAGATGAAGAGGAGAGAGACACTGAAGATTTTACAGTACATGACTTCAGCTGCTATGCTTTACTCATCCTGTAATTATTGAGCACCTATTGTGTTTCAGGCCTGGGAGGGGCCATAGGTTAGCTTTGTGGGGTCTGAGCAAGAGTATGAGCTGAAATCCATGTGCCCTGCCTCAACTCCTGTTGCTTTGGCTCAGGGAGAAGGGGGACTTTTTTGCAGATTCCTCTGCTTGGAAGGAACACCAGTTTTCTGATTTCCAAAAAAAGAGAAGTATGGGCTAGCAGCAGTAGAACATACTGTAAAGGATACCTGTTCTAAAGAAAAATGCAGCAAATGGAAATGGGGTGCTCTTTGATATTTTGGATCCGCTGGTCAAGGAGGCTTTCTCCTAGGCAGAAAATTTGGTCTGGTTCCCGAGAGATGTGGGGGAGAGGTTTAGAGGACAAGATTGCTAGACAATGGCACAGCAAATGTGCAAAGGCTCTGAGGCGGTATCATCAGCTTGGTGCATTTGAGGCATGCAGCAAGAAGACCAGTGTAACTAGAAGGGAAGGAGAGAGAACAAAGTCTAGAAATTGGGTCAGATCATGTAGGGCCCCATGAGCTATATGGTAAGGATTCTCATAGATTTTCTAACACACAGGGAAGTCCCAGGCAAGTTCCCTGGAGCAGAGTGAGCCTTATGTTTCTAAAAGGACCACTCTAGCTACTCTGTTTCTAGCATTGTGCTTTTGCTGTGAAGGCACATACGAGAATTTTGCAATATTATCTTCACCTCTAGGAACTTCCTTTTTGTCAGAGACAGATGGAAATTCAATTCCGTAAATACTGTGTTATCAACTGCAGTGTAAAAAGCATAGGGCTCTTCCTAGCAGGATTAATAATGCTAGCCAAAAGGTGGAAACGATCCAAATGTCCACGCACGGATGAATGGCTAGACAAAGTGCGATATTTACATACAATGGAATATTACTAAATCTTCAAAAGGGATGAAAATCTGATACCAGCCACAAATGGATAGACCTCAGAAACATTATGCTGAGTGAAGTAAGCCAAACACAAAAGGACATGTATCGTACAATTCCACTTATATGAAGTATGTAAACTCATAAAGACAGAAAGTAGAATGGTGGTTGTTATTGGGGGTTGAAAGGGAAGGAAATGAGGCGTTATTGTTTAACGGGTAGTTTCAGTTAGAGATGATGAGAAAGTTCTGGAGATGGACAGTGATGATGCATAATGGGAATATACTAATGCCAATGAATGGTTTAAATTGTAAGTTTTATGTTATGTATATTTTACTACTAAAATAATTAAAAAAATTTTTAAGGTATAGAGCTAAAATCTAGGGATAGAAGAGTGAGCCTTCTAGGCAGAGGCAGGAAAGGACCTCTGATGATAGCAAGAAGGCAAGTGAGCTGGGGCACAATGAAGAAAGAAAAGGTGAGGGCTCTTCATATATGGCCTTTCAGGATCTTGCAGCTCCTTACAGAAATCCAGGAGATGGGAAAGCACTGGACAGATCTGAGCAGAGGGGTGATACTAACTACCCGTTGTTAAAACCCTGCTAGTGGCTTTCTTTAATGAGTCTCCTTTGCAAACCAGGGTAAGAAAAGCACTTACTCCACAGGGTAGCTAACTGTGGGCATTAAAAGAGATAATGTGTGTCAAGGGTTTAACATGGTGTCTGGCACAGAGTAAGCCTTCAATAAAAGGTCAGCGTTACTGTGACAGAAATTGAAAGAAAGACAGCAGCCCTCTGAGGAGAAGTTTTGGAGGAGTCCATGGAGGGGTAGCAGTTCAACTAGATGTGGAAGGATGAACAAAGATTTCCATCAGTATAGATGTGGAAGAGGAGCAGGCTTTCAGGGTGGAAGGAACTTCCTGGACAACAGCACATAAAGGAAAGCAACCAGCAACATGGCAGGGCAGAGGAGATAAAGCAAGGAGTGTGAACTCTGGAGCCTAGGTGACGGGAGTTCTTAAGGTTTTGGAGATGCCCAGATCCGAGCTGTAATTTCAGCAAAATAGAACCCCCATGGCTCAGCCTGGAGCTGGAACAACTGCGAGGACGGCAGGATGGCGGTTCGAGGCTGAGGGACTAGGCATGGGGGTCAGTGGTTGGGTGGGGGATGCAGAGAATCCAAAGGACACAGGTGGAGGTGGCAAAGACAAAGGCATCCTAGAGGGTGCGTCATCCCTCGCCATCAGAGAGGAAGCAATTAAGGGAGAGCACTGAGGAGCCACAGGCATCACCGTCTGAGACCGCTCCGCAGCGGTTCACAGAGCCCAGGCAGCTTGACTTCCCCAGAGCCCTCATCGTGGTTACAGACACACTCCCTCGCCTAACGCAATTATGCATTTAATGTTTCAGCACCCAGATGACAGGGCTCGAATCTGTTTTCATATCCCGGTGCCCGGCACAGTGTCTGGCCCACATAAGACATTCACTAGTGGTTTGCTGAATAGCTGAACAGGAGACAGAAACCGACAAGAGTTTTTGAGAAAGGGCTCCATGAGCTAAGCACCTAGAAATATTTATGGGGGTGGAGGGCATTCCAACGCCAAGGAGACTGGGCTTGCGTGCGAAAAGCTCCAGCAAATCTCCTGCAGGGAGGCTCCGGTCCCCTCCAGCTGCTTTGCAGGCACAACAGACGGGGACAGGCAGGCGAAGCACTCCACAGTTTGCAAAGGGCGTTCACAACTAACGCCAGGAACTCTGAGAGGAGGAAAACTAGGGGCCCGCCCCAGACCCGTGCGCGTGGAGCACAGCTACGGCTCCATTGCACGCCCGGGACTACCGAGTCCCCGGGACAAAGTTGGTCCCCAGAGCTGAGGCACTCCGAGGGTTGGGCAGCCACAGCCCCGAGCGTCCCGCTGGGCTCCAACACTATCTGCACACCCCCGTGGAGCTCGCAAACTGTCGGGGGTAGTCCCGAGCAGAGCCTGCGGGCAGAGCTTGGTGGTGGTGGCGGTTGGGGGAGCTTGGGGGGGGGCGGGGCAGTCCCCCGCGCGTCCGAGCGCGCCAACCTGCACCTTCGCTCAGCCCATACCAGTTAGCGTCCAACTCGCCAACTCCCGGACTTTCGCAAAGCTGCCGCGGGCGGGGTAGCCGCGGAGGAGCGGACCGCACCATCGTGGCCCGAGAGGGGGAAGCGCTCGGCTCCCGGGCCCCCGCCGCTCCGGGGTGGGCGGGGAAGAGCCGTGACGAGGCCGGGGCCCGCGGCACCCAAAGTTCAGCCGCCGAGCTGGAGGGGGGCGGTGCGGGGCGAGCGGCTCGGCCGGTTCAGGGGCGGCGGCGGCGGCGGCGGCGACATCCTCCCCCGTGGCGGCGGCGCGGTGGCAGAGGCCGGCTCCCCGGCCGGCGAGCGGCGGAAGTGCCGCGGAGTTGGAGCGGGGCCGGCGCCGCGGCAGCTTCTCCTCGCCGGAGCTGCTGCCGCCGCCGGGCGGACGGGCGGACGGGCGGACGCGCGGAGCCGGGGGCTGTGCGGCGGGGCCGGCGGGGCGCGGCGGGGCTGACCGGCCCTCATGAGGCGGAAGGAGAAGCGGCTTCTGCAGGCGGTGGCGCTGGTGCTGGCGGCCCTGGTCCTTCTGCCCAACGTGGGGCTCTGGGCGCTGTACCGCGAGCGGCAGCCCGACGGCACCCCCGGGGGATCGGGGGCGGCGGTGGTCCCGGCGGCCGGACTGGTGAGCCCCCCGTTGCTGTGGGGGGTGGTAATACTCTCTCCCCGTATTCACCTGGAGCCTTCGGTTCCTTCCTCCACCTTTCCTTTTCTGCCTCCTTAGTGTCAGCCCCTGAGACTCTTCGGTTCTTCGGTTCTTCCCATTTTGGGGATTGGGAACATTGAGGCTCAGAGAAGGACAGGGATTTGTCCAGGGCCCCTGCGTCAGCCAGAGGCAGAATCAGAACTAGAAACCGACACTCCTGTTGCTCAGTCTGGAAGGTCTGTTTCTTACCTTAGGTTACCATCCTCCTTTCTGTCCCTGTCTGGTATCCCCTTTCCTCCCAGCATCTCTTGCTTTTGTAGAGTCCTGTCTGCATTCCTGTACCCCAGGGTGACTCCTTCAGGAGCTGCCGGTCCTTCTATTTAGTGTCCAGGTCTTTAATGCTTTTGCCCCCACCTGCTGATCCAAGATTGCCTCCTCAGTTCAGCCCCTTTCCTATTTTCCCATCTGCGCAATGGGACACCTGGCCTCCCTCCTCTCCCCATTTGTTTACCCTCCCCTCTCCTCTCCCTCTCCCTCCCTCTTTCCCAGACCTGTGGGTGCCTTGGAGAGTACAGAGATCATGCTCCCCTTGGAGCTTCAGGTCTAGGGGGAGGGAGGAAACTCTTTGTTCTTGAGGGACCTCCTGCCTTTGACCTTCTGGGAGTCCAGAAGTGGGAGTTCTGGTGGAGGGACCCCCAAAATTTCCCAGAGGCTATTTGTGCGCCGTGTGACCTGAGGATGGAACATCAGGTGCCTTCCGTGTCCCTTTGCAGAGTACCCATGATCCCTTTTGAACTTGTCCAGTTTGATTAGGTGCGTTGTTTCTTGCAGCCAAGACTAGGATCTTAATCGTTCCTGCTTCTGAACTCCCCCACGTGTGTGTGTGTGTGTGTGTGTGTGTGTGTGTGTGTGTGTTGTGTCACACATAGATATAGACTCATAGCAGAAAGCTCTGTCAGAGCACTCCTGCCTTCCCAGCTCCTGGCTCAGTCGAACTGTTTCACGCAGTGGGACATTTCAGGTTTTCTTAGGGCATTTCTTGGTCCCATGGGAAGTGGATAATTTGTCCGTCGGGGTCAAACTTGACTGATTGTTGGCAGGATGAGGGAAGAAACTGACTTTTGAGGTTGATGGTTTTCTCTCTCTTCCTGGTATCAGGCTGCTGCCTGGGCAGCCTGGCATCTTGAGCACAGAGGGAAGGCTGTTTGCCACAGGGCTGACCAAGATGAGTACGGCCTGTCACTCTGGGAATTGTTGTAAACCGTCCTGGAGGGCCTTGGTGATCTTTTTGGTAGATCTCATTGTTTGGATATTAAGCTCCTTCAACTCCTTCACTAAACCCTGAGAGACATATTAGACCTCTTTCCCTTAAATTCTGTATACATATGAGTTTTTCCTTCATGAAATTTTCCTTCTGTTCTTACCCTGTCCCAGCATCAGGGGCCAGAGGTCAGGGTTCTGTAACTTGATGTGTTTGTCCTTGATCATCTCTCATCCCCCTCTCTGAACCTCCCTTTCTCCATCCGTAAAATGTGGTTATTGGTCCAGGTCCAGCATTATGATACCATCAGTGAATCAATGAGGAGTACAGTGGCCACTTGTGCCTTTCCTGAGGACTGGGGTCCCTTGTAGCATCCCTAGCAGTGGGGGCTCCATACTGGACACAGCCCCAGGTCAAGGTGGGGAGTGTCCTGCCTGAGCACTAGTTCTCCTTTAGAATAGCTGTAGCCAGTTCTGAAATAGCTCCTGACATTCTGCCTCTGCCTGAAGAAAGCCCTCGTATTTCATTTGCGGTGGATGCCAGAGACGTCCTGATTTTCATTTTCTATAGACCCAGATGTGCAGAGAGAAGGTCAAGGTTAACTGCCAGTTTGGCTTGAGCTTTCAAAGTAAATTACTCACTTGTGTAAGAGGGAATTGATGGAGTAAGGCAGCCTTTTGGGCAAACAGATCAGGAAGCAACAGCTGGGCACTGCTTAGAGCCCTTAACTGGAATGGACAGACAGGCTCATCTGCGAGGGTCTAGTTCTCGTTCATTTCTTTTGCCCTGGAATATCACGAGGAGGAGGAAGAAGACGTGAAAGGGTGTGGTGGTGGGTATGGGGGCTATGGATGGCTTATCCTTCCTTTAAAGAAACTCGCCTTGCTTCCTGGGAGTAGCAGAAAGGAGCTGTTTCCCCAGTGAGAAGCTCTGCTAGGTGCTGTAGGATTCAGCATTCATCTGCTGTCTTTCAGGAATACTCTGCCAAATTTCCACACAGCCACTTTTTGTGTCACTCTCCTGCAGATGCACAGCACCGGGCTTGGCCCCCAGTGCCCTGTCTGAATGTCAGCTGGCCTTGAGGGAGGAGGCTGAGTTCTCAGAGTGGTGGTGTTCTGTCCCTCATCCCAGGGTGCTGGATCATGCGCCGAACGCGTCAGCCTGCTCTCTGGGAAATCTGGCATCTTGAGCACACAGGGCTCCTTTCGACAGGGCTGACCAGTTCGGAGCTCATCTTGTCACTCTTGTGATTGTTGAGCATCATCCCAGAGCACCTTGTTGCTCTTTTGGGGAGAAATGACTGCAGAGGCTCTGGAGGAAAGTCTGACAGGACTTTATCCACATGCAAAATATGTTCCCTGTGGGCTTGAGGGTTAACATACCCACTGTTAGAGCAGTCCTTTAACTCCTTGACTTCTCCCCTGGATTGAAGAATAAAGAGTTTCAAGTTGTGAGCATTTATCGTCTGCTAGAAAGTAAGCCTATAGAACTGTCCTGCTGGCTCATCCTAGGTATAGCTCTGGAGCCGGGTAGGGCAGCTGATTTATAAAGGACACACAATGCTTTTAGGATTTCAACATTCAGCTGGTCAGACAGCTGGCTTCTCAGAGAGTTGCAAAACTGAGCAAGAAAAGCCAGTCCTGAAGCCATCTTCACTCTATTTATTGATTTATTTAAAATTTAACTAGAGCCATCTTCATTTTAATTTAGGGGTCCCGCTCATTCCTAGCCCCAGTCTGTTTAATGCCTTGGTTTGATCCTGCAGTCTGTTTCCCATTCCAGACCTGGGAACTAGCTGTCAAACACCCATGTTAGGAAATGTGATGTAGTCTCCTCCCCCATTTCAGAGCCATAATCTCTTGTGAGAAATGACTTCATTGGATAATAGCGACTGTGGAATGGAAATTGGTAGCATAATAGAATACCAGTGACTTTAATTTTCAAGTATTAAGAGTTTTTCTCATTGTGTCAGAGCTGAACCTTATTCTTAGAACATCCAGAAATCAATACCTTGCCTCTCACCCCACCCCTTTTTAGTCTTCCTGGTGGCAGAGCCTTACCCATCAGAAGGTTAAGCACCATAGAAATGTAGCCTTGGAATGGTTTCTTTAATTTTCCACAGAGGGGCTGGGACCCTTTATCCTGCTAATCTCTTGTCTGTCTGCATGCCCAGCTGAAATCTGATGCCAGTGGGGCTGGGTTGGTTTGGGTTGGTTTCCCTGAGCAAATCTGGCTCCCTGCATTTCTTCTGTCATCCTAGGTTTGTACACTCCTCAGGAGCCCAGCTAAGGAAGGCCTGGGAACAGACGCTGGGGTTCTAGTTCCTCTCTCCTGCCCCTGAACTCCCCATGGGATCTTAGGAAAGTGGTTTAACCTCTTTGGGCCTTGGATCTCTCAACTGTGAAGTAAAGGTTTATATTCAGGAGAGGGAAGGTAGATGTGTATCATAACGGTGCTCCCCTCCCCTGGCCAAAGAGACTCGCTCACTAGTCTCTTTCCCACTAAGCCTGGACTTGGCTTCAGACTGTTTCTTCACATTGCTACCCAAGTGAAGTTAATGGCATGTTGAAATGTATTTGCGACATAGGGAATAGATCTTCTGTTAGGATGTTTCCAACTTGAACTTCGTGGGGCTCCATGAGTTTGTTTGGAAGCACATACTGCAAAGGTCCAAACAGTAGAAGTATGTTAAAACAGGCCTCCCTGTACCTAGGTTGTGACACAGCCACTACTACTTAGGGATGTGTTTATACTCTCTGAGGATGGTCAGTCTTTAATCTGTTGGCACCAGGGGCACAGTAACAAATAAGGGAATCAGGAATGAAAACGCAAAGACCCGTTTCAAAGATAACCATCTAGCTTGCTGATCGTACTTTGTACACAGTTGATTGTTACACAAGGATGGCATCAGGAGCCCATCACTGAAAAACACCCCGAGGCAAACTGGCGGCTCATGATGGTGTTTGCACTGGGTTCTGTATTTTGTATATATCTGACCCTCAGCATCCCATCTAGATATCCTGGCTTCCAGGAAGACTGAAATAAGTCTTGCTTCTCAGAGAACCTCTGTCTTCCCACCCAGTGCAGTGGGGAGAGGAGGTTCCCTGTACCTGCCCGAATTCCTTTGGCCAGCAAGTGCATCATGGCCTCCCCTTCCAGAAAAGTCTTGAAGGAGGAAACACATCCTCTTCTAGAATGTAGCACAAGGCTTGGTACTTGGAAGACGGTCAGAACGTGTTTGATGAATGACTGAGATGTGTCGGAGCTTCAGAAGTCATCTCGTCAGCCTCCTCGTTTTGTAGGTGTGGAAACTGAAGCCCAGAAGAGGGGAAATCTGTTCTCAGAGCGGGTAGTGCAGATCAGAACCTGGTTCTTCTCCACATTCCTGCTCTGTTTCCTCCCACATCCTAATAATTGATCCTTCTCTACCATTATCCCACATTAGTCAAGATCATCTGTCCTGGTTTTGGAGGGTGATACTTATTGCCCAGTTATTGACTGGAACTTATCTGGCTTTTTTGCAGATCCATTTTTATACATTTCTTCCCAAGTTTTTATAGCATTAAAGCAAGTAAAATGAATCAGATTTTAAGGTGGCAAAGGGATCCGACAGGGAAATTGAGGAAGTAAATGGGTGCATCGCATGCGGCATCATTACTGCCACCTGTGGCAAATGGCGCTCATGTGAGCTGAGGATCCACTTCAGATTCTCTGTCACTTGTAAGTAACAGAATGGACTGAAATGAGTAAGGGGATATATTAGCTCCTGTAATCATGATGGCTTCAGGTATGGTCTGATCTAGAGGTTCATGGCCTAGACTGAGCCCTTATGGTAGCAAAAAGTGGTTGTAGCTCTTTCCGATCTCATATCCATACCCAGATCCTGGAGGAGAGAGTCTGTCTCCTCTGGTAGCTTCTTTAGGAGAGAGGAAACTTTTTTCTCCTCGAAGTGCTAGCAAGATCTCTTTAGGTATTAACTGCCCAATCTAGATCTAATATGCTCTCTGAACCATTCACACTTGTCAAGAGAATGAGCTTCGCTGATTGACTTAACCCATCCTGGAGCTAGGGTGAGGCTCGGGCCATCCCAATTGTAGGAAGAACAGTTCCCAGAGAAGAATCCGAGTGCTTTTGTGGGGAGGAGGGGAAATGCAGTCTAGGGATGAAGACAACAGGTATCCATTCCAGAACCTCTACTGACCTAGTGTCTCAAGCTGTCACTACTGGGGGAATCAGGCTTGGTCCCTGAGGTAAAAACCTCTCGGCCTTTGTGGACTCAGCGTTGATCACTGTACCTTTAGTCTGGAGGTCTGTGTTCTCATCCCAGCTCTGCCATCCTTTGGCTGGGATGTTTCACTCTGGGAGCCTCACTGTCCTCCTGAGGAAAGCTGGAAAGTGGAGGCTCGCCAGTGAGGAGTAGAGGGCTGAGATAAAGTGTGGTTGGAAGCTGTCTTTATTCAGTCTTGCCTGTGAGTTCTGCTGCTGTTTTCCTTCCCCTCCCAGACGTCCAGAGAGCTGCTGCCCACCCTCCCTGTGTGTGTGCGCGCGCACACACACACGTTCAAAGTCAGTTCATTGAAAATTTCTCTCAAGCTGAAAAAGAACTTCTGTCTCTTCAGCTTCGACTTTTTTTCTGCCTGGCCCTCTTAGCTGGAGGAGGCGGAGTGTTCATACTTTGGAAGCTAGAGGAAGCTAAACAATTCAGTTTGCTGTGGTGGGTGGGTGTGTATTTATGAGTGTGTAGCTTTCTCTCCATGTGTCTCTTTCCTCTCTCTCTCTTATCTTTGGATGGTTCCTGTTTGCTGCCCTCTGCTGAGTGTAGATAGGAGAAGGAAGGGAAAAAAGCAGGCCCACGTTTTCCTTCCCTTTGGTTTTGAGAGAATTCTGAGCTTCGGATGCTGGATTTTCTTCTGTTTGCTCGGGTCATAAAAGCCCCAGCATTAAATGACACTAATAAGGATGGTGATGGTACAGATGACAGGGAGAATGATGAGGTTAATAATCGTCATCATAGCAGCTACCATGTGTTTGGCACTTACTCTGCTAGGCAGTGGACTACGAGGCCCTTTACCTGTACATCTTGTTAAATACTCCCAATTATAAACAGGAATGAACGAGGGAACCAGGGCTCACAGAGGTGTGACTGCTGGCTGAGGATGCATAGCCTATGCAGCCTGTGGTTGTGGAGCTGGTGTTTGAGCCTACAGGTCTCTGACCCAGGGCCTAAGCAGGACAAAGGACCCGTTTCCCACCCTGCCCTTCTATGTGTTCCTACAAGGCTGCTAGGGGAGCCCTGACGTCTGAGCAGATGGGAAAGACCACTGTTCTAAGACTGAACCTCTGCCGTAGCTGAGGAGCAACCCACGAAGTCAGTTGGTGGTGGCGCGACCTTTCGAGGAACCCTCGCCCAACCCCCACTGAAGCCCCATTGGCAGAGGGACTCCCCAGTCCTCCTAGATTGAGCCGCTCTGGGGCAGCGGATAGGGCTCTAGTTTGGGAGCTATACTGCTTGATTCTTTCTTGATCTGGAAAATGGAAACAGTGTTCTGTATGTATGTGTTGGGGCGGGGGTTCTTTCGGTGGTTGAATGAATTGTTGCTGGAAGCTGAGCAGTCTTGCTGCTGATCAGGGGTGGGAAGGAAGGTGTGTCTGCACAGGCTGCTCTTTGTACCCCACTCCCTCCCACTCTTCGAAATCTGAAGCAATTATTGAGGGCACCTTCCCACTTCCTACCCTAGGAAAGAGCCCAGCCCCTCTGCGTCCTTCTAGGAAGTATTCTTTGCCACCTCCAGGAAGTTTTTGGTTTTTTTTTTAGAGAGAGCTTGCATGCAAGGGGGAGGGGAGGGAGAGAGGGAGTGGGAGAATCCTAAGCAGGCTCCACACCCATTGTGGGGCTGGCTCTCAGGACCCTTGAGATCACGACCCAAGCTGAAATCGAGAGTCGAATGCTTAACTGACTGAGCCACCCAGGCTTCCCCAGGAAGTCTTTTGTGGTCACTCCAGCCCCCAGGAGTTGCTCACTGGTCTTAGGTCCCCTGAGCACTGATCTTATCATCTGCCCGCTTAGATTAGAGGACTTTCCAGAAATGCACCGCCTTGTGCTATTTCCTGTGGCTCACTCCTGGCACCCGTCAGGCTGTTCCTTGTCTCTCAGCCTCCACCCACGCTGCTCCCTTGCCTCTCATATCTCCTTTCTTGCCACCTGGCCCCTAAGCCTCACTCACCGCTGCAGGGGCAGCCTGCAGTTAGGTGGTCTCCTAAAAGGGCCCAGAGCCCCTTACATAAATGTATCATGCAGTGTAATTGTTTTTATTTAATCTGTCCAGAGTGTCGGCTCCGGAAGGCAGGGACTAAACTCTGTCTCAGTCACCCACTCTTGTTTGCCCAAAATATTTGCTGAGTGACTGAAGAAGTGAGGGAGTGGATGTTATGGCCGGTACCCAGTAACTTTCTGGCTGAGAGCAGGAAGCTTAGCCTTGAAGAACGGTTCTTTGCGGGTGCTTCGCAGTCCCTGGGGAGCCTGTTAGTGGGGACTCCAGGGCTCATGCTCAGGGAGCATGATGGGGCCAGTCTGGGGTGGGCCAAGGATCCGCGTATTTAACAAATTCTGTTGAGAGTCCATCCTGGAACTCTCGCCTTTCTGCCCACATCCTCAACTCATCAGTACCCCTGGGAGGCAGAGCTCACCTTCCCTAGGGGCCAACTCCATTCTCCCGAGGAGCGCTCTGGGACTGCCTTTGAACTTGTATTCCTGAGGAGTGTGTTTATTTGCAGTTTTCCAGGTTGGCAAGCAGTGCTCCCAGAGGGTTCTGTGGTGCCTGCTATTCGTGGCACTCTATCAGGTGCCTGGGGTTGGGGAACCGGGATCCAGGATCCGGCATCCGGGATGGGCTGGATGGGCGGTGCACTTTGAAAATTCCTCTGCCTTAGGCTAGGAGGACTCTCTGGGTGTCTCATGTTGTGTTTTCCCTGATGCCTGTGGCCTGTTGCCCTTCTGGGATGGGTGCTCTGCCCTTCTGCCTTGGGGGCAAGGAGGAGGTGCCTGGAAGTAGGGGTTGGGGGGGAGTACTGAACCAGGGCCTCCCTGGGAAGGTGTGGCATTAGGAAGGCCTATGCATCTCTCCATTGAGCCGGAAGGAGTGTGGGACTGGGCACAAGCTTCTCTGATCCCAGGCCCACCACTGGCATTTGCTCGCTTGCTCGGTTTCCCACTCGGGACTTCAGCTCCAGCCTGATTCTAAAATGAGCACAGTGGTCACTGCTCCACAGTGTCGTGAGGATTACAGTAACGATGAGAAAGCTGAGGTGCAGAGGGGTCACGGACATATCCAGGGCCACACAGCTAGGAAGAGATGGAAACAGGATTCCAGCCAGGTGTCTCGCTCCAGCAGAGCGCCTGGCCCCAGGCTTCTTCTGCTGCCTTGCCACCTGCTGGCCCTATGACCATGGGGGAATCTCCCTTTACCTTCTTCCCCAGGACCACACTTGCTCCCTCGGGCAGCCTCCCAAGAGCCCAGTTAACTGGGGTTGTGTGTGTGTACGAATCTCTCCCGTGAGTTACGGATGCCAGCTTCCTCCGAGGGGCCGAGGGGCCGGCTGTGAGGCAGAGGGTGCTGGCGGGGGCTTCTGGAGGAAGGGGGTTTCTTAAAAGGAACAGGTTGGAAACATCTGGTGGGGGAATGTATATGAGAATTACTTCCTGCTGCTGAAGCACATTGTATGTGCTCAACTGAACACTGTTATTTTAGTGTGTTTCCTCCTGAGTATTGATCCGCGGCAGGGGCTGACAGTGAGAAAATATATATGCATGTCTATTTGTGATATAATAAGTTTCTAAATCTGGCATCTAACTAGGGAAAAGTTTGTGATCATATTTTGGGGGTGTTGGGATCTGTAGTAGGATTCCTGGTCATTTTATTGACAATAATCCTTAATGACTCTCTCCTTCAGAGAACTTCATTTGACCTTTGTACAATTTTTTTTTTTTTTTTTTTAAGCCTTACCTGTATGCTTTAATGGAGGTGCAGACTGGGGCCTGTGGCCAGATGCAGCCATGTGTCTCCCATGGTTCACCCAGGGTTGGCCCACAGATGGATGGGCATCTTTATTTAAAAAAAAAATTTTTTTTTTTTTAATTTTGTTTATTTATTTGAGAGAGAGAGAGAGCAGGTA
The DNA here is from genome assembly GCF_010015895.1 of Lontra canadensis. Taxonomy (NCBI): domain Eukaryota; kingdom Metazoa; phylum Chordata; class Mammalia; order Carnivora; family Mustelidae; genus Lontra; species Lontra canadensis. Next base: position 19,746,159 of record NW_022630999.1, read on the forward strand.
GAGGAGCCGGGGAGGGGGGGAAGGGCAGGGAAAGACTCAAGCAGGCTCCACACTGAGCACAGAGCCCTAAGAGGTGCTTGATCTCATGACCTTGAGATGGTGAGTTGAGTGGAAACCAAGAGTCAGCCAGTTTAACCGGTGGAGCCACCCAGGTGCCCCAAGGGCATCTTTATTTTTAAGTGCTGGAAAGTTGTCCCTACTTAACACTGGGATATTTCGCATTTAAAAAAAATTCTCACTTCTGGCTTCTGAGAAAAAATGTGAAAGTCTTGCTGCTGGGCCTGGTGTCACAGAACGTGTCTGGAGCTAGGCCACAGTTGCCTGCTCTAGACAGGCCTCAGCTCAAACCTGGGTTCTTCTTCCTTTCACATAACCAGCCTGACCTCTGGAGGTTTGTGAGTTTGGGAGCCCTCCTTTCTAACCTTTGTCTACTTTGTTCTGTTGATGTCCCCGGGGAGGCACAACAGGGCTTATGACCCCGCTTTACAGAAGAGAAAACTGAGATTCGAAGGGCATAGGGGACGTGCGTGACTAGTCACAGAGCCAGTAAGTGGAGGCTCGTCCTTTTGACTCTAAGCCTGATGCACTTTTTGGTGTGGGGGAGAAGATAGTTACTTGGAAATAGAAACATATAAACCTTAGGCTTTTGAACAAAGTCACTTAAGTTTATATCCAGATGATTTATATTCCAGCTCTGAGCCCAAGAACCATTCACCTTGTTTCTCTGTGTTTTTAGGTATTCTGAATTTGAGGGCTACCCTGTCTGATGAAGTTTGCTCCAGCTGTGTCAGGGGCTGCTGTAGGTTTGTTAGAAATGATGAGAGCACAAAGCCCACTTTGTTTTCTGCCTTGGACTTCCTGGCATGTCAGGAAACCTCAGAACGTGCATTCTTGTTACTGCCGGAGTGTTGGGAGTCTAAAAGGAGAGGAAAGACAGCTTTCCAGCAGGAATGGCACATGCTGCCTTCCCTTGTCTGAGGAGGCCTCAAAGGCCTCTGGGGACATTTCTGGAAAAGAGAGGGCTTGTGTGAGGGCTCTGAGCTAGCTGGGTGAGGCAGTTTAGCTGAACACAGCCACCTGTGTCTATGAGTACGGGACCCTTTGCCAGGGGCCTGGGTGGCTGCAGCTCCCCTCCCCCCACCTGCTTCAGGAACCTCCTTTAGAGGTTCCAGGTGGCTGCTGGTGTGGCAGTAGGGCATGGGGTGTTGGGCACAGAAGGTGCGGCAGCCAGTCCAGAGCTGAGAGTTTGCTCTCTGAGCCCTGGCTCCACAGCAGTGACAATAATGATCATTAATTTATTGAGTTCTTGGTGCATGCCATGTACTGGGCCCTTCTCAGTTCTTCAGCACGGTATGTGCTCTTACTGTTTTCCTTTCGCAGGTAGGAAGGCTGATGCCCAGGAAGCTGAAGCAGCTTCCCAGACCTGCAGGGGAAACAAGTGGTGGGACTGTGACTCAGATTTCTGACTCTAAAACCTGTGCTCTTAACTACCATGCTTTAGTGACACCATGGCAAGTCATGGAACCTCTCTTGACCTCCATTTCCTCCTTTGTAAAGTGGGGATTGTGTTCCTGGCATGCCAGACGAGTCCAGCTAAGAGGACTGGTCGGTGTTCAGACTTGCTTGTGCCCCTTGCTCTGGGCACTTGTCAGACAGTGCTTTCTGCTCTGTTCTCTTTCCTGCTGGGGTAGGCCGGTCTCCTCTGTTCTGGAGCGCCAGGGTTTCCCTGAGGAGTCCGCAGGGTATATGCCGAGTGTGCCTCCCTCCCCAGCTGGGATCCTGGCTGGGCTGCTGCCCTTCCTCTCCCCTGGCAGTGGGAGGCCTGGCCAGGGAACAATGGGGCACATTAAGAAGGCTGCCAGGTGCCAAGCCAGAGGTATTGAAGGGACATTTGATTAGTTTTAACCCTAATTGTCAGGCTTTTGCTCCTTCTTTGTAGCAGTTAAAGGGGAAGGAAGCTGGGATGGCTTTCCTATCTGTGTGGTTCAGTGGGCTCTCCTGCTTTGGGAGTGAGTATGCCTCTTCCACCCCCTCCTGTCCTCAACCCTCTCTGCTCTGTGTCTGTCTGTCTCTCCCTCCGTCTCCTGCTGTTACTATGCTGTGTGTGTCTCGCTCAGCAAGTGATAAGAGATGAGACTGAAGAATCCATAATTCCAGGGGGCTATCTTTCATCTTGCCCCATCTCCCTCCCAACCTCATCCTTGCCAAGAGGTCAGCCGTCTTTGGTTTGAACACCTTCAGTGAGAGGAAACTCAGTCTCTTAGCTCAGCAGAGTCTTAGGTAATCTGCTATGGCTCAGGGAGGCTTAGAGGATTTCTTGAGTGCCCACTATCTTTCTTTTCAGGCTCTTCTCAAATCTTTCCTTTCCCAGAAAGTCTTCCCTGATCTTTCCAGTTAGAATTAATATCTATCTCTTGGAAATGCTTATAGAATTTAATTTGTCTAGCTTTAGCGACACGAATGTTATAGTGCTATGTTTTGCTGTTTCTCTAGGCAGAGGAAAGTAATGTTGAAGGAGCTTTCCCAGTAGGACAGCCTATTGGGTGAGGTTCCAGCTGGAGAGAAGGGATCGCAGAGAGCTGCCATGTGGGCCTGGGCTTCCTCCTGTTTCTAGAAAGTCCATCTCCAAACTTGGCCAGTGTATGTTATGTATTCTTTCAGTCCAGAGAATATGTTAGGCTTCGTGGGCCATATGGTCTCTGCGGCGACTTCTCAACTCTGTCGTTGTAGTGTGAAAGCAGCCAGAGATAATACATTAATGAACAACTCTGCTGGGTTCCAATAAAACTTTATTTGCAAAAACAGGCTGCAGACTGGATTTGGCACATCATGGTTTGCTGACCCATGTTCTAGTCTCTTCCCAGTGGAACAAATGTGTTTCGATGCTATGTGACCCTAGGGGTGGTGAGGTCCTTCTCCCAGGACCCCCATCTACCATTAAATGGATGAATGCAATGTTATGGGTTGAATCATATCCCCTAAAAAGATACGTTGCAGTCCTAACCCCCGTACCTCAGAATGTGGCCTTATATGGAAATAGGGTCGTTGCAGATGTAATTAGTTCAGATGAGGTCATGCTCAACTAGGTGGGGCCTCAATCTCATACGACTGACCGGGGTCCTTACAAGAGAGGAGACACTTCGAGGGACAGGACCGTGGGGAGACTGAGGCGGAGACCAGGGTGATACTGCCTGCAAACCCAGGAACGCCTGGTGCCCCCAGCAGCTAAGAGAGGCACAGGCGTGTCCTCCAGAGGCTTTGGAGGGAGCATTGGCCCTGCCATCACCTTGATTTTGAACTTGTACCCTCCAGAACACCGGAACAATATGTTTCTGTTGTTTTAAGCCGCCTGCTTGGTGGTGATTTTTTTATGGTAGCCCTAAGACACACATGCTTGGACCATTTCCCATTTTCTCATCAGATTGTTTCATGGATGTGCGTGAGTGTGTTGGTGTGTTGTGTTCGGGTAGAGGTGGATAAAACACTCTGTAAGGCAGGCATAATTGTCATAATCTCTTCCAGCTACTTGGATTCCTTTTTAATTCGTGGAAAAATCCTCTTTTCCTATGGAGGATTAGCATATTACCCTGCATGTATGTATTCTTTAATGCCACTCTCCTTATTAACAGATCAGCCTCTTTTTAAAAAATTCTTTAACTTAGCTATTAGCCTGGAATACCAATGAGTAAATACTTGGTGCATACTGCCTTTCATTTAACTGTATTATCTTTCTTTTTCTGAGTTTCAGGTATAATGATTTCAGTCATTTCTTTTTGTTTTGGGTCCCAGCTTAATTGATTTGGGGGCCTACTTTGTGTTAAGTATAGAAAACAGCCCCTGCCTTCAGAGGGCTTTTGGTCTACAAGGGGCCTGGACAGGTTCTCAGTGATGTATGTACAAGGCAGGGCATACTGAAATACTGAAGGAGGGGTCAGCCCGGTGTTGTGAGATACCGTGGGTGGGGGAGCAGATCGCATGGGTTGAGGACATCTGGAAAGTGGTGACTTTTAAGGTGGCCCTGGGGAATGATTGAGGCCTCTCAGGTAGCAGAAAGCAGGGAGCCCATTCTAAGAATAGGAGTAAGCCAGTCACTAAACTTTCAGATGTCTGTTAAGTAGCTGGAGGGAGGTAGGGCCAAGTGCTCTGGTGGGAGGCTGGGAGGCTGGGCAGGCTGGACTTCTGGAAGTAGGGAAGCCATGGACAGTTTCTTTTTTTTTTTCTTTTTAAAAGATTATTTATTTATTTATTTGACAGAGAGAGAGAGAGACAGACAGACAGCGAGAGAGGGAACACAAGCAGGGGGAGAGGGAGAAGCAGGCTTCCTGCTGAGCAGGGATCCCAATGTAGGGCTCAATCCCAGGACCCTGGGATCATGACCTGAGCCAAAGGCATAGACTTAACATCTGAGCCACCCAGGCTCCCCAAACCCCCCGCCACGGATAGTTTTTACACAAAAGTCGGTCTGAGCAGAGGGGCCAGATCAGAAGGGTGAATATGGCAGTGTGGGAAGCACTGGGGGCTGCAGGCCAGTTTGGGGGATATACAAGTGGAGGCAGAATGAGTCCGTTCATTTGTGCATTATACCCTGCAGTGGTCCAGACACCATGCCAGGTAGTGAGGACATGAAGAGGTGTAACCTGCAGCTCTGAGCATCAGATACTCATATTATGAACTATACCATGCAGGCTACTTTTGCCAGGCACAGTGTGAAGCACTTTATATAAATGGCTGTTCTTAATCTTCATAGCAACCCAAAGGTACACACTGTAATAGCCCCATGTTATAGATGAGGGCACTAAGCACCAGCAAGAGGAAATGTTGCACCCAAGGTCACAGGTTGGTCACTGATGGAAATGGGATTGGCCTGCAGGGTCCTGAGCCTTACCACTAACCTTGACTCCATACACCCAGCAGGTCATTCAGAATAGTAGGATCTCCTTCTGGTGACTGCAGGTGTGGGTTCTACATGAGCACACAGGAGAGCAGGTAAACCCAGGTGGGCTGGGTGGGTGGAGCAAGGAAAGGTTTCTTAAAGGAGGGAATCATCACCTAGGCCTTTGAAGGTGAGTGGGATGACTTAGCCAGGCAGGGAAAGGATTAGCTGTGTAGTGGGGAGTGCAGGCATTTTCAGCAGAAGGGACAGCACAGTCAAAAGCCCAGAGTGGGGAAAACAGCATGGCATATGCAGGGCCTTCCAAGTTCAGTGTTGCTGGCCGCTAGAGAATAAAGCCAGGAGGGGACTTGGGAGAAGCTGGAATGTAGGTAGGGCCAAGTTCACAGACTGGACTCTGCCTTGTGGTTCCCAGGGACCTGAAGGGTATTGGGCAGAGAAATCTTATGACCAGATTTGCTTTCTGACGGGTCCAGGAGTTGGAGAAGATCCAGGAGGTCATTTTGTCAATCACTGTCAGATGGCTGCATGTGAGGCCAGATGACATAGAGGAGCTTCCAGGACAGGATTCATGAGGCCAGTGCACTTCAGCCATGGGACGTGACTCAGAAGGCTCAGCCTGTTGTTTAGCCAGTGTTTGGGTCTGTGGTTCTGCTTCATTCAACATGTCATTTATCCAGCAGATTTTGACTGAATACTGAACGTGCCCAGACTGGCTTTCTGCTGAGCACTTGACAGTCCAGGAGGAAAAGACTTGGGGTCTGTCTTTGAGGACCTGGTGGACCACTAGGCAGATAGTTCCCGAGCAGTGGGATGCAAGCAGCCGGCGAAGTGGCCATGGGGCCCCGAGAGCATGGCAGAGGATGCACAGTAGGCTTTAGGGGGATCTCCCGGCTGCCCCCGCTCTCCTTGCCCCCGACCTAGCTCACTTCCAGGCTTATAAGGCTGCAGGTTTGCATGGACTTGAATCCCAGCTCTGCCCTTTCACTAGTTTTGTGACTTCAGAACTTACTGAATCCTTTGGTGTCCTCTGTTTTAAAATGATCACCATAGGGGCGCCTGGGTGGCTCAGTGGGTTAAAGCCTCTGCCTTCAGCTCAGGTCATGATCCCAGGGTCCTGGAATCGAGCCCTGCATTGGGCTCTCTGCTCAGCAGGGAGCCTGCTTCCTCGTCTCTCTCTGCCTGCTTCTCTGCCTGCTTGTAATCTCTGTCTGTCAAATAAATAAATAAAAATCTAAAAAACTAAAAACTAAAATCTAAAATGATCACCATAATAGTCACTACCTCAGGAGATAATTACCAGTTCACGTACACAAAGCACACGGAATAATGCCTGGTGTATTAGAAGTGGTCCATGGATGCTGATGTTCTTTTAGGCCCAGAATCCCTTCGCCCAGACCCTCTATATGAGGCACAGTTTAGGTTTTGGAATTATGTTAATCAGGGTCCAGTCAGGAGAGAGAAACCACCCAGTAATCTAAATACAGAAAATTTCATATAAAAATCATCACCTATGACAAGAAATTGCAATAATGAAGGATTGGCTATCATGAAGTAAAGAGTGCTCTAAGTATATTCTAAAGAACGTGAGAGTAGCAGAGAGAGGGGCAGCCTCTACAGGTAGGGCTCCCCCCCACTCCTGTTGAGACAGAGTGTCTAAGGAAGATCCCCCCAGCTTGGGGCTGAGATAGAGCACTCCCAGAAGAGTCCCCCAGGCTGTGATCTTGGCTTTGCTGGGAAGGGCACAGGTGTGCTGACCGAGTGGCAGAGAAGCAGTCGTGGTGCCACATCAGTGAGCTGTGCTGGGGATGCTGCAGCATGGCACACGGGAGCGGGTGTGGAGGGGGAGCTGCTTGGTGCTGTCGGTCCCTGCAGTGGGACAATGGGCAGGTTGGGCCTGCTGCTCTAGTCCCGTGCTAGAGAAGTTGTAACTGAATGTGAGTCTGCTCCCTGGTGAGTCACAGATGGGAAACTGTACCAGGGGGAGTTGTCGCATAAAGGAAACTTTATTTGTGGCAGATAAGGAGATCCTGAGGAATAACTTCCAAAGCTGTGACTCCGTGAACATGGACGAATGGGTTCCTTTCATTTAGGGTTAGGATGAATATTCATCATACGTAGAGGTGGGCGCAAGGTTGCAGATACACCTTAAGGAAACAGGCTTTATATACACTGTATGTTATGGAAATGAGGCTTGTGCTCCTTCTTGGGGAAGATTTTAGTATAATGAGGTGAAGGCAGTGGTCAGTCCCTCCATGGGTCACTCCGTGGTCCATCCACTCAGGCATGAGTCAGAAGGGGAGCTAAAATGGGTCTGGGTGGTGTGGGCCTCCAGAGCTCTGTTGGATGGTCATCACTGCTTGCAGCGTGTTTCGGTTTCCATCACGAGATGGTAACCCCTTGGGTCTTTTGCCTGAAATAGGAGATAAGCTGGAAAAAAAGAGCTTAAGGAAAAATGTAGGACAAAGGCTGGTGGGTACAAACATGTGAGCGGCAAGGTCAGGTCCTGGGGTCCAGCTGGTGACAGAGTCATCATGCTGCCTGCCTGGCAAATACATCAGAACCAGGATGAAAAACAGAGAAACAGGAGAACCCTTCCTCCTGCAGTATCTCTCCAGCATCTTCTACTGGTCACTGTCATTACTATTAATAACATGTTATCTGGCAAGGGAAAAAGGTGTAAAGGGCCCAGATCCCTTTTCACACAGCAGTCGGTGAAGGGGGATTTGTGGTTTAGAGGCAATGAACTGCTCAGTGGCACAAGAGTCTTTCTGATTTAGGAAAGTTGATACAGCGCATACACTGTATTGTTGATAGCCCCAGTAGGACCTCTTGTAGGTCCCCATAATCATAACACACTTTTTCCTGTGGCAAAAATATAAGGATATTCACACTAAGCGATAAGTAAAGACTATAAGTGGCTTCATGTGCATTCAGGCCAGGTTTTGTCACTGAGTTATAAAAAAAAAGTTATAAAACAGAGCTTTTGGGGGCACCTGGGTGGCTTAGTTGGTTGAGCATATGACTCTTGGTTTTAGCTCATGTCATGATCTCAGGGTCCTGGGATTGGGCCCCGTGTTGGGCTTCCCACTTGGCAGGGAGTTTGCTGGTCTCCTCCTCTCTGCCTTCTGGCCCTCCCCCTGTTTGTGCACTCTGCCCCAATAGATAAATATTAAAAAAGAAAAAAAAAAAAAAGCTTTTAGATTCTGAACTCAAGGCTAAAGGATTGTTTCCTCGTGTTCTTTCCATCACCTTTCTCCGCACAGCTGTCAGAGTGGTCTTTTTGGAAAATGTACATTATGCCACTGGCTAAGATAAAGACTCAACTGTACTCTAGGCCCCCTCCCTCCCTACACTACCGTCCCCGCCCCCACTGCCCACCATTCATGCTGACCTTGAACAAACCATCTTGCTGCATGGAGCATTCTTTAGTTGCCCTGCTCCTCCAGATACACACACACACACACACACACACACACACACGTGTGCACAAATGACTCAGTTAACACTGCCTCACCCTTCAGATCTCAGCTCAGGGGTCAACCTCATGAGAGCCTTTGCCCCATCTTTGCCCCCATCCCCCAGCCCTCATCCTCAATGAGGCCTTTCTTTCTTTTCTTTTTTTTTTTTTTTTTTTGAGTCCTTTTTTTCTTTAAAGCACATGTCTTAGTTTGTGATCACACAAACTTAGTGTGATTACTTGATTCATATGTCACCCTACGAAATGCTAAATACCGTGGGGATAGTGGCTGTGTCTGTGTTTGCCCCTCATGATTTTATCCCCAAGGCTTTACACAATGCCTGGCATACAGCATATTTGAGCAAGGAGAAAATGAATGGACAGGCTTGGATTGGATCCTGAACCAGGAAAAAAGGAATTTGCTGTAGAGGGCGTTATGGAAACAATCGGGAGAATTTGATTATGAACTGTCGGTGAGAAAGCAGTATTGTATCAGTGGTAAATTTCCTGACTTTGGTATCCTTATTTCTAGGAAATGCATCCTAAAGAATTTAGGAGTAAGGGGTTATCATGGCTCCAGCTTTCTCTCAAATGTTTCAGGAAAAAAATTAGAGTTTAGATAGATGGGGGGGAGAGGGAGAGAGAATACTAAACCATGTGGGAGACAGTAATAGCAGACATGGGTAGAAGATATGTAGACATCCATTACGCTGTTCTTGCACCTTTTCTGTAAGTTCAAAGTTACTTCACAACATGACATTTTAATTTTTTTTTAAAGATTTATTTATTCATTTATTTTAGAAAGAGAGAGAGAATTGAGCACACATGCTTGGAGGGGTAGAGGGAGAGGGAGAGAGACTCTCAAGCAGACTCCCTGCTGAGCCTGGAGCCTGACACGGGGCTTGATCTCACGAACCCAAGATCATGACCTGAGCCCCAATCAAAAACGAGATGCCCAATTGACTGAGCCACCCAGACACCCCCACAACACAACATTTTAAAGAATTCAGTGAATAGAAATAAATGAACAAAAGAGAAAAGGGATGCTAGGAGGAAGACCCTCCCAAGTGAAAGGCAAAGGGGCAGGAAAGGGCTTGGCTTCTCTGGGGAACTTTGAGGGGGCTGTGTAGCTGGTGTGTGGTCCTGGGGCTGGGGGTAGGGTCAGCTGGGACTGGGGAAGGGTCAGCCGGAGCTGGGTCCCTCATCTGGGCTGCTGGCCTGCACATGTTTTGAGGGGGTTTCGCCAGCCTTAGCTACAGTCGTCCACATTCCTCCTCTTTTTCCCTGTGGTGGTTACTGAGCTGAAGCCTCAATGGGTGAAGCCAGCCCATCTTGGGTCTTCCGTCTCATTTCTCTTGTGGCTAATATTAGGGAAGCTCTCATCCAGATATGAGGATTACTCCTTCTACCCCAAAACTGCAACTTTCCTGTTGTCTGTCTGTCTGTTTAACTCACCACAAGGCTTCCGTTTGGGGTATGTTTTGCTGTGTAACAGATTATCCTGAAATCTGTGGTAGCTTAACACAGCATTTATTCTCTCAGTTTCTGTGGGTTAGGAATCCAGGCTCAGCCGGAAGGCTGTGGCTTTTGGTGGGTCTCTCATGAGACTGCAGTTAAGGTGTTGACCAGCACCACAGTCATCCAAAGTCTTGACTGGGGCAGGGAGATTTGCTTCGAAGAAGGCTCATTGATGTGGCTGTTGTCAGAGGCCTCAGTTTCCCAATGCCACGACATCTCCATAGGGAGGCTTGAGTGAGGCTATTGCATGGCAGCTAGCTCACCTCAGAGCGAGGGATCTGAGAGAGTGAGCAAGAAGTCACAGTTCCTTCTGTGACCTAGTCTCAGAAGTTGCACGTTGTCATGGACACTTTGTTTTTTAGTTAGAAGTGAGCCATTACGTTCAGCCTACCTGCGCGGAGAAGAGACTTAGACCCCACCTCTTGAAGGGAGGAATGTGAAAGAACTTGTGGGAATTTTTTTTTTTTTTTAAGATTTTTATTTATTTCTTTGACAGAGAGCGAGAGATCACAAGTAAGGCAGAGAGGCAGGCAGAGAGAGGGGGGGAAGCAGGCTCCCGATGAGCAGAGAGCCCTATGCGGGGCTCCATCCCCGAGATCATGACCTGAGCCAAAGGCAGAGGCCCAACCCACTGAGCCACCCAGGCACCCCACTTGTGGGCATTTTAAACCACCACAGTTCATGAGGGCCTACTGCGCGTTTGGCACTAGACGTGGTTCCAGGGATCCAAGGCATGGATCAACTAGTGCCCTCTAGAAGTTTACATCTGCTTAGGGATGTAAGACACGCTCTGAAATTGGTCATAAGAACCAAGATACTCCATGGCAAGCTAAGGCAGAATGGATAGCAAAAAAGAGCTCTTTGGAACACCTGAGCTGGGCCTTCACAGATGAGCAGCTCCTCTTGGCTCTTGACCCTGATTCCTGGCACTGTCGTACAATGCTGATGAATACTGCTGGTAGCCTTGGAGCATTTGCACCGTGATGGGTGCGGTGCCAAGGAGGACTGCCTCATAGAGCAGCTCCATCTGTGAATAGCATTCCTTGGAATTAGTGTAGTAGGACAGTCCCGATGCCTTATGTCATCTCATTTATTGCTTTGAACTACCTTATGAGCTTGCTATCAGTATCCCCATTTTACAGATTACAAAGGTAAAGTTTAGGGACCGTGAAGAACTTATGCAAGATCACACAGCTAGAAAGTGGCAGAGAGCTGAAGACTGCAGGGCCCGTAGGTCTAAATTTGGCGCTGTGCTTCAGAGCTCTAGAGCCGTGAGCAAGTGACTCGAACCTCACTGTGTCGCTTACCTCATCTGTAATGTGCAGATGACACTGTTTCATGTCCCCAGTGCAGTGCCTGGCAGGCGGTAAGCATTAGCTCCTACTGCTGTTGTCATCAGCGCAGAGTCAAACACACAGCGTGCTGGCCTCAAGTTCTTTGCGTTGCTTTGTTATAAAGGGCAAGAAGCAAGTGGTAACTCAGCTGCCCCCGCTTCGTGTGTAGGTATTACAGATTTGCAAAGAAAAATAATTTGACCAGGCTGAACATGCCAGTGGGTCTTCAGTGACTGATGCTGCTGTTTTCAGTTTCTACTTTATTCCATGAGGGTGTGAATGCTTCGGGAGACACATGCTCGTTCCCTCCTCTGCATGGGCCTAGGCGATGGCCAGACTGGGTTTTAGGAAGCCAAACTGGAGTTGGCAGCTTTCTTTGGAAATGCTTTCCTGTTGGGAAGCAAGGAGCACCAGACTGAGTATCAGTCAGGATGTAAGCCTGTGCTGTGTGTCCTCAAGCCAGCTACTAGACCTTTCTGGGCTCCAAGGGCCTCCCCTCCAGGGTTCTCCATCAAAAAGAAGATGGAGAAAAAGTGTTTTGAAAACCGTGAAACTCAGCCTCAAGGCTTTGGACCTCTTCATTTCTTTCTTTTTTATTGATTTTTTTTTTAAATTTCATTTATTTGTATGACAGAGAGAGCACAAGTAAGCAGAGCAGCAGGCAGAGGGAGAAGCAGGCTCTCTGCTGAGCAGGGAGCCCGATGCGGGGCTCAGTCCCAGGACCCTGGAATCACGACCTGAGTCAAATGCAGCCACTTAACTGACTGAGCCACCCAGACGCCCCTCTTCATTTCTTTCTAACCATTTGAGAAACGATGGTTCCTTAAGCAGTTGGAATACAGAAAGGCCATGTGATGGGAGTCACTCCTCCCTACCCGTTGCAACCCACACCCTCTTTGCTAAAACATTTTTAAGAAAAATCAGTTTTGATCTGAATTCTGAGGATCAAAACAGCCTCTAAACAAAATCAAGAACCAGGTGGTCCTCTTTTTGAAAATTCAAACCCGACAAGCAACTTGGGGGACTTATCTTTTAAAATTAATCTTTTTTTCTTCTCTTAATGAATTGGCATTTGTCTTCTGCACCAGTTCATTATGGGATTCATCCGAATGTTTCATTCACTGTAATCTCAGAAGCAGTGTGCGCTCACTCACCGCCCGTGGGAATGACAGAACCCACTTTGAAAAAGAAAAAAAAATCTTCCTCCTTTCATTTCCTCACTTTAGACTAGAGCACTTCCTTTTTTAAACTTAAAAAAGGGACTAATTTTTTTCTTTTTAAAATTCGGATATGCATGAACCTTTTTTTTTTTTTTTTTTTTTACAAAATCACTGCGCATCTCTGTATCTTCGTTACCCATGGAGGTTACGCGTAAGTCCTCCCTGGATCATCTGGTGGCACAGAGTGACGGGAGGGAGTTCAGTCAGTTGTCTGTATAGGAGGCTCGTTCTCAGTGTCTCTCCTCCATTTTCCCATTGTTAAACTGTACTTAACGGAAGACAGAGAGGGGAGAGGTTGGGGGAAGAGGAGGAGGAGGAGGAATGTCAGAGAGGAGGCTGGAGCTGTCAGCGATTCCTGCTCTCTAGCTGTCTGACCTCAGAACAATTACTTAAATCCAGAGCCTTGTCCCACCTTTAAAATGGGGATAATGACAGTAATTGCTGTGTTGTGGGGCTGTGGCGATGATGAGCTGAGAAAGTACATGCTGGAAGAATGCTTTTGTAAATGCCATTATACTGGTACTGGTACTGAGAGATGATTGCGTGTATGTATAACTTACGGGATTTTCTAAAAATTAGTTTTAAAAGGGTTGCTAATATTTTTAGAAACAGAGTTTGAGTTGGAAGGGAATATTAGGAATCTTTCAGTACACTGGCTCACCGTGGGGTGGAATCCTCCCTGTGGCAGCCTTTGGCTTGAATAGCTCCAGAGATGGGGAGGTCACTACCTCTCCCTCTTCTTTTTTCTCCTCATCCCAGCCCTTTAGTGATTGCAGATATAGGACATACCAGTGATTTTCTTTTTCCGTAAGATAGACAGCAGAAGAATAATGTCACGGTTAAAAAAGAATAAGCGTGCCGCGGCATGCATTATGCAGATCTGCCGTCTGTACACATTGCTGCTGGAGGTATGTTAGCCGGTCTCCGAAGTATTTGAATTACTTGTTTGGGGGATCTGGTATTCTCTCTACCAGAAGCTACTGAGTTATCAGGACTAAGCCTGCCTGAGCCCCAGAGCAGGAAGACGACCTGGCAGGGCCCTCTTAGCTCTGTGCATCTGAACACCTTTCTCTTTTTCAGCCGGTGGGGTCTTTTTTAGCTGTAGGTAGATGCGGATTTCTCTCAGAAGGTAGTCTGACAGCAGTGTTACCACTCTCCTTCCCCTCCTCACTCTCCCTTCTGAAAGAGGGGGCTGGGGGAATCCCTTGGTGGAAAGCCTGTTTCCTTTAGGCCTGCTGGGGAGTTCATTCCTTCCTGTTCGAGATGGAACACTGGGGGTGAGGAGGGGGGCCCAGGGCGGGAGGACCTCAGACGCCGTGCCGGGAACACTTTACAGACCGCCTGTGGAGGTCTGCCTGGGTGCTTCAGGGATTCTGGAAACATTTGTTCACGTTGTGTGGACTCTTGTTGAGCTGTCATAAAATTTTTAAATCACTTATATGTGTTATGGACAACGTTTTTACATGTCCGAGGTCACCAACTTACTCTTCCAGTATCTGTTTAATTGAAGAGCATCCCAACATTGCAGAGTAGGCTGTGTTTAAAAAAAAAAAAATACATCTGCTTATTCATCAAATATATTTACTATTCATTACATCACAAATGTTTTCTCAACACCGAGTAACTAAAGTAGAACGGGGAAACTGTACTTTGAGGCAGAGGTGAGCTGTAAGATGTTTTGTCTCTCTCCTGAGGTCAAATTATGTTGATCAGAACAGCTGCATTGTTCTCATTAGTTGACTTTATACTAAGGACATGTTATTGATTCAAAAAGTTAAAATTTATAATAATAAAATGCAACTTAGTAATCAAAGACTTCACTCAATGAAAACATACCACCCTTTCATAGAACATAGAACTGGCATCCTTCAGAGTAGCTGGGACCCTCTTCTGGACCTCATTAATCATTAATCATTCTGGCTTACCTATTAAATTATGCCCCACGTAGTTTGGATAACAACATGATATTTGCATTAGAAGGCCTTCCAGCTGGCATTTTTATTTTCATATGTATGTCCCAAGCACCTGCTTTTTACTTGTGAGTGGACCCTGGCAGATTTTTCCCTTCTAGATTTTGTTGACACATGGAAGAAAGAAATTCCCCTCTCCGTGCTCATGAGTGAGAAATTCTTCCTTCTGCCCAATCCCAGATGGTCATGCTTTTATTATAAGCCCATAACATTCTACCTCCTGTCCCCGTTTTTTTCTCATGTGCTTAGAGGCCTATTGGGCAATTTTTCCAGCTGCTGTGGAACACCTAGAATGATCCAAAAGATCACCCCTAAGCTTTCTTGAGGCGAAGCAGCCCCCATTTCCTTCCTGTTGTCTCACCGGATCTCTCTTTTACCCTCTCAGTCTGTCTGGTGGACCTTTCAGACCCCACTCCCATTCTTCCAAGTTTTTGTGAACTACAGGGCTTCAGCCTATAGCCCTGTTTTTCATCCCAGTGATGCAATGCTAGAGGATCCTAGAATTTATATGTTCTGGGACCTCCGGCAGGTCAGGTCCCCCCCCTTGTGGAAAATGAGGATATTGCTTCACCCTCCCTGCTCACTGGGGTGCTTGTTGCCATGGGAACCCCAGGTTCTGCTGTGTCTTCCCATGGAGTTGGTATCTGTGCACTGCCCCAGCCCTGGCTGCTGGGAAGTATGTTCCCTTCTCTCTCCTCCCAGGACAGCAGGTAGTAAAGGAGATGGCAGGAGTTCCAGCTTGCTTTCTGAATGAAGGAAAATCAGTGAAGGTTCCCCCCACACACAGAGTGAGCTCATCCCTCCTTTCCCTGTCATCAAAATCAACCTGGGGAGGGGGCATCTCCCTCAGATGCCACCTCCTCCTCAAGCGGAACAGAGACTTGGCAATCAGAAACGCCTAGATTTAGGGCACCTGGGTGGCTTAGTCGGTCAAGCATCCAACTCTTGGTTTCAGCTCAGGTCATGCTCTCAGGGTTGTGAGATTGAGCCCTGTATCGGGCTGAGTGCTTGGCATGGAAACTGTTTAAGATTCTCTCTCTCCCTCTCCCTTTACTGACCACCCCCTACTTGCTTGCCCATGCTCTCTTTCTCTCTCTCCCTCTTCCCGCCCAAAAAAGGAAAAAAAAAAAAAAAGGCCATGTCATTTGACATAGTTGTGTGAATGAACCTTAAGCAAGATGCTTAACCCTTCTGGGCCTTATTTTCCCCATGTGGGAAATGGAGATAATAGTCATCACCTGCGTAGATTTACACTAGCGATTCATCCTGAGACTGTGTAGACCGGGCGTGTGCCTGGCACTTTGTTAAGGCTTCACAATTGCTATTAATTTTTTGGTGATAGTGGTGTTTAGAGCATGTTTTCCCTTCTACAAGTAAAGTGTACCGTGTGACTGACCTGACGCCCCAGAGAGCGCTACCGGGGGTGCGGGGAGAAGAAAGGGAAGCGTTCTATGGGATTTGTCCAGCTCCTCCTCTGGCTCCCTTTGCTACTCCAGCCAGGCCTCTCCTGGTCCATCGGGGCAGGATTATTCCCTCCTCCCGAGAGCTGCGAGGCCTGAGTCTCCTCCAAGTGGAGTTTTCAGCCCAGGTGACGTTTGCTCACAGGCTGGCACCTTCTTTCCCTTCCCACCCCCTAGTCCCTCTCATTTTAGAAGCCCTCCCAGGACTTCAAGATGAAACACTTCCACACTGGGTAGATCATTTTCATTGAATTCTCCAGATCGCTGTCTCTAGGGCTGAGGAGAGACATTTTAATTAATTACAGTCCCCGCGGGCTCTGGGATCAATAGCAGGGAAGAGCCATGGAATGAATTCCCAGCCTCTGCCCTGTTTGCCGCTCTTCCTGTCAGCTCGCACCAGGTGCTCAAGCCCTCTGGGCCTCAGTTACCTGCTCTCTGAAATGGGAGTGGCTCCCTGGAAGTGCTCGGAGCCTCCAAAAAGTATGGTGATCACAAGTGTTGTAAACTGTCGTGTGCTGGCCACCAGTAAGATGTTAATGTGCGCGTATGTATATTCCCAAGGGGCAGGCATGAGGGAAGCCATCCTTGCTTTTGTTCCTTGATACCTTACAACCAACTAGCAGGTTTCATCCCCCTTTCTGAGCCTGAGAGAATTAGGCAGGTGGGCATGTGGGTGGGGTCCAGGTTCCTTCTCCAACAAGGGAAGATGATCATACCAGTGGGACCTGGGATGAGAAGCCACAAGCCTGAGCGTCAGAGTCCCTAGCGGTTCTGACACTCACTCCGCTGGCTCCCTCTAGCACTGAGCCCGTACAGCCAAGAAAGTGTTGTTTGTTCCAGCCTCTGCTTCCTGCTTCCTGCTTCCTCCTTCTTGCAATGTATTCTGCACGCAGCAGCCCAGGTGATCTTTCTAGAACACAAGTCTGGTCGTGTCCTATCCTGCCTTGCATGGAACCCTTACATGGCTGCCTGGAGCCTTTAAGATAAAATGAAGAATTCTTGGTGCAGCTGTCTAGGCCCTCATGACCTGGTCCCTGCCACCTTCTCCTGTGTCCATCTCCTGTTCTCCCTCTGGCCGCCTTGCATCTAGCCAGAGCCCATCCACTTCGCAGACACCTGTTCTCTACCTGGTTTTCAGGCCTTGAGCATGCTACCAATCTAGGCTTTCCCTGGCCAGGTCCTCCGTGTGCTACAGGGCTCTGCTGAGACATCACCTCCCCTAGTAAACCTTCTCTGACCACGCTGCCTTCCTCAGTCTGGATGGCTTCCTGTGGCGCTCTGTGCTTGTGGGTATTATGGCCCCGACCACATCCCAGGGCCCACATCCATTTCCTTGGAAGCCTCTCCTTGCCTACCACCTGCATTCCTGCATGAACACCTTGAGAACTATGCCTGTGTGACTTGTTTCCTGTCATAGCCCCGTGGCCCTGTCATCCCTCCTGCCACAGAGTGCATGCCAGATAATGGAATGAAGGAACGACTTAGGATCTCACCACTAGATGACAAGTCTGGAGAGATCAGAGTCACCTGGGCACTTGTCAGATACCAGCTTTCTGGCCGTATCCCACTCTCCAACATGCAGGATTTCTGTGGGTATGTGAGGAAATCTGCAGGGGCACCCCCAGTGGTTCTAATGCAGATCTGAAGACCTCTCAGTGATCTCATTCAAGCCATGCATTTCACAAAACCAGAAAGCGAGATGCAGAGACAGACAGTAAGTGATTTCTGCAAGGTCTCAGTCTCTCTCTCTCTCTCTCTCTCACACACACACACACACACACACACATACTTCTGTAAGACAAAATAAAGGCCCAACATTTCTTCTACTCCTACAGTGCTGATCTTCAAGAAACCCACGGAAGCACAGGAGAGAATTTTTTGTTATGTTTTGTTTTTGTCGTTGTTCTACCCTCAGGTCTGAATTAGGGAATTTTTACTTTTTTTTTTTAAAATTTCTGTTCATAAAAGGTATGTAACCTCAGAATACGGGGTACTTATTTTAAAATTTGAGACAATTACTCTTACTCCAAGACTTAGGTGATTTTTCCAAGTGTGGGAAATCCCTGATGTTTCATTTTTCTGGTTCAGAAATGATTTGTAGAGAGTAAGAATTATCCTGCCTGATGCCATGAGGTCTATTTTTATCCATATGAGGATGTTGAGACTAAACCCGACAGAACATATTTACTGTTGCTTATAGTACTCGGTGATGTTGCCTGTCTTCAAAGCTTGCCAGAGAGAAGCCGTGTGGGAACATGTGTTCATAGTGAATTTGACCTGCTCACTAGGACAAAACGGGGAGGAAGAATCCACCAGCTCCACATGCGGCAGAGAGAAAGTGGAGCATACTCAGAGGAAAGTGCTGGAATGCCAAGGGATGAGGACATGTGTCTGAAGGGAAGGGCTAAAGACACTGGGCGGGTTGGGTTTTCACAGAAGAACCAGTGGCCGTAAATGTCTAAAGCACATAGGAATGGCAGGGAGAGAGCATGAAAGGAAAGCAGAAACCTTATGTGAGGATGGGAGAGACCTGCCACTCGAAGGTGTAAACGAATGGAATCCTGTCCCTGAGCGTCCTCCAAGGGGGCGGATGAGTTTCTCATCAAGAGACGTGTTTTCTAATGTAGGGGCCATCTTGGGGCCTGTCACACAGTGTCCTGGGTGAGTCGTCTGGATTAGGTGAAGTCCACGTGCCCTTCTCACTGATCTGAGAACAGACTCAAAGCCCACAGGGCCAAGCGGGCGACCTAGGGGCGCGAAGGGTTCTCTGGAGGGCAGAGCAGCAGCTCTCTGGACAAGTGAGAAGGGCTTCCTTCCTCAGCTCCAGCTGTTGCTTGGGAACGTGGGTCCAGTCAGGCCAGGTCTTTGGGTTTTTTAAGAAAAGTTAGATTTCTGATTTTTTTTTTTTTTTTTTAATATGGACTCTGCTGAGTTTTAAAAATTGTGCGAGCTAAATAAAGCCATCTGTGCCCACTGGGTCTTGGCCATGGCCTACCATTTTGACCCCTCCAATCAGCAGAGGAGGAAACCAGGATGCCTGGAAGCCAAGGTAATGGCAGACAAGGGCTACAGCAAGGGGAAGAGTGCGGTTTCGTCTTTCATTCCGTTGATGTTTCACTTTTGAGATTTTTTCTTAAAATAATGTTTGGTGAAGGGGGCACTGGGAGAACTCAGTACTATGTTGAGGGAGGGCTGGAACCGGGAATTCGGCCTCCCAGGGGCACTTTCCCTTCCCTTCCCTTCCCTGTACTCAGGCGCACCACTTGCGCCACTGTGATTGGCGCCCCCTGGGGTTGTGCTCACTCAGTTTGCACATCCATGCCCGGAGCCAGGCAAAACTCTGCTTCTCCTTTCCCCCAGGGTTCTGTGTCTTGAGTCCTCAGGCCATGCCTGAAATCTCCCATTATAATTCGCCTTTTGAGTGAAGCCTTCACTGGCACCCAAGAATCTCTTTCAAAATGCACACAGGAAAAGAAAAAAGGCCACAGGAATGCAACCTGACAACTGTTTCAGGCTCGAAATACTGGACCGCCGGAGACTTGGGCACTGAATAAATTAGCTTTGCCACGAAGGCAACCTCAAAAAGCCAGTCATATCCAAGCCACATTTATGGCACTCCCTGCTGCGATTTGAGGCCTGTCTGCCTAGCTTCCTGCCTCTTGGCCTTCCCCCCACTCTTTGTGCTGAGAGAGGCTTTCAGGAGCAGCCTGCAGACCAACTTTGGGTTTTGCTTACTTTGCCAGTGAACATCCTGCTTGCTTCATTTTGTTGTTCGTTTTTTTAAGGAAAAAAAAAAAGTTTTTAAGTACATTTTTCCCATAAGACTTCATTGAGGTATATTTGAAGTATAGTAAATTGCATACTTTTGAAAGTATATAACTTGATCAATTTTAACATATGTATAAACCTGTGAGCC
Source organism: Lontra canadensis (assembly GCF_010015895.1). Classification (NCBI taxonomy): domain Eukaryota; kingdom Metazoa; phylum Chordata; class Mammalia; order Carnivora; family Mustelidae; genus Lontra; species Lontra canadensis. Next base: position 19,765,928 of record NW_022630999.1, read on the forward strand.
GGCCATCACAATCATAATAAACATTTCTATCATCCTGGAAGGTTCTTTGTGCCTTTCCGTAACCCAGCCTTGCCTCTTTCCACGCAGCCACTGACCTGCTTTGTCTCCCAAGATGAGCTTGGGTTTTCTAGAAATTGTATAGGACTCATACACTTTGGGTTCCTCTTTGCTTTTTTCACTGAACAGGATGATAATTGAGATACATCCATGTCCTGTGTATCGATAGCTTGTTTCTTTTTATTGCTGAGTAGTTTCCCATTACATTACCATACTGCCCTTTGTTTATCCGTTCATGTGTTGGTGGACACTAGAGTTATTTCTAGCTTTTAGCTATTGTAAATAAGGCTGCTATGAACATTTTGTGTACAGGTCTGGGTGTGGATGTGGGTTTTTTGTTTTTGATAGATACCTATGAAAACAATGTATTGGCTAGATGGTATAGTGGGCGTATGTTTACTTTTTTTTTTTTTTTTAAGATTTTATTTATTTATTTGACAGAGATCACAAGTAAGCAGAGAGGCAGACAGAGAGAGAGAGGAGGAAGCAGGCTCCCCGCCGAGCAGAGAGCCTGACGTGGGGCTCGATCCCAGGACCCTGAGATCATGACCTGAGCCGAAGGCAGAGGCTTTAACCCACTGAGCCACCCAGGCACCCCGTATGTTAACTTTTTAAAGAAACTGCCTAATTGTTTTCCAAAGGGGTTGTATCATTTCAAACTCCCACCATCAGTATATGAGTTATAGTTGCTCAGCATCCTTGATGACACTTGGAATGATCAGTCTTTAATTTTAGCTATTCTGCTGGCTGTGAAATATTTATACCTCTGACATGGCATTTAGATGCTCTCATGAAGAGCATCTCCTCATGGGATTATTGGCTATTTTGTATCTTTTGTGAAGTATCTGTTAAAATTTCTTGCCAGCCTTTAATTGGGTTGTTTGTCTTATTATTGAATTTTAAGAGTTTTTAAAATACATTCTGTAATACAGGTCTTTTGTCTGATACATGTTTTGCGAGTGTATTCTTCTAGTCGATGGCTGTGCCTTTTTGTTTTCCTAATAGGTTGTCATTATTGTCTAGTAAAATCTGGAACATAGGGGGTTTCCAGGGATAACAAAGACATTGAATATTGAACACATGCCATATATCTTAAGAATCCTGTAGAACCTAAACATGGTACCAACGTGAATGGGAGCATATTTAATAACATATTACCTCTTGGTTTAGAAATTATTTTACATAATTTGAGAAAACCATTGCATGGGGGTACCACATTGGGTATTAGAGGAGATAGAAAGAAAGGTAGAAACATCATCAGATGTGGATATACTTATATCCATGGAAGAGTGGGTATAAGGCAAATATTCTGATATAATAATTTTTGTATATGCTATGTGCTTGATTGGCATGATTTCATTTAATGTTCAGAATGATCCTCTGGTATAGATTTTCCCCATTTTGCAGATGAGGAAACTGAGGCTTAGAGAAGCTTCATATAGCTAGGACATGGCAATCTGGATTCAATCCCACTTCTGTCTGACTTTAAAGTCCATGTCCTTAACCCTTAGGCCAAATTGCCTCCCAGGTAGAGCATAAGCTAGGATGTGTGTGGAGAATCATAGGAGAATTATAAACAGAGTGTTATGGAACAAGAAGTAAAAAAATTTATTTTTGGTTCTGTGCCCAGAAAGCACCATGGAGGAGTTAACATCTGAGCTGGGCCTTGAGGATGTTCACAACCTCAGTAACAAAGATGGCAGAAGGGCAATGACACTTGAAGGGAAGAGCATAAGCAAGGATGCAGAGGTTGGAAGCGTCATGGGATCTATTGACTAAAGCCTAGTATTCTTTAGAGGGAAAGTTACGAGAAAAGGTAATGAAAATCAACTCTCAAAGGACCTTGAAAATCAGGCTAAAAGGTTTGAACTTGATTCCAGGAGACAGTTGTGACCCACTGAAACATCTAAGCCCGGAGGGCGGGAGGGAGTGATATCCTGATGGTTCTGTATCCATGATGACATAAATTCTGGATGGACAAGACAATAGAAGAAGGACCGAGGGCAGTGGAGGACCTTGTGGCCCCTACTGTAGGTCCATAGGGCTTCAACTAGGATATTAGCTATGGAAATGGAGAGGAGGGAATAAATAATATAATTCAAAACTAGAAGCTACCTTCTGTCCGTAATTTTTTATTCTACCAACTTTTCTGTAAGCTGGGACCAATTTGACCCCATCCCTTTCTGCTGCTGCTTTTCTCGTCCATCTGCATTTCTCATACTTCATTGCCCTCAGATGGTGGCCAGGGAGAAGAGAGCAACTCGATTGGTCCTGCCTGTAATTTGTTGGCTAATTCTGATAAATGAAGTGGTACCTGGAGAAGGTTGAAACTTTTGGGCAAAATGAAGTTTTGCATTAGTCCTACATTTATTCATTCAACTAATCAGATTCATTCATTTACCATCCCAGTGGGTTTTTTCTCAGTACCAACAAGCAGTTCTCCAGTTCTCAGTGGACACGGACTGGGTGTCCTACAAATTTAACTCAATTCTGACACTATCAACTTGGAGTTAGCCCCAGATCCCACAGGCTCAGGGCTTAGTCCCATAAAACTGCCCCCATTTCAAATGCCAGTTACACGTCCAGCTATAAATCAGAGGTTCCCACCACTTCCTCTTCAGGTGTGATTAATTTTGCTAGAGCACCGCATAGAATGCAGAGGAATGTTTACTTATGTTTACCAGTTGATCATAAAGGATGTTATGAAGGATACAAGGGAACAGCCAGATGGAAGAGGTACGTAGGGTGAGGTCCAGAAGGGTCCTGAGCATAGGAGCTTCTGTCCTGGTGGAACTGGGGCGCTCTACTCTCCTTTTACGTTTACCAATCCAGAGGCTCATCAAATCTTTTTATTCAGGTGTTTTTATAAAAATTAATCTGCTGCGCTCCCTCCCCCATCCCCCTTTCTGAGGTGCGTGGGCAGCCTTTCTGGTGACTGGCCCCATCCTCAGACTAGCCAGAGGCTCCACCTTAAATCCCCTCATTAGGATAAACTCTAGTGTGCTCAGAAAGGCCCGGACAACTTAGGAATGACAAAGGGCACTCCTCCAGCTTTGGAACTTCCAAAGGTTTTAGCACATTAGTGCCAGGAACCTGGGGCAAAGACCAAATATATGTTTTATCCTACTGTCCATTCAGTGAAGCATTTATTTATTCACTTAGCAAACTCAGTGATCTTTATCAAAGCTGGTGATATGTGCCAGGCGCCATGGTAGGCTCCGAAGGTCCTGTGGATGGCATCATACGGCCTCTGTCTACAGCAAGTTCACATTTTTAGTGGAGGCTTATTTCTGTCGTCTTCAAGCATTTCTTTTTATCTCACCTTTTTATGTTTTTTTTTCCCTCTCCTTCCTTGACTTCTTTTGGGGTTTTTCCCCCTCATTTTGCCTTTTTCCCTATATTCTACTATGAAAGTTCAGTATTCTGTTTCTCTACTTTGAATAGTTAACTAGGAAATTTTAACATGTATTCTTGAGTCTAAAATTAGTCAGTATGCTTACCCTCCTCCCAGCCAATGCAGGGAACTTAGTGAACACCTGACCTTTGATCTCCCCTTCTCCTGATTTAACACGCTACTTTTGTCATGTATTCTAGTTCTTATTCTTGGGTATAGGTGAGACACGATGTTATGTTACTTGTAGGTGTACGACTTAGTGATTTGACAAGTTTATGTATTATGCTGTATATAACCAAAAGTGTGGCTCCCATCCGTCCCCTTACATCGCTATTACAATATCAGTGACTGTATTCTTTATGTTTCGTTATCATTTTTAATTCCTTAAGACTGTATTCTTACTATTTTATGTAGGACTTCCAAATGGAATCACTTTCCTTCTGCCTGAAGCATATCCTTTTAAATTCCTTTGAGGGTTTCTTAATAGCAAACTCTAGGTTTTGCTTGAGAATGTCTTTATTTTGCTCCTGTTCTTGCTGGGTATACAATTCCAGTTTGACAGTTTTTACCTTCATATATTCAATGCATTATTCTGCTGCCGTCTGGATTTAATATAACTGTTGAGAAGTCAGGGGAAATGTAATGATTTTTCTTTTATACTAAATCTGACTTTTCTCTGGCTACTTTTAAGATTTTACCAAAAAAAGAAAAAAAAAAGATTTCATCTGTTTTTGAGGTTCTGTTCTGCAGTTTCACTATAATGTAGATTTTTAAAGACAGCTTTATTGAGGTACAGTTGGTGTCTAGTAAATTGCACATGTTTAAAGTGTATATGTAATTTGGTAACTTCTGACATGTGTGTATATCTGTGAAACCATCACATCAAGATAAGGAACATACCTGTCTTCTGCCAATATTTCCTTGTGTGCCATTGTATTTATAACCCCTCTCTCTGTCCCTCCTGCCCTCCTCCATTCCCCAGACAACCTCTGCTCTGTTTTCTGTCACGGTAGACCAGTTTGTATTTTCTAGAATTTTACACAAATGGAGTCATTATAGTGTGTACCCTTTTTAAAATCTAGCTTCTTGCATGGAGCTCGAATATCTTGAGATTCATTCTTGCTGTAATATTATCAGTAGTTTATTCCTTTAGCCAGTAGTATTCTTTTGTATGGGTATACCGCTGTCTGTTTATCCGTTTACCTTTTGGTAGATATTTGGGCCGTTTCCAGTCTGGGGCTAGTGCAAAGTTTTTGTGAGTTTTAACATACAAGTCTTTTGTGGGCATATGCTTGAATTTCTCTTGGGCAAATACATAGGAATGGAATGGCTGGATTGTATGTTAGGCGTATACTTAACTTTAAAAACTGTGGTGGTACCATTCTCGTTCCCAGCATCAGTGTATGAGAGTTTCACTTCCTTCCTCAGTACCATCAACGTTTAGTATGATCAGTCTTTTCCATTTTAGCCGTTCTAATTGGTGTGTGCTGGTATCTCACTGTGGTTTTAATATGTATTTCTCTGGTGACCAGTGATGTTGAGCATCTTTTAAGGTACTTATCTGCCCTTTGTATATCTTCTTTTTGTGATGTCTCTGTTCATATCTTCCGTCCATTCTTTTAAAATTGGGTTGTTTGGCTTCTCATTGTTGAATTTTGAGAGTTCTTTGTATTTTGGGTAGAAGTCCCTTATGAGATATATGCTTTACAGTATTTATTCCACTCTACGGCATATCTTTTTATTCTCTTAACAGTGTCTTTTGAAGAGCAGAAGTTATTTTATTGCAGTTTGATTTATCAATTTGTTTTTTCATTGATCATGCTTTCAGTGTCGTATCTAAGAAATCTGGGCTTAACTCAGTCTCACAACATTTTTGTTGTTGTTTTGTTGTCTTCTATAATTTTTATAAAGTTAGGTTTTACATTTAGACCTATTATCCATATTGGTTTAATTTTTGTATGTAGTGTAAATGTATAAAATGTGGATATCCCCTCCCCTTTCTCCTCTTCTTCTATTTTTTGCATATTGATACCCATTTGTTTCATTATCATTAGTTGAGTAGACTATCATTTCTTCACTTGAGTACCTTTGCACTTTTGTCAAAGATAAGTTGCCCTTATATATGTGTGTCTGTGTCTGTACCCTGTATTCTGTCTCATTGATGGATTATTTTTCTTTAAGCTGATACCACACCATCATGATTACTCTCACTTTATACTGTCTTGAAATCAGGTGTTATCCAACTTTCTTCTTTTCCAAAGTTGTTTTGGCAATTCTATGTGCTTTGCATTTCCAGATGAGTTTTATATATTTCTGTAAAAGTGCCTGCTGGAATTTTTAATTTTTAATTAATTTTATTGATAGTCTTTTGACACAGCTACATTGTGTAGTTCATTGATTTGATTTTTTGTTTACCTTAGCAATGTTTTATAGTTTTCAGTCTTTACATCTTTGCCAGATTTGACCATAGGATTTGATAAATTTTGATGCTTTCATAAATGGTGTTTTAAAAATTTCAGTTTGTGGGGCCTGGGGTGGCTCAGTCGGTTAAGTGTCTGACTCTTGGTATCAGTTCGGTCCTGATCATCTCAGGGTCATGAGATTGACCTTCTTGTTGGACTCCGTCCTGGACATGGAGCCTGCTTAAGATTCTCTCTCTCCCTCTCCCTCTTTCTCCCTGTACCCACATATGCCTATGTGCTCTTGGTCTTTCTCTCTCAAAAAAATTCAGTTTGGGGTTGTTAATTGGTCATATATTGAAATCCAATTAGTTTTTTTTAATATATTGATCTTGTCTCCTGTAATCTTGCCAAACTCATTTAGTAAGTTCTAGTAGCTTTTCTTTGTAGGTTCCATCAGATTTTCTACACAGGCAATCATGTCCTTTCCAAATTAAGACAGTTTTACGTATTTCTTTCCATTCTAGGTGGCTTTTTTCTTTTTTTCTTGCCTTATAACACTGGCTAGTACCTCTAATATAGTGTTGAATAGAAGTGGCAAGAGTGGACATCTTTGTGTTGTTTCTGATGCTAGGGTGAAGGCGTCCAGTCTTAATGGTGATGGTATAGATGATGCTAGCTGTAAGGTTTTTTTGTGTTTGTTTTTTTTTTTTTAAATCAGATTGAGGAAGATCCCTTCTATTTCTAATCCCTTCTATTTCTTGAAAGTCTTTATTCAGAATAGATTGATGTCAAATTTTGTTAAACTTTTTCTGTATTTATTGGGATGATTATTTGGTATTTCTTGTTTGCTTTATTAATATACTGGATTATAGTGATAGATTTTGAATGTTAATCAGCTGTGCATTCCTGAGATAAACTCCACTGGTCATGATTATCTTTTATGTTGTTGGATTTGATTTACCAAAATTTTATTTAGAATTTTTATATCTGTTGAAGAGGGAATTTGTGTATAATTTTCTTTTAATATCTTTGTCTGATTTGGGTATTAATATATTTTTAAAAGTCCTGCTTGGATTAATTTCAAAAATATATTAATCTTGGTTATTGTCTTTTATCAGTTCAGGAATTTCTCAGCCATGATCTCTTCAGTATTTCCATTGCTGCATTTTCTCTTTCCTTTTCTACTTTATCATTTTTTAGACCTTTACCGTCTATTTTCTGTGTCTCTCAACATCTTTCATACCTTCCTTATTCTTTCTGTCAATGCTGCTTTCTGAATAATTACCTCAGAATTCTTTTCCAGTTCATCAGTTTTGGTTTTTTTTAAGATTTTATTTATTTATTTGACAGACAGAAATCATATATAGGCAGAGAGGCAGGCAGAGGTGGCGGGGGAGGCAGGCTCCCCACCAAGCAGAGAGCCCGATGCGGGGCTCAATCCCAGGACCCTGGGATCATGATCTGAGCCGAAGGCAGAGGCTTTAACCCACTAAGCCACTGAGGCACCCCTCCAGTTCATCAGTTTTATTTGAGATCAAGTTAGGTACTGTTATACCCTCCCATAGAGCTTGGATTTTTTTTCTTATTATTATTATAGTTGTAAAAGTTGTGTTGTATTTTGATCTTTTTAAAATCTGCTCATTCTTTTTAATAGTCCCATTATTTTTCATATTTTAAAATCTTTTTATTTATGAGAGCATAATTAAACACATCCCATGTCTGGTAATTTAAGGTTTTTTTGTGGGTCCGGTTTTGCTGTTTTTTGTTTGTTTGTTTGTTTGTTTTTTTCACTGCTTTTCTGGTTCCTTTTTTCTTTATATATTTTGTATATTTGTTTGGTTTTACTTACATTTCTTGACACTTTTTTCTTTAGGGGTTCTTTGAGGCCTGATGAAGGTGTGTTCTGCTGGAAAAGATTGGCATTTGGTTCTGCTATATATCCAGTGGGGTCTCTTTATACTAAATTCTCAGCTTCACATTTTTAGATGCCTGGGTATTCTGATTATTACACTAACCTGTATAAGCTGGCTTGAGGTAGCAAATTCTCAGGAGAGATTCCCTCCCACCTAGTTTACTCATTTTCAAAAGTTAAGCTAGTTTTCTGGTGAGCTGGGTTTATTTCTAGCTGATTCTTTTTTTTTTTTTTTTTAAGATTTTATTTATTTATTTGACTGACAGAGATCACAAGTAGGCAGAGCAGCAGGCAGAGAGAGAGGAGGAAGCAGGCTCCCTGTTGAGCAGAGAGCCCAATGTGAGGCTCGATCCCAGGACCCTGAGACCATGACCTGAGCTGAAGGCAAAGGCTTCAATCCGCTGAGCCACCCAGGCGCCCCTATTTCTAGCTGATTCTTCCATGAAGTATGTAGGGAGTCCCAGCTATCTATGTGTGCTGGTGTAGAGTAGACGCCTTTCAAACTCCCCACCCTGTGTGGACTTTGGCTTTGTCCTCTATGTCCCGTATTCTAAGATGGTACGAGAATCAATGCTTGTATTAATCTGGTTTTGTAAATACTCTCAGACAAAAAAAAAAAAAAAAAGCTGGTCTCAGGTGTCCACTTACATCTGGGTTTCTGTTTTCATTTCTGATTTTTTTTGGGGGGCGGGCTTTCTTGCAAGTTTATCGATTGATTTAAAATACGTGATTTTGTTTTTGTTGTTGGTCTTTATTCTCCCTTTGTAGTTGCTTTCAGCTAGTGGTTCTGTTGGGGTATCCAGTCCACCATACCACTGGAGATGGAAGCAGGGCCTCCAACTTTTTATGTTGTGCTTTTAAAGATTGTTTCTTCTGTGGGATTGATTGCATTTGTGTTAGTTTTTATTTCCTTTGGTACACACTAGAGAACCAGGGGAAGAAGGAGTTTACTTTTCCTGCATTGGTGATCTGTACCCTGTGATGTTACAACCACTTAATGAGCCCTTGGGCTTTACATCTTTTCCTTTTACTAAATCATCTGTGCCAACAGAGCTGAGGTTTTGTTGCAATACTGTTAAAATGTCTGTATTCCACAGTCTCTCTCTCCTTTAGATTATTATCTATTAAATTAAAGCTATATGATTATTTGTATTCATGTTGGATTAAAATCCCCCCCCCCACTAAAAACACAAGTTCTTTGAGAGCAGGGACTGGGACAGCCTTACGACCCTTTTATCCCTGTTTTTCTAGCACAGTGCCTGGCACGCAAAGAACATGACAGGGTTTGTCAGAATACACAGAGGAAGCAGAACTTTGCAATAACTCAGTTTTAGCCCAGCACCCTTCGATGGAGCCCCTACTCTGTCATTCTTCATGCCAGACATATTTGGAGGATGCAAAGATGGACAAAGCAGGGGTCCCACCCTCAAGGAACCCACAGTCCAGTGGAGAAAAGGCCTGTTTACATTGTTAGCCTTTCCCCATTCAAAGGATAAGTTCCTCACCTGCTGAGTAGACTCTGTTGGGTGTGAACTACCCAGGGCTTAAATACTGTAATCCTGTGTACACAAAACTGTGTGTCCCCGCGACAGCCCAGGTGGGCACACCCTGCTGAGATGGGGAGACACCTGTCTCAGCCCTCTTTTTAGTCCAGTTGAGTATCGTGTGGTTCACTGTGTCAGAGAGCTTGGGGAATTGTGAGTTTAACATAAAACATTGGTTCTTTTCCTCAAGGAGTTTGGGAATGTGGAGATCAGGACTGGATCTACCCATTGAAGTCCTGAGTGGACATAGATAGAAAATTCCCTAGGCCTTGCAGCGTAGGGCACAGACCTTAGGCCTCTGTGTCTAGCTTGCTGGGATGCAGGTTTACAGTCTTAGAAGTTGCTTCCTAGGATCAAAGAGGCTAGAAATGTAATAGGTAACAAATCCACAATTCCGTGCCTCGCAGACCTGCAGACGTGTCTTCATGGGGCTGTGTGGATCCCTCCGAGAAGACACAAGGCCCTGGGGAGCTGTGGCACGTGCCCCCTGCGTCTCATCCTGCTGTGTGCCTCCTCGGCACTGCTTAGGAGCTGCTGCCAGACTAAACCAGAGTTCAGTGACTGAAGTTAATCCAAACTGTGGTTCTCACTCTTTCTGCAACCTAGACCATCCCCGGGGTTCGGTGTAGCCTGGGAAGAATAGGTGCAACATCTGCTGACTAAAGGGAAGTCAGGCTCATGTGACATCTCTCTGACGCACGTGTGGTCCCAGACCAGGTGAGGCCGGGGCTCCTGAGGGTCCGCCGCTAACCAGACTCGTGGAGCTCGGGGTCGTCTTGTCCTTATTTATAGATGAAGGGGCTGGGCCGGACCTGTGCTTCCCACTCACTGGTCCACAGACCTGTTCCAGGTGTTGAATTGCTCACCCGTCCAAGGTAAAATGAAGAGAAAATGAGGGGAGAGCAATGAGTTTTGTCAAAAAGCTCAGTGGGATACTGATCCTGAGTGGACGTCTTTCCAACTCAGTATCATATGTCCTTTATTTTTTGAAATTATGTCCTTATATAGGCTTTATTTTATGAAATGATAGCAATCAGTACGTTGTCTTCTTTGTTGTTTTGAATGTAGTCCCTTGAACAGAACACAATGCTGACAACACTGTCTCTTCCCAACAGCTTTTGAAGGGGGTCAAGGGGGAATCTCTTCAAGTTCATTGAATTCAGAAGTCAGAAGACTGCCAGCTTAGCCGACTTTGAAATTGAACAGCTTTAGCTTTTCCAGTGTGTGGAATGGGGATGGGGAGAGATGACTTTCCCTTTCTTATCAGCTGTGAAGTTTGGGTTTTGATTAATTTCGTTTTTGGTTTAATATTTTACCATGAGTATATTAAAATGACAGTGAAGCCCCCTCCTGGGGAGGAATGAGGTCATTGTGGGGCAGCATCTTGGTGCATTGTGTCAAGGTCATGCCCATGGTTTCTAGGTCATGGGTTTGGTAGGAGCCTTATTTCTGGCATGTCTCCTTTTGTAACCTTTTTGGCTCTCTGGGATACAGATGAGTCCTTTGACACTTGCGTGGTTGCCTTTGCTGAATCCTAGAAAACCTGAGTTTTGTGGCCCTCAGCTTTTCTGCACAAGATCCTGGGTACATCGGGTTGTGGATTAGCTTTACCCCAGAGACTCTGTTAATTCACATTCCTGGCAGTATGTCAGCGCAAAGAAATGCTGCAGACATGGGCACCCCCTGCCCTCTTCGGGCGAGCCAGAGGGCTCAGCGCACAACACAGTGCCTATGAGAATCTTCAAGGCAATGGGAAGAAACTGAAGGAAAACTATTTTAAGCAGAGTTTTCTAAAATTTGACAGTATTAGAAAGCCAAATCATGAGTGAACTCAAGGCCCAGCCCCATCTCTGATTGCTTTGTGGCTTCAGGCAAGCCCCTTCATTTCTCTGGGCCCCTTATTTTCATCCTTAATAAAAATGGAAGGCTGTTATCTGTCCCACATTTATTTGATTATTGTAAGGTTATTTGGCTAATAGATATGATTTGGTTACTATAAATGGGTTGCTGTGGGCTTTGACAATGGTCAAATGCAAATAAGCTTTATTTATTTATTCAGCGTACTTATTATTAAGTGCCTGATACGTGCTAGGCATAGTTCTGTGGAATGGGTATGCTGGTGAGAAAACCAGACCCTGCCTTCAGGAAGCTTACCTTCTAGTGGAAGAAACAGACGAGAAAAGACATGAATAAGACAGGGATGATGAGCGCCATCCAGAAATGAAGAGGCTGGTGTAAGAGGGTCGGGGAGGGAGTTCAGAAAGTCTCTGTGAAGAGATAATGGTCAGGCTGTGACCTGAAGGCAAAGAATGAACCAGGGCAAGAGTGTCCAGGCAGAAGGAATGGCAAGTACAGGGGCTCTGAGGCCACCAAGAGCTGGTGTGCTTGAAGATGAGACAGGATTGCCTTGTGGCCTGAGTGCTAGGACTTGTAACAGACTGACGCTTGACTTTGGAAGGTGTGGAGTAGCTTCCCCTTTGTTTCATGCTTTTCTTCCTGCTTTTCAAACTCGTTTGTCTTGGGGAATAAAAATTAATTTACAGATATGTTCAAGATTTTATAATCATTCTTAAAAATACCTTTAGCATCTAGAAGGGAGGATACGGTATAACAGGGTGGGGGCTAGGGAACCGGTTGTCCCCTGAGTTCTCATCAGCTCTGTCACTTAGGAGCTCTCCCACCTGGGACAAGGTCCTCTGCCTTCCTGAGCCTCAGTCTCCGTATCTGGAAAATGAATAATAAACCCCGAGCTTTGTCCCTCGGAGGATTGTTAGGAAAATAAGATTTTTTTTAAAAGGCAGTGATAAATGCAAACATGCTTGGGATGTTTAGAGAGTGTGGTTGATGGGAAAGAGGACGTCTCGACTCCAGATTGCCTCTTTGCATCCCGGGCTAATTTGGCTGTCCATGATTGGAGACCTTCAGACAAGATTTGCTGTGGCTGGGTTGAATTGATGCTCGCTTGCAGTGGGGGAGGTCTGTGCCGGGGCCATGTCCTTAGAGTGCAGCAGCAGTGGTCTTACAAGGAAATAAATGAATAATAAATGAAGGGCTCCAAAGTCTGGCTGCTCTGCAAGATTTCTGTGCGCAGGAAACTCAGCAGAATGAAATGGCCTCTCCACCCTATGTCTGCAGGGCGAGGTGGGTGTGCCCCTGGCGACACTAGCAGGGCACAGGTTGTGGTCTCCGACGGACCCCAAGGGCTGGAAGCCTCAGCTGGGGTTACCCGGCGGGTTAGTGGCAACCCTGGGATGAGACTGGGGCTCTTTGGAGGGCCACCCCAGTGCTCAGTGGTGTTGCGCACCTAGCAGGCTTCTGATACCGCGCTAGCTGTGGGGATCCGGGCCAGATAGGGCCCTCCTGCGTGGCATCACAGCCTAGCTGGGAGACAGTGCTGTAATGGCCAGAGGTGACAGAAGCGTTTTCAGGGGCCATGTCCAAGGTGCAGTGGGAGCACACAGCAGGTACCGAACCCAGGTTTGTTTTCGTTCTTCAGGGTCCAGGGAAACCTGCTTGGGAGATGCGCCCTTGAAGCAAGTATCAAAGGATGAATTCACCAGGTTAGAGTGGGGAAGGAGTAGATTCCAGGCAGAGTGTCCTGCAGAGGTGTGGCTTGTCTGATGTAGGCTTGGCCCTTGAGGGGCCGCACAGTGAGGTTGGGGATGAGAGACGGGCTGGTCTTGGAAGGAAGAAATGCTTCATGTTAAGGAGCTTTTATCCCAATGGCAGCGGGAAGCTGGAGGATTTACATGGTCAGGTTTGCATTCCTCCAGAGTCACTGCAGCTGCTCTGTAGAGACGGGTCAGGAGGGGACGGAGTGCCAGGAGGACAGTCATCTATCTGGGAGTGTGGAGCCCAGGCAGGGATGCTGGAGAGAAGTAGACACAGCCAAGGTATGTTCTCTTAAGATTTGCAAAAACAAGATGGTTTAACCATCCTCAGTTAAGACCTCTTTCTCTCTCAATTCTGATTTCTCTTCATGTCGGCTGATGTTGGGGTAGCCTCAGGTATTTTAGGGTCCTCCAGTGGAAAAGTTGAGCTAGGAGTATATCTGGTAGCTTGTTAAAAATACATAGTGTGCATGCCTTAATTTAATCTTCCTTTTCTTAAAGATCTTCTTACCCTCACCCCCAAAACATAAACTGCAGGTCCCACAGAACTGGCTCTGCCTTTTGTGGAGGCTCTAATCTTTCCTACCTGTGGCCTTAGTGGCTGGCAATGGTGGCAGGAGCCCAGCCACTTCGCTCTAGGTGGACGGAAGGTGTATGAGGCTGTAAGAGCCAGCTGCAGGACTGGTGTGGAGATTGCTATGTATACTTCTTTTTCTCTCTATGCAACGTGGGCAGAAAAATGATTTGTTTACTCTGTGCCAGGTATTGTTCTAAGCATTTCACGTAGTGACACATTTAATCCTCAGAAACAAGTTTATGAACTAGGGATTATTACCTCCATTTTATACATGAGGCTAGTACTGGTCAGTAAGTGGAATCCAAACCCATGGAGTTCACTGTCGGAATCAGACCACATGGGCTGTGACCAGTGCAGTTGCTCAGGGTTCCGTGTTTAGAAAGACCTCGCATTAGGTTAATGGCTCTGCTGTTGCCATTTTAAGATCCTTAATAATTTTTGATCAAGGATCCCTGCATTTTCATTTTGCATGGGGCTTTACAAAGATATATCATCAGTTCTGGTCAGGGACCCATTCTCTTAACCTCTCTCTACCTTATTCTGATGATAAAATATGGAACAGGCTGCCTCAGGAGGTAGTGAGATCCCCATCCTTAGAGGTATTTAAACAGAGGCTGGCCAGTCCTTTGGCAGGAATACTTTAGAAGGGACCTAAGTGGCAGCAGGGAGGAAGGGGTACAGGGTAGGAGGGTGGAGGAGACAACCTTTAGTCTCTGAGAGCCTCCGAGCCTGGACGGTCTATGATTCTGTAACTTCCCCTTTGACGGCTTTGCAAGAGTCAACGATAGAGGAAACAGGGCCTGAAGGAAATGGTCTGATGCATAGCATTTTGTGAAAAAGTGGGACAGTTCCCAAAGGAACTCTGTGGAAGGACACAGAACCTGGAGACGTTTCCTTTGGCAACTGGCAGTGGTGGCTTTGCAGGCTAGCACAGACCTGCTGCTCTTCCTCACTTGTATCGGATATGTCCCCACCAGCTGCAGATAAGAGCATCAGAGGGGGAAGCCTTGTGGTGTTCATGGGCCTACAGGTTCCGCCCGCGGGTCCCTGGCCACAGCAACGACTGTAAACTCTGTGCTCAGGGCAGCACAGATGGGGCTCCCTCTGAGACCTTGAGGTCACTTGTCTTCTGAGGCCAGCCTCTCTGCAGTCTTTCCTTGCCACCTGCAGACGGAAACACTGCTTGCGGCTTCAGTGCTAGGGGGATCTTTGGGAGTTCTCCCCAGGAGTTCTCAGCCGTGTTTTCTGCAGCCCTGGGTGTGTGTGTGTGTGTGTATGTTGGGGATTGAGAATGGAATTGGGAGCAGGAGGAACACATGGCCTTCCAAACCCTATCGTGGCTGTGTCATTGACTCTCTGTTCTGGGACCCTGAGCAAGTTACTTAATCTCTGCTCACCCTCAGTCTCTGCCTCTGTGAAGGGGACCTGAGGGAATGTGTGTTAGCACCCTTCCTGCTCAAGTCGATCCAGTATCTTCATTAATAACAACTTGTACAGTGCCTCAGGCTTTCCACGGTGCTTTGCACATACGTGATCGCACCAAATTGTCCGACTGGCCAGATGATATGGTATCGCCCTCATTTCCTTGATGCAGGAACTGAGACTCAAAAGTCAGGACTTGGAAGTTGACAGTTCCATCATAATAGGGACCCTTGTACTTTCTAAAAGTTTGTCCCTTTGTTTGGTATCCTGGTGACAGGTTCCTGAAGCCTGGCATTTGCATCATCCACAGTCCTCCCTGAGCACACAGTGCTGCTCTGCTGAGGTCAGGGAACCCCTGGTGTGCTCCATGGAGAGAGACACCCAGAGGGTCATCCACCGCCTGAGCGCGAAAGCTCCAATCTGCCCCTCCCCAGCTAGCTACGTGACCTGGGACAAGTGATTTGACCTCTTGGAACCTGCATTATCACATGTATGAAGTAAGGACAGTCGGAGCACTGACCACTGGAATGTCTGAGAGAAGTCAGTGAGATAATCCACGTAAAATGCTCAGCCCCGTGCCCGACCCAATCCGTCTTCACAGTCATTGTTACTATTATTATAATCGTTAGCATTTTCACACTAAACGGATCCATCCTCAAATGAGCCACTTTCCATATTTTCCATAATGGCCATTATGCATTAAACGCATTTTTAATAAACTCGTTTTAGGCTTGAAATGGTAGGCTCTTCTGGTTTTCTTTTCAGCATCTGTTAGAAGTATTTTTAAAAGCTCCATCTGAATTCACAGGGAGCCCCTGTAAATCCACTTGAAAGCGGATCTCATCACTAAAAACCCACAAAACACCTCAGTGAGAATGGAGGAGTCGGACTGTAATTTACAGCGTCCACTTCTCGCTGCCATTTGGCATTTTGCAAACTGCCACTGCCATTAGCCATCACTTTTGAGTATTTATGATCTTGCGGTTGAAGCACTTTGATTCTCATAACAGAAACAGGGTCACATTTAGAAAATGTACCCTACGCTGAGCTGGAAAATGAGATCCCCCAGGGTGGCTGATGGATGGGGCCTCACAGGGAAGTGTGGCCTGCCAGCCAGGCGGAGCTGTGCCCTTTCCCTACACCCCTCCGGGAAACCGTTTTTGTGTCTCGGCCTCAGCCTGCCAGGCCTGGGCTTTCTGCTTGGCAATGGCCAGGGGCCTGGGGCAAAAAGACGTGTAGCTAAATACCACACTGTTTTCCACATGGATGCTCTTTACAGACATGAGTTGGCAAAGATAGAGCTGGAATTTGGCAGGAATTCCTCCATGGCCCTACACTGGTTCTTTGTGTCCCAGGTAGCAGGGTGACTTTTGGATATTGCAAGTGAAGACGCGTGAGTGAAGTATAACTAAGCATGCTAAACTGGGAGTAGGCGAGACACCGTCCCCTGCTTTAGGCCTCAGTCTTTCTTTTGTGATATGGGAGGATTTGGTGTTGGTGAACTCTGAGGATCATACTTCCAGTCCTTTGAATTCCTGGGTTCCCGTGAGATGCTTGGCTGGCAAATTATACAGGATTTTTGGCCCATGGAGGTTGAGGGTTTTCAGAGGAGGAAGGAAACTGCATCTAAGTTGCAATTAAAAAAAAAAAAAATCAAGGTATTCACTATGTATGAAAAGGAGCATCGCTTCCATCATTCCGTGATACATGTTACGAGAGCCTATCTACCAGGAGAGCCTGTGAGAACTTAGATGGGTCCCTTCTCCTCCTAGACCCACTTCACCCTCTGTGACAGCCCTCCAGGATGCCACATTACACTAAATTGTGCCTCTTGGCCAGGAAGGTTTCTTATACTTTCCCTGTTTCTGATGACCTTGACAGTTCTGAGGAGTCCTGGTTGGGTATTTTGAATCCACTGGGATTTGCCTGATGTTTTTCTGCTGTCCATAGACAGGAGTTACAGGCTTTGGGGAAGAAGACCCTGTATCAATACCATTCGCATTGCCGCAGTCAAGGGCACATACCATGAACATGACTTAGCACTTTGACATTGACCTTGATCACCTAGCCGAGATAGTATTTGTCCGATGTTTTTCCACTGTGAAGTTACTCCTTTTTACACTGTACTCTCTAAAGGAAAGTCATCAGGCACTCCCTCACCCTACCCTTTGAGGGTCATTCGTTTATTTCATTACATGGTATTCACTACTGCCTACGTGCCTGGCACAGGGTTGGCCACCAGGGATAGAGAGACATGTCAGATGTGGCGACTGCCCTCAGGGAATTCGGGGTCCAGAACGCAAGGCCAAAGAGGAGGCTTGCAGCCACAAAGACCTGTGGTTAGTGCTGTGAGAAGGTTCCACAGGAGCACAAAGGAAGTCCCCTCCCTCACACCAGGCTTTCCTCTTTTATGTTTTTTGTGCTTTAAGTGAATTTTCCTAATGCCCTCCATTTCCTTCAACCATAAAATTTTAAATCTTAACAAAAAAGAGCCTAGCTTATTTCCTTTCCATACTTACCCTGTGACTCCTGGATGTTATTATTGTCTTAAGCATTTGCATAGCACTTTCCATGTTGAAAGCATTTTTAGTCATTAATTAGTAATCCACATTAATATGCAGATTGAATTAATCTATTTCAGGCAGAAGTTTGTCTTGAAGAAACAAAGTAGCTTAAGTGTTCTTCCTCCCCACCTGCACCCTCTGTGTCTCCCCCCCGTACCCCGCACTTTACCCCGATCATTATTAGGATTATTGCTGTGATTAGTAAACGCTGATTGAGCGCCGCAAGTGTGCACGGCGCCTCCAGGAACTCAGTGGAGGGCGCGTCCCTGCTCTCTGGGCTCAGAGCTGCACACAGCCTGCCGTGGGGGATTCATTAGCACTCGGAAACTGAAATTGGCCTCATAAATAGTCATCCTCGGGAAACGGTTTGGCTCTCCTGTTTTTATTTTAGTTGCTCTAAGCTGAATTCCTCCTTGGCTCTGTTATTGTCTGAGGAGTTTGGCTTTTACCTTCTGAAAAAAATGTATCCTCCATAATAAAACTACCATTTATTGAGGTCGTACTATGTACCGGTGGCTCAGCACACCTTCTCTTTGATTCACAGCAGCCTCCTGGGGGAGGTTCTGTTCTTTTCCTCCTTGTAGAGATGAGGTGGCGGAGGCTCAGGGAGGTGAGGGTACAAGGCTGATAAATGTCGGAGCTGGGATTTGAACCTGTAACTGTAGGGTTCCAGAGCCCTCCCTCTAATGCCTGTCTTCAGTCACAGCCTCGCTGCCCACTCTGCCCTGTGCCGTCACACACGCCCCTTGTCCTCGGTCTCTGGTGGGCAAAAGGCTTTCTGATGGTATTGCCTTTCCGCCTTGTTAGAACTCTGCAGGGTAGCCACTGTTTTCATCCCCATTTTATTTATGTATTTATTTATCCCTGTGTTAGAGGTGAGGCTAGCCCAGGAGCCCTCTGCTGCAATGGAGGAGGTTCTCTCTCCTCCCTCCCGCCTTGCTGCCATCTGTGCACAGCTCAGAGTCAGCGCCCTGGGCAGAAAGGGTCCCCAGCAGCGGCAGCCATTTGTTGAACAGTGTCTATTGGCCGTGGCTGGGGTCACAGATGCACACGTCCTAGTTCTGCCCTCGAGGAGGTCACATTCCAGTGGGGAGACCGAACGCCTGGCATTCCACGTGTCCTGTTAATCAGGCACTTCTCTTTCTGGCCTTGCAGTGATGCAGGTCTGTGTTTTAATAAACCGCTACTACATGCCTGATCTGTGCTCAGAGATCGATATCCCTGACTCCTCTTCATTCCTCATACCCTCCTAGGAGGTAAGCTGGAGTCCCCATTTAACAGGTGAGGAAACTGAAGGTCAGAGAAGCCTGAATTGCTCAAAGGAGAGACACTTCGGATGAGGCAGAGCTGCTGCACGAACCCAGGTCTGTCTGAATCCAGAGGCCTCCTTCTGAGTTAACCTGCCCTTGTAGTATGTCCTCTGTGCGTGTGTAAGCTTACGCTTATTGGGTCCGGAATTGGGTTGGTGAAGGCACAGTCCGGAAGAGGATGATATCCTTGTCTGTCTGATGGGGTGACAGACACAAAATTAACCTTCAGATGCAACCGGCTGTGGTAGGTGTCACAGGGCACTTGGTGGTTCTGGGTGGCCATGGGCACGTCTCTTAGACTCTCTCAGCAGTTTCTTCCCCTACAGAACAGCGAGGGATATCTCACAGGGTTAGGACAAGGCTTAGAAGAGAGAAAGTTTGTAAAGTACTTGGTATGTGGAGGGTGCACGAAATGGTAACGCTTACCAAGACCTGATAGTGAGACCCTCATCACAGGTCAGAGTTCCTGGGAAGGGTCAGTTTGATTCCATTTGGGGAACCTCTCAGTCTGTGGGTTGTAGATCTACAAAGAGATGTTTAGGTGCTTAAGGACATAGGTCATTTCCCATGGTTTTTGTACGTGTGTCCTGGGTTGAGTGTGCGTCTCTCAAGCACTCAAGGTATATACTCAACACTAGCTATCAAGGAAGGTAACCGCAGTTCTGTGTTGTGAGCAGTCTGGGAAGTTGGGAAAAATCACATGGGGGCAGCTATGAGTACCTTATTTAGCAATCTCGAGTGTAACCAAGAGCCCATCTCCTTGGCTGAGGAAAGGGAAATTCAAGGCTGGGTAAACTGAGGTCTACCAAACCCAGGAGAAGACGCTGTGTCACTGTGGCAGGTAGGAGGGTTAGACCTGAGGCTGACTCCCTGTCAGCGCCTTCCTAGCTGTGCAACCTGGGGCAGGAGATGGCAGAGCCTCAAGTGGCCTGATGTATAATTTGGGAGAAAAATACTTGGCCTTGCCAGGCGGTGGTGATCAAATAAGATAATGCTTGGAATGCACTTTGCACAGCTCTGTGGTGCAGGGCAGAGCTTAAACACTCAGTAAATGGCTGGAGGTGTTACTTTGAGGGGCTCCTTGCCAAGATTTTCAGCCGCACAGCCTTCTGCCTGATGGATGGTCTGTTTCAGATACCTGTCATTCTCGCTTCTGACCGAGGTTCTTTCTGGAAATGCCCATGGAAAGAATGTGTTCTTGCCAGTTAGATGAGGCCCCTTTGGAGGCCCCACTCCAGCCCATGGCTGAGGAGTATGGGTTTGGAGTTTGGCGATTCCTTGGAATGCGGGGGCCCCCGCTGGTGAGCAAAGCTGCAGGATCCGTCCACCCAGAGTCCCCAGAATGTGGGAAAAGACATTTGGCGGAAGATAGAGGATATTGTATAATGCTACAAAATACAGATAAGCACAAACACAAAGGGATAATCCCCAGTGATTATGGCCTTCCAGAGATAACCACCCCGGTCACTTTGTAGTACCTGTCCGCTCATGTTTTGTTGTTGCTCATGTGTCTTGGCTTGGGCTGCAGCGACAAAACACCACAGACCACGTGGCTTAGAAACAGCAGAATCGTATCGCTCAGCCTTGTGGAGGCCAAAAGTCTGAGACCAGGGTGCCGGAACGGTCGGGTTCTGGTCAAGGCCTCTCTCACGTTGCAGACTGCCAATTTTGATTTCTCATCTCTCCTCAAATAGAAGAGCCAGTGTGATGGTATTCGGAGGTGGGGCCTTTGGGACGTAATTAGGTCATGAGGTTTGCTCTCTCTTGAATGAGTTAGTGCCTTTCTTAAAATGTCATTAGACAAGCAGTACTCTTTTCCCAAAGGATCTTTGAGAAAAGATAATAATAATTTTCTGTCCAGGGCTTACTCTGTGGCTGTCACTATTTAGGGAATTAACTGTATTAATATTTTAATCCTCACGATGACCCCGTAAGGTAGAACTACTATTGTCCCTATTTTACAGATGAGGAAATGAGATACAAAGTGGTTAAACTGTTGCTCAAGGTCACACAGTACTAAATGAAAGAGAGCCAGGAGTCAAAGCCAGGCAGACTGATTCCGGCTGTGCGTTATTAACTGTTATGCA
This sequence comes from Lontra canadensis, assembly GCF_010015895.1. Taxonomy (NCBI): domain Eukaryota; kingdom Metazoa; phylum Chordata; class Mammalia; order Carnivora; family Mustelidae; genus Lontra; species Lontra canadensis. The sequence continues at coordinate 19,786,808 of NW_022630999.1, forward strand.
ATATTGCCTCCTTTGGATGAATCTCAAAGAGAGGGGAAGCTGTTTATGGGGGAAGGTGCGAAAGCCTCCAGGAACACCCAGGTTCTGGCACCCAGTCCTAAGTTAGAGAGCACCTGGATAGAGACAGGAAGAGTCACGTCATATGTTCAGTGAACGCTGTATTTCTCATCTGTGAGAACTCCCATGTGAACTGCAAAGTGCTCAGAAGGGAGTGGGGTAGAAAGCAGGAGAGTCATCCCGGTTCTGTCCTCAGGAATGGCACTTCAGTTGATGAAATGTTCGAGCTCTGAGCACTAAAGGGTGTTTAGAAAGCTTCTGGTTTATCACTCTGGTTTCACAGATGAGGGTCGGAGGCCCAAGCAGGAAAGGGCTTGCTAGGGTCACCCTGCAAGTGAGTGGTGGTGCCAGGAACTAGAAGCCAAGCCTCCAGCCCAGTGCTCAGACTTCGGTCGCAAGCTCTTAGTCTTCATGGCCACATTCCACACCAGTTGGGGATGAGAAGGCTCGTTTTCTCCTAAACCCAGGGCTTTGCCCATGCTGGGAACTGAATGACCGCCTGGTGATGGATGGATTACATTGTGAGCTATCATTCACACAGCCTGCTTTACTCATTGCATAATCACAGCTACATTTGTACAGAGAATCATTCCAGCCTGCTGTGAAAATGAGATGGGATTCCAACCCCAGAAAGGCTTTCCTGAGAAATACTAGAGCAGGTTTGTTCTGTGAGCCTGGAGGGCAGCACTGGGACTGGTAAAATTGGGGGAGTTCAGTGTTTATCCATTTATTAAGTAAGTTTAGAGTACCTCCCCTGTGCCAGGCTGGGTGATAATCCAGCAGTCAACAAGGGTGGCAGATGTGAACACATATAAGCCCAGGAAGGTAGAACAGATGCTGGGAGAGAAGCAGGTGCAGCAGCGAGAGAGGGCGCAGACAGGGGTAGTCACAGCTCCCTGAGAACAGGACTTGGAGCTGGCACCAACTCTGGATACATCTGGAAAGATGAATGTGGATGTGCCAGGCAGAAGGGGACCAGGCATTCCTGCTGTGAAGAGGCCACCGTTCTTGGGGTACCCAGAGTAAGTAGTATAAAGCCAGGGGCCCAGAAGTAAGATCAAGGTGGGGGTGCTGATCACCAGGGGACTGGCGCATTCTGTCCAGGAGCTGGAACTCGACCCCACGGACCGCGGGGGGCCCTGCAGGGATTCAGGAAGCTCACGCAGCAGAATGAGTGGCTGAGCTTTGCAATTTTTAAAGCTCACTGAGTTGTCATCCTATAGAGTGTACCGGGGGCTGGAGGACCTGTTGGAAGACTTGTGGGGAGGGGCAGGAGGACGAGCTGAGAAGCAGAACCACTGCAGAGGCAGTAGGGACAGGCACACAAACGAAGACAAGAGGCCAGATGTGGGAACTGTGAAAGAGGTGGAGTCAGCATGACTTGGTCCCCAGCTGGACACAGGGAGAGGAGGAGCAAGGTGTTGGAGGCTAGCAGTGCCACGTAGCCGTGTCGCAGGCGCAGTGCACAGCACCCGACCGGGTTTGTTTCATTTCATCCTCCCTGACGGCCGCTGTCCCTGGACACTTGCTGTCCTCAAGTCACAACTGAGGAAAGTTGGCTCAGAAAGGTTCCAGCTTGCCCACTGTAACACAGAGCACGAGTCACATAGCTGGGATTTGAACCGAGGCAGTCTGCTAAGCTCCTTCTTGGAACAGCACTACCCCTCTGTTGCTGGGGTTTCTGGTTTGGTCATGAGATGATTGTGGACACTTGCCTCTGTTGCCGGCCATATAGAGGAGTCTGAGGGGGGATCAGTCCCGGTCTGATCATCCCACCTGAGGACTGGAAGTGCTCAGGGCTCAGATAAGTTGCTAGGATGTATGCAGAAATACTAAAAATGGTTAAAAATGGCTTTGAAATAGCTCACTGTAGGTTTATGGCATTGCAACTTTGCTTCCTTTTCTGATGCAAAGGAAGAGGCACCAGACCGGCGGGGGGCGGAGGGGGGGGTTGTCAGACCCAGCTCTAGTTTAGCCTCTGCTGGTTCCCAGCCACATGATCCAAAGTAAGTCACTTTAGGCCATCCCGCCACTGCATAATGAGGGCATTGGTTTTGTCTTCGTGTGTGTGGAAGTCACCTGGAGGGCTTGTTAAAACAGATTTCGGGGACCCACCCCCAGAGTAGTGATCCAGTTAGCCTGGGGTGAAGCCTGAGAATTTGCATTTCAGGGAGGTGCTAATGTTACACTTCAGGCCCCACTGCATGGGTGCTCTCACTGTTCCCTCTGCACTTAGAGTCCCATTCCCGTGGGCAGGAACAAACACCCCAACCAAATAAATGTGCGCTCCAGTAACAATACCAGAGAACATTTAGCCCGAGGCCAAGAGCATTAAACAAGTGATGGGTGTGGCACTTTGAAATGAGAACAGGATACAGTCCACCCTGCCCTCCCATCCTCTTCTATTCCTTGTCGTCCTTTCCCCACTACTGGTGACCTCAAGTTCAGATTCCTCCCCAGAATAATTTGTTTCCCTGTGTGGTTTTAGGATGGATGGGTCAGTGGAGGAACCCCACATACCAGCTGTTGTAGGCCAAGACACCTGCCCTAAGCAGTTGATGAATTGAAGACACTCAGGACAGGCACAGGCCCTGCAGATCTTAGGACTCACCAGCCTGAGGGGTTAGAGTTCTCATAGAGCAGCCAACAGACTGACCTTCCACCTTGGTCACAATGGCCCATGGCCTGACTATTGCCATGGGCTAAGGAATGGAAAAGCTTCTCTCTCTTGCTTTCCCCCAGATCACCTGTCTTGGCTTCCTTGGCCTTCAGGGACACATAAGGGGATTCTTTTTTTTTTTTTTTCTCTGACCGCACTCCAGGCATGAGCAGCTTTGTGCCTCTCTGTGACCCTGTGCCAGAGATCTGATGAAAGAATTTCAGGGAGACAAATGGAGATTACATGGAAATTAATCACGCGCAGCTGGTGTTCTCTGCAGGCAACTGTTCAATTTTATTTCCTTTTCATTTTTCTCCCCATTCCCTGGGATCAACTCCTTTAAGAGTTTGACATCAGCTACAGTTGTGTGATTAAGTGGTAAACTTAAGCTGGCTGCTAGAACCTTCTGTGTGTTTCTGCAGAACTGGGAGATTGTTTAGGGGAACCAATTGAGTCATAAGTCCTCTGGACCACTCAGGGCATGAGCCTCTTTAAAGACATTTTTTTTTTTTTTGGCGTCTTATTTATAAGGGTCTAGCTGAGCTTTTTTAATTATTTTCCCTTAAAAGGTGTTTATAATTTTGGCTACTTTGGGCTGCAAGTAATGGAAGACCCAATCATTTAAATGATACAGAGATTCATTATCTCACATAACCAGAACCCTAGCAGAAGGGCAGCTGTGGGGTTAATTAATTCATTGGCTCAGCAACATGATCTGAGATTTGTTTTCCTACCATCTTTCTGCTCTGCCAAACTCAGCATGTTCTCCCTGGTTAAAGTTCCTCATTATCCCTAAGTAGCTGCTGTAGCTCCAGACATTTCATGTAGACACAGAAACCTGCAGGATGGGTAACTGGACAAAATCAGAGTTCTGTTAAGAAGGAGGAAGGGGTGGGGGTGAGAAATGACCACTGGGGTATTGGTATCAATCTTGTTAAGAAATATTCATTCTTTCTCTTTCTCCTTAGGCATTAACATCTTATAGAGGCATAATGAGACTACCACAGGATAACCTCAACTACTTTTCTAGTTTTATCTCCTACTGTTCTCTGCGCAGAGCCTTTGCGTAGCCAAATAGGACCACTTGTATTGCTGGAATGTGCCACACCTCTCATCTTTCCCACTTGCCTTTGTTTTAGCCTGTGCCCTGTATCTGTGCCCTGTATCTCTGTGATCGTATCTTGTCAACACAAGACATGTCAAGGACAGGGATAGAAATAGCGCCTTTCTTCTCTCCCTCCTGTTCCTATCTTTTAAGAGCAACTTCTTATTGTAAAAAAAGATACAGGATACAGAAAGCCATACAAAACAACTGCAGACTTGAAGAATTTTTTTTTTAAGATTTTTATTTATATATTTGACAGATCACAAGTAGGCAGAGAGGCAGGCAGAGAGAGAGGGGAAAGTAGGCTCCCTGCTGAGCAGAGAGACCAATACGGGGCTCAATCCAAGGACCCTGGGATCATGACCTGAGCTGAAGGCAGAGGCTTTAACCCACTGAGCCACCCAGGCACCCCTTGAAGAATTATTTTAAGATGAATCCCCTTGCAACCAGCACCAGCCACGAAATAAATTCCGCAGTCCCTCTAGAAACCCTTTTGTATGCCCTATCCAACCACTGCCCCTCTCTTCCCTAATAGGACCACAGCAATCACGTCCTTCCATTTAAAAAAAGAGATTTATCCCCCAAATGTGCATCCCTAGTCGTTTAGTCTTATCCATTTTAAAAGGTGTTGTTTAAACCTTTTAATCTACAGAGTCCCCCTCCAGTTCTTTTCCTTATAATTTGTGTTTTGAAGACAAGACTTTTGAAGAACCCAGGCCTGTCAGGTCTGGATTTTGCTGATTGTGCACTCACGGTTCAGATTAACATGTTCCTCCGTTTTCTTGATTTCCTGCAAATTGGCGGCTGGATCCAGAGACTTGCTCAGACTGGTGTAGACCCCTCTGGCAAGAATCCAGGGGCACTGTGCTTCAGCAGGAGGCCGCTGACGTCTCTTGGCCTCCTGATTCTATCATTTCTTCTTCACTTACTCGGTAGGAGTCTCTTCGATGCATCCTGAGTTCTGCAGCATGACCACAGTAATCTTGATCATTTCCTTGCTCTCTGAGACGTCCGGATATTTCAGATGCTTCCGGTACGTATCCTGCCCTCAACCTGCACTCAGTCACCTCTCTCAGAACCCTTTGGTTTCTTTTAGCGGGAAATGGTATTTGAAGACACTTATGGGGGAGCTCGAGATGGTCTTTGCTAGTGGACTCACTCCTAGACTTCTCACTGGACAGAGAATAAACATATAAATATATTTATGCTTATATTTGATTTACATTAAAAGGGCAAATAGCTCATGAATTCATAAATAAGAATTTAATGGAAATTCAAGGCTGGAGGTTTTTTTCTTTATTACATCTGTGTATCTCCTTTCTTCACATCAAGAACCCTGGTTTTTAAGAACACAGGAGATAATGGAATTGAACTCTTTTGTCTTAGTCCATAGTATACACACAACAGGTGTTGGCATCAGTAGACAAATACTGCTACAAATATGATTACTTGAAATAGTAAAACATCTTTTTTGCATGTCCTTTCCCCGTCGCCTCCCCCCAACTTGTCTTATAGTTGTCTTTTATTATGCATACTACTGTTTCCCTCCTAACTCCCATTTAGTCTTAGTTCCAGGTAAGTAGTTTATTTAATGTTCACCATATTTCTACAGTCAGTTTGGTTGTCTGAAGCTTGTTCCATGGGACATCTTTGGAAAGACCTCATGGGAACGATATTTCTTGAGTTCTTGAATGTCGATAATAGTTGTGTCCTTTATAAAATTCTTGTTCCATATTTTCTTTCCTTGAGTCTCTTGAATATGTTACTTCTCCCATTTCTTTTGGCATATGGTATTAACTGTTAAAAAGTCTGGTGGTGATCTAATTTTCCTCCCGTTCTAAGTACCTTGCTGTTTTGTTTCTCAGATACCCAAAAGGATACTCCTTCCCTCCCTGCCTCCCTTCCTTCCTTCTTCTTCCCTCCCTCCCTCCTTCCTTCCTTCCCGGTACATTTGCTGGACTATGCCTCAGGGTTGGTTGTTCCAGACTGATATTCTTAGTTGTGCAGTGTGCTCTTTCTCTCGGTCATCTTTTTTTTTTTTAAGATTTTATTTATTTATTTGAGAGACAGAGATCACAAGTAGGCAGAGAGGCAAGCAGAGAGAGAGGGGGAAGCAGGCTCTCTAATGAGCAGAGAACCCGATGTGGGGCTCAATCCCAGGACCCTGGAATCATCACCTGAGCCGAAGGCAGAGTCTTTAACCCACTGAGCCACCCAGGCGCCCCTCTCTGTCATCTTTTAATCCATGAAGAAATCCTTCTCCAACTCATGCCTCTAACCCCAAATAATGAATACCTGCCCATTTGGTTCTATCCTTGCACCAGTGCCTGGAAAGGAAAATCAGACCACCAAGATTGGCACAGACTCACCAACATATATTGGTTAATTACGTGAAGGAAATGTGGTAGCTATATGAAAATTGGGGCCCTGCCAGCATGGCACATGGGGAAAAGAGCTCTTAGGTAAGCAATTCCAGCGCTTCTATAATAAGGAGTATTGTAATTCGTTAATCATGTCTCTCACAGACACAAGGCAGAGATACGATGTCTTATCCTGTATCTGTTGCACCTCATGCAACACTTTGGTTTAAAAAAAAAAAAATGCTTTCATATCTCTTGTCTCTACTGTTACTTAAAACTGTCTTGGCTTGATCTAAGCCATTCAGGGATTCTCATCTTTTTTTTATAGTAGTGACATGGAGACCCAGAGAGGCAGATGGAATCACATGAGATCACACAGCTAAGGATGACAAGGCAGGCTTTCCTGACTGTGGATCTCGTGTGCCTTCTACTTTCCCATACTTTACAACTCTGATATCTGGCTGAAAACCTGATTTCTTTTCCAGGAGAGGGACACTAAAAAGGAAGCCGGGAGGTTACCAAGGCTAAATCTTGTCAGTATCATAGTCTGGTCGAGACCTTGACCTCCTGGGAGCCTTTCTTCCTCCTCCTCCCCCTGTTTTACCCTTTCCCCCTCTTCAGACTCCTCCGCGTCTGGCTTTATTGAAACATAATTCACATACCATTAAGGTTACCCTTTTTAAGTGTATATTTCTGTGATTTTTAGTATGTTCACAGAGTTGTACATCCACTACCACTGAAAGTCTTCCTTCCCTTTTTTTTTTTTTTAACATTTAATTTATTTATTTGACAGAGAGAGAGCAAGCGTGCACAAGCAGGGGAAGTGGCAGGCAGAGGAAGAGGGAGAAGAAGCAGGCTCCCTTTGAAGCAGGGAGCTCCATGCGGGGCTCGATCCCAGAACACTGGGATCATGACCTGAGCCAACTGCAGATGTACAAGTCTTCCCTTCCTAGTAACCCTTGTAATTTTGCTTCTGGAGTGGGGAAGCTGACAGAGAAAGAGGCTGGTGACGGCGTCCTAAGATCCTAGATCTACCCCTTCTCAGGGGCAGCAAATACAGATTCCTAGAGGGGCTCTGGAGGCCAGTTGCATGAGCGATGCCTGCCAAGTACGAGTGGGGCAGGTTGGGAAGAGAGAGCAGATGGCCGGAGAACATGCCCTCCGCCCCACCTTGAGGGGCGTCCACTAGCCTCTCGGCAGCGGCCAGCTGCTGCCATGTAAGGACACAGGGCTGGGTTGCCAGGAGAAACTGGACATCTAGATCTTTAAAAGAACTTTCTGGCTTTTTAGTAGTTGGCAAGATATGTTTGCATTGTTCTAAACAGGCACTGTGTGTGGTCCCTTGTAGATTGGGAGGTGACCTTAGACCTCTAGTTCGAGACTTCTTTTCATTCTTTTGATTTATCTCATTTTATTTCATGTATTCCCATTTATTTTGCATTCCTTTCTTCCATGTATTCATTATTATTTCATATTACCAAGTAGGGCAGGTTTTCTTGGTATGCAGCCGGAGCCAGCTTTGGGAAACCAAGGGCCAGATCAGCCCCCAGAAGTTCCATTAGTGGAATGTAACTGTGTTCTTCCATGTGAAGACTAAACAGAGCCGTGGACAACAGTGGGTTTGTGACGCGCTCTACCACCAGGTATCTTGTTCATATGTTTATCTTCAAGCGCCATCGCACTGTTTGGACTGCATGGCTTGACTTCCCCCTTGTTTAATTGTTCACCACAGATGTTTTTGATGTTAGAATTCCGCGTGGGCTTCAGCCGCCGTCTCCTGAACCCATTGGCTGCCCTCCTCCCCTGCCACCTTCTCTGTGCCCTAGCAAAGGAAAGAAAGAACCTGTGAGACCAGACAGTGCTTCTCTGGATCATCCAGTATCTCTTTGGTTTTTATACCAACACTGTGAAGTTACCACGCGCAGCTGAGACATGTAGAAACAGAAGCTCAGAGAGGGTTAGCGGTGGCCCAGGGCTGTTTACCTGGTCAGTTGCATAGTCAGTTTGGAATCCCATTTGCTGAACTTCAAAACAGATTTCTTTTGACTTCTTTATGCTTTCTTGCCCTTATGACTATACTTTTGTTTTTTTAAAGATTTTATTTATTTGAGAGAGAGAGAGAGCACACACACAAGCAGAGGGAGGGGCAGAGGGAGAGGGAGATAATCTCTAAGCAGACTCGGCGCTGAGTGTGGAGCCTGATATAGGGTTTAATCTCATGACCCTGAGACCATGACCTGAGCCGAGACCATAATCTGAGCCAAAACCAAGAGTCAGATGCTTAACTGACTGAGCCACTAAGCGCCCCTATCCTTTTATCTGCTTAGAATTGTCTGAACGTAGGTCTAAACTTGAATTTTAGAAGTTAGAAAGCCCCACTTCATCTCTGCCTTACCAATATTCTCTATTTAAAAAAAAAAAAAAATGTTTGTATGAAGGCCCTTTTGGGAAATTCTTCCCAAATGGGCTTAAGCAAAAGAGGGACTTTACTGGATTATGTAAGTAGAAAGACTGTGGAACATACTGCCTTCAGGCATGGCTGCATCCTGGGGCTAGGAGGTTTTCAGTAATCTCTGCTGGGGGCTGGTTGTTTCTTCTCAGGCCAGCTCTCCCCTTCATGGTGGCAGGAGGCCTCCCACAGCTCCAGGCTTCCTTCCTTCAGCTTGGGAGCTCCAGCAGAAAGAGAAAGACTCTTTTTTGATCTTCATAGTGAAAGTTGCTGAGCCAATCTCTGTGTCCACTCTGGGCCATGCAGTTGTCTTTAAACTTTTCATGGTTGTCAGGAAGATACCATACACTTTGTATGGGTCAGGTCTCCATTTGTGGAACTGAGAAAGAGGCCAGTCCCCCTAAGCTCTGTGAACCGGACACTGGGAGAGGTTCTAGAAAAACAAAGGAATGAAGACCAAGAAGGTAATTCCTACTTTTATATTAAAAAAAAAACAAAAAAAAAACAAAAAAAACCCCCATATATTTTAATGTTTATTGAGTTTCTTGAGGACCAAAAAAAAAAAAAAAAAACACCTCTCAACAAGGACCCTGGCTTTCCAAGAAAGAAGGGCCAAATGCAGAATTTTAACACCTCTTCAAAAACAGGTCATCTGTTATCAGCAGTTCAGATATTCTCTTTTAAAAAATAAAAGAACCATGGGGACATTGGCCAAACCCACACTTTTAAAATAGAAAAAGAAAGGGCAGGCTTTATTTTCCCATGCATAGCTAATGTATGTGCAATGCCGGTTTCCTGAGGTCTTAACACAACTTCCTGCTAGAGCAGTGCTTCCTTTATCTGCCGTCATTAGGCAGCAAGGTTTTCTGGATGAGTGAGATTTTACAGATATGTTTGTGTTCTTAAGCTTTAGGTCTGTTAAGAAAAAATCTTTCTTAAAAAATCTTTGTACTAGCAGAATACACTGATAAAATGAATATAAACATTTCCTAAGCCATTGATACACTGTGCTTCTGGAAGTTAGAATGTATACCAGTGGGTGTGAGAACCCACAGAATTAACATGACCCTTCTTTTCTGGACACGATTTGGGGGTGGGCAACTATATAAATGACTAACATTTCTATGAAAAATAATCATAAGTACATTAGGGAATTGAATGCAAAATTCTCTTGAATTTTATGGGTGAAACCTGAGTTGATACAATCACCAGACAGTTTCCATCTTTCCCTCCCCGCCTATCCCCCTTTGCCTCTTCACCAGTGTGTCCAAGCTGCGGTGCTTCATTGTATATTGTCTGGAGCTATTCTCTATCACCACTTGGTCTTTACTTTATTCTAGGAATAATGGAGCGTTGCCAGGAAAAGCCAGACAGTCAAGCTTTTTAAAATGAATAACATTAAAATTCACACATAGACCTAAATCAGACTTGGCATGACAGGGGTTCCGTTATTTTTCTATATATATTTTTCATATTTGAAGATCATCAGTCCAAAATTCCAATTATATTTCTCTCAGATGGTGATTTTTTTAAAGGTTCACTTAGTTTGGAAACTTTTTTTTTTTTACTTTTTATTTTGAGATAATTTTAGATTTATAAAAGATACTGTAAAAATACTCCTTTGGACCCTTCACCCAACTTTCCCTAATGTTAACATCTTATACAACCATAGTACAGTTATCTAGACCTTGAAACAATATTATATATATATATTTTTTTTTAGAGAAGGGGATGGAGGGGGAGAGAGAGAATCTTAAGCAGACTCCATGCTCAACGTGAAGCCCGATGCAGAGGTCAGTCTTAAAACCCTGAGATCAGACCTGAGCTGAAATCAAGAGTCAGATACTCAACCAACTGAGCCATCCAGGTGCCCCATGAAATGATATTATTAATCAGTTTACAGACCTTACTTGAACCTTGCCATTTTTTCCCACTAGGATTCTTTTTTCTGTCCCAGGATCCCATATTACATTTAGTTGTCATATCTCCTTAGTGTCCTCCAACTTGTGATGTTTCTTCAGTCTCTCCTTTGTGTTTCATGACCTTGACACTTGGAAAAGAATAAACAGTTATTTTGTAGAATGTCCCCCAATTCAGGTTTGTCTGATGTTTCTCATGCACGTGGGTAAGAACACCATAAAAATAACATGTGTCCTTCTTAGGGCATAACGTCAGATGTACATGGTGAGTTATTACCACAGTGTTAAGGTGATGTATGCCAGGCTTCTCCAATGTGAAGTTACTGTTCTTCCCTGTGCAGTTAGTAATTATCTGGTAGGGAGATACTTTGAGACTAATGTGAATGTCCAGTTGTAGGACTTTTTTCTTCAAAGGATGGGGCACTTGGGTGGCTCAGTCAGTTAAGTGGCTGCCTTCAGCTCAGGTCATGATCTCAGGGTCCTGGGATCGAGCCCTGCTTTGGGCTCCCTGCTTAGGGGCAGTCTGCTTCTCCCTACCCCTCTGCTCCTCCCCCCACCTTTGCTGTCTCTCAAATAAATAAATAAAATCTTTTTAAAAAGAGAGAGAAAGAAAAGAAGGAAGGAAAGGAAAGGAAAGAGAAGGAAAGAAAAGAAGGCCTAGCGCAGAAAACAGGTAGAAGTGAGTTGTTTCCATTGAAATGGACAAGGGATGGGGTTGACAGCCCAGCAGTCTCTGCCCCTTCCCTCCCTAACACAACCCTTGAGTCACCTCTGTTGAACTGATAGACCTCTGTGGAATGCTCTTTGAAAATCATGGCTCTGGACTGTGGTTTTTGGCTTTTGGCTTTTATGATACTTATATGTGCAGCAGGAGCCCCTGTACTCAAAGTATTCCATGAGATGGTGTTCTTCCAAATTGAAATTAGCAAAATTAGCTTTAACTTAAACAACATGTTGTATAACTGAAGCCAGTCAGCAATCATTTATTTAGCATCTTCTGTGTACCATCACTGCGCTAAATCCAGGGAATATAAAATTCATAAAACACAGTCCCTGCCCATTAGTCCCGTATCTAGTCTTCCAGAACAGTGAGAACTTTGTAATCTAGAGAAGGAAGAACCGTGATGGGAGAAAACAAACAAAAAACCTTTGGCTTTGTTGGGGAAAGATACTTGAGGTTTGAGGGGTTGTGATTTGAGTGAGTGAAGAGGTCACTTTGACCTGGGTCACCATCATGACTTGGCTGAAAGCAATTCCTTTCCTTCTGAGAAGCATGTTTACTTCAGTGGGGAAATTAAAAAAAAAAAAGAGAGAGAGAGAAAGACCGTTCTAACCCCAACCCCCTTAGCCCCCCCAAAAGGAGCCACCCTTTGGTGCCTTTGAGTCTCCTTCCCATATTTGAAAGACTCCAAGTTCTTGTCCTTCATGGCTGAGGTGTTTGAGCTGTCCGTAATTACATTATTATTCCAGACACTGTCTGAACGCTTCTTGCTGAGGAGGGAGGATTAGGCCAAGGAGGGAGCATACAGCCAGTCATCTGCCCTGCGCCTGGCAAAGGAGATTATGCCTCTAGAAAGGAGGTTTCTGGCTGAGGCTTTGTTACTTAATTAGTCTCCTGTCTCTTTTCCCTTTATGACAGTGGCAGGATCGAGGACGCACCCCCTTTTAGATGAATGCAAATGCCTCTAACAAAGTTCTATAATCGTTCATTTTAAACAAATCAGGAAATTGTCAAAACCACTGTAGTCACAGGGAATTCAGGGGTAGGAAATAACTTTTAAAGGCATATGTTTCTCAAGGGAGTAAAGTAGCAAATACCATCTCTTTAAATTCTGTTTAACATGAAGCCTTTATTGACTGTTCATGATGGTTCTGCACAATTTAATGCTCTTTTAAGTGGATATTATTTAGCTTCTTCACGCAAGTCAATGCGGACTTGTGGATCTGTAAATTTAGATGCTGATCACAACCAGAAGTCAATGTATAAAACGGTTACAATTTAATTAACTGGTAATAGATCTTATGCAATGTCAGGTTAAAGGGAATGTATAAATATTGCTTTATGAACCAGCCTCTGCAGAATGTGTAGACACCGGCCATTCTCTCTCCTCTCCTTCTCTTGGGAAGAGTTATGGGATGGCCCTGTTAACTGCCAAGAAGTATGAGGTGGGGTGAAGGGGGGGGCACTCATTATTAAACAGCTGTGTCCAGCCAATCAGCCTTGAAGAATTTGACTTCAGAGGTCAATAAAGATTCCTGACACTGTTAATTTCATTTTATGAGACACACTGAAACGCATCAATTCATGCTCTGTCTTTGTCTTTTGAGGGAGAAAGGAAGAAAGTTTTAAGAGCTCATTAAGTAGATCTGAGCAAACGAGCAAGCATTAGTTCAACCTGTTCACCTTGCGGATGGGGGGACAGGGATACTGAGCCCCAGCAAGACGGGCCAGACTTTCGGCACTGCCCAAGGGCACTCGGTGATGCTGCTAAAGCCGAGGACTTCAGGGAGTTTACTCAAAGCCGAAGGTCCCTTAGCGGCCCGGCCCTGGTTTCTTGTCTCTTTAGGAGATGAGGCCAGTGGGTGCTGGAGCTCATTCATTCGGCAGGTCTGCACTGAGCCCTGAGGGGAAAAGCGTTCTGTTGCCCTTCCTGCATCAGCCAAGTAGTCCCCGGGGAGAGCTGTATCCCTACCACCTGAAGCAGATCTGCTGCACCCTAGAAGACCTCGAAGAGCCTTGGGTGAGGACTAGGTGTCGCGGCGTCCGTGAGGCCACTTGAGGCCAACCACGAGCCTAGGTTAGATGCCCTGCTCGGACTTCCTGCTCACATTTTGTTCTTGTAGCTTATTTACTCATCCTCTGCACCCAGCTGAAAGCTCAGGAGGGAAAAATATACCTACCTCGCTCACTGTTGTGCACTCAGGGCCTAGCACACAGCACCGGACACACGGTGGATGCTCCGTGGTGGTTCAGCAACGAGCGAGTTCAGCTCTGATCTGCAAACCTTCACCTGTAAACTGGGCACGATTCCTCATTCCCTTTCTACCTGCTGTGGGGACAAGTGAGCTGACGTTTGTGGAAGAGTTGGAAGGTGCTGCACCAGGAAGAGCTAACCCCCAGGGGTTACTGGTGCTGTTGCCGTGCTATAGGTAGGCTGTAGCCAGATTGTATCAGCTCTTCTTGCCGTGACCACCCTTTGACAAGAGCACATCTGAGTTATTGTCTGGTCACGTGAACTGACAGTGTGGTGCCTAGAATGAGAGACTGCTAGCGATTAAAGAAACCTCACTTGTGTTCCTCTCCCCCCACAGTAGAGATCAATGGAGGGCCCAGAGAGGTGGATTTCCCTGCCTCACATCTTGCAGGGAATCCGTGGCTAAGCCAGGAGTAGGTCCCAGGATCCCTGACCGTACCCCCCCGCCGCTCAGTGCTTCCAGTCTTCACTGCTGTTGGAGAAGCTGTGGCGAATTTAATTAGCTACAGTGTAAGATGTGATACATGTCAGAGCTCATTACGGTGGTGGAGCTGGTGGGTATGACTCCGCAGTGCCATCCCTGTTGTAGTTCAGTGCCCCCAATTAGCTCCGGCGCTCACGACAGCCGGGCCAGCAAGTGTTGTGGAGGGCCACTTCAAGGCAGGTGCCCAGATTCTGCAGTGCCCCTCAGACACGCTTTCCTCCGCCTCAGCTAACCTGCTGCTGCCTTCTCCTGAAATGCCTGCTCGTGCCAGACAGAAGCCTTAAGGTATTGCAAAGCATTTCCCACTTAAGAGTCCCAAGACCATTTTGCTTGGCTCTGACCAGGAACTTGCACAAGGCTAATGAGCTCCTCAGCCCAGAGACTGCTCCCAGTGTGTTGATGTAGTGAGCAAGAGAAGGGTGCTCTAGGGCCCGCCGGCATCAGGGCTGAATACCTTCTCTGGACTAGACTGTGTTTTCATTCATTTAATGCCAACACCAGGAAAGACAAAAGAGGGTTGGGGAACAGGTCCAAATTAAAGAAAACAAAAGAGTAAATACAGTGCAGAATCCCTGATTGGATTGTGGTTCAGGGGAGAGGTAACTGTAAAAGCGCTTTGGAGACAGACAGTAACAAGTGTTGACAAGGAAGTAGAGAAATTCGAACCCTCAGGTATTGCTGGCGAGATTATAAAATGATGCAGCCGTTTTGGAGAACAGTCCCCAGTTTCTCAAGAGGTTACACACAGAGTTAGCATGTGGCCTAGCAGTTCCACTCCTAGCTGTCTACCCAAGAGAAATGAAAACACACATCCACATGAAAGCTAGCATGGGGGTTTTCGTAGCAGCATTATTCATAGTAGATATGGGGAAACAACTCAAATATCTGTCAGCTGATGAATGGACATACAAATTTTGGCTTATCCATACTGTGGAATATTACTCAGCTCTAGAAAGGAATGAAGTGCTGACCCATGCTACAACATGGATGAACCTTGGAAACATGATGCTAAGTGAAAGAAACCAGCCACAAAAGGCTACCTTTTTTATGATTCCATTTATATGAAATGTCCAAAAGAGGCAAATCCATAGAGACAGAACATAGATTAGTGGTTTCCAAGGGCTGGGGAGGGGAAGAAATGGGGAGTGATTGATAATGTTACAGAGTTTCCTTTTGGGGTGGTGAGAATGATCTAGAATTAGCGGTGAAGATTGCACAATTTTGGAGAATACTAAAAACCACTATATTGTACGATTTAAAAGGGCAGATTTTATGTGGTATGAATTATGTACTAGTTAAGAAATTAATAAAAATAACATGGTTGGGGACTGCCTGGGCGGCTCAGCCGACTGGGCATCTGACTCTTGATTTCGTCTCAGGCCATGATCTCAGGGTCCCAGGACGGAGGCCCAAGTCGGCTCTGCACTCAGCATGGAGTCTGCCTGAGTATTTCTCTCCCTCTCCCTCTGCCCCTCTACTCATTCTCATTCTCTCTCAAATAAATAAATAAATAAATAAATGTTAAAAGTAATAATTTGGAGGAAATTTGAACACGGAGTGAATATTAGATAATAGTTTATCAATGTGATAATGCAGTTGTCGTTCTATAGGGGAAGGTTCTTCTGCTTGAGAAATGGATGCTGAAGTACTTAGTGGTCAAGCATCATGATGTCTGCAGTTTACTCTCACATGATTCAGCAGAAAATGTATAGAGAGGTTGGTGAACAAGTGTGATAAAATACTATTAATTGGTAAACTTAAGTGAAGGGTATACTGGTGTTCTTTTTATTATTTGTACAACTTTTCCATTGCAATTGCTCAAAATGATAGGTTAGCAAATAACGTTTTTTATAAAGTGAGGTGGAAATGTTAGAATACCAGGGACAGAGACAAGTGAAAAGGCTTTTTGGCTGTCCTCCTTGACCCTTTAGTCTTTCCAGGACAAGGCTAAACAAACACTTGTTTCAGCGTTCCCTGGAAGAAATTAATTCCATTTCTGAGCAGTATAGACCCCCTCTCAGCTTTTAGGGAGTGCCCAAAACCACAGGCAAACACTGCAGACTCACTCACATGTCATCTGCCAAAGAGGGGACTTTCTTCTGACCTCCCATGGGCAGAAATGACAGCCAGGGGTTCCTCCGCTCACAGCTCCCTCCCTGATCTTATTCCAGGGTGGGGAGGAGTCATGATGGGCAGAGTTTTATCTCTCTTCTCTAAGGAAGACACTGAAAAATAGTCAGCAAGTATAATTTTTGAAGACAGGGAGGTCTCAGTGAGTTTTCCAAACCTTACATGTCTTCCCTTGTTGGCAGTATTTATATTTTGGGAAGGGGGATGTGTGGAGTCTTATGGTAACTTGTCCAGTCCCTTATTTCTTATCCTGCTCCCCAATATATGAAAGAACCAGCAAGGTCTCAGGTAGTTTTTGAGCTCATGAAGGAGAGCTTGACCACATCACTTCCAGAATAAATGGTAGAACCAATAGTGGAGAACATCAGACCGCAGAAGAAAGGGACCTCCTTGGAAGGTCCAAGAGCTGCTTTGCTTCCATGAGAAAAGCCCGTTGCTCTCACACCTTGTGCCCGTCCTGGAAGTGTAGTCAGGAACATTTGCAAAAGCTTTAAACCAACAGCCGCTTTTATAGTCTGCAGACTGATTTTTCAGTGTGCAGATTTGCTATAAATTTATAGAGTGTTTTGATTCTAAATTCACAATGTGCATCTTTAATGGCTCCAAGTTTGGATAATTTCGTGCTGTTTATATCCTAGCAGCAATGGTTTATGCATATTTCCCAAGCTATTACCCTCCTAGGAGAAGAGTGAACAGCCTCCTTTCACAAAAGACAGTCCCATATGTCCTGTTTAGTGTGTCTCTCTCAAAAGATCATTTCGTATTGAGATGTGAGGAGAGCATGACAGCTGCATGAGGCACCCACCTCACTTTGCAGGCAGGTGGGTTTGTGGGTTTCCTGGATTCTCCTACCTGGCTCCCAGATGGCCCTACATTTGAAAATCATCAATTAGGCACTTTGCAGTCACCTGGAGTTTTTCTACTAAGACATTTTTCAGTCTCATTTAAAAAAAAAATATATGTTGCCCACCTCCCTCTATTCCCATCAGGAAAGAACTTTGTTTTTTTTTGTTTTTTTTTTAAATTTTTATTTATTTATTTTTTTTAATTTGTCAGAGAGAGAGAGAGAGAGAGAGAGAGAGAGAGTGAGTGAGCACAGGCAGACAGAGAGGCAGGCAGAGTCAGAGGGAGAAGCAGGCTCCCTGCCGAGCAAGGGACCCGATGTGGGACTCGATCCCAGGACGCTGGGATCATGACCTGAACCGAAGGCAGCTGCTTAACCAACTGAGCCATCCAGGCGTCCCAGGAAAGAACTTTGTTATTAACAAGTGATGAGAGTCTTAGAAAAAGAGCCAGGAATTTGCTGTCCGGGAGTCCAGCCTGAGATGGTAATCGGAAATGTGAGATGGATAGGATGTTTATTGAAACTTACAAAAAAAATTTTTTTATTGTAGTAAAATATATAACATGAAAAAACATAATAGTGGAAAATTGGAAGCAATTAAATGTCCAGCAGTATGGGATATGATTCACTCATGTAATAGAATATAATGCACCCTTTGAAAATACTTTGAAAGAACTTTTAATAATAGGAAATTGCTCTTTACACAATGACAGGTAAAGAAAGCTGGTTCCAGACCTCCAATTAGGTCTTCAGATTTCAGATTTCAGACACATGCATTGAAACAAGACAAAAAGGGTAACCGCGGAATTATCACCAGTGGTTATTACTGGGTGGTGGGATTATGAGGATTTTTAAATTTACATTTTTTATTTTGAGATAATTGTAGATTTCACATGTAGTTGTAAAAACATTACAAAGAGGTCCTGTGCGGCCTTTTCCCCAGTTTCCTGTATTTAAATTTTCTTCTCAGTGCTTTTCTCTTTTCAAAAAAAAAAAAAAAAATCTACAGTCAGGGAAAATGCAATGAAGGACTCTCATTAAAAACAACAAATTTATCTGTCCTTTTGGGGTACCTTACTCTGGACTGTAACTGATGTATCTTCCCCTTTTCCTGGACCCCACAGCCTGTTGCCTGGCTTTTTGGTCCACCTGCTTAGCACCAGCTAATATGGTAGTTAATCAGGTCTTTTCCAGGAATGGGCTTTCATGCATTGAGTTCTTGTTGGAACAACAAAGCATACCTTCCAGAACCATCAGTAAGTTTACTCAAACTATTTGGAGAAGAAAGGAAAGGAACACATTACTTTTATAACAAAGTTAAAGTAAGACATCCACGTTATGGTGGATAAGTTAAGATTTGAGCTACGATGAGTAAGGTCAAAGTCATTGAGAAGCGTTGCTAGTGAACCATAAAGAAATGCTTCTTGAATTGAAATTATGCCGCCTGGTAGATACCAGGGAACACACAGCACTATAGGAACTCACGGGGAAAGAGCATGACTGGAGTCACTCTCCTTAACTTCTGAAGAAAAGGTTTAGATTTTCTCTTTGTCCTCGTGCCACATCTTGCTGGAATGCATGCTGCTTGGAAGGTTGGGGGCCCTGGGTTGGATTCTTGACCCCAGCATTGACCTCTGTGGGAACCTGGCAGGACGTCTCGTCTCTGGGCCTTCTTTCTCTTGCTATAGCAGAATGAACTGTTCGGACCAGAGCATCCCTATGGGCTGAGATGCTTAGGGCACTCAGCGCGAAGCAAGTGACTTTCCCAGGCTTCTCAGACTTCCTCCATTAAGGAAGCACAATGCACAGTGAGCCTGTAAGGGCTTTAGTATCCTTAGAAGCTGATTTGGGTCTTCCTCTGCCTCCTGGTGACCCTTCCTGTCAACACCTCTCTTTTGTCATTAAAAAAAAAAAAAAGTCTCAAGTGAAAGAAGGTCATAGAAACTGATGAAGTGAAGACCCCCCACCTCCCTTTTTGGTAACTTTTCCTTTCCCCTAAAGATTATCTTGGGGATGTCAAAAGCAATTTTTATAGGAAGGTTGGTTTTTTACAAAAGATGTGATTGCAAAGCATGAAATTAACATTTTTGCACAGAGCCAGATAATTGCTTAAAACATGGTGACTTTCAAAAAGTTTGTAGCCTGAGCAGTTATTAGCAAGGTCATGTTCTTTGTGCAGTAGTGCATTTATCAGATGCCATCACCAAAGCGAACTTGGCCGAGCATCTTGCAGGGGAACAGGCGTTCCTGAGGTGTTCACCCATGAGGTCATTTCAAATGTCGGGAGCAGCGCAGTCCACCGACACCGCAGTCCCCCGAGCACCGCCCTGTCGCAGGGCCACCCCACCCGTGGAGCTTCACACTCCTACAAGCCCAGTTGTAAGGTTACACCCCCAGAGGGGCTGAAGAAGTTCACCAAACAATGTCCAAGCTTCCCCTTCAGACAAGACAGCACACGTGGATTAGAGAAAACCAGATGCCAGCCTCCAAGAGGAAGAGACGATAGAGCAGACAAATTGGGGCAAACAGCTAACACATGTCCGTAGCAATTTAGGACGTCCTTAAGTTCGCAAAGGTGACAAAGAATATGAAGTTCCATCCAGGAAAATCTACTCAAGGAATTGTGTTGGTGTGTGATTTTGGATTTGCCTTCTTACTGGTAATGTTAGGTGGTATAACAGGTCAACCCTGAAATGTCAGCATTGTAACCCACAGAGATTTATCTCTCACTCACAAGTTACACTCTGGCCTAGTCTCTAGAGCCCTCCAGAAAGGAGAGGTGGGAGATGGAATTATTGAGAGGTTCCCACGGAACTTCGCTACAACTCATTTGGGGAAATGTGAAGAATCTGAGATGCCTTACCTTTTTGTGGCTCAGACCCATTTGTATAGAAGGGAGGACATTCTCCCTTCCCTGTGCTCACCCACCAGCAAAATTTATACTCTAAAGCAGAGGAGACCTATTTGAGATGTCCTCTGCTTCCTGGCTGGGATCGAGTTTTAAAGAGTAAAGAGCACAAGCATTGAAGTCAGGCAGACCTGGGTTCAAGTCCTGGCTTTACCACTTACTATATTTGTGGCCCTGGGCAAGTTACCAAACCCTTATAAAATTTTAGCTCCTGTCTGCAACTTGGGGATAATAATTGTACCCACCTCAAAGGGTTGTTTCGAGGATAAATGCGGTAATACGTTGAGAGGGACTTGTTCCAGGGCCTGGCACATAATACACGCCCGTTCATCTGTTTGGTTTACTCAGCCAACCGTGTCTGAGCGCCTTTGTGTTGGCTACACTGCTAGGTGACCTAGGACCATGCTGGCCCTGCCCTTCTGGGGCTTCTAGTGCAGGCACGGGTATGCATTAATTAAACAACCACTCCAGATAAAGGTCTGCTTACTAACTTCCTGTTCTGAAGAATGGGATCCCTGGGTCTGCCAGAGGCCTTGACTGAGAAGTCAGGGAGGGCTTCTTGGAGGAATGGTATCTGAGCAGAGACCAGGCCGTGTAGGACCTTGTGAGGATGTTAAGGAGTTTGGTTTAATCTTAGGAGCAATAGGAAATCGTGGCAGGTTTTTAAGCAGGGGCTTACAAATTATTAAGCTCAATAAATATTAGCTGTTATTTTTCCTTTCCAAGAACTTTTTATTACATCCCAACAATATTAGCTCTCTTACTGGATTCCATGAATACATAATTAAAAAACAACAACAACCCTGTAGATGCATTTGGTGGTCTGAAGGAAGGATCTGTAATGTGCCAGAGCCACTTGGTCTCTTGTGATGTTCTTCCTCTTCTGTGTGGCATCGGAAGGTCTCGAAAAGCAGCCTGGACCCAGGACAGAAAGGTGAGACTGTGGGAAGTGGAGCAGAGCCAAGCTGGAGGCGGCAGGCACTCGACAGGCTTGCTGAGCCAGCTGGGCTGGGCCACCTGCAGGCCTCTGACAGGGGATGCAGGACAGGAGGAGAAGAGGGAGCTGGCATGGGCCAGGAGACAGGACACTGGGATATATCCAGGCAAGGAACTTAGGGCCAGACTGGCAGAGGGCAGAAGGAGTGGGGCTCTGGACCAGGAGACCAAAGGGGACGCCCAGGTGAAGGTGACCCTTGTCCGAAGGAAGGAGGAAGTTCGGGCACTGAAGCTACTGTAGGAAGGCCAAGTGTCTGACACACATGAGGATGCTGACTTCCCAAATCTGGGGGCCAGTGATCCTCCTCTTTCTCCTGTTAGAGGCCGCACTCATTCCCAAAGCTGGGTGATTGGGATGACTCTTTGGTGAGGGTCAAGGGATCCCCACTCTCAGAACATACTCGGCTCCTCCCTGTGTGACTGCATTTGACCTGGGCTGCTCTTGTCAGCCATCTGGCTCCATGCTGAGAGTTCTCCCGTCTAACAAGAGCCGTCTCCCCCACATTTCCACCTTCACTCACTCATCCATCAGTCTCCCGTGGGGAATCCTGAAGTTGGAACAGGATAGCGTGTCTTCCTCCTGCCAGGCTTTGATCTGGCTCCAGTCTGCTTGTGTGCCTAGATAACCAGTGACGGAGTTAACCAAGCTTAGCATCATTTTGCCTAAGAACAAGGGCAGGGCCAGGCTGAAGATGGCCCGGGCCCACGGATGCAGCAGGCTTTTTACAGACAGGAAGCAGATGGGCAGAGTGATTTCCACATCCTCAGCTCAACAACGTGAGACCGCTGGCTTCATGGCTTCAGAAGGTGACGGTGACCACTTCCACATGTCTGTCCCTTCATAATCACTGAATGCTTTCATATATGTGTGTGCGCATGCGCGCGCGCGTGTGTGTGTATACATGTATATACACAAACATACATACGTATATGGTCCCCTTTGAGCCTCCCTATAGCTGATGGCGTCTCCAGGGCAGGTGTGAGCCTCTCCCTTCTTCAGATGAAGAAACCGAGGCCTGGTCAGTAGGTGCTCTGCTCAGGGTCTCACGTGAAGTCACAGCTCCTGGGATGTCACAGGGCCAGTCAGGATTCACCTACTGGGAGCAGCTTGTGTTGCTCACTTCGGTGCTGTAAAGAGAGAGTGAAAACTCGGGCTGGCGCCTTGACCGAGGAGATGCTGGCCTGGGACTGTATTTAAATCCTGTAAATGAGGTTACATGCAGAGCAAATAGGGATCAGTGTGGGGGCTTAACCGCAGAGTCGTGGGCTTCTTTAGATGATTTGGCTGCATTCAAGCCTTCCAAGTCCAAGGGCTTATGTGGGTGTGTCTGTCTGTCTTATGTGTCCATTTCTCTCTAGCAAGGAGGCCGAAGTTAATATGTCTACAACTTTGTGTTCTTTGAGCCCTGACGTATTTCAGACAGTGACCCAGTCAGTGCCACGTATCCAGTGGTCCGTGACTCCTTTAGGAAACTAAAATGCACACCAGGAGAGGAAAGAGTTGAAAGCCAGAAACGCAGGGAGAGTCCACATGCCAATTCAGGTCAGCCGACAAAGTGTGTTTCTTAGAAAATAAGTCCTCCATGATATGAAGACTGAGTGGTGCCCCCTCTCCTCTGCCTCCTTCCTGTGTAATTTTTAAAAGCATGGCAAATGAAATGGGGCCCTTCACGGAGGAGACAGCTGATTGCTCGGGTCTCATGCCTTCCTTTTGGTTCGCCTGAATATTACAGCTTATAGTTATGCCTGGCCTGGCGGCGTATTTTTGCCTTCCAAGTGTAGCTGAAATTTCTAGTCACGTGAACGCCATTGACAGGGAGCCTCTCTTCCCACCTTGTTTCCAGGTGGCCCCTCTGGGGTGCTCTTCCCACCCACACGGGCCTCTGGGGCTGAAGTGGCTTCAGTGATTTCACCGAGAAGGACTCCCCAACTTCCTTGTTTATCCGGGTGCCTTGGGGAGGGCTGAGCCCTGCTCCAGAGAGAGCCACGCAGGTCTGATTAATTACGGTAAATAGGGGAGTGATCGGCAGTGGCTTAAGCTCCAGGCACGTAACCTAGGCAACAGCAGGGAGCCCAAACCTCTGCTGACAAGTAACATGGGATTAATTTTTTCACAGATCTAAGGCCTTCTCTTCTGCTCAGAGTCCACTTCAAGAGCCTTGAGAAAAGGCTGGGCTGTTGGATAATGGGGAGAGGGGGGAGCAGGGAATAGGGGAATTAGCCAGAGTCTGCCAGGGGTAAGGTGGATGTTTTGTCTCCTTGCAAAGCATGATGTGGGCAGTGTACTGGGCAGGCTTGATGTCAGAAGCCTCAGGGCCAAAGGCAACTCTCCAGCTTTAGGAACTTGAACAAGCCCCTCCTGAGCCAGCTCTGCGTTCCTGGGCCAGCTTCCAAGTCACTTTCCTTACCTGTCAAATGGGACAAGAAGAGTCCGTGCCACCTAGGCTTATTGTGAGGCTAACACCTGTAAATTGCCTAGCACAGCCTGGTACTGGTGGAAAGTTGAGTAAATATCGGCCCTCTGGGTCTTCCCTCAGGGAGAAAGAGCTCCGAGTGCACTTATGTGCTCTTTACTCCCAGGAAGAAAATGGCTTCAGTCTGGAGATGGGTCCAGAAGAGAAAGCATGTAGGAAAAGAAGCTGCAGGTGGATGCAGGAGAATGAGGCACAGGGCACCGGCAGGAAGGTTGGGAATTGGGGGCTGCAGCCCGAGGGCCAGGCGACCAGTGAGGAGGTTGGCAGTGCCCCCAGAGAGGAGCCAAGGGTACAGAGATGTTGGCTTTTCTACGACTTCTAGGATTTGGGGTTAAGCTTGAGTTCCCACCCAGCAGCTCAGACCTCTCGCTGAGCATGCACTTTGCGGCCACTGCTCCTGGCTTGAACACTAGCCAGTTGAGAATATGATCCTGGTTGTTTTTCCACCATGAAACAAATACCATGGGGAAATAGGGTCCCATGAAAAAGACACAAAGCGTTCCTGTTCAGTGAGTGAGACTGGAAGATGTGTAATGTATGGTTTCTGAAGCTACAGGTGGGACTGTGGAATTTGCAATCTATGGAAACTGCAAGCTAGGAAGGGGGAGAGAAATGCTAGGAGCATAATATTCAGTACATAGGCTTGGCTGAATAATCTCAAATAAGACAACCTCAGGGGTTCAGTTTCCTTATTAAAAATTCTGGAAGGAGTACTAAGAAAATGTTAATAGCGGTTCTTTCTAGGGAGTAGGACTAGGGGTTGGGAGTGGGGAGAGATTTGTATTTTTCATTGTATACCCTTTGACTTTTTAAATCTTTCACTATGTGCCTTATTATTGTTATAATTGCAGATCAAATTATAGAGTCTGTCTTTTAAAAATGCAGTGAAGGGGTTGGCTTAGATCATTGGGTTTCAAATTTGTTTTTTTAACAGTGGAACACTTCTCGTATAATCTTACTTGAAAGCCTAATGAATGTATTTCCTATAAAGAAATCCAAGCCCCTCTTGTCAGGATGTCCCTGGCCCAGCTCCCAGGTGCAGCATCTCCAAGGGATCTGTTAACATAGTTTGAAAATGACAGGTTTAACCAATTTCCCTCAGACCCCTCCCACCTTTCAGCCCTGTGCTTCCCTTCTGTTTAGCAAAGGATGCTGGGGCATCCTGGCCCTGTAGCACAAGCTGCTGCTTTCATTGCTCTGGCTGCAGACACACACCCTGCCCCTCTGGGGAATCAGCAGTTGGGAAGGAGGAGCAGTGCCCACGCTCAGTGTCACTCAGACTCTGGGGTACAGGAAAGAGGTCACCCTCAGATTGCTGCTACTGGCTTGAAATGATAGATGTTGAAGGGTGGATTTTGTAGCCATTTCAGGTAAAACTGAACCTGGAGCTTTGCTAGGATGCCAAAGGGACAGTGAAATGATGCAGGATGATAGAAGACCCATTTCCCTTGTAAATATTGGTTTGAACACAGACCCACTGCTTGTTTACACAATATTTTGGGCAAGTTACTTAGCTTTTCTGAGTCTCTTGTTGTATCTGTAAAAAGAGGAAATCCCGGTGCCTACTTTCTAAGACTGTCCAAAGGGTTAAATGAGATTGTAAATTCAAGAGCTTGGTGTAGTGCCTTGCCTATAATAGGTGCTTGGTGAATGTTCGTAACACCAATCATCATCATCACCGAATTCCTGGGCAAGTCTGAAATAAGCTCACCGCTTCTTCTTGTATGTTCTTGGTTAAGTCTGTAACCTCTCAGGACCTTAGTTCTTTTACCTGTAAATGGGAGGTGCTTCAGGAATTGCAAATTGTTGGGCTGCTGGACAAAATTTAGCATGCAAACCTATTTACCTAGATAGCATATCAAAAATTAAGAAGTACTGTCTAGAAACTTGAATTCTCCAGCTTCTTTTTAAAAACTGAACATCTGTCTTCACTTGCCCTCACTTGGTGGCAGTCTGCTGGCAGCTGCCCCTCCCCTTACATGGGCTTGCATACACTTGTCCTTTTACCAGCCTCCTTCCTTCCATAGTGTTTCAGACCTGGCTAACCCCTCTTTACACGTAGGCAGTTGGGCTGGCAAAGCCTAGATTAGAAGGCTTCGTGGCTCTACATTTAGCTTATCCCATGATCCCCAGTGTATCCCTTCACCTCTCCGGACTGCCGCATTGCCATCTATAACATGAGAGAGTGGAGCTTTCAGCCATGCCTTTTTTTGGGTGTTCTAGTCACTCCATAACCACTTACTGAATCCTTCCTCTTTCCAGGAATTCTAACAGGCATTTGGGAGGATGCAGAGGTGAATAAGAATGGGGTTGGCCCGGAGATAAAGAACGGCCATGCCTCCTCAAGTGTTGTCTGCAGAATGGCACCAGCTAACCCTGAGAGATGCACAGAAATGGAAGATAAGCATTTAGAAACTTTTATGGCAATTTGACCGCACCATACATCCTCAGTGGGTGTGTCTTACTGAACAGATATAGATCAGTTCACATGCTCTTGAACTTACACGGTGAATGACACGGGGTACAAGCTGTACACTCATTCTGGTTACTGTTGCTGTGTAACAAACTGTCCCAACACCGAGTGGCTTAAAACAGTAGTCATTTATTTGCTCATAGATCTGCAGTTTGAGCACGACTGGGCAGAGCAGCTCATCTCTGATCCACACCATCGCTGGTGGGGTGCCTCCGCAGGGGGGTCGGAGGGCCCGCCTCCTTGGTGGCTCACTCACTGATCTGGCAGCTCCTTCCCATGTTGACCTCTCTACAGGAAGAGGGAGTTGTTTCTTCATCGCACCGTGCCTGGCTTCCACGAGAGCCAGGCAGAAGCCCACAGAACTTTCATAGTCTAGTCTCAGGAGTCACACTGCATCTCTTCTGCCAGAGTGTTGGTTGAGGCATTCACAAGGGCCTACCCAACTTCAGAGGGAGAAGACACAGATTCCACCTTTTAATGGGCTTGTGGAAAAAGGTTTTAGAAATATACATGGGTTGTAAGAGTTTGTTACAGCTAGCTTTGAAAATTATAATCTGCCACACTATACAGGGGTGCATTAGTTTTGTTTTGCAACAATTACCACACACTTAGTGGCTTAAAACAATACACATTTATTAGCTCGTAGTTTCACAGGTTGTGAGTCCAAGCCAACTTAACAGTTCAGGATCTCACAGTGTGTCAGCCAGTCCAGGCTCTTCTCTGGAGACTGTGAGGAAGAATCCACTTCCAGGCTTGTTCAGGTTGTCGGCAGGTGGTTGTGGGATTGGGGTCCGTGTTTCCTTCCCGGTTGTCAGCCAGGGGTTGCTTTCTTCTCCTAGAGGCCACCCACACGTGGTCCCTCAGGCTTCAAAGCCATCGATGCCCCCATCATATTCTTCTCACTCTTTGCATCCTTCTGACTTGTCATACAGCCAGATGGGGGAAACGCTCCGCTTTATTGTGTGATTAGATTATGTCAACCTGGATAGTTTGGCCTGTGTACCACAGTGTAATCAGAGAAGAAACCTCTCATCGTATTCACAGGTTCCACCTACACTCACGCGGATAACAGGATGTGTAACAGGATGAGGGTCATTGGAAGTCATTCTTAGACTCCTGCCGACCACAGATGGCTTGGTTCACAATGAATTGGAAATTAAAACAAAGTGGTTCTTCATCACAGAGAGTTTGACAGCACTGGTTTAGAATCCAGTGGAAAGGAGTGACACATATACAAATGGTTATAATTGGAGACCTTCAGGGCTAACTTCCGAAAAGAGAGGGGTAGAGAGAGTGCACTGAGAGGTTCGTGGGGGGGGAGATGATTATTTAAGTGGAAGGGAATAGAATTAGGATATCGTATTTGAGGATCTGGTATTTGAATTGAGCTTGAGAACACAGGTGTGATTTGGATCCTTTAAAAAATAAGACAGGAGGACAGGATTCCTACAGTTTTGTTTCTATTTTGGCACCTTTGGATGTAAACAGAACTGAACTGAAGCCTCTCAAAGGTCATTTATCGCTTCTCTATTACCACCAAAAAAAAAAAAAAAAATAGAAACCTACCCCAGGCTCAGGCAGTGACTTCGAACAGCAACCATATATTATCCCTTATGGTCCTCACTTGGGTGGCGTCTCTGGTCTTGGCTGTGTTGTCTCATGCAACTCTGGTTAGCTGTGGGTGGGCTGGGCAGCTCTGCTGGCCTTGGCCGGGCTTGCATATCTTTGGGGGTTGGCTCTCTGTCCAAGCTGACCTCAGTTCCTCTCCATGTGTGTCATCTTCCACTCGCCCCTCACATCCCTCTAGCATACTAGCCTGGGCTTCCCTTCGAGGAGGCAGAAGAACAAAACGCAGGCTGGAAAGAGTGCAAGTCTCTTGAGGCTTAGGCTCACGACTGACACGCTGTCCCTTCTGCTTCATTCTTCTGGCCAAAGCAAGTCACGAAGCCTGCCCTGATTCAGAAGGTGAGACAATAGACGCCACCTGCTGATGAGAGGAGCCTCAGGATCCCACTACGGAGAACATGGACACAGAGAGGGTTGGAGGATCTGGGCCACTTCTTCAGTCTACCACAGTCATCCTGAGAAATCTTCCTGAATTCTCTAGAGGAAAAATAAGAGCTTCTGTTCCAACTTCAAGGGCATTGTTTCTCAAGCCAATCAAGGGGTTTTGGAGAAATTTCCATATGAGAAACCATTCCAAAAATGTAAAGTGATCCATTAACCAGAGTTCTAAGAATCCAAGCTTTTAAAATAGTCTGTACTCCTCTGTGTGAGGGACATTCCTGGGTAACCTTATCACCTTTGCTTTTGTGGCATCTTCCCCAGCCTGCATTGTGCCCATCCTTCAGTGCCCATTCCCAGTGCCCTCTGCAGAACTGTTTCCAGAGCAGTTTTTCTGGAATAACTCATAGTTCTTCCATGTCCTAGTAGCAATTTTTAGAACGAAATGGTGTCGGGCCGCCTGGGTGTTTCAGTTGGTTATGCCATCTGACTTTAGCTCAGGTCATGATCCCAGGGTCCCGGGATTGAGCCCCAGATTGGGCTCCCTGCTTAGCTGAGAGTCTGTCCCTTTCTCTCTCCCTCTGCTTCTTCTCTGATCATGTTCTCTCTATCAAATTTTTAAAAAATCTAGAGTGAAATTATCTCAAATCTGGCTACACTGTAGATAGAAACTGGGTCTTTTATGATAGTCCTGGAAGCACATAGCCCTGGACCAACAGATAGTAGTTGCACAATTAATGTTTATCAGATGAGATGAATGGATGGGTGAGTAGACACGGATGTCAGAGGCTTCAGCAGGTGACTAAAGCTTTCCTTCAGAAAATCTTAGATGATCATAAACTTTATTTCCCTCCTTCCACATCAGTATGTCAACTTGAAATCTTTGTGTCATTGTTCCATTTCTACATGCTTCAAAGTAAAAGCAAAAAAACCTGACTGCACATTGCAGAGGGAGGAATCATGTTGTGTTCTTCCTCATAAACCCCTTCATTAGCATAGCATTTCAAAACAGGGTCCCTGAGTTCCTCAGGGTGTTAATCATTTGTAAGCAGGCAGGGAGGGTAGGGGGACTTCCTGTCAAATAAATTTGTGAAATGCTGGATTAAACAAAAGTTAGGCAGCTTTCTTTCCTGTGAGACTTTACAGAGCCTAAATGTGTTAACATCGACTGTGAATTTCCAAGAGTTATTAGAATATATAAGAGTTGAAAATTGGAAGAATTTGCTTCTTGGGGGCATGGGGGAGAATGAGGAAGGTATTTCTTTTGAATGTGGGAAAAGGTACATAATATAATATTTATCATTTTAACCATTTGTAAGAGTACAGTTTGGTGGTATTAAAGACATCACAGAGTTGTGTAACCATTAACACTATACTCCAAACTTTTTCATCATCCCCAACAATAATGACTCCCTCTAAGCACTATTTGCCCTCTTCCCCTGGTAAGCTCTGTTCTACTTTCTGTCTCTATGAATTTGCCTATTCTAAGTGCCTCGTTTAGGTGGAATTATGTAATGTGTATCTTGTGTCTGGCTTATTTCATTAAGCATTATACTTTCAAGATCCATACACATTGTGACATGTATCAAAATTTCATTCCTTTTGATGGCTGAATAATATTCCATTGTGTGTATGTGCCGTGTTTTGTTTATCCCTTTACCTGTTGAAGGACACCTGAGTCGTTTCCACTTTTTGGGCTTGTGTATAATGCTGCAGTGGACATTGGCATAAAAAAACCTATGTGAGTCCATGCCTTTAGTTTTTTGGGATATGTACCTAGGGGGTTATTGCTGGGTCATCTGGATACTTTGAGAAACCACCAAACTGCTTTCCACAGTGGCTGCATTATTTTACATTCTCTCTAGCAGTGTACAAGGGTTCCAGTTTTTCCACATCCTTGCCAACATTTGTAATCTTCCATTTTTTTTAAGATCTTATTTATTTATTTATTTGACAGACAGAGATCACAAGTAGGCAGAGAGGCAGGCAGAGAGAGAGAAGGAAGCAGGCTCCCTGCCGAGCAGAGAGCCCAATGCGGGGCTTGATCCCAGGACCCCAAGATCATGGCCTGAGCTGAAGGCAGAGACTTTAACCCACTGAGCTACCCAGGTGCCCCAGTAATCTTCCATTTTTAAAAATACTGTTATCCTAGTTGGTGTGAGGTGGCATCTCATGGTGGTTTTGATTTGCATTTCCCTAATGACTAATGATGTTGAGCTGTAACATGCTATATGAATTCTGAATATAAGTCCTTCATTAAATGTGTTCTGTAAATAAATCTTCTCAGTCCATGCCTTGCCCTTTGAAGAACGAAGGCTTTTAAATTGTAATGAATTCCAGTTTATCCGTGTTTTATGCTGTCTGTGTCCTACTGAAGAAACCATTGTCTAGACCTAGATTACTAATGTTCACTCACATATTTCCTTGTACAAATTTTATAATTTTGGCTCTTACATTTAAGTAAGTGGTTCATTTTGAGTTAATTTTTGTGTATGGTGTGAGGTAAGGATTGAGGTTTATATTTAGGCATATGGATATCTTGTGATTCCAACCCCATTTGTTGAAAAAATCATCTTTTTCCATTGAATTTCCTTAGCACCTCTGGACAATTTATATCTGGACTCTCCATTTGCTACCATCAATCACATGTCTTTCCTTACTCAAGTACCACACTCTCTTGGTCACTATAGCCCTAGAGAGGAGGCTTAGTAGATTTTAAGCACTCCAGCTTTGTTCCTCTTTTTCTAAATTGTTTTGACTAGTTTTCTATGTCCCTTGCATGTCAGTTTCTGCAAAAATTGCATTGAGTCTACAGATAGAGGATTGACATCTTAACAGTATCAGATCTTCTGATTTGTAAATATGGTATATCTCTCCATTTATTTCTCCATTTATTTAAAGAGCTTTGATTTCTTCCATTAGTGTTTTGTAGTTTTCAGTGTGTAGGTCTTGCATGTTTTTGTTAAATTAATCCCTCAAGTATTTAATATTTTTGATGCCATTGTAAATGCTACA
The DNA here is from genome assembly GCF_010015895.1 of Lontra canadensis. Taxonomy (NCBI): domain Eukaryota; kingdom Metazoa; phylum Chordata; class Mammalia; order Carnivora; family Mustelidae; genus Lontra; species Lontra canadensis. The sequence goes on from NW_022630999.1 coordinate 19,817,660, forward strand.
TTTTATTTCAATTTCCAATGATTCATTGATGGTATTTAGCAATATGGTTGATTTTCATTTGTCAACCTCGTATCCTGTGATATTGCTAAACTCACTAGTTCTACTCCCTTTTTTAGATTCCTTAGCATTTTTTTTACAGAATCATGTTGTAGATAATATTATTTTGACCTCCCTTCTATAGTCAAAGAATGGAGATCTAGAAAGACAAGGGACCTGCCTACCATCCCACTCTTCATAAATGTAGAGCCAGAAATCTGAAACCCAGGTTTTCTGAATCGTCCTTCAGGGTCTTCTGCATCACACCAAGTTATTTCTCAGGTTTTCAAGCTTTAAGAAAAGAAGGTCTGGGGGTTTGCAGTCCAGGACTGATGTGACAGCTCTGCTCCCTAAAGTCCTCAGGAATCTAGGGTTCCTTCCCACCAAAATCCTCACAGTCTCTAAAGTGTGGACCTCTATCTCAGGATCCAGCCTGGAGGCACTTGCATTCTAGGCAGCAAGATAGAAGGAATCAGTTTCTTCCAGTGGGTTCCATGGACTGCCACTCACTTCTCATCAGATAGGACCTAGTCAAGCCACAGCTGGCTGCTAGGATGTCTGGGAAATAAAACCTTTATTTATTCTGAGAAGTTCTTTTCCAGCTAAAATTCCCATTATTGCGGTAGAAGAAGAGAACAGCTCCTGGGAAACATACAATTTATGCACGAACCTGAATGTTAAGCATCCAGAGAGGAAAGAGTTGGAACATGAAGAAGGTAGAAGAGTTCAGTGTGTTGTGTCTTTCAGAAATTGTTTTAGGATCTAGGTAAGTAGCTCTTTTTAGTTTTGTAGCCCATTAAGTTGCCCTGAAGCCTTTTAGTCAGAGGATAAAGTTAATTCCCAGAACCCCTTTATGGTATTAAATCCTTGTGACTATATTAGACATGTCTAATCATGGATGACCTTCCTTCTCTGGAAAAGATAAAACAAAAGATGTCTCCGCTCATTCATTCAACAAAAATTGCTATCTTCTACCATCATGGAGTACACAGTTTGGGGAGAGGCAGACGATAATGAAGTAATCACTCGAATGTGAAATCACAAAGGAGTGGTAAGGATGCTATCAGGGCACACTTAGAGATTATGGTCTAGTTAGGGGGAGGTCAGGGAAGGCCTACCTAACAGTTGGGATTTGTTTCTACAGGGACTACTTACTTTCACAGCCAAGTCGTGTGTTCTAACAACACCGTCCTATGTGCTGTTGTGGCCACATCTTACGTGTCCTGCCTGGGCCACTGTATGTCTAAGGGATGAGTGTGGAAGAACAAGAATGGCAGAGTGAGAGTAAGGGAGGGGGCGGAGAGGTGGTGGGGATGCTGCTCAAGGAGGTTCAGAGCCCTATGTGGCTCCCACCTCAAGAGAAATGGAGAAAAGTTTAGAGGTCCCAAGATAGCAGATGGACAGGGCCAGGATCATAGTCCAGTCAGAGACTTTCCTTGTGAGCCAAGAAGGAGCCCAGGGAGCTGAGTACCAGAAGGAATTTTCTAATAACTGTGCCATCTATATGGTATGGAGTCTCTCCCCTCAGTGCCCAAGTCAATCTCAGGGACCATGCATGTGCTGCAGCAAAGGGATACTGGGCCCAGTGAACCACCATAGGAGACCGCACCTCAGCTCCTATTCAGCATCTAGATTCTGTGACTTCGGGACACAACACATGGGAAGGCCCAGGCAGTTGTAGGTGAGGGGAAGGCAGCACCAGAAGAGGCGACGGCCTTAGTCACCATCTGCTTTTCCCCACTTTCCCCTCCCCACTGCCTTGGGGGACCTTAGCAAATGGTCAGTAGTCAGCCAGCCTGAATGAAGATCTAAGATTGTGGAAATCAACCAGTGGATCACAGCCTAGCCGGTGTACTTGGGAATTCATTCTTCCAGCTTGAGGCAAGCATGGCAGAGAGGTCCTATCCTTTGGCCGTCATTGGCTTACTATGAAGGGCCACGTGGAGCACAGTACTGAGAGAATTCTCAGAGTTTGGGGTCTCCAAGGAAGAGCATTAGGTAGGCTGGTGATAACTCCCTTCTTCCTGGTGTGATTGTAGTGAAAAAAAAAAAGATTATATATATATATATGTATATATACATATATATATACACATATATAAATATTTATATATTATATATATATATATATATAAATGCTTTGTAGCTTGCAAAGTACTATGCAAATAATAACTAATCATGATAGCTATGATTTTTAGTGCTTCCTAAATACCAAACACCACTAAGATCTTTACTGGCTGTATCTCATTTAATCCTCAAAAACCTTTATGCCAGATACTATTAATATCCCCCATCATACCTGAGGGACCAAGGCTTGGGAAAACAACGTAACTTGCCTCAGGTCGCACAGCTAGCAAGCAAAGTAGAACTCTGACTCAAGCCTAGGTGTTTCTGACTCCAAAGCAGGTGCCCTTATGTACTTTGTTTGTAATTATTACCACTACTAGAGCAACTACAACCTTGCTTGGTGTTCCAGTTCTAATTCTCCAGATAGGAGACCAGTAGGATGTGTCTGCAGATTTTTCAATCCCTGAGAACTTGGAACTTGCCTCGTCTTCTGCTTGCTGGTTTTGCCTGCTGTCCTCTTTATGTATCCACACCTGTTCTGTAGAGTGGTGTAATGACCCTCTCTTGTGCTTGATCTGCCAAGCCCCTGGGAACACTTTTTGGAGACTTTCCTGTGGTTGATCACTTACCAGCTGGACTGAGATTTTCAAGACCCCTTGTGAATAAAGCGCAGAAGCATGGTTCACTCCAGCGGGTTTTTCCTTCCTGAAAACTGACTGTGTTCTGAGATGTGGGCAGATGTGTGTGTGTGTGTGTGTGTGTGTGTGTGTGTAAGGAACCATTAGTTGTGATGATTACACTCGTGGGGTGGTTGGCAGTTTGTAAAACACTTTCGTATTGATTTTCACTCCAGGCCTCAGTTTTGTCATCTTCAAAGTGGCTATAATGACAATAATAACATAGTAAAGTCTCATCTTATGAAAGGGTTAGGTTATAATAAACTCACCACTGTAGGGGGAAATAAGATAAAATCAGAATCACCCTTGACAATTGTCCATGAAATATATTGACAAACCATCTCTCAAAGTTCAGTTTAGGCAGTTTTTTTTCTGGCGTTAAAACCGATGACAATTTCTTTGGTTGAAGGCATCACAGCGCCTTCTGAGGTAGTGAAAATACTTACCTTCCAAGAGAAAGTTCACTTAGCACCCAAGTGCTCACATTGCCGAGGCTGGGAATACCAAGGCCTCTAGGGACACCTTCTGTGGCAGACGCTTGCCGAGCATGGGGATAGGAGGATCGCCGGCCTCCCCAGTTACTGTTTGCTTCTTTTTTTTTGACCACATGTCATTTAATTCCTGAAGGCTAATAGACCTATGATACAATTCTCATTAGGTCTGATTTCCTGACTGGTTGTCTGTGAACAAGGGCTCAGACTTGGAAGTAACGTGATGAAACAAACAGCAGGTTAGGCGGGGGAAGGTCTGGGCTGAGGTCCCAGGTCAGCCCTACCTGCATCCACAGGACTTTGGGCTTATGGACCTTAAAGATGGTGTCAAGTGTCAAAGTTCTCAGGCTGCATTTCTTGACTACAGACCTATAGAACCCTCGTTATTCTATTTAAAAAAAAAAATTCTGTATGTGTCCATCCCCACTTCTATCTTCCTTGTCCATGCCAGCATCATCTCTGCCTATACATATACATTGTGATAGCATCTTCCCTGAGTTCCATCCTTCTTGGTCTCCTAATCCCTTCTCCACTTGGCTGCAAGAGAACTTTCCAAATGCAGCCTGATCCTGCTACCTCCTTAATACTTGGATAGACAAAGTCCTTATACCCTCCCACTTCTCATCCCCACTAGGCTTCCCCTTCTCTTCTGTGCACCACACACACTGCTTTTCTTTCAGTCCTGCCTGTGTTTCATATTTGCCTAGCCTCAGGGCCTTTGCACAGCCTTGCTTTTCCCTCTGTCTGGAATGTTCTTCTCTCTCTGTTGAATTAACTCCAATTATACTTCTTGTCTTTCTTCAAGGACACCTCTCCTGACCTTGCTGACTGGATCAGATTCTCCTGATCTAATCTGAAAGAAAGGGGCTCCCTTTGCGCCATGTACTTTTCTTTTATGCACATGCCACTGTAGCTCTTTTAATTTATTTGTGGTTCCGGAATCAAGTGTGTACTCCCCGCTGCCACACACGGTACTGTAAGCTCTACGAGAGCAGGGACCTTGTCTGTCTTGCTCACCAATATCCTGGACACATAGCACAGAGCCTAGCATGTGGTTGTACCCATTAAACATTTAAGTGGATAGACAAAGGGGCAGACAGACAGATGGATGGTTGGGTGGATGGATGGGTGAGAGACTGAAGTGAACATTATCAAACCACTGACCAGAGTATCGTTCCTTCCCACATACACCCCCAGTGATAAAACACAGGAACTTCCTCTGAAGAAAATGGTACAAGTTGGTATCATTCTTTTAGAATGCAAGAGAGAAGTTACTAAAGATTCCGTTTGCCCTTTAGATAATAGACATTACAAAATATCTTGGCTATTTTTCTCTTCACTGTTGAAAAATCCTCTTAATGAGCTTTCACACCTTAAGTAGCAAATGACCTTTTCTAGTGCCATCTATTCAAAACAAAGGGTGAATTGGACAGGTGGTATGGTTCTGCCCTTGGAAGTACAGGATCAGCCTTTTAAAAAAGTGGTTCCTGTCTGTAAATGACCTTGGACACTTCGGAAGTAGAGCCCCTTCTAGATTTCAGATTTTAAAATCCTGGTGTTGAGACCATGGAGTGAGTTAGAGAGAAGATGGACATGCCCAGTTGATGGGTAGAGGAGCCAACTCGAGGAACCTGGGCTCAGCAAACTTGGGGAGTCTTGTGGTTGCTGGGTTGTAGCGTCTCCATCCCCCCATAAACAGTGCCCTTTAGGTTTGATTGTTTTCTCATACAGCTCGGTAATGGTGGTGGTGAACGGTAGGTCTCAGAACAGCCACCCTATCCACTGGGGTTGGGGTTCGGTCAGCCCCATTTAAATCTGACCTGTGGGAAGCCGGAATGAGAGTGGTCCTCAGCCCACAAAGAGGGAACATTTCCTCTGAATGAAAACAAAATCATCTTTCTTCTGCCATCTCTCTCAGAGAGAGGAGGATTCTGAGATTGACTGCAAGTGGATGAGTAGCAGCAGTTTATTCCTGGAGTGCTGCTACTCCAGTCTCTTCCTCGCTCGGAGACCTTCTGTGGCTCCCACCTGCTGAAGAGCTCCAGTGTAAGGCCCTCAGATTCTGGTCCAGACTTCCTGGCCTCATGGCTTGTGACTGTCTCACTTCTTTTTTAAAGATGTATTTATTTTGGAGAGAGAGAGAAGGAGAGAGAACGCACACAAAAATGGGGGGAGAGGCAGAGGGAGAGAAAGAGAGAGAGCAGAGACTCCCCGCCTATCGGGGAGCCTGACGCGGGGGCTTGATCTCACTACCCTAAGATCATGAACTGAGCTGAAATCAAGAGTTGGACACTTCACCTCCTGAACCAGTCGGACACCCCTCATGACTCTTTTGCAACCCACTCACTCCAGCCCAGTCAGGCTCCTTGCCATTAAGTAAATCTGTCCATTACTTCATGATGTCCATTTCTTTACACATGCTTTTCCTCCAGCTAGATTCTGACTCCCCCATTGCTACCCATGAAAATCCTATTCTTTCTGTCAGGCAGCTCTCAAAGACTCTGCTTCTGTAGGAATCCTTCCCTGATTGCCCTAGGCAGAATTTAATCTTTGTCTCTTGTAAATATCTGGAATTTATCCACACAACTTTCAGGACCCTTATGTTGGAATTGTGTTTCATTTTGGTTTTTTGTTTTTCCCTTTCTTATGTACTTGTCTCATAGCCTGAGAAGGGAGCCCAGGGACTGTCTTATTTATCTTTGTCTCCCCCACAGGTCTTTGGACACAGTAGGTCCTCAATTTATCAACAAAGTCATCCTTATTTATTAGATGAATGAATACATAAAGATAATCCAGCTTATGTCCTCAAAACTGATAAAGGAAGTACCTTTATCCAATTGTCCAAATTCCCTCGCTTTAAGTAACTTTATGCTTTCAGCTAAATGAAGCTGTACCTAGCCGTCTTTGAAATATAACCTTGCAGGCAACCTTGAAGAGAATGCTTTGCTGTATGTGTGTATGTAGGTATGTGTGTGTATGCCTGTGAAGGTTATTAGAATAATCTCCTTAGCTGATAGACAGAACTTCGGAATTATATAAAGTCAACTAAACCTCACAGCAAAATCATTCTAGCGCCTTTGTAGGGTTAGTTGTAAGGGGGGTTTGGGGGGAGAAGCCATGCTAAAATTTGCAGCAGAATCTGGTCCATAATATGTCCTGGGACCCTAGGTGAAGCAGATGACCTGCTGGGCGTAACTTCCAGCGTCGCAGATTCAGAGTGGATAGCCCTTTTCCCGTATTTTGAAGACACTGGCTGGCTCAGCTGGAGGTGCTGGGTTCCTCTGAGTGGGAGTCACCGCGTCTGCCATACTGGGCTTCGAGCATGTCCTCTGACAGCTCTTTCTCCTTGGGCAGCGTACCGTTGGCTTGCTTCACCACCTTCCTTTCTTCCCTCCAAAGGGTGCTGGGCACACTAAATAGTGATTAAACAAAAGATGAAAATTCCATCTGTGTGTGTGAGCGTGTAGCTCTTTGAACACTAACCGGTTCTTCCTGTGGAATGTTAAGTAAAAGCTCACAGACACCAGGAGCCGTTATATGGAGCAGCCAGTCAAAATCCATTTCCAGTTTATAGTTTAATGGGATTTCCGCGTGGACTCTGCCAGCCTCCTCCAAAGACTCTCCCTCGCCTCTCTGGCCCTGCCCTCCCAACCCTTTTGCTTCCTGTAGCAACAGGACCCCTGGAAACCAAGGGCAGACAATCACAGCTTTTACAGACGGAGATTTGAGCCTACAGTATTAAAGAAACTTACAGCTACCTCTGGACTGAAAAATCCAGACGTGCTTTCTTGCACACTATTAAGTTATTACCATTGCATAGGAATTGCTGTCTTTTGAGAAGTGTCGTCCGTGCCTTTCTTGTGGCTGAAGGTCTTGTGATGTTTCTGTCTCAGAATGCCACTGTTACATAGGAACTTTTTCTTGTCTGAAGAATTTCCACATGGGCACATGCCCTTCTGTCAGTGAGGAGACTCTCTACATCCTGTTACCAGCGATGGCCAGTTGAATCGGCTCAGGTGTTAGGTTGCCTCTGAAGGGCTTACGGTTTTATTATTTGATTCCCATCCATCTTCTGTTCCCCCAGACGTGCCCATCGCAAGCACCGGATCATTTAGCACTCTAAAAATAATGTACTAATAGGCCCCCTTTACTGAGAAGGCCTAACTTCATGCCAGACACTGAGCCAGATGCTTTGTGTTGATTAGCTCTGATCATTCTCCGAGCAACCCACGGGTTATGGTTATTCTGTCAGTTTTCCGTATCTCTCAGTCAAGGAGATTGGGGTGCACCTGCCCTGAAAGTGAAACCTAGGTTTTTTTCAACTCTGAAACCAGAATGCTCTGAGTCATTAAACTAAAGTGCCTGCCCCATTGATGAGCCGCCATTCACTCATTCAGCTGACATTTACTGAGGGCCTAACATGGGCCAGGTATTGGCCTAGGAATACACGGTGATGAACCAAAATAAGAGAGGCCCCCCTGCCTTCAGAAGCTCACAGTCTATCCCAGGGAGAGAACAGCCAGATCTGGTTTGATCTTTGGGGCTGGCAAGCTATGGGATTTGGGGCAAATCTATTCTATTCTCTTAACTTCAGATTTCATTTCTGTAAATCGAGGCAGATTTCATATCTGTAAATCGAGGCAGCTGGATTTAGACAAGTGGTTTTTCCAGCGTTACTGTGAATCAGAATTGCTTGGGGAATGTGTTTAAAAACACAACTTGGCCTCTCACCCCCCAGATACTTTGATTTAGTAAGTTCAAGGTGGCACCAGGAAATTACATCTATAATGAGGGCCCAGGTCTACCAAAAACCACCCTTTGAGAGAGAGTGATCTGGCTGTAAACCCCATTAACACTTACACAGAATCTATTTCTTGTCAGGCCTGTATCTCCGTTGCCTAGCACAGTGTCTGGCACGGGGTAGGTCTTGATAAACATTTGGCGATAGTTTGGATGGTCCATCTACGGGATTTCCGTGGATGGACCTCAGAGTCCTGAACCACCTGAAACAAACCAGTTTTTGTTAACGTTTGTGGGTAGGGTTCAAAGGGTCCTTCAGGCACTGAAAGCTCTGTGATTTTAGCATTGAAATCTAAATTTTCTGCTACCAAATGCTCAGACCTATTAATTGGAAAGCTTTTTCGTCCGTGTAACAAAATCTGAATTCTTTATCAAGGTGATTTGATGAGATGTCAGTTTACAGTAGATTCTTAAAATCCTAAAGGAGTTGATGACCAGTTTTCATGTGTAGCTTCTGGAAGTCCTCAGGATACATTCTATTTTTGTGGTTTTTCTCACTTCCTCTGCAAGTACCTGTTGGGTAGGTAGTGCTGTCTCCATTTTCCAGGTGGGAAAATCGGGGCACTCGTGACTCCTGTAGCTTATCCAAGGTCTCTCCACCCTGCAAGGGCTCTCCACTGAAAACTAGGCTGGGAATCAAAGAACATGGCTCCTATCTTCTTGACTGCTTATGTGGCCTTGATTGGGTAGGTTGTCGTCTTTGGACCTCAGCTTCCCCATCTGTAAGATGGGAGAGGAGTGGACTAATTGATTCTGAGCAGCTGCTTAGCTTGGATGTTTGAGGTTCCTCTATAACTACGTGCTTAGACATGCAGAACTCCCTGTGTCTGCAGGCTCTGATATCCTGTTAGTTTAGGGAGATGGAAAGGTTATTGAGTCCACCTAAACAACATAAATCTGCGTAGAACATTCCAGAGGGGCAACCATCATGAAAGCAAAAGCAGTGCAGGTGGTAGAAGCTGAGGGTGTGAATCTTCCAGAATTTTGGAACCTTTATTCTCTACCCTGTCAGTTCAGCAATTCACTGTTCATCCTGAGAAGATTCATGGAGTCTCCTTCCATGAGGTCACAACGGTGAGATTCAGTCCCGTGCCCCATTCCCAGTATCAAGGGAAGACTTTCACGAGCAGATGGAGGAAACAGAGCCCTTCATGGAATTGTGTAGACTCTTGAAATTGTCCTTTGAGGGTTACCTGAGCCTTAACAATAGGAAATATCCTTTTCCCCCGACACTGGCAATTTAAAAAACAAAGCAAAACAAAATAAAACCTCAAAAACCACCAGCTTGTTTTTGCCAGCGATCATAACTTTTTTTGTGACCTTTGATGCTACATATCTGTTTAACTTAGATACTGGAGCCCAGGTTTGGTCTGACCAGCACCCAAGCAGGCAGGATTATGGCCTTCTTCATTCTAGACCAGTAGTTCTCAAACCTGAGGGTGCATCAGAATCTCTTGGAGGTCTTGTTAAAACACAGATCGTAGGGCCTCATCTTGGATATTAAAACATCCAAGAGTTTCTGCCTCATCAGGACTGGGGCAGGGCCCAGGAATTAATGTTTCTTCCTTCCTTCCTTCCTTCCTTCCTTCCTTCCTTCCTTCCTTCCTTCCTTCTTTCCTTCTTCTTTCTTTTCTCCTTTTTTTTTTTTAAAGATTGTATTTATTTATTTATTTGAGAGAAGGCGAGCACATGAGTGGAGAGAGGGTGAAACAGACCCTGTGGCCAGGGAGCCCGAGCACGCGGCCCAGTCCCAGGAAGAGGGGATCACAACCTGAGCCGAAGGCAGACACTTAACTGACTGAGCCACCCAGGCAGCCCAGGAATGAACATTTCTAATGTCCCAGGTGGGGCAGTGCTGCTCACACTTTGGGAATCTCTTTGTATAGGCTCCTTCCATTAAGATAGCCTCAACTTGGCCGATCTTCTTCATCCTGCTAGTGACCTCAGCAGTCAACTGAAGTTCCCAGTTTTTGCGTAGCAGAAGAGGGAAAAGGAATTGGGAGGGAGGGCTGGAGAAAAGATTGCTAACCAGGCGTTGACCAATCCTTCTTGACCTCTTAGCAATGAAGGGTTTTACCTTGTACAGGTCCCTGACCCACCCCAAGACTCGGCTGCTCTGTGTGTGAAATGGGAAAGTGGCCCTGGTCAGTTTCCAAGTAGCTTTATTTACTTGTTTGGAGATTTGATTGTCCATTTGTTTTTAGCAGGTGCTTTCTAAAATGAAATCCACATGGAACCAGTTCAGAAAACAGACAGATGATTGCTGGTCTGGTTGAAAGGGGGTCGACCTCCCACTCTCAGCACCCCTCCTCCTAAGACAGTGCTAAGTGTCTCCTATAGAAATGTAGCTGAGCGCAGTTGAAATTTGCTGAAGAAACTTCCAGCTCAACTTCTGTGATTTCTGAGAACCCTGAGAACTGTTCGTGGGCACGTGGGCTTTGTTTTCACAGTTCTCTTTCACTCTTTGACCACATCTGGCATGCTAACTTTCCAGATCTTCTCCTTACAGCTCAGAGAGGTCTGTAGGAGAGGGAGCACAAAGGATTGTTATTATCATTAGAGCTGATGTAAGGATATTGAGCCGTTGTGGAAAATCTGCTAAAACAAGGATCAGCCAGAGACTTAATAAACAGGCTTGGGGATGATTTTATTCTGGTGGCTTCTTGTTAGTGCTAATGTTGCAGCATGCCACATGCTCAGGGCCTTCGTAGCTAATTACATAGGAAATAGGACCACTGGATCTCATATGCCACAGTGGCAAGAACAAGTCTGCAAGATTTTTAATGGGCAAGGTGATGTGGAAAGCCATTCTCATTTATGTGAACACAGGAAGATCCTTAAACAGCCCTGGGGAAGGCTCTAACTGAGCCACCGGGCCAAGTCTTTAACCTTGACTGTTGGCATGGGGAAGCATCTGGCGCCTTCTAATGACCCCACATACTGGAATCCAACTCCTTTAATTAGGAAACTGCTTCTAATAGGCCCACCAGGATGGACTTACCTCCCAGACACAATAAATGCTGGCAGAGCCGGGCCCCTAGGGGCCACTCTCTTGTGACTGCTGTATATATTCCCATTTTCTTTCAGCCCTCCAATTGCTTGTTCATACATTCTGCACACAATGGCCAAATGTTCATGCTGTTTGGGACTGGGCCTTTGGGACTGTAGAAGTGACCAAGACCCGACTTCTGCTCTGGGTGCAGAGCTCCTCAGGCCCAGCCCAGCTCTCCCACCCTCTGCTGCCCCTGGAAGTCTTTGCCCTGCCTCTCATTTCTGCTTACCTGAAGCTTAGCCCAAACACCGTCAAGTCTGCAATATTTTCCCCTGTTCTCCCTAGTGGAAGTCAATTCCTCCTATAGCCCTTTCTCCAGGCCTCTGATTTGAGGTTCACTTAACCTGCCCTGTCCAGTATATGGCCATGAGTCACCTGGAAGGGTCTGAATTGAGATGAACACAAGTGTAAAATACACACTGGATTTCAAAGGCTTAGTGGATGCCTGGGTGGCTCAGGTCCATGATCCCAGGGTCCGGGGTTCAAGCCCCACTCAGGCTTCCTGCTCAGAGGCCAGCCTGCTTCTGCCTCTCCCTCTCCCTGCCACTCCCCCTGCTCGTGCTCTCTCTCTCTCTCTCTCCCCCACCCCACTTCCCTCTGACAAATAAATTAATAAAATCTTTAAAAAAAAAAAAAAGGGATTTCAAAAGCTTAGTACAAAAAAACCAATAAAATATCTCAGGGATTTTTTACACTGTGTGTTGAAACGATAATACTTTAGATAGACTATATTGTAAATATATTATCAAAACTGATTCATCTGTTTTTTATTTTTAATTTTTTTTAGTGTGAATACTAGAAAATTTAAAGTTACACATGTGGCTCACATTTGTGGCTCGCATATTTCTGTTGGACAGAGCTACACTTGTGCTTTCTCCCTTGGGGGAAAGGACTGTCTGTCCATCTGTTTTCTCTCCTGCTGCTTTCACAGTTCCAGGAGGCTGGACACCGTGTACCTGTCATCCTCCTGACCTTTGCCCACCTGACTGGCATACGGCAGCACTAACAAAGGCAGATCGAGGGGATTCATAAATGAGCAGTTGATGACAGATCGTCAAGCAGTACCAAAAGCTCCCATAGAGAGTGCGATTTCTGGGTCTCTGTTATTGAATTTATTTCCCCTTTCCTTCTTTTTCACTGTTTTTATCTTTTTTTTAAGGGCTCCCACAATCAGCAGAAGAAGATATTTTTCGTGGGAGATGGGCAGAAGCTGAAGGATTGGCATGACAAAGAAGCCATCAGAAGGGACGCCCAGCGCGTAGGTATGGAGAGCAGTATCGTGCATTGGCGGGTCCTGTGAAGGGCAGGTGCACATGTTTAGCAGGCGTGTCTGGACCTCCTGTTCACTCCCTCTCCATTTGCCGCCATCCCTTCCCCTGCTTCCTGGAAAGGCTCCCTCTTCACCTGTTAGCTGATCCCGTTCTCCACTCACATCGCCAGATCCACTGCCTTCAGGAATTGTCCCCACCACCTTTACTGGGTGACAGATGATGTCCCCCTACCCTTTATGAGATAATTTACCACTAAAATGAGGAGCAGTCATGATAAGAACCAACGTTTATTAAATACCTGCAGTGAGTGAGGCCCGGGCTCCACACTTGGCACATTTTCTCAGGGAAACCCCAAGTTACCCTTTGTGGCCCATTTGACGAGAAGGGACCTGAAGCTCAGAGATGTGGGGTAATCTGCCTGCAGTCACGCAGTGAGAAAGAGGCAGGTTTGGGACTCGAACCCAGGTCTGGATGTAACCACAAGGTTGAATGGATTTAGCAGGCTTCAGCTAAAGTTTTCTTTGGCTGATTAGTCTTTGGAGCAGTTCCTGTTACACTGGGGAGTTGGGAAGGGGAGGGGAAGGGTGGGGTTTATAGAAATAATGTGGAAAGTCATCTCTAGAGAGCCTAGACTCGGAGTCAGGATGGCAGATCTGGCACCACTGGCATCAGCTCTGGCAGCACGTGACCATCAGATCCCATATTCCTGGAGCCTCAGTTTCCCCATGTGTCAGCGGGACTCACACTTCCTGCTCAGACAACCTCGGTGGTGTTGTCAAGGTGACACAAATAAAGTGATGGGTATGAAGCAACTTTACAATACTGGAAAGCACTGTAGAAATATAGGGATTGGTATTTTATTCATTTTTATCTTAGTTAGAAGAACCCACCACTATTGATTTTTTTTTTTTATTACATTATGAAAAAAACCAGACTACAGCAGGCTCTAATTAGAGCTGATACAATAACTGATGGTCAGGGAAATCTAAAAACACAATATGCATTTTTCTGTAGGGCAGTGATTGAAAATGAAGGTGGGGGTGGGTGCTGGTAAACTGAGAAAGGAAACATTTGAAACAAGCTGATTTTCCAGGCAGTTATCATACGAGAATTATTAGAACATGGGGCTAACTAGCAAGAAAAAGAGTAAGCAGTAGAGACATTATTTTTTTTTTAAGATTTTATTTATTTATTTGACAGAGATCACAAGTAGGCAGAGAGGCAGAGAGAGAGGAGGAAGCAGGCTCCCTGCTGAGCAGAGAGCCCAGTGTGAGGCTCCATCCCAGGACCCTGGGATCTTGACCTGAGCCAAAGGCAGAGGCGTTAACCCACTGAGTCACCCAGGCGCCCCAGTACAGACATTATTAAGAATAATAATAACCAGCTTGTGTTGAGTGCTAACTCTGTGCCAGGCATCTTGCCCTGCATTACCTCCTTAGTTATCACATTGAACCTTCTTTTCCCCTTTCATCCAAAGGGCAAAGCCCAATCAGAGAAAGTCTTAACAGCACGTCCAGGATAACAAAGCTTCGAGTAGCAGGTTTGGGCTTCAAGCTGCACTCTGCCAGACTCTAGGGCCTGAACTCTGAGTCACTCCCCTGTACTGCCTTCCTGAAACTTCCCTCTCTAAGCAGATGCTTCTGGCTGTCCTTTTTCTGCTGGCTGCATTTGTGTCCCTTGCAGAATCCGTCCTGGGCCCTAGCCAGCACCGTCTTATCATGGAGCCTTTGGAGTTACAGATGGCAGCGTCCCCTCTCTCATCTGGTTGGGTGGAGTAGGCACAGCCTTTGGCCCCACCTGTCAGCCTGCACCTTCCCATCAAGCTGATGTTGTCAACATTTACTTTGCAAAGTAAATAGGGTATTGCTCAGACTGCAAGCTCCAGAAGACGAGGTGATTTTTAACGAGCTGATTTTATGGCCATTTCTTCAAGACTCTGTCCACTTGCAGATTACTGCACTGTTATTGCAGGGGTGGGTGTGGACTTTCCTACTCACTATCTGCACCCTGGGAACCCAGAGAATAATTTCCTGGAGCATCAGGAACTCTCCCCACTTAGATTGTACAGAGAAGGGACAGCTAGCACTTTACCCACCCAAATTCATGACTTTTCGGGCAATCGTGGCCTAGGCTAGGCAGATCTTAATCGTTTGATGACTTAAAAGATCAAAGCATCTTTTATCACTTGTAGCATTTTTTCTTTGCATATGAAGTTTGCCTCGCCGAGAGTAATCTTAATATAGTTTATAATTTCTGCCATGTATGCACCCTCACTTTTGACTTTCTCAGTGGGGTGTGGGTACCAGATGGAGCAAAGCTGCCGTTCAGAGAGTTGGTGTGACTGGCCCAAGGTTCGTCAGCTCATATGAAGTAGATCTGGCCTCCTGTCCAGCTGATGGGATGCCATGGTCAGGGATGTCTGGGGCCCCTGGCAGAGTAGGGTGAGCATGGACTTTGGAGCTCACAAACCTGCTCTTAAAACTTTCTTGAGTCCCAGTTTATCCATCCATAGAATGAAGCCTCACACGTCCGCCCTGACAGCTTGCTGTGGGGATGACGTGAGAACAGGTCTGTGAAGTGCGTGACAAGGGCGTGGCTGAAAAAATTCTTATTTCCCTCCCCTCTGTAGACTCCCCCTGCAAAATCTAGAGGTCCACTCTGTATCCATTTGTAAAGTTTTATCTCTGTGGTTTAATCATATCTTTCATCCTTCTTCCCCCACTCCATTCGATTAGCAACATTGACTTTGCTTTTTGCTTCTAGGAAATGGAGAACAAGGGAGACCTTACCCCATGACCGACGCAGAGAGAGTGGATCAGGCGTACCGAGAAAATGGATTTAACATTTACGTCAGCGATAAAATCTCCCTGAATCGCTCTCTCCCTGATATTCGGCACCCAAAGTGAGTGTGACATCTCTCATCTGGGATCTAGGGATTTTGCCTGTGGCTCTTGATAAGAATTAATTAAAGAAACAGGTACATCAAGCGGGCTGGAGGAAATTCCCTCCTTGGTACACAGGGCCATGGTCCAGAGGTTTATATGATGGGATTCCCCTAGATTTAGAGGTGGGGTGGCAGAGGGTTGAAAAAGAACCTGTCTCCTTCCCCTTCACTTTTCAAGCAGTGGAAACTTTCGGACCTCTGCATTTCCCCTTTGCTCTGGCCTATGGGTACATGCAAACCTCACATTCAGACAATTGCAATGACAGTTTCAACCCTCATGCTCCCCACTTTCTGTGTGCTACTTTTTTTTTCCCTTTTCTTAAAAGAGGGCTTTGTGCCTGTATATTTATGTCCTTTCTTAATAAGCTGACTCAAATCACTTTGAGACTAGACACATTGTAGCAGGGATAAAGAGCGTAAGAGTGGCAGCCAACATTCCCTCAACAGTTATCATGCGTTGTTTGCAGCATCTGAGGTTCCTGTGAGGTAGGTCCTACAATGGTGCCCATTTTACAGCCGGGGAAACTGAGGCTTAAATGAGCATCCTAACTCATGGCCCCGGGGTTGCAAAGAAGCGGAACCAGGTCTCCAACTCAACCAAAACCTGTACTTGGGACCTTAAGCTGTCCTGCCTCCCTCGCCATTTTCAGGAGGCTTACTGTGGTGGTTAAGAGTGATTTCCTACTAGAGCAGGAGTTCTTAAAGTTGGTTTGCAGTAGAGTTGCCTGGATGGTTGTTAAGAGCCCAGGATACTGTGCCTCACCCCCATAGATCTCGATGTAATAGATCTGGGTTAGGGCCCATGAACTTGCGTTATAAGTAAGCTCCCATGTGATGCTGGTGCAGCTTATCTTGGATCCACACTTTGGGAACCTCTGCAGGCTGAATTCAAAATGGCTGCTACAGGAAGACTAGTACCAGGTGGCACCGGAGCACACAGTGTTTTGCTCAGGGGTTTAGGAAGTAGAGCCCAGGAAAAGATAATATCAGCTAACACTCGGTTGGTACTTATTGTATGCCAGGCTTGATTCTCAGCCAGTGGTTCTCAAAGTGTGGCTCTCAGCCCAGCAATGCCATGGGTACCTAGGAGCATATTAGACATGCACATTCTCTGTTTCCAGCCCAGATCTACTGCATCAAAAGCTCTTGAGAGGGACCCAGCAGTCAGTGTTTGAATAAGCCCTCCTGGTGATTTTAATGCAAAGCTTAAGTTGTAGAAGATGTTCTAGATACTTCAAGTGCTTTACCTCACTTAGCCAAACCTTCTAAAAACCCAACGAGGTACATACCTTTATTACCATCATTTTACAGATAAGGAATCGAGGCATGAGAAGGTTAGATGATTTACATAAGATGGCGCAGTGAGTAAGTGGAATCAGAACTTGAATTTGGGGACTGTGACTTGACATTTATAACACGAGGTCTCTCCACCTAGAAGAACTCCATTGGTAGAAAGCAGGACAGGCACAGCTTGGAGGTACTACAGGTTCTACTCCAGAACACTGTGGTAAAGTGAATCAGACGAGTTCTTTGGTTACCCTGTGCACATAAAAGTTTACACTATGCTGTCATCAGTTAAGTGTGCAACAGCATTATGTCTAAAAAAAGTACGTACCTTAATTAAAAAAGCACATTATTGCTAAAAAAAAAAATGCTAACCATCATCTGGGCTTTTAGTGAGTCGTAATCTTTTTGCTGGTGGAGGGTTCTGCCTTAACGTGGCACCTGCTGACTGATAGGGGTGGAGGTTACCAAAGGCAAGGGTGACTCTGCCAATTTCCTAAAATAAATCAACAATGATCTAGGCTGTATCAGTCAACTTATCCATTCCAGAAAGATTTCTCCATAGCATGTGATGCTGTTTGATAGCATTTACCCACAGGAGATCTTTCAAAATTGAAACCAGTCCTCTCAAACCCTGCCACTGCTTTATCAACTCAGTCTGTGTAATATTCTAAATGCTTTGTTGACATTTCAACAATCTCCACAGCGTCTTTACCAGAAGTAGTTTCCATCTCAAGAAGCCACTTTTTTTGCTCACCCATAAGAAACAGCTTCTAATCCATTAAAGTTTTATCATGAAATTGCAGTAATTCAGCTACAACAATGATCAAGAGAAAGTTAGAAATGCTGTGAGGATTACCAGTATGTGACACACATGAAGCAAGCAAATACTGTTAGAAAAAGGACACCAACAGACTTGCCCAACATGGGGTTGACACAAACCTTAACTTTGTAAAAAAACATGGTATCTGGAAAACAGTAAAGGGAAGTGACCATAAATAGATACTAATCCCAATAGTAAAGAATTAATCTTGATACTATGTTGGGGCTACTTACAAGATGCTTTCTGTCCCATTCCATCTTTCAGTTCCTGCAGCAACACCTTGAAGTTGGCCTTATTATTATTATCCTCTCTACTTTGTAGATGAGAAAACCGCCTAGCCAGGATTCCGTCCCCCAGAAAATATGCTGCCTGTCCAGGATGGGCCCTATTCATAAGGACTTCTTGCCATGAGGGGAGGGAGCGTGGGGCCTCGGAGTGCTTGTCTGTGGCGTTTGCAGTAATTTGTTTCATGGTCTTCACTTCAAGCCCCAGATTTTTCATCTAAGTCTGAGCATGTAGTTCAGATATTACTGATGTTGCTCAATTCAGAACTGTGACCTGACTCTGAGGGTCAGAAACTCAATTTATGTGTTTAGCCCCTTGCAGAGTTCAGAATTCTACACTAATTTCATCTTGCCGGCTCTGGAAAAGAAGTTCATCTGGGAGCACTGCCCTCTGACCTCAGCTGTTGTTCTGCACTACTGCAGGGTCTCAACTCTGGCTGGACCTGGGGTGGCTTTAAAAATAGACAAAGGCCAGGGCCCCACCCCAGAACACTGGAATCTGAGTCTCTGGGGGTGCCTCCGGGGTCTTGGTAGTTTCTAAAACCTCGTAAAGCAATGCTCACTTAGATAACTAGGGTTGAGAAACTGCTGGTGTGAAATAAGGAAGATTTTTTACAACAAGAGAGAGAAACTAGGTGTGGTCACAGCTTTCATCTGTCCATTCATCTGTTCAGTCTGTAAATATACAGGCATGGTCTCCTATGTGCCAGGCCTTTTGCTTGACACCAGGATCATAATGATAAATGAGCCATTATTGCTGCCTTGTGCAAGAGATGGGGGCATACAGGCCAAACAGGTCATTAACATCCCAGATGAGAAGACCAGTAATGAGAGCTAATAAGAGTAGACAGAGCACCCGGAACCTCAGAAGACCCCCCCACCCAGCCCCAGCCTTTGCAAGAAGACACTGAAGGTGGAGAAGTAGGCATGAGAGGCAGGCTCTCCCGGCTTACTGACTACAAGTTTGAGGCTCCCAGCTGATGAGAGGCCACAACAGCTCTGGAAAAGAAAGGTCTTCTTCATCTAGGAGTCCTGGGGCCCACAGATAGGACCATAAACCTGAATGAGGCAAAACACTGCATTTTTCTTTTCAGTAACCTCTCACGGAAATGTGGTGTTCCTTGCCGTTATGACTGAAGGCAACAAAGCACCTGTGATGTCGTCACCAAAAGAAATCACTTACCTTTACATCACTTTACAAGTGTCTAGAAACATCCTGAACACTCATCCCTGCTGTGAAGGGAAGGTAGTTTTTAGAACTGCCCCTGGCTTGTGTTGTGTACTGTGTTCATAAGGAAATACTTTTATTACTGTATTTCAAATTGTTTATTATTTTGATAACTGTATCTCAGTCTAATTGGTTTCCTTTATCATCTGACCTATTTTATTTTATGCATCATAAAAGCTACTCTGAGAAGCGGCCAGAGGCTTTGGCAGCCTGGCAGAGGGGTCCAGGGCATCAGTACGGTGAGGAACCCCTGTTCTAGGTGTTGGAATGAAGCCTGAGGACGCTTCAGGCTCCGCTCCAAGTCACCATGAAAGATGTTCCTAAATCCCGTGCTCCTGACCCCCCCTAACTCCTGCTCAACACACACTTTTTGGAATTCCCAGTGTGGACGCTCACTTTCCAGAAATGAGTTGATAAATGTCTTAAAGAGCTTTTACTTTTTTCCCGGGCTGGAGGGGTTTGGTGGATCTTTCCTGCAGACAGCAGAAAAGTGTGAGGAAATTAGAGCAGTGGAGACACTCTCTCCCTGTGGTTTCTTTTAGCTGAAACAACTTTTCTAGCAGGAGCTGTTTTATAAGTCAAATGTTTGCCTTTTACTTCTTCAGCTGAGTTTTGGCAATAGCCAAGAGCAGGACTGAGGGGCTGTTTGTGCCAGCTGCATTTGCTCCCACCAGAAGCTGTACCAGAGACCATGGAGCCACAGAGAACGGAGACCAGGCAGTTAGGCCTGACTCATTGGGCTTGCAAGTGGGAGGCGGCCCCCTGACTCTGCAGGGATCTGTCCGCTACAACCCGCGGCTGAGGGAGCTGAATGGAAGCTGGCTGGTGCACTGGCCTGCTTTCCCTGCTCCTCCCCTGGGGGGTTGGGAGGTTGCTCAGCAGCTGTGCATGAAGGCCCCATGAGGGCGCAGAGCTGATGGCAGCAGCCCCAACTGCTGGAGTGCCTGGGGTCTGAAGGTTCCTGTGCAAACTTCTCCTCTGAGAAAATGGTGATTTTCTCCCATGCAAAGACTGTCCGTGGTGGGACGGAAAGCAGTCAGCATTCATGGTAGGAATGAAAACTACCTACAATCCTGAACTGTTTTCCCCAGTCCATTGGCTTAGCTTTCAGTAATGAGTGAACCCAAATGGAATCTTTGTTGCAGTTAAAGGCCCAAATCTACCAAATTCTTGGTTCCATGCTTCCTTTTGCTTGTTGCTTTTTGCTAAATTAACTCTGTTGATTTATGGTATATGTTGAATTTCCTTAAAAGAACTTAGAAGTTCATACTGTTATAATAAGCCAGTATTCTGTTGATCGCCTTTACATCTCCAGTGGGTTACAAAAGCAATAACAGAGGCAATTATGGCCTATTTGTGTTGATAAACATTTATTAAATATATACTCTGGAAAGAAAGATGGCTTGTAAGCACAAGTTTAAATCAGCCACACTTATAGCACTTGTTGTAATGGTAATCATAGTGCCCCCAATATGAATGTACACAGAGACATACAAAAATGCTATTTGGGGGTCAAAACAGAGTAACAAGGACATTTTCCTGCCTGAAATAACAACAACAAAGGACAAACTGTGAAGCAGTGGTTTACATGATACTGAACATCAGACAGTAATTCTTAAGAGATGGGAGACAACTGAGGTGAACCTTACAGGTTCCCCAGCTTTTGTCTTGAGAGAGTTTCCATGCCATGGTGTAGGAAGGGGAGCCCAAGTAGAGTCCAGGGAGACCAAAGAGGTCAGAGTTCATAGGACCAGGTCCCAGAGAAGAGAGAGCCATATGTATGGAGATGGAGCTGTGGAGATCTTCAGAGCAGACCTCGACTACTCAGCAGATGTCTGATGAGTACTTACCTGTGCAGAAGCTTCCTGAGACTGGGAAAGGGGTCACCCGAAAGGGTTAGAGGGAACAGTTCTTAGCTCTCACACAGAGCTGAGACTCTATACTACTCAGACTGGGAACCTCATAATTCATAACTTTTGGAGAAATGAGTAGAGTACTTAAAAGAGTTTTACCTCACAAAGACTAATAATTAGTCTTAGACTGAACAGTGCTCTGGACTAGTCTAAAAAAATCTTATATTATGACCCAGAAAGGCCAAACTGTTTCTAAGTAACTTAACTACATTCTAAAACAAAGCATGAGACTATAGAAAGACAAGGATTTAAAAAAAAAAAAAAAAAAAAAAGACAAAGATATTCAGCATGAACCAAGGTAAAACCCAGTCAAAAATTATCAGGCATGCAAGGAAGCCAAGAAACATGGCCTATAATGAGGAAAATACTAATTAAAATAAACCCAGATTTGACAACCATTTTAGAATTAGAGGACACTAAAACAGTTATTATAACTATTCCATATGTTTCAAAAATTAAGTAGACACATGAATGATATAAAAAGACCCAAACTGAACTTCTAGAAATGAAGCTAACAATGCAGTGGAAAATAGTGCATGGGATGAATGGCAGCTTAGCTATTGCAGGGGGGTTGGGGGGAGTGAAACTGAAGAGTAGGAAAATAAACTACTCCAAAATAAAATACAGAAAAAGAATTTTTCAAAATTAAAAGAGCATTAATGAACTGTGGGACAACATTAAGCAGTCAAATATCTAGGTAATTGGAGTCTGTGAACGGGAGGAGGAAAACAGTGGCCAAAATTTTTCATGGGGAGTGACAGCTATAAAATCACAGATCCAAGAAGCTCAATGAAACCCAATCCAAGAAACATGAATAAAATGACACCACTGTACATCATAATCAAATGACTATAAGCCAGTGATGAAGACAAAGTTTTAGAGTACGCAGAGAAATAACACATGTTATACACAGAGGCCCAAAGGCAAGGATGACAGAATTCTCACCGGGAACAAAAGAAGCAAGAATACAGTGTAACTAAACTTCTTGAAGGTACTAAAAGTAAAAACTCTGTCAACCTAGAATTCTATACCCAGAGAAAATAGCTTTCAAAAATAAAGGCAAATTAGAGACTTGTCAGACATAAAAAAAGCTGAAAGAACTTACCACAGCAGTTTTGTCCTATAAGAAATGTTAAAGGAAGTCCTTTGGAGAAAAAATATAACAGATGGAAATAGGGATTTCATTTATAAAGAATGAAGATCACTGGAAATAGTAACTCTGTGGGTAAATTATTTATTTCTCCCCCTCCTAACTCCATCCCACCCCATCCCCTACACTATTTCTTTCTTATTATTTAAATCTTTTTTTAAAGTATCTGACTGTGTAGCCAGAAATGATAACAACATGTTGTTGGGTTTAAACCTATATAAAAGTACAATGTATGCCAACATAAAGGTCAGAGAGGAGAAATGATTTTATACTACTATTAGATTCTCATACTACTTGTGAAGTGATATATCATATAAAGGTATACTGTTATAACTTTAAAATATATCCTATAAATCATAAAACAAGCACTAAAATAATAAAAAGAGTTTTGTAAACAAATAAGTCAACAAGGGAGACAAAATGGAATAATGAAAAATATTCGGTTAATCCAAAAGAATGCAGAAAAAGAGAGAAAAGGGAACTGAGATCAGAAAAGAGAAATAGAGGGGTGCCTGGGTGGCTCAGTCAGTTAATATGCTGACTGCAAGAAACACAAAGATACAAATAAAAGCAAAAGGATAGGAAAGATCTGCCATGCTAACACCAATCAAAAGAAAGCTTTGGTGGCCAAATGAATATCAGTTAAAGTAGAATTCAGAACAAAGAGTATCACGGATAAAGAAGGTGGTTTTGTAATTTAATAAAGCTGTCCTTCATTAAGAGAACATAGCAACCTAAAATGTTTATGTACCTCATAAGAGAGCTTCAAAATACACGAAACAAAAAGTCAAGGAAGGGCAAAGAGAAATAGACATAACCACAATTATGAGATTTCAACACCCTTCTCTCAAAAATTGATAGAATGATTGGAAAATCAGCAAAGATATAGTAGACTTGAACAGCATTATCCACCAGCATGACCCAACTGACATTTGTAGAACACTCTACCAATAACAGCAGAATGTCCATTTTTTTAAAAGTGCATACAGAACATTTTCCAAGATAGATCATATTCTGGGTTGGAAAACAAGTCTCCACAAATTTAAAAGGATTCAAGTGATACAAAGTATGTTTTCTGACCACAGTGGAATTAAATTTAGAAACTAATAACAGAACAGTCTCTTAAAATTTCCAAATGTTTGGAAACTACGTAATTCGTGTATGAATAACAGATGGGTCAGAGAAGAAATCAAAAGGAAAATTAGAAAATGTTTTGAACCAAATGGTAATGAAAACAGCATATCAGAATTTGCGGGGTGTCACTAAAGCAATGCTTCCCGGTAAGTTTGTAGCATTCAGTGCTTACTTTAGGAAAGAAAAATGGTCTCAAATTGATGACATCAGCTTCTCCTTTAACATACTAGAAAAATAAGAGCAAGTTAATTCAAAATAAGCAGAAGAAAGGAAGTAAAAAAGATCAAAGCAGAGATCAGTAAAGTAAAAAACAGAAAAACAGGGGTGCCTGGATGGCTTAGTTGGTTAAACCTCTGCCTTTCTGCTCAGATCATGATTTCAGGGTTCTGGGATTGAGTCCCACATCAGCCTCTCTGCTCAGCGGGGAGCCAGCTTCTCCCTCTCTCTCTGCCTGCCTCTGCCTACTTGTAATTTCTCTCTCTGTCAAATAAATGAATAAAATCTTTAAAAAAGTTAAAAAATTAAAAAAAAACAGAAAAACAATATGAAAAAAATCAGTAAAACCAAAAGCTAACTCTTCGAGATAGTCAATTAAATGGATTAACTTCTAACCAGACCACCACAGAGAAAAAGAAGACACAAATTACCAATATCAGGAATGAGAAAGGTGATATATTGTGATATATCAATAGATACTATACCTATCAAGGGACTAAGAAAGGAGTACTCTGAACAACTTCATGCCTGTAAATTCAGCAACTTAGATGAAATAATAAACTCCTTGAAGGACACAAACTATCAAAGCTCACTCAAAAAGAAATGATTATTAACCAGAATAGTCAAATTGATAATATAGTTAAGAACCTCCCTACAAAGAAAGCACTAGGTCCAGATGGGTTCACTGGTGAATTCCCCCCCAAAAAACCTAAACGTTTCCAAAAAACGAAAGAGAGTGGAGTACTTTCCAACTCATTGTGAACTCAGCATTATCCTGCTATGAAAACAAGACAAAGATCTTGCAGGAAAATTAAATTATAAACCAGCATCCCTTATGAGCAGGTTGGACAGGTCCTGTTATTGTCATCATCATCATCATTACTCACTTTCTTCAGATGAGCAAATAGAAGAATCAAAATGGCGGAGGGAGAGTGACCTGTGGCCAAAGTCACACAGGTACACCCTGGGCAGAGTTACAGCTGGAGTCCAGTTGGAAATAGATTTGTTGTGGTGGTTTGCCAGCCATTGCAGTATCCAAAACACCCAGATAAGAGTAAGGAATCGGGACGAGGGAGACACCTGAGGGGAAATGAGTGGGCCCAGGAGAGCTGGCAGCGCTGAGGACTTGAGAACTAGAAAAGCCTGATATTTATAAATATCCCCAGAAACAGAAACAGAATCTTCTGAAATGGTGATGTGAACCTGAGCAAGAAAGGCCAGGGATGTAACAAGAATTGAGTTTTCCTGACCCCAGAAGACGTTGCCAGCTCTGCATTTATGTTGGGGACCCTGGGGGTCAAAGGAAGCTGTTGGCAGAACTGCCACCTGTGCTCTTGGGCTCTTGTCCTGCATGACCACCTATGGGTGTACCCCCAGCTAATTAAATCAGGAATTTAATCTAAAGTAACTATGTATCAGGGGCTTTTTTCCCATGCCTCCACCCCAAATCTGTAGCCTACCTAAAATATAGCTAGCCCCTACTCATTTATACTAAAATGATCAAGTGTCAGTTCCTGCCATAAAGAGATTGCAAGCCTATTAGTCACCTCAACCTGCCTCTACAAGTTTTTCATTCATTCATTCATTCACTCATTCATTCAGCAAATATTTATCATGTGCCTACCATGTGTGCTTATTATATGAGCTAGTCCTTGGGGAAACAGCAATGAAAAGAATAGGCAAAATTTCCTTTTTTCCTGGAGCTTACATTCTCCTGGGTGGAGGAGGTCATAAACATTTTTTTTTTCAGATGTTGATAAATAGATTTAAGAAATGGAAAGAGGGAGAGTAGAGAGAAAGTGATGGGAATGGGATGGATTTTATTTCGGTGGGAGAGAGGCCTCTCTAATAAGATGACATATGAACAGAGATACGAAGAAATGAGGAGTCTAGCAGGGCAGTTAACTGGGGGAAGAACTCTGCAGGCAGAGGAAACAAGCAAAGGCCCTGGGGCCATCATGGTGAGCTTTGAAAATGTAAAACTGAACTGATAGTGACTAATGATACTGCACAGACAGCTACAAAGATGACTAAAGGCAAAAGGGCTGTCAATTCCCATATTCTATAGAATTTTTTGGAGAGTGAGAGGGCCAGAGGGTCTGACTTCGAGAAGGTATTTCTCAGAAGGTAGTGGCTATTGTAGGGGTTCAGAGAAAGCATAGCCGGAGACAGCAGTAGCTTTTGGGGGGTGGTGGGCTGTGTCTGGTGTTCTGGCCAGCGCCATCCCCAATGGGGCAGAGAAGGAAACCACTTCCCTTTCTTCTACTTGGCAAACCTGTGGGTGTCCGGACTGCTGTCTGCTTCATCTCCTTAGACCTTTATTGGATTGAAGAAAGTCAGCCCCATTGCCCACCGGGGGCATCATGTTTGGCCTGTGGAGCCCAATGAGCCAGGAGGAAAGTGATGGGAACAAGGCTGGAGAGGTGTCAGGGCCACATGGGGCTTTGGCTTTTACCAAAGCAAGTGAGATGGGCAGTACTGGAGAGTTTTGAGCAGAGAGCGACATAATCTGATTTTCCTTTTCAGAGGATCACTTCAGTTGCTATGTTAAGAACAGACTGTAGGCGGCCAACGGTGGAAGCGGGAAAACCAGTTAGGAGTTTGTTACAGCCAAGCAAAGCAGAGCGACAGTGACTCAGACCACAGTGGCAGAGAAGTAGCAGAGAACCAGTGGCCACATTCTAGATAGACTTTGAAGGTGGAGAGGACGGGATTTACTTATAGACAATATGGATATGGAAAGAAGAGAAGAGATGGAGATAATGCCAAGGTTTTTGGCCAGAGCAGCTGGGAAGATGGAGTTGCCATTTACGGAAACAAAGGCTTTGAGAAGAGCAGACTTGGGGAAAACGAAGATTTTTATTTCTGTCAAGTTTAAGACGTCATTGAGCATCCAAATGACGAGGTCAAGTAGGCAGTTTAGTAAATGGTGCCATTTATGTTGTGAAAAATGGAAACGGTGACGGTATCCTTTTCTGTGTTGCTCTGTTTTTATTGTGGTTTTAATTAACTTGCTTTCCTTGAATAGCAAGAAATGGTTGAGGCATAATGGATAGTAAATCTAGAAGTGATCCAAGATCAGCTGTGGGCTATGGCGTGGTGTGCGGAGTCATGGATTTTGGGTGCCCTGTGCAGGTCATGGCAGGGACACGCACACCTCCTTTCTCCCTCCGCAATGGGACTGGATGGCCTGAGTGTGCACCTGCCCCCTGTCCCACCTGCCACGGTGCCGAGAGATGTGTCAGATCCTCCGTGGAACAGCGACAGGCTTGGAAGACATATTTAGTATGTATTTTTGCAGTTCTTACCCTTTTTCTCCTGATCCGTGTGCTGGAGTAAGCTTGGTTGACAGTTGCTAATGGAGAACTTGAGTATAAGCCTAGCACCCCCGGGATGCTCAGTCTGGGGGGGATGAGGATGCCCTGGTTTGACAGGTTGGTAGCAAGGCAGTTGTGTAATAGGGGCAGGAGGTTGGAAAGAAGGGCCGTACCCTAGTGATTTGTGAGCAGAGAAAGGAAAAAGTCCAGATTTCTTTGGAGCATCACTGATTTTTCAGGAGGCTTAAATCAGTTCTCTGAAATTACATGACTCCCTTCTGAACAGTGGTGTTTCTTCCAAGACGATAGTTATTGATCCCTCAGACCTAATATTGAGATTTAAAGTTGCTCATAAGCCTTAAAATAAAATGGCAGCCAATAAAACCTCAGGTTGACTTCTTTTCTGTAATTTTAAAAACAGATTTCATTGAATTCAGCCCTTCGTTGAAATTACAGAGATAGATGGGTTGTAAGCAAAAATGGCTGCCTTGTCAACTAAGAAATCAAATGGGCACATATCCCCTACAATTTATGCTAGGTGGGAAGCACTTGACAGCCATGAGCTGATGTATGGTTCTGTTCTTTTATCTTTTCTGCAGACCAGTGCATTTTCTGGATCTTCTAGAAATGGAGGCTGTATTCTCCATGAATAATAACGATGTCTCCCGTTTGTCACGCGCTTATGTGCCAAGCGTGGAGTTGAGCCCTTTACCAGCCCCGGTTTACTTCTTCCAACTTTGAGGTTTTGCGTGATGTTTTTTCCCTTTCTGTTTCAACACTGTCTTCTCATGCACTAAAACACTATTATAGCTCCGTGTGATTCCAGTCTCTCTGAAATTGTTTGAACCTCACGGGGACCACTAGCTCCATTTTACAGGTGGATAAACCGGACCTCAGATGAGCTCAGCCAGCAGAGAGCAGGAAAGACTCAAACCTGGATCCAAGCTTAAACTCTTCCTGCTGCCTCACACACAGATCGAGACCCCTTCCTTGCAGAGAAGGAGGGAGACGTTCTAGGTTCTAATCCTTTGTGCATGAAGGTTCAAGTGGACCAGGCATGGCAAGCAGGATTAGTGAGATATATATAAACAGACACAAGTGACAGATGACTCAGGTTGCATTTCACTCAGATGCTGAAGGTAATATATGGTTGTCCAGGAGCAGACAGATAACACTCAGTAAAATCGGTTACAGAGATGGGTTTGATTTCTAAGTGGCGCTGGCCTTGAAGGAATTTAAGGAAAAAAGAGAATGATGACTGTGAGTTAAGGTGGTATCCAGAGCAGCTCAGCAGAGAAGTGCTGTTAAGTAGAATAGGACAGGGGCGCCTGGGTGGCTCAGTCAGTTAAGCATCTGCCTTCGGCTCGGGTCATAATCCCAGGTCCTGGATCGAGTCCCGCATCAGGCTCCCTGCTCAGTGGGGAGTCTGCTCGTCCCTCTCCACCCTATTTGTACACTATCTCGTTCTCTCTCTCTCTCTGTCAAATAAATAAATAGATCTTTAAAAATAAATAAATAGAATAGGACATTATTCACTCCTGATTGTAAACCTCCTGCTCCCACCTTTCTGGGGGCAAGAAATCAGCAGTATCTCTACCACCAGCATCCACCTCCAATCCTAAACCTGCCCAGGTAGCGAATGCTAACAGTTGAGCTCTCTGTGGTTTTTTTTTCTCCCCCTTCATTCATGCAACATATATAGACAGATAAAGGGGTTTGTTTTTTGTTGTTGTCGTTGTTGTTTGGGGAGTTTTGGGGCCCTTTTTACAAAAATGTGGTTGTACCATATGTATTTTATTCTACAAGTAGTTTTTTAACTTAGCATGTTATAGTCATGTTTCCAAGACATTTCAAACAGCCATGTAATATTCCACAAGAATCTGACCTACCACAGTCATTACCCTGTTGATGGGCATACAGGTTGCTTCTTCCAGTTCTCTGTCTCTAGACACAGAGCAGCAGCAGTATCCTTGAACAAGGTTACTTTTCTTTTCCCTCTTTCATGAATCATCAAGAATCTTGTTATTGAAGCCCATTTCCTCCTAATGATGTTTGCCCAGCAGTTGGCATTTACTCAGAATCTGAAGTGTGGTCCTTCTGATGGTTATTTCCTGCTGCTAATTCTGGGTACCTTGACCTCCCATTCCGTACCGATTAAACCAGAGCTCTTCCCCCTGTCAGCCTGTGTTGGAAGTTGGAGCACATGGACTATATCACGTGTTACCTCTGTGGGAGGACCAACCCTATCATGGACAGCGGTGTAAAGAAACTGTTAGATTTTGCTGTGTGCTTTAAAAAAATTTTTTTTTGTTGTCGTCATAACTGTCTTAAAAACTAGATATGGTCTGAACGAAGTGCTTTCCAAAATGTGAGTTCAAAGGGAAAGGAAAATGTAACACAAACCAAGATGTCTTGAATACTGCTTGTATCTGAAGTCTGATGTGGGTTAGGGGCGCAGCCCCGGTGATGACAGTGCAGGGTGCACGGCTAGTAATAATAACCTTTCGCGATTCTCTGAGCTGTCTGTTGAGAAGAGGGAAGAGCAGGTGGGTGCCGCTGGCTTCTAGCAAAGCCTCCCTGAATGGAAAAGGACCTTCATAAAGACATCAGCCTTGGCACATGTTGTCCCACTAATCTTCTGGGTCCTCTGATTGCAGCCAGACTGTTAAAGAAAAAGCCAGCATCTATCCCATCCCCCAGAGAGGTGTAGAGAAGGGCTGGGAGCCAAGCCCCAGCGGAGGAGGGAAGGCTTGCTGTCAAGATGTGTCAGGAGAGGGCCCAGAGCTGCATCTGGAGAGAGGATGGGGGGGGGCAGGATCTTTTCACACTCTGCCCACTAACACCCAGTTTCTCCCTTTTGTTCCAGAACCTGGAGATATTTATAACTTCCTCTTAGCTTCTTGGTGACTCCAGAGCCCATTGGACATAGTCTTACTGCGAATGTTTTATTATAAGGGACTATTCTTTATGTAAAATAGATAGGGAAAAACACTGGAATACTGAGCTTAAACCATTTACTGGAAAAGGACCTACACTGTGGCCTGTAGAAGGTGGAAACTCACATTATTGAGCCAGATACTCTACCAGCTATATTCACCTGTAGTATCTCTTTCATTCCTTGTGACAGCCTCAATAGGAAGGAATTATATTCCCATTTTAGCCAGGTGGAAACTGAGGCATAGGGCAGCTGTGACATTGCCAAGGTGCCCCCCTGCTAAATGACAGCTGTGGGATTTGGACCCAGATCTGAGGGTCTCTCCAGCCCATGCCCCTTCCCTCACCACACCTGCTCTTGCTACTTCAGGAAGTACCCTTTGTTGTGGGCTACTATTTGAGATAATCCATGTATCATCTCACTCTGTGACTCTGGGAAGGTTCCTCCCCATTCCAGGCCTCGGTTTCCTCATCTGTAAAATAAGGAGTGCAAACAAGGTGAACTTCAGGCCTTCCAGCCTTCCTAGTCAGCGATTCTCATTGGCTTTTCATGTTGAAGCCATGCAGTAGTTGACCTTCTTCCTCAACCCAAAGAGATCCTGGCTTCTGCCACCCCCAAGAACACAAACCAACTCCCAAAGACCCATCTGGTCAGCGGAAAACCCAAAACTTTCACCTGTTTGGCAGAGGAGGGTGTGTTGACTCGACTCCCATGGGAAGGTGCTAAAATGGTGCACCCGTTCCTAGAAGAAAACTGTTTATCTAAGACAATAAACACTGGGAGCTTTAAACAACAGAGTCACTCCGCAAGGATTTTTTCAGATGATCATGCCCTTAAAAACACACGCGCACACACACAAGTTGCCCTTATATTCACTGACGAACAATTCACTCTATAGTGTACAGAGCACAGTGGTGGTAAAACCCCACGGACAGCAGGTAGTCGCTCATGATGCCATGGTGGCCCGGTGGGCACAGTATTGGTAAGGCCTCCGGAATCACGTGGAACAATACAGTCTGCCCCAGCAGCCTCAAGTGTCCATGACCTGGGGGGTCCCAATTTCCATATCAGCCTTATTTTGGAGTTTGGAAAGCTTAATTCTATAAGGTCCATTCTTTTCAAAATAATAAAGAAAAAATAAGGACACTTCATCTAGCTCAAGTACAACTTTCGGATGCTTGTTTTTGTTTTTCTCTTCTGGGAATGGACTTGGGAATAGGATGATGGACTCCTTGGCCACAAGGTCACTTTACCTGATGGGGCAGTCCCCTGCAAGGAAGCAGGGGCAGTAAAGGGAAAAGGGAATGTAGCTAGTTGGAATGTGGAAAAAACCATCGAGGTTCTCGAGGAGCAAGAGGTGAAAGCAAGGTGAAACCAGGCTTCCCGGTTCCTGAAATGGGAAGATGTTTCTAAGTCTGGCTACCAGAGTCTCTTATGACCCCCTCAACAGCAGAAATTTCTGGATCCCATCCATCAAGAGGCCTTGGCTCTTCTCTGTATGGCTGTGTGTCTGCTTCCCTCGTTAATTCTGGGACTCCCTTTCCATACATCAGGGGCATCTCCAAGAAAGAGAAAGAGGTTTCATTGGCCTGGTGCACCCAATCTAGGCACATTTCTTACTAGGCTATTGACCATGGGCAAGTTGATGCATTGGCTGCTCTTAGGTCAGAGCTCTACCCCTGCCCCAGGCACCATCATGGCCAGAGAAGGTGTGGTTATAGGGCTCACCCAGGACTTGTTCCTCAGCCTTCCTCGGGCATAGCCATTTCTGTTCAAGGAGAAGGCATGGCCAAGGGAGGCACCATGATTGACATGATGAGCACAGATGTTTCTTTTTGAACCAAGATGGCCTTTGATGCACCCTTATCTTTGCAGAGTTCCTGTCCTAGTCACTTCTCAGCTCATACAGTAAGTCCATTTTCTTTTAAAGATTTTATTTATTTGAGAGAGACCTTGAGCAAGCACGAGCGGGAGGGAGGGGCAGAGGGAGAAGCAGACTCCCCACTGAGCAGGGAGCCCAACACGGGGATCCCAGGACCCCAAGATCATGACCTGCGCCAAAGGCAGATGCTTCACCGACTGAGCCACCCAGGTGCCCCTGCAAATCCATTTTTAAAAAGGAGGAAACTGAGGCCCATTTTACAGAGGAGGAAACTGAGGCTTGCAGAGGTTTGGTAACTTACCCAGGGTTAGGCAACTAGTAGTTGGTGTTTTCCGCTCCACATCCATACAAACTCCTTCCAATAAAGGTGAACAAACACTGAATGGACATCAGCAAGCACATTGAAAGCACCCACCTTCCTACTAATGGTAGTTTTTATGCTGAAGCTCATCAAAACCCCTGGAGACCCACCCACTGGTCCAGCCGTCCTCAGACCTGCCAAAGCCCCCAGGTAGCACTTGGAACATGACAGCAGACACCAGGTCCTTGAAACTCCGTATGACTCAGATTTATTCTTTACATCCAGAGATTCCAAAGGCTTTCCTCTTCATGTTGCGGCTAAACTGAAGAACTAGCCCCAGCTCCTTGTCCAGTAGCCCCTGGCCATGTGGGCTGGGATCTCCACACAGCCTCTGTAGGCCTCCCCGCCACACTTGGAAAACAAAAGGGTTGGACTAGGCCCTTCCAGCTCCAGTTCAACCCAGCAACCATTAACTACCTACTCCCTGTTGGCAAGGCACAGGTCTGGGCGCGAGGATGCACTGCTTGTAATGCTTTCACGCTTTGTCTTTCCAGCCATTTTCATTCTGCCTTCCCCTTACAGCCACAGGCAGGGAAGTGGGAAGAGTTATCATGATTTTATTACTGCTCATTTATTTATCTCCCTCCCTCCATTCAACTGTGTCCCTTAGGGACAATGACTCGTTCCTCATCAGTGTAAATCCCAGGGCTTAGCATAGTATCTGTCACATAGTAGGTGCTCAGTAAACATTTCTTGAATGCATGCATGATTAAGGGAGCGAGCAAATGAAAATGTTTTGAGCCACTAGCTGGCTAAACCTGGGGTACCAAGAATGGATGCACGTCTACAGCAGCAAAACTCTTATTTAGGCCTTACAAAAGCCCTGTGCCTTTCTCTGGAATTCCATCTCTGATTCCAAGAGAATTGAAATCTGGGGCATTCTTCTGCTCCTAGTTCTTCTCCATATTTACCCTTCTCCAAGGACAGAGCTAGCCACTCTGTCCATGTGGCTGTTTTAAATGTTACCATGACACTCTGATGGCATTACCATCCCCATTTCACAGATAAGAAACTGAAGCTTGGTGAGTATGGAAACCTGCCCCTGGGTCTCATGGCTGCAGAGTGGCAGAGTCAGGATTTGAAGCCAGGTCGAGAGCCCTTTTGGTCCCTTAGACACATACAACATCAGGTTTGTTCAGTTGACTTGCATTTCAGCTGGGTCTGTGGATGGTGTCCTATGCTAGGGAATTAAGTGTCTTTTATAATTCCCTTCAAAATGATTGGATTGTTCTATTCAAAGTTGTCTCCAGAGAGAAGAGTTTTGAAATGCTTCCCTTTGATTTTGACTTCCTTCTTTCATATTCTAGTGCTCTAGCATTAAGCCCTGAGGGGGCATCTCAAGGGCCAGTGTATTAGATTTGTCTTTGGGTCCCAAGAGCTCAGAATCCCGCAGGGAATATTAAATTGGGGGCTGCTCAGCCACAGATGGGTTCAGTTATCTCCCAGTCTCCCCTCTGCCTCCCACCCTCACAGGGGCCCTCAGCCCAGCGCATTTCTCCCAGGCAGTGATGAGCAGAATTCAGCGGGAGACAGAGGCTGCCTCTGCAGATCAGAGGTGACTCCTGGGGAACCGTTTCTGCTTCTGTCCTTCAGAAGCCATCCTTGGTTCCAAAACAGATTGATGTGATTGAGAGGGCTTAGAGGTGATCCAGTTATAACAGCAAGGATTCTTTCAGTGATGAGTGACAGAGACCTAACTCAGACTGACCTAAGAAAATGTATTGACTCACGTAACTGAAAAGGCCAGGAGCAGAGCTTGGCTTCAGCTATAGCTGGATCCGAGTCCCTGAATGATGCCAGTAGGAACCTCTCTCCAACTCTTGGCTCTATTTTCTACTCCGTTAAATTCATTTGAAGGCAGTGAACATGTATGGTGGCCTCAGACAGACCAGACTTCTATCCTCCCATGTTCAGTGTCAGCAGAAAAGAGCCGATCTCTCTCAGCCAGAATGTACTCATTTACAGGTGCCCATTCCCGCACTGTCGTCGTGGTTGGAGAAAGTCAGTGTTCTGACTGGTTGAGCCAGGTTTCCTTGCCCACCCTCAAAGCAAGGCAGAGACCACCCCTGAACCCTATAGAATTGAAGAGTGGGAGATTCCTTAAGGAAAAGCAGGATGCTGTTAGCAAAGAAGGAGAAAGAAGACAGAGCACAGATGCCTGTGCAAGGGGCAGCCTGCTTTTCACTCAGGCATAGGCGCTTCTTTTGTGGTGCTGTCTGGGGCCAGAAATACTGAGGCAAGAGGACAGCACCATCGAGTGGGTTTGCCACATGCATGTTTATGGAAGCACGCAGAAGAGAACATTCCCTAAATGTTTAGCAGTGGCCTGCCCCAAGTGTCAGGATGTTGCCGTTGTTACCTTTACCATTGTTGATTAGCCTTTCTGTGCTTTTTAGACTTTTATCCCTGAGCAGTTCTCCGTTTTCTCCTCAAGAAAAACATTGTGATATTTTATTATTCAAGTACAATTAGCATACAGTGTCATATTAGTTCCAGGTGCACAATGTAGTGATTGAACAACGCTTTCCACTACTGAGTGCTCGTCACAATACATGTGCTCTTAATCCCTATCAGCTATCTCACCCATCCCCATCCATCTCCCCTCTGGGAACCATCCGTTTGTTCTCTATAATTGTTCCCTATAATTCTTTTGTGTTTCTCTTTTTATTCTTGTTGGTTTGTTTTGTTTCTTAAATCCTACATATGAATGAAAATGTATGGTATCTTTCTCTGACTTGTTTCACTCAGTATTATACCTTTTAGGTCCATCCCTGTCGTTGCAAATGGCAGGATTTCATTCTTTGTTATGGCTGAATGATAATCCGTTGTCTATCAATGGACATTTGGGTTGCTTCCATGTCTTAGCTATAGTAAATGATGCTTCAGGAAACATAGGGGGGCATATATCTTTTCGAATTAGTGTTTTGTTTTCTTTGGGTAAATACTCAGTGTAGAATGACTGAATCATACGGTAATTCTATTTTTAGCTTTTTTGGTGGGAGGACCTCCCTACTATTTTCCAGAGTGGTCACACCAGTATGCATTTCCAACAACAATGCAGGAGGGCTCCTTTTTCTCCACATCCTTGCTAACGCTTATTATTCCTTGTGTTTTCTATTTCAGCCATTCCAACAGGTGTAAAACAATGCTCAACATCAGTAATCATCAGGGGAATAGAAATTAAAACCACAATGAGAGATCATTTTACACCTGTCAGAATGGCTAAAAGAAGTATTATTTTAAATAAATACTGTCTAAATTTGAGTCCTGGATCTAGGTCCCTTACCTCTTTGGGACCTGTTTTCCTTCTGTGGAAATGGGATCGGCACTCTCCAGTTCTCCTGCCTCCCTGGGGTTGGTACAGATTAGAGGAGAGAGAGGACAAGTGCTCTGGAAACCATCAGGCACGATGACCCGTGGGAAGGCAGAGTTGTTATTGTCTGATCGTGGCCGAACCCAGCCTCCTTACATTGGGAATATCGTGCCCTAGTTTCCCTTCCTGGCCACTCTCTAAAGGCGTCGGGTGCAGGGATGCCTCGTGGTTATCACACACCAAAGAACTGGGCATAACTCCACCTTGCAGTGGTGAAATCTCAAGACACAACATGCAGATGGGTCTCAAAGAGGACCGCTAAGATGGGGGCATCAGTGGGGGCAGGGGCCTTCTGTTTCCATCCCCCATCCCCAGGCCTCCTCTTCCTGCTGGTATCTGGGGAGAGGAAAGAAGGGGCTTTTTGCAGGAGCTCCCCTACGGGAAGGGAGCTTGTGGGCAGGTCTGTGGCACCATGCTTCCTTCTGGGTTCTGGAGATACTGATTTCAGCAAGTCAGATAATTTTTTATTCAAACAAAGAGCCTCTACTAAGCTGGAAGCCAACTAATGACTAGTGCCCATGGCAAAAGTCAGAATGCTGTTGTGTGTTTATGTAGTAAATAAATGCGTGGATGGATAGAGGAGGGAGAAAAGGACTAGTCCCCAGCCCCCCTAAAAAAGGTACATGTTCGAGGCTATGATCCAAGCTGAGCCTTTCATTTGAGTTCTGAATGATCTGTAATTCCATGATTAAATCAAATTAGAAGTGAATTTAGTCTGTTGTGGCATTGCCTATTTCCCTTAATACGTGATGGTGTTTGTGTGTTTGTTGGCAGGCTGTGGGGCCCAGGCTGGGGTTTGAGAGAGTCAGGCCTCTCTGCGGGGTAATAGCTCTATTGTATTTCGCCCCATGGACTCCAGGCAACTTATTACTGCTAACCGCACTGCCCTCCCAACCCTGCTTCAGTCGAATGAGCCTCCTGTGAAATTGGATGGGAGGCAGGAATTTCCGTAGCAAACTAGATATCGCCATCTTTCTTGGCCACAGAGGACCCAGCTGAGTCAAGGGAAAGAGATTTTTTTTTTTTAAAAAAAGAGGTGCTTTCGTTTGTTTGCAAAAACCTACATAATGCAGTTTCTCCCTGAGAAAGCTGGCTGATGTGACCAAAGGGATTAGAGGTGGGGGAAGAGCTGGGGGAAGGGCCAGAGGAGGGCCATAGCACGAGGCCTGGCTAGAAACCGTCCAGCCAGATGGAGGAGCAAGACGGGACCTGAAAGAAGTCCCAAGGTCCCAAGAGGAAAGAGACTGCCTTGTCCAGAAGAACTGGACTGGCAGAATTTGGCAGGGGAGCGGGGGGTGGGAGTTGGGGGGTTGCTGAGTGGGGGATGTGCTCTAAGGGGGGGGTTCCTGTCCACACAGTTGGAACGGAGCTCACTGTCGGACACCAAGGGTTCATTCTTGTCCCTGCTCCCCACCCCCAGCTTCCCTTGGTGCCTCTAGCAGAGAGAGAATTTGCAACTAAGGAGACTGTGGACCCTGACCCATTTCCTCCTAATGTTTCTTTCTGAAAATCATCAAACATACAGAGAAGTTTTGAAAGAACTGCATGTTGAGCGCTCATGTTCCCACCGCCTGGATTCTGCAGTTAGCACTTCTCTCCCTGCTTTCTTACGTATCTGTCCATCCTTCTCTCCATCTGTCAATCTATTTTATTGTTTGAGATGTTTCAAAGTAAATTGCAGCACGCCCCTGATGCATTTTGACAGTTAAACAGTGGATTGCAGTGGCATACAAAAGGAGATATTTTGTTGTTACTTCTGTTGTTCCACATTTTCTCCCCAAAACTTCTTACCAGTCTTGTGGAGCTAGCTCCCTCCCACAATGTCTTTTACTTCTGGACTTTCAACTCCAAAGGTCTCTAGGGGCCCGGAAGACAATGTAAGGGAGTGAAACAGCTCTGGTGTAAGGCTGTGGGGAGTGGTAAAAGCTGAGGGGACCCAGAGAGCACCTGCCCAATGGAGGGGGGTGTCAGCTCCAGCCCACTGCCGCCACGTGAGACTCATGAGGATTTTTTTTTGAAATCTTGTACTTTTGAAGTGTTTACAGACTGGGTAAAGGGTATTAAAGATGACTTTTGTGTACGAGTTTTCTGTAGCTGCCTTGGCAGTTTAACATAAATTTAGCAGTTTAAACAACGCAAAGTTATTGTTAACAGTTCTGTAAGTCAGAAGTCCAATATGGGTCTCACTGGGCTAAAATCAAGGTGTGGGCCAGGCTTCATTCCCTTTTGAGGGCCCTGGGGCAGTCTTGCTTATCTGGGTTGTTGGCAGACTGGTTAT
This sequence comes from Lontra canadensis, assembly GCF_010015895.1. Taxonomy (NCBI): domain Eukaryota; kingdom Metazoa; phylum Chordata; class Mammalia; order Carnivora; family Mustelidae; genus Lontra; species Lontra canadensis. Next base: position 19,855,176 of record NW_022630999.1, read on the forward strand.
GAAGAGTGAAACTCTGTTTTCTTGCTGGCCATCAGCTGAGGATTCTAAAGGCTGCCCACTTTCCTTGGCTTATGACTTCCTTCCTCCATCTTTAAAGCCAGCAGTGGTGAGTTGAGTCCCTCTCACACTTCATTTCTCTACTCCTTCCTTCTCATCTCTCTGACCCAGCTAGAAAGGTGCTCTACCTTTAAAGGACACTTGTGGTTACATTGGACCTACTTGGGTAATCCAAACTCTTCAAACTCATCTCAAGGTTCTTAACCCTGACCACATCTGCCAAGTCCCTTTTGCCACATAAGGTAACATAGTCATAGCTTCTGGGGATTAAGGCTTAGACATCTTCAGGCTGATACTCTGCCTACCATACCTGGCTTCTGACTGAAGATGAAGTAAACAGTTTTGACATTAGTTCTAGGCCTGCCTGGTCCTCAGGTCCCATCTTTTGGGCCCTGGGAAAATCCTTAACATCACTAATGAAATATACCCCATAGACAAAAAGAAATGAAAGACAAAAGGAATCTCAAATTTTATATAATCAGATTGTTAGCAATGATATTGAAATTGCTTTTCTGAAACAGTTATATATTATAGGAAAAAACAAATAAGTAACAATGTTAAGAACCTAGATTTTTAGCAAAAGAGATAAAATATATAACACCAGATAAAGACATCGCAAGAAAACAGTAGACCAATATCCATTTTGAATGTAGATGCAGAAATCCTCAACAAAATGCTAGCAAACCAAATTCAGCAATGTATAAGAGGGATTATACACCATGACCAAGTAGGGTTTATCCTAGGAACAAGGTTGGTTCAACATATGAAAATCAATCAATGTAATACACTTTATTAAAACAATAGAGGAACAAAACCCATGTGATCATTTCAGTAGATGCAGAAAAAGCATTTGACAAAATCCGATATTTTTCTGTTACAAAAACATTCAACAAACTAGGAATATAAGGGAACTTCATCAAGTTGGTAAAGAACATCTGTGGAAAACCCACATTAACATTATATTTATTGATGAAAGATTGCAAGCTTTTCCTCCTAAGACCAGGAACAAAATAAGGGTGTCTGCTTTTGCCACTTCTTTTCAACATTGTGCTGGAGTTTCTAGCCAAAGCAATTAGACAAGAAAAAGAAATAAAAGGCATCTAGCTTGGAAGAAGTGAAACTATTTTCTCATGACATTGTCTTATGTATATATAGAAAAACCTGAGGAATACACAACTACACAAAATTAGTAGAACTAATAAGGGATTTCAGAAAGTTGCAGGATACAAGTTCAATATACAAAATCAATCATATTTCTATACGTTAGTGAGAACGATCTAAAAAGGAAATACATATTTACTGGATATTTCTCCAGAAAAGATGTACAAATGGTCAGTAAGTACTTGAAAATATACTCAACATCATTAGTCATTAGGAAAATGCAAATCAAACCAAATGAGTTACCATTTCACACCCACTAGGGTGGCTATAATCAAAAGTATGGATGATAACGAGAGTCGGTCAACATGTGGGAAATTGGAGCCCTCATAGGTTGCTAGTGGGAATGTAAAATGTTCTTACCACTTTGGAAAACAGTTCAGCAGTTCTTTGAAGAGTTAAACATGGAGTTATATAGTCCAGCAGTTCTACTACTTGGTATCTACCCAAGAGAACTGAAAACATGTCTACACAAAAACTTATATATGAATGTTTATACCAGCATTATTCAAAATAGCCGAAAGGTATCCAAAATGTCAATCAGTTGATGAATACATAGATAAAATATGGTCTGTCCATACACTGGAATATTATTCAGCCATAAAAAGAATGAAGTCTTGATACATGCTACAACATGGATGAACCTGGAAGACATGTTGATTAAAAGAAGCCAGACACAAAAGGCCACATATTATATGATTCCATTCACATAAAATGTCCAGGATAAGAAAACCAATGGAAACAGAAAGCAAATTAGTAGTTACTAAGAACTGAGGGGAGGGGATAATAAGTAGTGACTACTAATGGATATGAAGTTTATTTTAGGGGCAATGAAAATGTTCTGGAATTAGATAGTGGTGATGGTTGTACAACTTTGTGAGTATATTAAAAACTACTGAATTATATACTTTAAAGGGGTGAATCTTATATTGAATTTTATGGCATGTGAATTATATCTCAAAAAGGACATGTAGTATAATATTAAGGTTCAGTAAAACTCTGTAGTCCTATCAAATATAAAACTTCAGCATGAACTCATGGTGCATGTATTAAAAATATATTTCTAGCTCTGGGGCACCTGGGTGGCTCAGTCAGTTAAGGGTCTGCCTTCAGCTTGGGTCATGGTCTCAGGGTTCTGGAATTGAGCCCCGCATCAGGCTCTCTGCTCAGCAGGGAGTCTGCTTATCTCCCAGTCCCTCCCCCACTTGTGCTCTCTCTCTGTTTCTCTGTCTCTTTCTCTCAAATAAATAAAATCTTTAAAAAACAAATGAAATAAAATAAGCATTTCTGGCCCTGACCACTGTAAAGGCATACAAACCATAACCAACCCAGTAGTAACAAATGCCCTTAGCACCCATATTGCAGTATCCAAGTGGTGATCTCGATGATAATCAGGAGTTGGGGTTCCTTGGCAGAATGGCTGATCCAGGTTGGGGCAAAAAATGTACAAGTTAAGCCTGGAGAATCTTTTGTAATCTTTTATCAGGAAGCAAGGACGTTATCAGTACTCTGTGGTCATATCCAAAGGACTAGGAGCCAACTTGCGAATACTTTCTTGGACTCAAGATGGTATTATTTGGGAACCATTAAGAATAATAATATTTGCACTGAACTGAAATATATTAATTATGTGAAGATTTATGAGTTCATAATGAAAACAAATAATTGGCCATCTTTGGAACATAGTAGAGAACCAAGTCATTCTGAAAACTGATGATCAAGAATGTGTCATGTCTTTCCTATACTTTTCCTATACTTTCCTGTACCTCAACCAAATAGTTGTTGTGAACATTTTTCTTCATTATAATATCCCAGCCAGTAAATGAAGAATGATAGAGTAAAAGTATCACCATTTTGCAAGCCCCTGATGAACTGAAGGATTTAGGCCCTGATCATCAGTGGCCACCAGCATCACAAAAGGGAAGATAACTGGGCAGTACGTGCTTCCTGTAGGAGGCTCACACCACTATGAAGAGGTCGCCAGAATGTCTCACTGACTTAGGTCAAGCCGCTAGACGTAGCTACCAGTTTACAGGAGCCAAAGGGGGCGGACAAAGGAACATGTTCAGAGACACCACAGCAATGCGAGCAGCAAAATGCAGACTGTGGGAAATCCAATAGCACAGTTGACCCAGTTTCTTCAACAAACAAACTATAAGGAAAAGAGACTTAGAAGGTGCATTAGCTAAAGACAGCCGTAGGCCTTGTCTTGATCCTGATTTCAACAACTGTGAAAAGATAGAAGATCAGGGAAACTTGAACACCAACTAGATATTTGATGATATTAAGGAACTATGTTAATCCCTTTGGGTGTTACAATGACATTAAAGGCCCATGGGGCCGGGCCTCCCATCCCCATGGGAGGGATGGGACTCCGGAGAGAAAGGGGTAAATGTCCCCTCTGCCAGCAGAGCCCAGGGAGGGAGAGGGGAGGGGGTTAAGCCTGTGAAGCCCGGTGTGTTCATCCAAATGCGTGGGCAAATGACTTCTCCACTGGTGAGGAGTGTGCGAGGGGTGAGGAGAGAGGCCAGAGCGTTACTGAAGGGTTGTCTTCCACCTGGAATCACGAGGATGGGCAACCATGCTCCTGTCGCGCCTGAGGCTTAAACAGGTTAGCACATGGAGGACACCAAACCCTAGTGCTACTGTCGTGGGTTTGTAACTGCTTCTATACAAGTCGGGGGTTCTTGTAGACATACCCCTCTCTACCATGTGTGCAGGAAATTGGAAGCATGACTTCGGGATGCTAAGTGGAAGGAGGTTCTAAAGTGACTGAGCTGTCCCTGGCTGTCACTCATTCCCTGAAGGCTAGAAAGGAGTGGCATTTGTGGTTCGCCAAACCATGTGCTTATGGAGTTCTCTTGGCAAGATGAGAGCTGAACCTGTTGTCTCCTATGCCCTGTGTCTCCCTCTAGCTGCAACGGCAAACGCTACCTGGAGACACTCCCCAACACCAGTATCATCATCCCCTTCCACAACGAGGGCTGGTCCTCCCTTCTCCGCACCGTCCACAGCGTGCTGAACCGCTCACCCCCGGAGCTGATTGCCGAGATTGTGCTGGTTGATGACTTCAGTGATCGAGGTAGGACCCTCACCCCTCACCCCAGCTTCCTGCCCCTGCGCTCCATCCAGTGACTGGCCAAAGGGGTGGCAGGTTTTCTTCTTCAGCAGCACCAGCAGATGGGCCACCGTTTACTGATGCTTGTTGTGTGCCTGGCAATGACCCTGGCCCTATACACAGTATCTCATTTAGTCCTCAAAACATCCCGTGAAGTAGATTCTGTTTTTATCCTATTTGTATCAATGTGCGCTGAACTGCAAATAACAGAAAACTCGATAAACAATAGCTCAAACAGGTAAGGGCTCATTCATTCATTCATTTCACCATAAGATCCAGGACTGGTATAGCTGCCTCAGGCTGTCATCAAAGAACCAGGCTTCTCTGTTCCTTCTTCTTCATCCTCGTGGTCCCAAAATAGCTGCTGTACCTCTGGGAAGTCTGCCTTCCAGGCAGGGAGAAGGAAGAAGGGTAAAGAGAACAAAGCCTCCCTTTTTCAAGATTTTGCCTTCTTATTCAGGAAAGACTTCTGGCCAGAAAACTCTGACATCCAGGCCTCCCTATCTGCCAGGGTGCCTGGAAATGAAAGTGTTTTGATTTGGGGCATCTTGAAGAGAGGTAGGAAAGGGAGATGTACATTAGAAAAGGGGCTGAGCATGCCTTTCTCTGGGCTCTGCCACACAATTCTACAGCTGAGAAGACTGAGCTCCAGTTCGCCTGCTCTAAGCAGTCTCACTGCCTGGTTGAACCTATCGGCCTCCAGTGTCAGGGCTCTACTAGGTACTGTCCAGGGGTACCAGCCACAGCTGCCCTCTCCTCCAGCAGGCCAGGTTCCATCCTGCCTCGGGATCTTCCCCGCTGCTCCCTCTACCTGCATGTCCTCCTGCCAGCTCTTCTCATGCTGGCTCCCCACACCATCTTCGGTTAGGGGTGTCATCAGCACTGCTCACTCCACTGCGTGTGTCGTTGCGTAGTTGCATGGCTCTTTGTTGTTGGTCCTCCTCACTAGATCATTCGTGGTCTAGAGCAGGGGATCCGTGACTGTGTGCGACTGAGTGAATGAATGGACAAGGAGGGAGAAAGCACGTCCCAGCCATACACGCACTCACACATACGCACGCGCACGCGCATACATGCACACACACATGCATACGCACATACATACACGCACACAAAGCCACACCAGCAGCAGGGTCATTTGCAGCCACGGAGATAGCCGTGGCTGGGGAAGACAGACGTTCCTTCCATGGCTGGTGCTAGCCGGTGTCTCTGTGCTCAGCTGCAGATCCCCGTCACCTGTGTTCTGAAGCAGCAGCTGTCCAGGGGGTGGACCCTACACCACTTGGCAGGATCCCTGTCTGAGTGTCGTGGGGCACGAGTCCCCCAGAGGTAGAAGAAACCACACATCCACTGGATTAGAAACAAGTGTGTCTCCCTGCTCAATTAGAAAAGAATTTTAAGACCATCTAGGCTGTTGGCTTTCGGTGTGCATCTCAGAGCAGTAGAGGCCCAGGGGTGCCTCAGGGAGCACTGTGAGCAGTAGGGTGAGCCTTACTGGGCAGTGGGGCATTGGGGGGCGGGTGAGTTCAGCTCCCTCTCCTGGCGTGGTCTGTGTTTGGTTTCTGAAAAGGTGTTCACTAAGAGGAGCTGCACTGCTTATGAATGCATGATAATCACAGATACCACTCAGCCTGCCCCTTTTACAGGTGGGAAACCCAAGGCCTAGAACTGTGGTCAGGCTTAACTAGAGCTCACAGCTGGCTGGTTGCAGAGGAAGGACAAGAAGCCTGTCTCGGGGCTCCCAGGGCGGCCTGTCCCTCCTCACCTCAGCTGGTTATGAGAAACGTGGCAGAAGTGTGGCACTCTTCTCTATCCCCAAGGACACTTCTCAATAAATTACTTTTCCATTGTATTAAAGAGCAGGGTTCTTTCTAGAAAGAGCTCATTATAAAACACATCCAATCCTGGGCTATAATGGTTTGCACCTCTAATATCCCAATTTCCTCAGTGATAAAAATAACATGATATACCCACCCCCCCAATAATAAAAGAACGTGAAAGTCTTCAGAAAGAAGAGGTAAATTTCATAAGAATGACATTTTCCAAGTGCATCTCTTTCTCCAGAGAGCAAAAATACTGGTCCAATGTGGTGCCATTGTGAGACCCTAATAGGATAGGGAAGAGAAAAGATACTATCCCTATTTCCCAGATGAGAATGAAAACTAAGGCCCCGATTGTTGCCCCTTTTCCTCAGTGAATCAGGCGTGCAACCCAGAGGCCAGCTCTTACCTCATGCCCCTCAGTCCTGCACAGTGGCTGTCAGATTTCCCAACCTGCATTTTTCAGAAAAGCAATCATTATTCTGGTTTCAAGAAGGAATTCTTAAGGCAGCTTTGGAAGAAAACTTACTCAGCAGTGATTGTTTTAAAAATGAGATTTGGGAGAAGCAATTTCAGAACTATGGAGAGGCCTGTCCAAAGTACAGCAAATACGGGCCATCATAAAAGACAGATGTCTCTGGGCCCTGTGAGCAGAGGCAGTTCTCAGAGTTGAAATTCATAGATGCTAACTACGGGCTAGATTGGGGCTGCCCAGCAGAAGGCATTTTCCTCTGAAATGAGTCTCCTCCAGGCTCCTCAGGGCAACTAATTGTAATTCAGCTAAGGGTTGAGACCTTGGGTAGGAGACAAAATTGGAGCAGATGAGTGCTTGAAATAAGATCCAGGGCTCTGTGCAGGGAGCGCTGGGGAGTAGACTGGAGGCTGGTGCTGACCCCAGAACAGTCATGGCCTTGCCTGCAAATAGAGCGTGCCGAGTTTTCCAGGGGTGTCCAAAAGCTCTTCAAATGTGTGAGCTTTGCTTGAGGATTAGGAGGACATGGAGGTGTTTTTGTACCAGTGGGAAAGAGAGATGAGGGTAGAGAGGAGCAGACCTGCCTCCAGATTACGCTGCTCGGATGGGAGATGTTTTATTAGAAGAAACAAGAGAGGCCTTTGTTCATCTGGTTTTTTTTCTATTCCTTTTCTCCTTCTTCTCCGCACTTTCAAATAGGGTTGGTTTTGCAGAAAAATAGGATATGAAGTAATGGAAAGGGTTATTGTCCTTGGCTGAATGACGATGGGCTCTCTGGAATGTTCTCCCATCAGGGAGCAAACAAACAAGCACGTGCACTGGGAACGGTGCCCTTGAAGGAAACCTTAAGCAAGAGTTTCAAGTGTTTGCAGAGCTCGTGATGGTTCATCAGCAGTGATTGGTGCTGGGAGGATCGTGGACATTGCCCGACCCACTGGCTCACAGAGGAGAGGCCCTCACTGATGAAGCTGGAGTTGGGTCCTCTTTCCATGATGGGCTTATTAATTCTGACCTGCACTCTCATACCATTGCCAGTCGTGGGGACCCGTCAAGGACATCCATTTTTGCCCTGTCCTACTCTGCATTTCAATACACCGCTCTTGACACTGCATACAGGTCTGTTCCTCTCTCAGCCTCCGTCTGCTGCCAGGAACCCCACAACTCTTGGGGCGGCCATTCCCCACCTGCACCGTACTGTGTCCGTTCTTTCACCCTGAGATTTGTACTGTGTATTTTTTCTCTACGCTTGTCCCGATTTAATTCAAATTCATATATTCAACAAATTTCATGAATTGATTGTACTCGATGCTGTACTAGGCACGCTGGGGATAAAACAGAACCAAGACAGACATACCCCCCAAAGACTCACATCTAGAAGGGCAGACCGATGAGGTAAGAGACAATCATAAGACCATGGAATGTCTGCCTGTCGGTGGAGATCCAGGCTCTGTGGAGCACAGAGAAGGTCAGGGAACACTTCACAGAGAAAATTCCAGCTAAACTCAATCCTAATGGGTAAGTAGATAATACTCCCCAGGGCATGGGAAGAGGCAGAGAGAACAGCATGAGCCCGGGATAGGAGTGAAGGAGAAAACTTTGAAAGTGCAGAAAGAGCTGATAACCTCATCATCTGCAGGCAATTACTATTAGCATTTAGGTCCCCCCCCCCCCCGCTCAGGTTTGTCTGTCTTAATACACTTTATCTTGTAGATCAAATTTAGGTTCACTGCAAAGTCAAGCCGAAAGTGCAGACAGTTCCCATATGCCCCTCCACCCGCACCCCACACGTAGCTAGCCCCCAGACCCCGTCAGTGCTCTGCACCTCCGTCAGAGTGGTCCAGTGGTGACAACCGATGGACCTATGTTGTCACATCATTATCACCCCAAATATATAGTTTTATATTGGGGTTCGCTCTTGGTGTCATATATTCTGTGGGTTTGGACAAATGTGTGAGGACATATATCCACCATTATGGGGTCGTATTGAATAGTTTCTCTGCCTTAAAACTCTTCTGCCCTGTGCCTGTTCATCCTCCCCTCCCCCTAGCCCCTGGCAGCAACTGACCTGCTTGCTGTCCCCATAGTTTTGCCTTTTCCAGAGTGTGTGATGTAACTGGAATCATACTGTATGTAGCCTTTTCAGATTGGCTTCTTTCCCTTAGTAATAGGCATTTAAGGTTTCTCCTTGTTGCTTTATGGCTTGTGGCTCATTTCCACTCGCTGCAGACTAATACTCCATTATCTGTGGCTATCGTGGTCTGTCTGTCTGCTCTTCTGCTGAAGGACATCCTGGTTGCTTCTGAGTGTGGGCAGTTATGAATAAACCTGTTACAAACATCCATGCACAGGTTTTTGTGTGGACATGTTTCAACCCTCGTAGATAAATAGCAAGGAGCACAGTTGCTGGATTACATAGTAGGAGTGTGTTTAGTTGTGTAAGAGACTCTGTGAATGAGAGTTGTTGTTGATCCTCACCCTCATCGGCATTTGGTCCTGTCAGTGTTGTGGATTTGTGCCTTTCCGATAGGTGTGTAGGAGGATTTTGTTGCTGTAATTTGCATTTCCCTATGATCTTTGCTGTTGAGCATCTTTTCAGATGCTTCTCTGCAAATTGTATGTCTTGTTTGGTGTCCACTGTCTTTTCATTTCCATTTCCTTTTTCATACCCTCCCAGTCCCCTTCTAGCTCCACTCCCACTGGGCGTAACCAATGTTAATAGTCTGGTGCGCGTTATCCTGCACAGTAATACTAACATGTAACAGCTCGTAGTAACAGGAAGTAGTACTTACTGAGCACTTGCTTTGTGCTAAGCGAATTCATGCATTCGTCACCATTGCCTCTCTTGAGGGTTCTGTCATTCCCAGTGTGAAAACCACTGGACTCAGTGATCTCAAACCACTTTTTTCTGCTTGAAAATGGCCATATTTTTATCCCCATTTTACAGATGAGAAAACTGAGATATAGAGAGATTAAGAAAGTAGTCGGCATGTACTTAACCCAGAGAAGCAGAACTTTGATTTAAAACCATGCATGCTGATGCTAAAGCCTTTATCCCTCATCTTTACATGTTTTTTTTTTCCTTTTAATGGGGTCATCCTGTACCCATTACTCTTTTTATTCCTGTTAATGTATCAGAGACATCCCTTAAGTCAAAAGATAGAGAGCTAACTCATCTGTTTTTTAATAGCTATATGATGTTCCACACCATGAGCCTGTGTTTAGTGCCTTTACGTTGTACTTTGTGTCACGGACACCCAGTTGTATTTAACTTTGTATCCGGGTTTCTCTTACTTAATTTTCTACCATGAGCTGCCTTTGTCATTATAAACTGTCACACCTCTCCTCCTCTGAGGCAACTGTGCCATAGAGACAGGAGTCCGATGACCCCAGAATACAAGCTGTATTGTTGGAGAGGCTGATCCAGAGAACACAGCATTGATCTGTTCCTACCGCTTTCCTCCTGAACTAAGTGACCCCAGGACGAGCTTAGCGGCCAAGGACCTGTGAGCCTCCCTGGCAAGGCAGAGCCCGTGCCGGTGAGCACACCCCAGGCAGGAGAGCATGAAGCAGCGCATGCAGGTAGAATGACTGTTTGTATTTTAGCTGCCCAGCATGACCTCCCCTGACACCCCAGAAGTGAGACATTGCTCCCTCTATAGTAGGAGGCAGGAGAGGCAGTGCTGTCTTAACAGACGATAAAACCAAGGTTCAAAGAGTTTGGTGGTAAGTGGCCTAAACTGCTTACCTGCCCTTACAGTATAGGAGTCCCCCTTTCTGGGTGGGGATATGTCCCAAGGACCGCAGTGGATGCCTGAAACCACAGATAGTACCAAGCTCCATATTTACTGTAGTCCTTCCTATACATACCTACCTGTGATAAGTTTAATTGATAAATTATACACAATAAAAGATGAACAACTAATAACAAAATAGAACAGTTATAACAATAGACTATAATAAAAGCTATGTGTGAATGCGGTCTCTCTCTCTCTCTCTAAATACATCCTTGCGCCATCCTCACTTTTCTTGTGATGATGTGAGATGATAAAATGCCTGCACGAGAAGATGAGGTGAGATGAATGACGGAGGCACTGTGATGTGCCCTTAGGCTGCTGTTGACCTTCTGACCGTATGTCAGAAAGAGGGTCACCTGCCTGGAGAACCACTGATGAGGGCAGGTTGGTGAAACCAGAGAAAGTGAAACCACGGGTAAGGAGGGACTGAGCTCGTCTCCTGCTGGGCGGTAATCCCACTTGACAGGAAGGATTGATCTTCCCCACGATGAGCTCCGTAATCTTAAGAATCCCACATCTTAAGTATCCGTCTCTAGGGTATCTTACCACTAAGAAAACCCACAGGCTTCTTGATTCCCTTCTCCTGTAATATCTTTGACATCTGGAATGCTTCTCTCTTGGACTCCAAAGGAGAGGACTACTAAGCAGATTAGAGCTGTTACAGAATATCAGTTAGTTTATAATGAGGGAAATCTATAAACCTTTTGGTGGGTATCTGGCAGGAACAACTAGATGCAGGAGTCAATATTTTTATGGGATATTTTGAGCATCTTAAAAAAATGGGATTTTGTGAATCAAGCACTATGTATAAATGATTTACTGAGATAGCAAAAAAAAATCAGATAAATTGCTCAGATTGTATCTGAAGCATCAAAAACTCTGATGTTTGGGCAAGAATCATCTCTGTAGTGGAAAAGAGCTGCATTATATTTTCAGAAATGTGACGCTTCTGTTGAGGTGGGTGAGCTTTCTACATTTTAAAAACTTGGTGCAGCCCAGCTGTGCTAAATTGCTAATATTCTCTTGATTTTCTTGTGAGGATTAAAAACCAACCCTTTCCACTGTTTTAGTGTTTCCTTGAAAACATAATGGGGGGAAGCAACACCCCAGACAGCAGGTTATTATTAGAGGTCCTTGGAATAAGGCCCCCAGAAGCAGGACCACAAAAAGCCCTCAGCTTAGGGCTGACATGAATTGTTATTTACTAAGGTCTTGAGGGAAATGAAATTTGAGGCTGAAATGAAAGGAAGGGGTTCCTTAGTACCTAACTTGATTTGGCTCAAACCAACCAAGTCTTTTTACATCACTCACACTTAGCTCATTAGGTGGGGAACTGAAGGGGCTGATTTCGTCTGCATCCCAACAAGGACCAGGCCGTACCAGCAAGAACAAGAATGCGGTGTGGTACCTGTGTAGCACTTACTGTGAACCAGACACTTCTGCAAGTGATTCAAACACGGCGTATTTGATTTCATACCAAGCCTCTTAGTTGCCAGCATTTGCCTAAAGGGAAAATTCACGTTTAGTAGAAAGTACAAACCAAAGTACAAGAAATTGTCATCCTTTCCCTACCCCACCTCCTAAGTAAAGCAACTTCTAGGTTAAAACAACAAAAAGTTTTTGGGTAAAGAAATGCTTATGTCTAATCTATAGGTCTGCTGTTTTCAGTCACTATAAGTAACAGCCCAGTTCTCTAAATAATACAGTTCCTAGCCCATTCACAAAGCACACTGGCTGAAAAATAGGCATTAGCTCTGACCTACCGGTGGACACCTGACACCCAGGCGACTGGCGAATTACTGTGGAAAGATACATCAGGGATTCTCTGCAGAATCTCCAGCCCCCAAAAGGCTCGATAGCATCTTTATTGGGCAACCGCCAACTCCAGAGCCGATTTCGGTTTAAGCTGGATCCAGAGGCAGCTTCAGAGCTGTCAACACGACAACTTAAAATGTAACCAGTGTTCATGGCCAAAAATAGGCAATACTTGACAGCTCTGAAGATGAAGCAGGCTCAATCTACACACTTACACGTCATTTATTTATTCCAAAAATTGAAAGGAGAGCATTGCCATCCTGCCAGTCAATCTTGTGTTCATGGGCATTGAGAGTTTAATTTCTCTCCTGTCTCTCTCTTCAGTCTCTAGATTTACTATCTCAAATAGAAAACTCTGAAAATGTCATTTTTGCATCGTCCTCTAGAACAAAGAAATAGGCATGTAGGAGGCCATCGTAACATCCCTTCCTCTTGCGCGGCTTAGTGATGTTGGTTCCTAAAAAGTATTAACAGATTCAGACTCGGTTAAAACTTTCTGGATCCTTGTGCATACTCACTTCCTTCTCTTGAAAGACCCAAGCACTCATTCTTCCCAGAATACTAAAAAAAATTAATTTTATTTGTTTGCTTCAAAAATGCAGACCTCTTCAGAGATGCCCACATTATTTATGAGCATCCAGGAATCTCAAAATAACCAGTAACTCCCCCCATCAGCTGTGTGCCCTCCGTTCCTGTGCTCGTAATGCGTGGGATTTACTGGGCATTGCTGACAATCTGCTGTGAGGGTGAATACAGGGGGAGTTATAGACCCCTGCTTTGTGCCCAGTCTTCTCAGAAACTGTTAGGGGTTGTTTTTATGTTCTGTATGCTGCCAGAATACCTGCTCTAGAATATTCTAAATAATAATTGCATTCCAGCGTCTGTTAACGTAAAATTCAAATCGACCCTAACCTTCCCAGAAACCCCCACTACAACCAGCAGATTCGTTTCAGCCGGCGGGGGAGGAAAGATGAGGCCCGACCTTCCCCAGAAAGCGCGTCCCTGCTGCCGTAAGACAGGGGAAGCAGTGAGTGAATGAAAATGACCTGTAGGTGGACCTTGCTCCTGAGCAGAGTCGACTCTACTTATTCATAGTAGACACAAAACCCGGTTTCCTGCCTGCCTTCCTGCTGAGGGATGATGGTGGCCAGAATCCATTTGGTGAACTGCTCCTCGCCCCCAGTTTGTTCCTCTGCTCCTGCAGGGACAGCTGGACAATACCAGCACCCAGCCATGGGGGTGGCTCTGGCCCGTCTGGCCAGTGATGTCCCTTCCCCGTGGCCATGGTGATTCATCCAAGGGGCTGGGCTGTGGTGCCAGCTGAGCCCAGCCCATTTGACCCCCATCCTTTCCCGTCGCATGAGCCGATGCATTCGGCACGGTCTGACGTACGTTGGCATTCAGTAAAGGGTCCTTGCTAATGATGCTATGGTGGTGGTTAGTACTAGTAACTGGGAAGTGGGGTGATGGATGCTGAGCTACCCCGTCTGCCTCAAAGGTCTGTTCTAGGGCTCAGATGAAATCAGAAAAGTGTGAGAGCTAAAAACTCCGTAAGAACATTGAAGAGGATGCCATTTCCATGGAAGGAAAGAACCCCAAGGAATCACCAGCCTGCTGGCCAAGGAGAAAGTGACCTCAAAAGCAGACAGTCAGCACCTGGAGTGTGTCCCCTGTGGCCGCCAGTTCCAGCAGGGTTCAAGCCATGGGTCGTAACTCTTCCGTGGCAGCGTCAGCCGAGGAGCTTGTTAAAACGCCGGCTGGCAGGGCCCACCCACGGAGGTTCTGGGTCCATGGTGATCCGCAGTTTTCACCGGCATCTCATCCTAGTTTGATGGTGTTGAAACAGTGTTTGGACTTGGAAAACACTGGATTCTGGCAATGGCAGGACATAGGTCACAGACAGATGCTATGTCATACAGCGGGATGGTGATTTCTTTGAACGTGTGCGTAGTCTGGGCTGCCTGAGGTGCAAACACACACACGCACACACACACACACACACACACACACACACACACAGCCCTTGCGGGAAGAGAGAGGTTCGGCCTCGGCCAGACCCCTGTTTTCCAGGACGCCTTGTCATAAATAAGTGCCAGCCTGGAACAGGCCATGTGGATTTATAGTCCCACGTTTAATTTCAACTGCTATTCATTAATCCTGATGATCTCACTTAAATTATTAAACAGTCATAGTCCAATTTCGAGGGCACTAATTATATCCTCGAGAAGCTGTTATTATCTGGATGATCACATACACTCAGCCAACACCAGACTGTTTTCTCCCCACTCATCAGAATTTTATACTTTTTCAGGGATTTTTCCATGGCTGAGTGTGTGTGTTTCATAGGACAAGACCTCGCTGCTGAGGAGGGATGAAATCCTAGAGCAGGGGTTTTCAAACTGTGGTATGCATAGGAGTGTCCTGGGAGGTGTGTTTAACATGCAGATTCCCGGGCCCCACACCCGCCAACACCCAGGTCCTCAGTCTGAGTGGAGCCTGGGAATCCCCACCCTGCCCCTCTGTCTGGAGATTTTGATGCAGGTGGTCCCAGGACCACCGTGGGGAGACGGAAGTCCCGACAGGGGAAACCCATCATTCCAAGCCCTGCAGCAGAGCCACAACCCACATCTCTGGCCCCGATGTAAGGATCAAATGAGATAATAGATGTGAAAGGGCTTTGGAAAGTATTCAGCACTCTATAAATACAAGGAGGCACTATTATTTTCAAGCTGGAACGGCCTTGTGACAGAAATGGCTTAGTACTTTCTCCCTAAATTACCATAATCACCTGTTTGAGGCCCCAGCCAAGTTCATAACTCTAAGTGCAGCAGGCATGGAAGAAATTCCTCCTGATACATCCAGGAAAAAAATATTTCTTTTGATGTGAGAATGTGCTTGGGTCCCTGCCTAGTCCTCTGTCAAAAGTTCCCTGTCTTTTCTGTTCTTGGTCCCATCTTTTCTGGGGTAGAGCCACATCTCCTCCAGCCTGGGAGCCCCCTGACTTCAAAGCCCTCTTCCCCAGCACATGGATTTCCAGCCCTTTCCGGAGACATTTAAAACTCACTTGTAAACATTTTTGCCCACAAAGGGCTTCCTTCATGTGAGCCCACTTCTAACCACATTTATGACTTCAGAAATAGAGAACACCCCAGTTTTGGTTCTTGGAGCTCAGCGTACTCACCTACCAAGGTTTGCCATGAGGCTAGGTCTGTGCTGCTGATGGCCGCCTCTGCGCCCCGGTGCCAGGTCCGTCCTGCCACGTCATGATGAACCCAGCAGCTCTTGGGAAAGCGTTTCCTCACCTTGAATTAAAATCATTTCACCCCGCAACATCCGTCAACCGGGTTTATTTCTGCCTTGATCTTCCCACTGCTGCCTCCACATTTCAGAAGCCCCTGTTTGTATCTCCACCCCCAAGTTCCTTCCACTGCAAGATAAATTTCTTAAAAATGTGGTGGTAGAGTAAGTTCAAGAACAGACACTCTGGTTCTATTCACATTTCAACCTTTATTTTTAAATATTTCTTCCACACTCCCACGGATCCTATCTCTTAGCGAGCTCTCCACATGCAAAACCTCAAGTTCAGGCATTTGCAAGTTACCCACATGCAAAATCTATTTTTAAATCTGGAAGAAATCAAGGCTTTCCACTGATGGTAAGAAGCCTCATGTTTGCAGGCAGCACGACTTCAGAGTTTAGGGAATTTCTGCTCTACTTTCAGGAATCTCTAGCCAGCCTGCACATTTCTGAGATGAGAAGTGCAGGCCCCAGGGGCCCTTCAGTCATAGGGCAGGTTCGTGACAAAGTCCTGCTTTCCTTCAGGAGCACCTGCTGCTGGCTGGGCACAGGCACCTGCAGAAATCAGGACCACAGTCCTGTCTCCCAGTCCGGCTGTTGCCAGTGGGTATGCTGCTGCTGCTGGCCCGACTGTCCACTGGCCTCAAAGGGCAAGGCTACAGTAGCACATACAGACACCCAGGTCATGTCCTTTTATTTTCCCCTTCGCTGATTTACTGTGTGAGCCAGATATGTGCCAAAGCTCAGCCTCGAATACATTTCCCAGCCAGTGCTGTCGAGTGTCCACCCCATCTTAACATTTGAGCTAGGTGCTAACGCAGCACATACAGTATTCTTAGTCCTCTCACGAAGGCATGTGCTCTCATGACGGTAATTACAAAAGCCCACCTTGACAGTACCAGGGATCAACTTTTATGACCATCAACTCCCCTAAAGATACTGTTGTTGTTGTTTTTTTTTAAGGTTTTATTTACTTGACAGAGATCACAGTAAGAGAGTCAGGCAGAGAGAGAGGAGGAAGCAGGCTCCCAGCCTAGCAGAGAGCCTGATGTGAGGCTCAATCCCAGGACGCCAGGATCATGACCTGAGCCGAAGGCAGAGGCTTTAACCCACTGAGCCACCCAGGTGCCCCATACTGTTGTTTTTGTAACGGCATGAAATTGTGCTTGTGCAAATTGTTTTTAAAAAAATTAAATGCAGGGGGTCCTGGGTGGCTCAGTCATTAAGCATCTACCTTCGGCTCAGGTAATGATCCTAGGGTCCTGGGATCAAGTCCCACATCAGGCTCCCCACTCGTCGGGGAGCCTGCTTCTCCCTCTTCTACTCCCCCTGCTGGTGTTCCCTCTCTCACTCATTCTCTGTCAAATAAATAAATAAAATCTTTTTGAAAAGTTAAAAACAAAACTTAAACCTTAAGTGGTCTGGGCTTTGGATCCTTGGGTTCTAAGGACCCTTGCTCTAGAGTCAGACAATAGGTGACATTGAACTAGCACTTAATTTCTCTGTGTCTCATTTAGTAAAATTGGGGTACTTCCATAAAGAGCTGTGCAGATTAACTGAGATATTGCTCGTAGAGGGATCAGAGCAGTAGCTGGTTCAGAGTAACCACACCATAAGCATTGATGTAGACACCGTAATGTTCCTTGATATGAAACTAATCCTCTGTCCCTATTTTTTTTACCTCATCCCCCTTGTAGCTAGCTACACCTCGGAGACCCCCAAAGCTTAAACTACCATTATTAACAATAATAATTTATAAAACTAATAATTAATGCCATTGTTTATTAACATTTAATATATGCCTGGAGCTGTTCATTCATAAGCTCACTGAATGCTATGATTCGCATTACTGTCCTGAATATTACAGGTGATAAAACAGAATCAGAAAGATCAAGTTCACACCACAAGTGAGTGGTGGAGTTGGGATCCAAACTCAAGTTTATTTGGATCCAGAATAATACACTCTTATGTATTACCATCTTTGTGACATTAGTGATAACACGTAAAGATTTAACACCTTATATTTTCTGATTTTATTTCTCATAGATCCATTTACTCTCAGCTCTTTGACTTTGGAAATCAGGGACCAGGTTGGGCTGGGATGATTATATCCACCCATCAGGAAAACTAATGAAAAACTGAGCATTTTTCTGCCAGAATTCGCACAGTTGATCTGCTGAGGATTTTTTTTTTCTCCCTCCAAAGCAGAGTGTGATTTTCTTTCCTTTCAACCTTCATGCCGCTGGAAAATTTTAAATTATTCAAGACATTGAAGGTTTATTATCTGCTGGAAGGCTGCAATGTAATAGCAAGGTATCATTTAAAGAGCTGTCTGTCTCTGTGAACCACCTTGTTCTGAATACCTGCTCTGGCATAGAGTGGGAAGCTATGTATTTATCTATCATTGGTGGCTTGTAACTGCCTTAGATCAATCCTATTATTCTTTCTCCATGGCCAGTGCCCCAAAATAAATGGCTGGGGGTACACAGGACATTGAAATCATTTGTGTATCATCAGCCACTTACTTCTCTTCTGCCATTTGCATCATGATGGACAGTCGTGTGTTTGGGGGATTCCATTTTCACTACAGACTGAATGTATTGCCCATGTGTATTACCAATTTGGATATTAATCATCCCAATCAGAGAATGCTCTCTCGAGTATTATATCACCCCCAAGTCATGCTATTCACACCATGTTCATCATAAAGATAAAAATGCCAACTCTTGTTTCATTCTTCCTTTTGACACCATTTCTGTACAAAGAGATATCCTTTTCCAGTGTTTATCATTAGTGACAAGAGAATTTTTGTGTAGCGGGGTCAAGAAGATACATTATTTTTTCCTCCATTAATTCCTCATCAGTTAAGTGGCGTCATGGAGTAAAAAACTTCATCAAGTGACTTTTCCAGGTATTGGTATGAGAACTGGTAGACCACCTTTGGTTCCTGCCCTGCCAGTAAATAGCTTTGTGACCTTGAACAAATTACATCATCTCCTTGGGTTTCAGTGTCTGCATCTAGAAAGTATGGATGACTTCTAAAGTCCTGCCAAGCTTTTCAATCCTAGAACTTTAGGATGACTTTCCTCTCCTCTTCCCCAGTGTTCAGAGTTAGCACTTGATGCCTTATAGTTGTCTTAATGAGCATCAGTTTTCACTATAACCCTACTCTCAAGAAATACTGAGGTCTGGAAAAGTATTTGCTCTTGCACAAGATGACCCAGTGCCTCAGTTTTCAGGAGCCCAGGTTTGGTATTTATATTTATCTAACTCTTCTCCCTTACTGCCTGACACTTAGATGATTTTTACTTCTTATAACCTCCAGTGTCTCTGTCCCTCTGAGCCTTTTTCCTGCCTCATTTGCTATTTCAAATAAGCTTTGGAGTCAAAAATCCAGTACTAAAGTTACTCAAATTTTATCTAAAATAGGGCTTAGGGGCGCCTAGGTGGCTTCAGTTCATTATGCATCTGATTCTTGATTTCGGCTCCAGTCATGATCTCGGTCGTGGGATCGAGTCTCGTGTCGGGCTCCATGCTGGCTGTGGCGTCTGCCTGAGATTCTCTCTCTCCTTTCCCTCTGTCCCTCCCTTGATATCACTGTCTCTCTCACTCTCTGTAAAATAAATTAGTTAAATAAATAAATATATAAATTAAATGTTCAATTAATCAATAAAATAAGTGTTAAATAGTTCCCAAGTGGTGACTCAAGGCTCTCACCTGAGCCATGAGGCATGTTTAGTGGTCACAAAGAGGATGCAGCCTTTAATTCTAAAAGGGAGTAATCAGGGAGGGCTTCCTAGAGAAGATGGAAGGGGTTTCCCTGGCCTAAGGGAATAGCATAAGCAAAAGCACAGAGGCAGGATGGTATATCAGCAATAGACTGATAGTAGTGATTGTTGAGAGACTATACCCCTTGAGTGACAGACCTCTGCTTCTCTGCTGAGCTAGGAGCCCAATATTTCCCAGTCTTTAAGGAGACATAACGTGACAGAAGTTTCTATGTGTGAAGTGCAGTCTGGGAGAGTGTAATTTAAATTCTGAAATATCAGAATTTCCAGACATTTAAGAAATTTCCAGAATATCAATGTTTATGGGTCAGTGGGAAACAAAATATCATGGCTGGTACAAATAATGCAGGATTTCTTATGGCCATGATTATCAATTACAGAAGAACCATAAGCCACAGTCCTTCTGGAACCCCTAGAGCTGTATTGTCTGATACAGTAGCCACCAGCTACGTGTGGCTATTGAAATTTAAATGGAAACTCAGTGAAGTTAAAAATTCAGGTTCTCCGTCACACAAGACATATTCCACATGTCCAGTAGCCTCACATGGGGAGTGGCTATCCCGTAGGATGGGACAGAGACAGAACATCACAGAAAATTCTCTTGGATGGTGCTACTCCAGAGGGCCAAGCGTGAAACAGCAGTGATGTGCGGTCGCCACGGAGCGGGAAGTGTCAGAGAGGAAAGCAGGAGGGGGTGCTTGGTGTGGAATGTCTGGGCTTGCCCTGTATCTTCAGCATGACGGGAGCCAGGTGCGGGGTCCTGGCTCTGCAGAGCAGTGTTTGCTCAAACGTCTGCTTTCAGCAATGCAGGGTAATGAACCCAGCCTGCCCTGCTCGCAGGAGTGTAAGGTGATGGCATGTGGATCAGAACTCCCTAAAAATAGCCTTTGATCTAGCAATTCCATCTCTAGAGGAAACCATCAAAGATGAGCAAATAGATGTCTGGACATGGATGTTTGCTGTAGTGTTATCTGTAGCAGCCAAAACCAACGGAAATAGCCAATGACGTGCTGGTAAAAAGTAGCAACAGCTGGAGTGAAGGTGGGGAGCCCTGATTTGAAACATTGCTGATTTCTGTGGTATTAACTGCTCCCTCCCTCTACTGCCCTTTAAAAAAATTAATTTATTTATTAATGTGTTTATTTATTTAAGAGAAGGAGAGGTGTGCAAGTGAAGGGGGACGCCAGGCAGAGGGAGGGAGAGAGGGAGGGAGAGAATCATCTTAAGCAGGCTCCACGCTCAGCACAGAGCCCTACACGGGGCTCAGTCCCATGGCCCTGAGTTCCTGACCTGAGCTGAAATCAAGAGTTGGATATTTAACTGACTAAGCCACCCAGGCGCCCCCTCCTTTTTTTTTTTTTTTTTTTTTTTTTAAGATGTACGGGCTTCTTTTATCTTTGCTTTCCAGACAAACACATTTTTCTTTACCTAACTAGGCAGAGGACCATCATTAGTAGCTATACTCATGCTATCACTGAATACCAAGTACCTTAGTTGCTTGGAGAACTCAGCATCAGGGCTGCTGCTAACAAGTTCGAGGAGCTCCTCAGAAGGAGCTAGCTGTAGGCTCTCTTGCAAGGCTCATTCATCTGTTCCCTGTGCTCCAGCTGGGCAAGGTAGCATCTGCTGGATGCAATCTGGGCTACTCAGGAGCTCCACCGCTGGCTTCCAGACTTCTGTTGAGAGAGTTTCTGGCAGCGTTACAGATCAGCTGAGAGACTGGACCTCCTTCGAGGGGAGGAGAAAATACGCCAGAACCTGAGAACACATCTGTAGGAATATTACTCCGTCGTCTGAGCTCTTCAAGCACGCATGCAGGACGCAGGGTCTCAGCTGTTGTCAGGTCATAGCAGTGAGTCAGGCTCTCATGACATCATTGCAGACGACTTTAACCACATCCACATGGCTTAGTCCGCGGCGTAAATGCCTGGCACATTCAACACAGCCCACCGTGATGGCAGTGACTCTGTGAATGTAACCATCCTTCCCCGGGTGGGCATAAAGCTCACCTATTAATCAGGGTCTCCTGGCCTTTGACTGAGTGCTTACTGTGTACCAGGCTCCATGCTAAAGTGGTTTGTACTCATGTCTCGGTACTTCTCCATGGCCGCCTTGTGACGTGGGATTAGTTGTGACCCCCATTTTGCATTTGCAGACCCTGAGGCTGGAGAGGTGAAGTGATTTGGCAAATGTCAAATGACTAGTGAGTTGTGGGGCCGGGAGCTTCCCTGAGATGAGTGGGCCCCAGGCCCATCCCACTCCCTTCTACCATTTCTCTGGTCTCTGCCCCCAGAGACCTTGCCTATCAGGCAGCAGAAGGGAAATGGCCTTGGATCTGACACTGTCACCTGCCATTTTTCAAATTATGCCAGTTACATGTCTGTTCATGCAGAAGCCTGTTTGCTGGCACTTAATGGGCAAAGCCTTGTAAATGGTTGACCAACTTCAGTAAGGTGATGGGCAGCCCCGAGCCTGAACACAGACACCAGATGACAGCTGCGCTCCCACTGACTGTTTTCTTCATATTTGAAGGGGCCAAACTCCCCATAGCAGCTGCTGAGGACATTTTATTCATGTTTTCAGGTTTAAGAAAGCTTTGCTCTCTCCAAAGTCTTACATCAGATTATAAGTATGACGAGGAAGAAATTTCACTCAGGCAGGCAAAATTGTCAACTTTTTAAAAAAATGGGATTTCCTGCCTCAAACTCTGTCATCTGAAAGTCGCCTTCGGACCCAGGCCCCCTCACCCGCTCTGACCTCTCCCTCTCTTTCTCTGATTACTGCCTACTCCCTGAGCCCCGCTCTGCGGAGCTCTGAGTCCTGGTGAGGGCTGGACGCTTACGCAGGAGGTGTTCTTCCAAAGGTACTGTTTCTGCCAGCACCTTGGCTTTGCAGGAACTGCTGTTTGTGTCAGTTTTCCGACGTTGGTTATGGCTTCTATCTCCAGGGCTGTGGTGTTTCTGTGTAGGTTTCAGGGTGCTGGGAGGGATAGTAAATGGGGTGAAGCACTAGTTGGCGAGCAGAAACAGACAGCAGTGATGCTGCCACCGCTGCACCCTGGTATTTATTTAAATATCATCCCCCCCCCACATTTGATTTAATTGTTTGCCAGCTCCCCAGCAAAGGTGCTTACAGGGGAAGCCCTCTCCACCTCACCCGGAGGAATGAAACAAAGCCCTTGTCTCTTGGCAAACTCCGCTCCACCTTTCTGGACCAGGCTCAGTGAAGCCATCTCCTCCCCCCTCTTATCCTCAAGCAGGACAGCGAGGATCCTTCCCTCCTTTTGCCCTCCTCCTGAAATAGCTCACGTATGGTGCCCACCCCGGCATTGGCGTGTCCACTTTCCTACTCAACCATAAGTTCCCTGAGGCTGTGGACCATGTCTTAGTTACCTCTGCATCCCTGGCACCCCACACAATGCCAGGCACAGAGCAGCATCATTAAGTGTCAGTTCAATTAATGGACAGATACCAGAGCGCCTTGGAGGCCTTGAATCAAAGCCCACCTGAGGCTGTCTCCTCATCTCGCCCTCTCTTCCATAGTGTCAGGACACTGGGTGGGATGTGTTATAAGGTGTGTTGCATGCAGGTCATTTACTTAAGATTTATCTGTGTGTGTGTGTGTGTGTGTGTGTGTGTGTGTGTGTGCACGTGACCAGGGGGATGGGACGGAGGGGGAGAGAATCCTCAAGCAGACGCCTCACTGAGTCCAGATCCCAGGATCCTGAGATCAGGATCTGAGCTGAAATCAAGAGTCCCTCATTAACCAGCAGAGCCATCCAGGTGCCCCAGGCAAGTCATGTTGTTACTGACAACTCTTGAAGCACCCGGGCTTGTAAATGACTTACTTTTTATTTTACAAATGAGAGCAAATGTATGGTTCTTCTTTGTCTTACTTAGTCTCCATCCTCTCAAAAACAGGCCCTAAGCCACGGCTAGCAAGGAGCAAACCCAAGACAATGAGGCGGAGGGTAAAAAAGGGAGAAGGAACAAGAAACCAGAGGCAATTGCAGCAGAGGCTCCCACTGTCCAGTAAGGTCCGGTGTGGGCAGGCAGGAGCAATCAGCTGGGTGGGGGGGCTGCCTCCGTAGATTGTGAGAAGGAACAGCATCTGGGCGTCATCCCTGCGCATGGACAGGAGAGAGGAAGGAGAATTTCTCTCATCGATTTCCCCGTTGGTCAAAGCTCAAACTCCTTCCCAGACCCTTGGTGACCACTCAGAAAGCCAGATTCCATCTCCTGCCATAATGTATGGTGTTTTCTGGTAGCTCAAGTGTCCACATGACCAGATGGGGATGGGTGCCCCCTGCCTCCACCTGGGAGAAAACCCACAGCTGTGTGTCTATCTGTCCTTATCACTATGACACACATTTGCTGTGCCCTGAATGGTACAAACACATGATGGCATTGTGGCTCTTGGAACTCCGGGCACAGGGATGCCGCAAGACCCCATTATGGTCATGTGAGCCTGTCACTTCATGAACATCCGCCTGTCACTTGCATTGCCATCTCTACTCCAAGTCCGGTGCTGTTTTTTGCTTGCTTGCTTCGTTCTCATCTCTGCAGCTAGATCGTCAGGCTCTGGCACTGGTCGTGGTCAGATGTAGGATGCTCTGGCCACATAGGGCCTCGCCAGTGCTCACAGAGCTGAGATGGGACAGATGAGTGGTCCAAGTCAGGTGTCTGCCCTCACAGGGCACAGAGTCCAGTCGGCCTGGCCCACCTCAGCCCCCAGTACCACCCTCTTTCTTCCTCACACTCCTCGTCACCCTGCAAGGCCCCAGTTGGTCAGGTCCTCTGAGAAGTCATATTGGGTGCTCCAGCCCATGCTGGTCTCCCTTCCTGGGGCCCTGAGGCTTGGATGCTGAGCCTAGAAGGTGGACCCTCACTGTTTGGTCTGTGTGCTTCCAGGCCCGGCACCTGCCTCTCCTGCTGTAGAGTGAGCAGTTGAAGGGCAGAGGTACAGGGAGTGGGCCTGCCTGCCGAAAGCTTGCTGGCTATGTGACCCCTTGCTATGAATGGTGTGTTTGAGGCAAACACCACTACTGTGTGTCAAAGAATTGATTTTTTGGGATCCTAACTTTCTTTTTTAGTGAGACTCTCTGATACCTCTCTATGCCTCCCAGTTTGAGTAAGTTGGTTTCCTCCCATCTTGCAGATGAGGAGACTGAAATGCAGGGATTAAGTGGCAAACCTGTCAGACTGACTCCGGACACCATACCTCTTGTGTTTCCATTCTTAGTGTAACCCAGCGAAGTCAGCTCTGTGGCAGTGGCCGCATTTCAGAGATGAGGAACTTGAGGCCCAGAAAGGATAAATGAATGGTTTAAGGTCACATAGAGAGGCCAGCCTCAGGTCTAGAACGCAGGTCCACCAAGGACCACCCCCACCCCACAGCCCCTTCTTCCTCTGGGTCACAGACCTAGCACCTTAGTGCCACCATCAGTGAGATGCTTGGCTGCAAGACTCCATTTCCTGAAAGCCTCTGTGCTAATGTTTAGAACAGGAACGGATTCTGAGGTTGAACTTGTTTCTTCTTTCTGTGGACTCAAAGGTATCTCCAGCTAAGATTATATCTCCGTTTACAGACCTGCCAACTGGGCCAACCCCCTCCCTCGAATATGCTAGAGGCCTTCGGCTGCACACATCTGATATGATAACAGGTTCAACAGGCTCCCCCACGTTGCATAGATCACCCCTGGTGCATTGTGTCTTCCCATCTACATGTCAGAAATACGTAGGGAACCCTTGAAAACTAAAGGAGCTGGTGCTTCTATCAGGGAGGACACGGGGTGTACCAGGAAAGCTGAGAGGCCTCAGGGGTTTCAGAGGAAAAAGGCAAGAGAAATCTGGGGGAGGAATCCGAGGCAGACCCGTGGCAGGGCTGAGGGAGGGAGCACCAGCCCATTAGAAAACTCACGTCCTCAGGCCCATCTGTCACCAGCCCTGCCCCTCTCCGGATCATCATCTCCCCATCCGTGAAATGAGGAGACTGGCCTATGTCTGTGCTTTGCCAACTTTTTTTTCCCATTTTTCAATAGTGAAAACTTTTTCAAAAAGAAATCTTGCCCAAGAGTCCAATGTAGAAGATAATTTCAAGTATGGCGCCCCCTACCCTGCCCCAGCCCTCAGGAGGTGGGAGGAACACTTGAGTTCAACTCCAGCATCCCAGGGTGCATGGGTGAAAACCAGTGGCTTTTGTGGTTTCTAAGCCCTGTGGTTTGCAGGGAGGAAGACCCGGTGGGGTGGAGGACGGGGGTGGAGGGAGACTCCCAGACAAAGAGAAGCTTCAGAGGCTCAGCTCACAAGGACCTTGGGTCCCTGTGCCTTACACCAGGATTTCTCCATGGGGGTTCAGTGGATCCAAGAGTAAGCTGGGAGTTTTTTAATTTGCCTTTTCATTTTGAGTTTTAATCTTTAAAAAAATTCTTTTAGCAACTATGAAGATGCTTCTCTTTGCAGTGAAAATTCACACGTGGAAGTCAGAGAGTTGGCTGCTTTGGCTAATATTTCTCAGGTAGATCCCTGGGTGAGGAGCCCACAGTAGTTTGCTTCTTTTAATGGGCACCATCCATGACTTTGAGGGACTTCGGCCCAGTGCATTCCTGAGAAAGGGCCCAGAATGAAGGAAGAGGGTTTGCTGTAAGGAGCTGCCTAAAGAGGGCAGCATGTGAAGATGATTGCAAGGTAGAGGTGAGCGCAGGCAAAGATAGTCCTCAACACGTTGGTCTGCGTGCACACTTGGGCCCATCCTATGAAATATAAAAACCAGGCAAAACATCTGCAAACATACATATACTTTTAAGTGCTTGGAAGCATAAAATGCTAGGAGTGTTTGGGTGGCAGAAATACAGGTGGTTTTTATTGTCTTTTCTGATCCATTAAACTCCTTTGTCATTTACCATTTACCATCATTTACCATTTGGTAAATGACTCCTTCTTTGCTCTAGGTCATAAATTTCTGGCTTTGAAGAGTTTATGTTCCTTTCAAGGTGCTGGATATATCCCCATAGACCTGCTTACTAGGCCTTCAAAATAATTTCAGAATCTGATTAAATTGTCTGTCAGTAGTTGGAAGTTGGGAGGATTCCCATAAAAAACCCAAAGCTCGGGTTCTCCTGATAGCATCTCTGGGCCCACAGCCCCCATGTGACCCCACTTGGGTTTGTGGGTTTCCATCTGGCCCCTTTCATATACATCTCTCAGCTGCCTGGCCCTGGAAGCTTGTGAGCTCCCCTATGATACGATGCCCACGGTACTCCAAAATGTAGGACTTAGGGGTGATTACCGAGTTGAGAGAGAAGACTTTGAGACTCTTTGCACTGGCTTTACATAAGATGAATGGGCTGGGGGAGGGGTGGTTAGGGGAGCCTCCTGTGATTACATCCTCATTAATCACTGAATGTTAGACCAAAACCCTCAGTGGGGGGTTGGTACCTCTACCTAGCAGTTCGTATTTCTGAACAGACCAGAAGGAGATGGTCTTTACCATTTTTCTCCCTGAATGAAAGGCATGGAACTGGGAAGGAGTTCTGTCTAGGGCAGTTGGGTGTCCTCCCCAGCCTCAATGACATAGAAGGAGAATTTGAAGTGTTCTTGATGGAGGGAACTGTCTCTAGACAGTGTAAATTGGGGAGGTGGGGTTTCCTCGGGAGCTTCAAGCTTCAAGCAGGAATAGTAACTGTGGCCACAGTGTCGACCCTCAGTCTGGCTCAGTCACCGGGCTTGCCGACCACTTGACACCTATCATCTCATTTCATCCCAGCACCCAAAGGGGGGGGGGCTTCTATATTATCCCCATTTTTCAGATGAGCAAACTGAGGCTTACAGAGATGGAATGTAGAAAGGGGAGGCGTTGTCTTAGCAGCTGAGCTGAGCCATGCATCCTCCCCGGCCCTTTCGTTTTAACTAGTGCCCATTACAAGGAAGTATCCACTCTGCATCTTTAAGCCCCCTCCTGTACAAACACCCTGCCTGGCAAGCAGGAAAGGGATTATGATCCCCATTTAAAAGTGGGGAACTGGGCACCTGGGTGGCTCAGTTGTTAAGTACCTGCCTTCGGCTCAGGTCATGATCCCAGAGTGCTGGGATCAAGTCCCGCATCGGGCTCCCTGCTTTGGGGGAGGCCTGCTTCTCCCTCTCCCACTCTCCCGCTTGCATTCCCTCTCTCTCTGTCAAATGAAAAAAAGAAAAAATCTTTAAAAGTGGGAAACTGAGGCCCAGAGAGGGACAGAGACCCCGGCAGAGTCACACAGCTAGCCTGCCCTGATCCTGACTCCTCAGAGCATTCCCAGAACCTTCTCCCTCACTGATCATGACCGTGGCCTCCTATGGTCGCACAGCCCTTCAAAACTTGTTTTCACAGATGTTTGCCTCCCTGGATATGCCGTCATCAGGGTTGGGTGCCCCCCTCCATCCCCCGTTTTCTGCCTTTGTGTGTATGAGCCTTGCCACAGGAGCCATATTAATCATTCCAAGTTGAAGGTTACCAAGAAAAATATGCCAGAGCGTGACAGGCCATTAGTATTTGTGTTGTAAGGAAACCAGTAATCATCTTAATTGGTGCACACTTGGGAGCAGAGCAGGCAGGGCTGTGTTCTGAAGGGTTGTCTCCTCCTTCATATACCATTAACGCGTTAAAAGCCGCAGGAAATGTGCCTTTCTAACCACCACTGTCCACAGAGGCAGCTTTACTAAGTTACTTAAGGAACCGCATTTTCCCCTGAAATTCTGGGCCATCCAGGTTAGACAGACCTTCTTCATTCAGACAGGCCAGGGGGGAGTGTTTGACCCAGGGATCGATCTGTGAACTCAGAGGAGCAGCCCTCCCTTCAGCCCCAGAGAATTTATGCCTCATGCTGTGGTTTTGATGGTTACCAGATTTGCCTCCTTAAACAGGTGGCCCCAGAGGCCAGGGGCAGGCCTGGGGAAGGAGAGCATAGTCTGCCCAACCCATCCCCCTGCTTCCCAGACCCTAGTCAGTGACCCTCGCCCAAATCCTAACAGGGTTCCGCATCTTGCTATTTTCACCATTTCCTTCTCTTTGAGAAGTATGCCTATCCTATCCCATCTCCAGCCCCCACCAGAGATTCTTGGAGGACAGGGCCTGGCCCCCTCTTGGAGAGCCTTTCTTTTGTGTATCGCCCCACGCCAAGATTTTGTCCCGTGCTACTTTATCCAGTGTATAATATGAAAAAAGTAGCTATTTTTCTAAATAATCATTTTATTCTGATATCAAATATCCCATTTAAAATACCTCTCTCCTCAGTCCGCCCCACCTTCTTTCCCAAGATTCGCACCATGCTAAATAGAAACTGCCCGGCGGGGACTAAAAATTGTGAGAGAACTGTGCAGCGTGTGTGCCATGAGGCACATAGAAGCCTGCTCACCGCAGCACTGTTTCTAATGGTTACCAAATTAGAGACGCCCTGAGGGCCCATCCATAGGGATGTGGCATAAACGATGACATAGCCCTAATACGGAGTAGGATGCAGCCATTGAAAACAAGGGACCGGATCTAAATGACACAAACAGAGCTCTGAGATGTATGAAAAAGTAAGAAACGACAACGAAAAAGCAAGCTGTGGAACCCGTTTATGTAAACACACGCAAACAGAAACAGTTCTGTATGTTTCCGACATGTATGTGTGTGTGTGTGCAGGCATATAGAAGAAGGTGTGGACACGTACCCTGCAAATCACTGACATTGTTGACTTAGGAGTAAGCCCCGACTAAGGCAGGACTGAAGATCTGTACAGGCAGAAAAAGGCTTAACCCTGTCTCGTACTTGTAGGTTTTTGTTTGTTTGTTTGTTTTTTAACAAGCAGAATATGTGTATTATTTCTCATTTAATTAAAAAATAATACTGTCTTGTAGGAAAGGAGATGGTTTATTTAATTTATTTCCTGCAAGGTTTTAGAGATTTAGCATGTTCCCTTTCTAGAGGGTTGGGGAGGATTTGTGTCTTAATCCTCTATAGGCTAAATTTGTGTTTCTGTTTGATACTCACACAATCTTAGGAAATACCCCTCTTTAATTAGAAGAAATCATGAATTACTTTTTCAGTATTTATTAAAATTTATCATGGTGAGAAAACATTGAACTTAGTCCAATTCCCTGGAAACTCGACTGCCTCAGGGCTGTGTTTTCTTTCCTCCGGTGGCTCTTTGTGCCTAAAAAGTCCCTCCCACCTGACCCCGCTGAGGAGTCCGCTGAAACTCTCCTGGGGAACCCTAGCTCCCCAAGTTTCATCTGTTCCCAGCGCCCTGCTGTGCATTTTGGCATGCGGAGCATTCACTCTGAAGCCAGCCTCCCCCACTTCAGGTCCCTGCTCTGCTAGCTACTTCCTGGAGGAAGAGAAGACGTGCCAGCTCTCCTAGGCCTCAGTTTTCTTATCCCTAAAATGGAGATGACAGTACGACCTCGTTAGATCACCGGGATAAGAAATGAGATAAAACTCATAGGAGGTGGAACACCACGCCTGACCCAGTGTCACTGTCACTGTGGGACAGCTCTTCCTGGGCTTCCAGCAGCAGAAATATCTTCCTCGGTATGCCTGGGGCCTGAGCGCGACCGTCCTGTTTCCCGAACAGCTTGCCCTGTCCCTGTTAGATGGGAGGCTCGGCTCAGTGCTCTGCCGCAGTAAGGACTATGGAAGGGTGACCATCTGGATCAGGGGGATTTTCTACTAAGGAGACATCAAAGCCCCAACAGACCACAAAGGATTAAGAGAGGCCACCCCGACAGTGCACTAAATGGGGATATTTCACTGATTTTTGTATATCTGATTTTCAAAATGAGCACGTACGACTTCAGTTTTTAAATGCCCCACTCCCCAGAGGGAAGATTGGTAACTCACAGGAACAGGTCGAATGGGGAAAAGTCACTGTGACCGACCCAAGTAGGACAGGTACCGAGGAGCAGGGGGCGTCGCTGGCATGCCAAGGTCTTTCTGCTTGGTTTCTGGGTGATGCCGGTCCACTCTGGCCCTGCCATTCAGCTAGCCCCCTGGGCCCCTGCTTGGGAACGAGATGGCTCTTCAGGGCACCTTGGCGATGGGCATTAGAGGGCTGTGGAAGTTTGAGCACAGGTTAACAAACCAGACCACAGGACATCGAATGACTCACACACAACCAGAGGACGGGGAGAGTCTTCTGTGTGGTGCTGCTCTGTGTTCAGAATGCATGGAACTGTGTTCACATTGCCTGACACAGGCCCACCCCGTGGCGTGCAGCCCGAGGCAGCATCCGTGTGCTTTCTGGTCCTCGACAAATAAAACAAATACAACCTTGAAAGTAAAATTTGCTCACAGCTGGGCAGGGAGAAAATTACAGAGGTAGATAAAATAGGCCAGACTTTATGAAAGGAAAACCGTGTTCTATATGCAGATTGCTAAGTGCATCTCAGAAGGAGTCCTCCAGTTAAAGAATTAGGTCCTCAGCTGGATTTTCACCATTTTGGAGCTCATGGTATGGACAGGCATCTCATCTTGTAACCACAGAATCACACGATCCCAGGGCTTGCAGGGGCTTTCAAGGCCATGTCGTCCTTCCCCCACATTTGAGTCCTTTCTGTGGTGTGTGTAATGAGTGGAGCCTCTGCTCGAGTTCTTCCCATGGTGGACAACACACTGATGAGATACTCCCTACTGGGCAGCTCTCGCTGTTAGAATGTTCTTTGTATCGAACTGAACTGTAACTCTGCAAATTTTGTCTCCTGGTCCTGGTCCTGGTCCTGGTCCTTTCTTCTGAAGGCACGCAGCCTGGTGTCAGAGACAGGATGTGAGCTATAGAAGCAGAGAGCCCTGTCTGCTGATCTCCCAGTTGTTGACTTTGGGACAAAACACTCCACCTCTCCAACATTGTCGTCTCTGTGTCAGGCAGAATGGGGCTCCTTCCCTCACTTGGGTTCATTGGAGGACCGAGAGTGATTGTGGGGAAAAGGACAGGCTAGATCTGCATGTGCTGATATAAAAGGATGACTGTAATGTATTGGTAAATGGGGAAAAAAAAAAAGCAGGTTTCAGGAAACATAAATAAATAAGCTCAAAAACATCGGGAAACTGGCAGAGAAGTACACCAAACTATTGAATGGCAGTCACTGGGGGATGAGACTAGACTGGCTTGTTCACATGTGACTTTCCTCCCTGATGGTCAAAAAAATCTCTTTTTACAACAAATGTATCCCATTTATAATCTCAGAAAATAGTAAAGATTTTTCTGTTTTTGAAAGACGAAAATGAAATATCCAGAATGCCTCCTATCCGAAAATGGAGTCCCTCCAGGTCAGTTGTGTCTCTCTCCCTGCAGGCTGTCTGAATGTTTGAGGCATGCCCTCAAAGGATTCAGTGCAAGTGTCTGCCTATGAGAAGTGGTCTTAAACATGAACCAGGAAAGTCAGTGACTGCCTTAGGTCCTGCCCCCTCTGCCTCAGGGCCTTTGCATTTGCTGCTCTCTCTGCAGCAACTTTAATCAGTTTGTGGTTATGTCGCCGGTAGTCACATCTGGAACTCAGCCATCTCACAAACAGATACGGATGTATTAGGCAGAGATACCCTTTTGGTAAGTGGGGGGCGATGTATGAGTGGAAACTTTGTGAGCAGCCCGTTCTTTGATAAACATCCTGCTATGAAGATAACTTTTGCCTCCCTTGGCTACCTTCTATGTTTAAAAACTCACAAGTGAATACCTGAATGACAGGGACCCCCCCAGATGTGCTTGACCTCTTCTCCTGGGTGACATATTGAGTCCTTTGGAAGCATGTTGTGTGTACAGATTTTAAAAAACAAAAACAGCAAATGACCAGGAAAACTAACCAAGTCGGGATCGTTGCCCAGATTGTCTGTTAGCACCTGCAGAATTACAGATGCTATGAGGGGCAGGGAATAAATCAGCCTTGGTCCTGCCTTCAAGAAGCCTGCTTCCAGGCAGGTCGACACAAGTCCTGACCAGAGCACGCATGGAATGCAAACAGAGCTGTGGTCAGAGCACACGCTGCAGTCAGTGGGAATCATCAGAGAATGCCGTTCACACAGTTGGTCCTCCAGGAGCACTGTGAGCTGAGCCTGGAGGGAAGAATAGGATCCTCCGGGATAAAGAAGCAGGGAGGGATGCTCTGAGCTGAGGGATTTGCAAGAGTCAAGGAATGAAGGCAAGAAAGCGGTCGAGTGGTATCTGCAGAGAGGCTCAGGTACAGGGTTGAGATGGGAGGTTGGCCTGGGAAGGTGGGCGTTGGACACCCGCTGAGAGGCCTGGCGTGTCGCCGGATAACATCAGTAGGCCGTGCTGTAGTCACAGTGTGGATGGGATGAGAGATGAAGGATGAGGGGCCGGAGACCTGTGTACCCAGATTAATTTCTGCACAGGAGTTTGTGTAGATAGCAGAAGATCCCACGGTGTCTGTTGTGACACCGAGCAGCGAGGAAGCATGGAGGGGCCGGGCCGAATGAGCATTCTGCAGGTCTCTGAGAGCAGAGGTTTCCAGAGAGCCACGGGTGGGTTAAGGAACTGGGGGGAGAGGGGGTGGCAGTAGTTAGAGGGGTGCTAAGGAAACGCTCTGACATATGTTCCACTTTCTCTTCCTGTGTACTGAGCAAGAAAATCTCCCCCAGGAGAATACTTTTGCCCTTTAACAAATACAAAACTGACAGGTTGACAGTGTTGCTGAAGTGGAGGAATTTTGTTTCCCTTTTTTAATAACACCTTAAAGGATAGGCACGGAAGCTGGTGCCCTAAATGAAACACGTGTTGCTCTCCCAACCCCTGACAACCTGACATAATTTAAGAGCAGCTACCAAGAGCCCACGGCTCAGACTGCCCATGAATCTACTCCCCTGGACGGGCTCCAACTGGGTGAAAAAGGGGGTGGGCCTCGTCCAAGGGCCCCGACCTTCTCTTCCCATTTATAGCTGATTGGTGGGGAGTCGCTTTCAGAAAACAGGGGAGGCTGTAATTAACTTGATCGTGGTGTTTTCTGGAGTGTTTTTATTCGTCATCTGATTATTAAACAGATTTATGGCCCTGCCCACCCGCTGAAAAGGAACCAAGGCATTTAGTTGAAATTAAAAGTGCAGATAAGGCTGCCTGTTTAGATAATAGCATCTCTTTTTTCGTAGATTACTCATCTTCTGTGAAATCGGGGAGAGGAGTTAATTTGTGTGATGAAGTGCTTTCTATTTCTGGGAGCTAGCTGGTGGATGTGATTGCTTGAGGAAGGAGCATAATTCATTCTTAAAATCACCAAAGGCATGTTCAAGCCACATACCTGGGTCCCGAGGAGCGGGGTGATTTGTAATGTGATGCCAGCGAACAGAGGGGCTTGTGGTTTCAAAGCAAATGTTTGGGGAAGATGTGCAATTTGTCTTTAGCTTGGAGGTCCACTTCCTGTTCATTCTCAGAAACGAGCCAGAGCAGTAGACTTCACGCGTGTGTCTAAGCCCTCCAACTGGCAGGCCAGGGACTGAGAGGGGGTGGTGGAGACAGACAGACTTGGGCTCGAGCTCCAGGAGAATCGCTACCAGCTGTGTGACCATGGGCAGTGACAGACCGTTTGTGGGTCTGTTTCCACGTCTGCACTGTAGGGGTGACCCTCCCAGGGTGGCGGTGAAGGATGTGTGTGGCTAGAGCCAGCCAAGAGCCCAGGACAGTGCCAGGCGCCCAGTGGGTGTACACCTGAGTCAGCTGGCCTTGGCTTCCGGCTTCTGCTCCGGGGACTCACTGTGTTTCCACCCTGGACCGAGAGCCCCCTGGAAGAATCCATGTGTTCACAGGTATCAGGGACTACTTCAATTTCACTGAACACTTGATGGGAAAAGACCGAGGAGACGTTTCATATCATATACTCCATAGCAACCCACTTATAACTTTCACCAGACATTCCTGTTCTCCCAAGGCCCCTGGACCACACAATGCCCAACCTTACTGGCCCTCCATCCTCCTCCCTCAGTCTCCCCCCAGAAATGTATTTTGTTACTGGAACATGCCTCTGAGCATTTCACCCAACCTTCTCTCCCTCTCTCTCCTCTCCTGTCGCCAACTACCACTCAAAGCAGCTTACAGACACATGTAGTGTTCTCCCCCAGGGGAGCTCTCTCCCCTCCCCCCCAGGCATGTGCTGTGTTTTCCAGGAATACATGTATATCAAGGGAAGATTGTACTTGTTCTAGAAGTTGTTCTGTTTTGGGAAATGACATCATCAACAGAAGTTGGGTGCTGCTCTTGGGACTTGATTGCCAACCTACTTACCTGCACTGATCCGGTAGCTGAACTAAAATGTAACCCAATGGCTACTTCTCTGTCTTCTCCTAGTCATCCCAAGTATTTGCTTATTGGAACACATGTTCTTTTATTATGTCTCCTTTACATCACAGCTGAGGCATGATCTAGAGTTGTTTCAAATTGGGTATTAAGCAGGTCATATTATTTATGAATTTTATTTTAAGTATTAAAGGGGACCGTACAAGCTAACTGTAACATAAAGGGACATTGAGTAGGGCAGGGTGGGAAACCCCTGAATCAGAAGGTGAGCCAGCCAGGTGTCGGAGCTATGTTGGCTTCTGACAAAGAGCTTAGGCCTGGTTCCCTCAGATCTGCTGTGTCCTTTATATTTTCCAGCCGCAGGGACAGCAGGACCCATAGATACAAAAGCCCCAAGACACACACTTTCCTGGCAGCTCTTATGATGAGAGGAAGGACACCTAAATATGCCATTTAGAGTCTCTGGCAGAAGAAAATTGACCACTTGGGTATAATCAGTTTCTCTACCCATGTGGTACTCCAGAGATCTCAAATCAGCATACAGGTGTTAGTTAGATCTCAAATCAACATACAGGCGTTCTAGTAACAGCCTCCTGAGGTCATGCAGTGGCTGTCCTGCCTATAGAATTGGACCTTGGGTACACTTTCTCAGAATCGTGGCAATAACAACAGTAACAACAATGGGCTTTGGCCAGGGAGCACTGGCCTCTGGTCAGGGGCCATGACCGAGGACCTAAGGATCAAGGGAGGCATCTTTTTTTAACACTGTAGGCTCCAGATCGTGCCCTGGGGCAGGGTTTTTCGGATTGTAGAAGACTCATTGGAAGGTCATGACACCAGTTTCAGAGATCGTGACCACCTTTTTAACAAAAATGAAATACAAGAGGCTAGAATAGAAAAAAACATATCCGAATGCATCACACCTTGTATTTCAGTTATGTGTCTGTTTACCAGGTCATGATGGAAAGCATATTTTTTATGGGTCACTGCCATAACGTTTGAAAGTCACTATTCCCCAACAGGGAATATCTGTGAAAACTGGTACCCCCAGGGATTCTTAGGGCTAAGGTTTGAGAACCCTTGCTTTGAGCCTATCAGGAGGAGCATACGTTTATCAGATCTTCTCTCACTTGAAGGTAAGAGGAGGGTTGCAGAGGTGAAGGAGAGCCCAGGTGAGTCCAAGGACAAGGAGGGAGGTATGGTACCCAAGCCAGAATCTAACCCCTTCACAGTTTTGCTGGAGGCCAGCAAATAGTCTTGCACTCCTTGAAGAACTTCAGCTTTCTATTATTCTAGCAGGAAAACTGAGGTTCCATTTCTAATCATTTAGAAATCCTGATACGATCATGTTGACCTAGATTCATTTCTCTGGTCTCACCTTCTGCATTAAGTCAAATCGGTGTTTTTCTTGAACACTGACATGCACAAGCATCACTTGGAGAATTTGTTAAAATCCACGTCAGTGGGCCCACTGATCTGATTCAGTGGGGTTTGGGGAGAGGCCTCAGAATTGGCATTTCTCGTAAGTTCCTAGAGGATGCTAATGCACCTGATCCGGGGTCTGCACTTTGAAAACAGCAGTATTAGATCAGCAGAAAGGAATGTGCCCAGCATAGATCCTGGCACCCAGCAGGAGTACAGTACATGCTTTCCTGATGAAACGGACCCAAGTTCTCTCCACAGAAATGCCTTCGCTAAGGTACAGCTGGTTTGCTACTTTGAACAGTGCAGGACTGGCCGGTGGTCATTGAGTTGTAGGCTTGAAATGGGTGAATTGTATGGGATGTGAATTATATCTCACTAAAGCTGTTTTCAAGAAGGGGAGAGCAGGGAGGAGAAAGGGGGAAAAGAAATGGCTGGGTTTTCAGAACCAGCCATCAAAAATATCTCTTACACCTTCAACTGTCTTAGGAGAGAAGGCACATCAAAGGAGAATGAGAAAGAGCTTCGAGCTGAACTCCAAGGCCCCTTCCAGCTCTGCAACTCTGAAATTCTTCTGGAACTCAGGGCCAGAACAGTGTGTCTTTCCTGAAGGACTGGTCTGTTTGCCTTTTCCAAACAGTAAAGGATGTTTAAGCGCCTGTGCATTTCACCTGCCAAAACCCATCCTGGTGCCATCATAGCTTTCCTTCCCGACCTGTCTTTTTAAAATTTTCCTGCTGTTCGTAGTCACCTGTCTGTAAGTTTTCTAAGCAAGTGAAAGCCCCGAGCATCCCAGGGGATGGGAGATAGGGTAGAGGTTGTGGGATTGGAAACATACCCACCAGGCAGAATGGAGAGACCAGGGTGGTGTAGTTTTGTAGTTAATTATGCCAGCTTGGGGGATCAGGAACACCTGGTGTGACTCTGGCTGTCACCTACTCGCTGTTTGGACATAGATTAGCGTAAAACTTTTCTAAACCTTAGTTTCCCCATCTAAGATAGTTAATAGTGCCCACCTAGTAGAGGTGTTGCGGGAAAGAAATGAGACAGCAGGCCCAGGCACACAGTGAGCATACGACAGAAGTCATGACAATGACAGTGGTAATAAAGATGAGGGTCCACCTCATCTTAACAATTTTCCTTTGGCTAGAAACACCTAAGTGTCATAACAGAGCAAAGGGTGACACTTTTGACTGCTGTGAGCCCTCTTTCCTCCAAATGGATTGGCAGTGCCTTGGAATACACTAAGATGTGCAAGTGAATAAGTCAATCTTGGAAACAGATGAGCTATGACACTGTAATAGCCGGAAGCCCAGTGGAGCTGAGATGTGACAAGACCCAGAACACCTGCAGCTCCCAGAAGTCAGCCCAGATGTGTGGAGGGCAGCCTCTCCCGCTGCAGCTTCTGCCTTATTAACAACACCCTGGGGGCTGGAGAACCAAGTGACACAAGGATGATGCTGATCTGTCTGGTTTGGTACCTGATCCCTACTTTCCTTCTCCTCCTCCTCCTCTTCCCTCCTGCCTGTCCCGGGGCCCCTCTCCCACATGCTGTGGGCCCTGTCAGAGTGTGGAACACACAAAGCTCCTTAATTTCGGGTGCCCCTCAGCAAGTGTCTGTTCAAGGTTCAGTGGCACCAGGATCAACGCTCAAGTATTCTACCTGGGAATTGATTTGATTGCACACAGCACTGGAGTAAAGATTCCCAAACGCACTGAACTGGATTTGAGTCCTGGCTTGACCACTTACCTTGCTGGCTCTGTAACCTTGGACCAGAAGCCACATCCCCTGAACTTGACTTCCCTTGTCACAGAATGAGGATGATGAACTGTGACCTGCTTCCTTCACAGGGAAATCAGATCAAATCAAATCAAACTGAATGAAAGGATGGAGGAGGAAGGCGTGTGGGTTCAGCAGGGATTGGCAGAAGCCCCTGGCTCTGCGTAAGGCACGTGGCGAGCAGAGCGTTCACAGGGCTCGCCCTCCGGGAGCTCAAAGTGGGAGGGAGACAGAGTAAGTAATTCCATGAATGCAGAACGATAGGTGATGGCCTGAGCTCAGGGACAGGAAGGACCTGTTCCAGGGCTCTGGGACGATCTGCCCTAGAGACCTGCTGTGGTCAAGGAGGTCATCAGGAAGGCCTTAGTGAGGAGCTGAAGTCTTGAGTCAAAGCTGAAGGATGAGCAGGAGGTCACCGGGGAGAGTAAGGAGGGGCCTGCGAACTTGGCAACCCAGGCTGAAGGACTGGCGTGGACAGACAACTGGAGGCAGAGGGGATCATTGTGGGGCCTTTGGATGCCTGAAGGAAGAAGGCATGGAGATGGGGGCAGCAAGGAAGGGAGGGGACTAACCATGCACACACAGCCTTGTCATCCCTGGTAAGGATTTTGGACCTTCTTCCAAGAGCCATGGGAAGCCACTGAAGGGTTTACCCAAGGCAGTGGAAGAGTGACAAGATGCGATTTACTTCTCCTTTTAGAGACCACGTGAACTGCTGCATGCAGACTAGAAAAAGAGGGACAGAGTGGAACAGGGACAGCAATCACGGCCACCGTGCTTGCCCAGAGATCGCGGTGCTTCAGACGAGGGAGAGCAGTGGCTGGACTGGGACTATATTCTTGCTCTGTCACCGACTGTTACAATCCCAGGGTGAAAACCTCACCCTTCTGTCTTAGTGTCCTAGGGCTGTCTTAACAAGATACCACAAACCGGGGGGCCTAAAACAATAGAACTTGATTCTCTCACAGTTCTGGAGACAGAAAGTCTGAAATCAAGGTGCCTGCTGGGCCATGTTCCCTCAGAAGACTCTACAGAGGGATCCTTCCTTGCCTCTTCCAGACCTCTGGTGTTGCTGGCAGTCCTTGGTGTATCTCTGCTTGTTTCTGCCTCTGCGGTTGTGTGTCCTTCTCCTTGTGTGTCCAGATTTCCCTCTTCTTATAAAGGATACCAGTTGGTGCATTCAAGCTCACCCTAAGCCAGTATGATCTTGTCTTAAGTTGATGACATCTGCAAAGACCCTGTTTCCAAGGAAGTCACATTCCCAGATTCTAGGGACTAGGACTTCAAATTATCTTT
Organism: Lontra canadensis; assembly: GCF_010015895.1. Lineage (NCBI taxonomy): Eukaryota > Metazoa > Chordata > Mammalia > Carnivora > Mustelidae > Lontra > Lontra canadensis. The sequence goes on from NW_022630999.1 coordinate 19,894,246, forward strand.
GGGGGGACACAGTCAACCCAGCGCTGCTCCCCTGACTGCAGTTCCTTCCTGTGCCACAGCCTGCCAGCTAGAACCATCCTCCCAGCCCTGGCTTTCCTGGAGACCAGATAGGAAGGAGAAGCTGCAGACCCCAGAGAAGCCTGTGTGTGAGTGCATGTGTGCGTGTGTGCACACACAGCATGACGTCGACAGGTATACAGGGAGGACCCTGGGAAGCACAGGCCCTGAAGTCTGGTCCTCACTCAGACCCCACTGGCTGAAAGACTTGGGCAAGACTTCTCCTCTCTGGGTGTGTTTCCTCTCTAGGAGTGCCAGAATTGACACCTGTCCCACCATCCTCGTAGCGGCTTTTGGGGGAGTCAACAAGGTAATAATCAGCAAATATTTCCCGAAAAGATACCATGTGCCCGACCAGTTACCGAAGTAACTCACAGGGAGCGTTCTTAAGAAAGGGCTGGTGCGCTTCCCGTGGGAGCTGTCCTCTCTCGAACGGTAATTCCCCAGGCTTTTCTCCTCTGAAGGCATGAATGGTTCGGAGCGCAGACTCCGTAGCTCCAGTACCATCCAGTGGTGGGGGGGCAGAGAGGAAACAGGAGCATCCTGACGTTGATAATTCCTGAAGCTGAGTGATGGGCTGATGGCAAAGGGGCCTTTATTCTATTCTACTTCATTAATATGTGAAATTATAACTTTTTTTTCAAAAGTGTAACAAAGACAGCAACAGTCCCTGGAGCCAGATTGCCTGGATTGAAATCCAAAACCGGCCACTTGCTAACTGTGTGGCCCTGGGGGAGGTTACTCAGCCTCTCTTGGTGCCAGTCTCCTCATCAGTCAAACAGGGCTACCAATCACAAGCTGCCACAGGGAGTGTGTGTGAAGCTTCCATGAGTGAATGGGTTTGGTACGGAACACACGGTAACGGCTGTTGACAGAACCCGGGTGCCGCAGGGCGGTGCGGGGGGCGCGGCGGGGTGGGGGGGGGCAGTTCTGAGCAGAAGTCCTCACTGACAGCCTCACAGAACCAAACAGCCGACCTTGCAGTTGCTGGAAATCCTACCTGCTACCGGGTTTTGTCTTAGTTGGGGTTTCCTGCAAACCGACACACGATTTGAGTGCAAGTAGTTACTCTGGAGGAGATTTCGAGAAACACCAGCAAGAGAGTAAGGAGGTGGGAATGGAACGGAAGGCCCATGATGGCACTGCTGTGCGCGATTCCCATGGTAGCCCTGGGTTACCAGTTATCCCACCCCAGGAGCGAGGGAGCTGGGCAGCCGTCCACCCACACCGCAGCCCTTGACTCAGGTCCACCCGTGGGTGCAGAGAGCGCCCGGCAGAGGCAGGTGAGAACAGATGCTGAGGAGGTGTAGACGGGGCACACAGCATCCACCTGGGAGCACCCTTAAGTGCTCTTCTGACGTCTGCCTAAAGCCTTACCATGACACCCCTCACCCTCAAAATCAACCTCACTCCTTCTGGACAGCCCTGGCTCATCATTAAATAAAGCCAGTGAGAGCTAAAGCGATTCTGGATTGCTTTTCAATCCAAGCAGGCCCCGAAAGAGGAATGAAGATGTGCCACGAGGACTGCTGCCTCAGGGCAGACATCTCTCCTCAGTCCTGGCACTTTGATGCTGAGCCAGGATATAACCTCAGAGCCTTTCTTAACACAGCTTTAGGTATCCGTTACAACCATTAGCTTAGGCACTTCAGCAAAGCCTATTTCCCATTCTTGTCCTAGTGCTTAGGAAGCCAGGAGAAATCCCAGGGCGGAAAACACCGCGTCAGTGTAGGATTCTGGGCAGGAAGACGTTTAACTTCTCTGGCCCTCCCCATTCCTCTCTGGGTGGAACAAAGGACCTAACTGGTATGAGGCGGAGGGCAGGACTGGTGCAGTGGGAAGAGCCTGCTCTTGCATGGTCAGGTGGGGCTGGGTTTTACACCTCAGCTTGGTCATTGACCGTCTGTGTTCCTTGGGCGGGTTACATCACCCACTCTGAGACTTGTGGCGTCTTCTCTAAAATGGGGCTGTGATGCCCCATGTGTGGTGTTGTTGTAGGCATCAGAGATGTAGATGAAGCAGGGAGCTCCACTTGTGAGCCAGGGCTCAGTAATTGTTCCCTATAATTGTCATCATCATAACCATCATCATCTTCGTCCAAAGTCCCTTCCAGCTCTGAAATTCTGTGACTTTAGGGAATGCGCTCATCCCAGAAGACAGCGCGGTAAAATAAGCCAACAGCCCTGATTTTGTGTAAATGTATGTTCTGATAAGGACAGGAGGAGCATAACTGCCCCTAAATAATGGCTCCGATTTCGCCACAAGCTGTCAAAAGGCCCTAATTGGTCGATCTGTAATGACTGCGGCCATCTGCGTTCAGGGTGATTTAGCGACGGGGCTCTGCCCGAGCCAGGCCCTCGATGATTAGAGCCGGACGAGGTAGTAGTTCACCCTCTGATGGGAGTAGTGGTGTGTGGGTGAAGGAGATTATCTCATCCTCCTTTTAATGACCAGCCAAGAAGCAGCGCTGGTGACAGACAATGACTATGGATTTTTTTTTTCCTTTTGTTTTCCAAGCTAGTATTCCTGCCCGAACAGCAGCATATCTGCAGCGTGATCATGCCTCTTGTTATCTTGTTTCACTGCCCAAGAAAGTCTCTTTTGGAAAGATTTAGTCCCTCAATTAGGGCAAATTGATTTCTGCTTTCTACAGAGTCGCTGTTCCAAAGCGAAGTGGTAGAGGGCAGGAGGCGCCATATTAATCTTGGCGAGCAAGCGAGAAGGCGACCTGGAGTATTTTTCAGCCTTCCAGCGCACTTCTGTACGTTTAGATAATCTTTTCTCTGTGTATCGTGTAATTGCTCCGACCTGCAAGGCGCCAGGTGCTACAACACAAGACACACTTCAGGTCTTGGAAGTTTCTGGAGACTTACATCAAGGGACCAGGGCAGCGTCCTGCGTGTTCCATGGCAAAAATGGTTTTAAGTGGCACCTGAGATGATCCCCATTGGTTCAGAGACTTTGCATTAGGCCACGCTGAATCATGTGGCGAGAACATTTTCTCTTTTCAGCTCACATCCATTTCTTCTGATTACCTCAGATGGAGAGTCAAGGTTGGTTGCCCGTATCTCCCTTCTTAACAAAGAGAGAGGATAGACCGTAAGCTCCTAGTTGTGGGGAAGCAGGAGGTTCTGGCTAAAATCAAGTCACACTGTTTTGCTTTTATTTGGGCTTTTTATTTATTAGCTCTTTTTCACAAATAGTACCAATTTCCCATTTATGGTGTTTGCTTCTTTTTAAAATAAATGCAATTCAATAAAAATGCTTAATTTACAAAGGTGAGTTGAGGGCTCCCGGGTGACTCAGTTAAGTGTCTGCCTTCGACAAGTCCCATGTCGGGCTCCCTGCTCTGCGGGTCTGCTTCTCCCTCTGCCCCTTCCCCAACTCATTCTCTCGCTCACTTTCACTCTCAACTAAATAAGAGTTTAAAAAAAACTAAGAAATATAAAGGTGAGTTGATTTTTAAACTAAATAAATTGTAGTAGGGTAGTAGAATTGGCAAAAATTGTAATATGTGATTGTGAGAGCTTGGGGAAACACGAGAAGGGGGAAAGCATCATGTTTCTATAGAAAACCAGTGATTTACTGGCTGTACAACCTCAGGCAAGTTTCTTAGCTTCTCTGAGCATCTGTTTTCTCACCCTGTCAAGGGGACAGAAGCACGATCCAGAGTATGATTTTAAGAAGCAAGAGGGGATCAAATGTGTGAAGTTCCTTTGCAGATTATAATCTGCCTTACATAACAGTGAAAGTGATTCATTTCTGTATGGGGTTAGGGAAAAAAAAAGGGTCATTGGGTTCTGGCAGCCAGGGGATCCTGGTTTGAAATCATGCCTGTTGTTAAGTATATGTCAGAGGAAGGTTCCTTCCCTTCTCTGGACCTCAGCTTTCTGTCTCTAAAATGAAGAGACCAAGGGGCTCCTGGGTGGTCCAGTTGGTTAAGTGTCTGCCTTCAACTCAGGGCATGATCTTGGGGTCCTGGGATCAAGCCCTAGTTGGGCTGCCTGCTCAACAGGGAGTCGGTTTCTCCCTCTCCCTCCCCCCTCCCCCTGCTCATGCTCTCTCTCTCTCTCTCTCAAGTTAATAAATAAAATCTTTTTTAAAAAATAAAGAAACGGAACTACTCTTAGTTTCCAGGCCTGGCTGTGCATCAGAATCACTTACTGCCCCAGGCTCAGCAAGTCACAGCCCTTGGATGGTGCCCAGCACAGCTGTGTTTGCAGCAAGCCCACCAGCTGATTCGATGCACCCCGGAGTTTAGAAAGCCCTTCCAGCCCTAACCCCGGATGGAGTGAATTTAGAGCAGGATTTGGGGCCTGGGTTAGGGAAGGGGATCACCCAGTAGCTCTGGTCACGTGTGAACTGGGCTTCTGTGAGGTCTGGGTCCAGGGCCCTGCAAGACTTTCTGATCCAAACCCTGATTCAGGCCCAGAGGAAATCAAGGATCATGGGAGTGCAGCCCAGTTCTCCTCATTCCCGGTCAGCTCCAACTTTCCCAGCCGAGGCAGAGAGAGAACGAGTATGTGTTTTGGCCAGTATTTGTTTTCCTTCAGATTTTCATTTAAATTCTAATTAGTCAACACACAGTGCACTACTGGTTTCAGGCGGAGAACTCCGTGATTCAGCACTTAACGTACAACACCCAGTGCTCATCATAGCAAGTGTCCTCCTTAATGCCCATCAGCCATCCAGCCTATCCCCCAGCCACCTCCCTCCATCAACCCTCAGTTTGTTGTCCATCTTTAAGTCTTATGGTTTGTTTCCCTCTCTCCTCTTTTCCCCCCTTCCATATGTTCATCTGTTTTGTTTCTTAAATTCCACACACGAGTGAAATCATAGGGTATTTGTCTTTCCCTAGCTTATTTCACTTAACATAATACCGTCTAGTTCCATCCACATCGTTGCAAATGACAACATTCGTTTTGATGGCTGCATAATATTCCATTGTGTATATACCATGTCTTCTTTATCCATTCATCAGTCAGTGGACATTCGGGCTCTCTCCATAGTTCAGCTGTTGTTGATAACGCTGATGTAAACATCAGGGTGCATGTGTCCCTTCGAATCTGTATTTTTATATCCTTTGGATAAATATACCTAGTAGTGCAATTGCTGGATCATAGGATAGTTCTATTTTTAACTTTATGAGGACCCTCCATACTGTTTTCCAGAGGAACTGTACCAATTTGCATTCCCACCAGCAATGCAAGAGGGTTCCCCTTTCTCCTCATCCCCGCCAACACCTCTCCTTTCTTGTATTGTTAATTTTAGCCATTCTGACAGGCGTGAGGTGGTAGCTTACCGTGGTTTTGATTTGTACTTCCCTGACGTTGAGTGATGTTGAGTGTCTTTTTTCATGTGTCTATTGGCCATCTCGATGTCCTCTCTGGCAAAATGTCTATTCATGTCTTCAGCCCATTTCTTAACTGGAATATTTGTTTTTTGGGTGTTAAGTGTGATAGACCAATATTTTTTTAATTGAGGTAAAAATTGCAAATAATGAAAAAATGCACAGCTGTGTTAAGTACACAATTCCGTGAGGCTTAACAGGTATGTACACCAAAGAAGCCAACACCCCAGTCAAAGTACAGAAATTGTCTCACCCCAGAAATTTCCCCCATGCTCCTTCCAGCCAGTCCCCATACCCCAAGGCAAACACTGCTCTTAATTCCATCCTCAAAGATTATTTTGGCTGTTGATGAACTTCAAATGAATCATACATGAAGTTTTTTTGTATCTGGCTTCTTTGGTTCAACATAATAATTCTGAAATTCATCCATGAGGTTGGATATATCAAAAGTCTTCTCTTTTTGCTGAGTGTAGAATCTATTGTATGACTCCACCACAACCTATTTATCCCTTCACCTGTTCGTGACATTTAGGTTGTTTCTAGTTGGTGCTACTATAAATAAAACTACTATGAAACACTCTCATTTTGGCAGGGGGGGGGGAGTATGTTTTGTTTCTCTTGGGTGAGTAACTGTAAATAGAATGGCTGCTATAGGACACCTGTCCATTTACTTTTATGAGAAAGAATCAAACAGCTCTTCAAAGTGGTTGCACACTTTATATTTCTTCAAGCAAGGAGTGAGTTCCAATGGTTCACCTCTTCCCCAGAACCTGATATTTTTCCCATTTTTCCTTTTTGTCATTCCAGGGAATGTATAGGGAATGGCATCTCAGGCTTTTAATTTGGGTCATGCTTTTCATATACTTGTAGGCCATTTGTATGTCAGTTCTTTTGTGAAATGTATTTTTGTGAAAATGTTTCAACGTTTTTTGCCCAGTTTTACACTGGTCATCTTTTTATGAGTGATTTTGTCAGAATTCATTACAAATTCCGGATACAAGTCCTTTGTCAGATACGTGTCTTGTGAATATTTTCTCCCAGACTGTTGCCTGCCTTGTCATTTTGTTACTGATATCTTTTGAAGATCAAGTTCTTAATCAAGTCCAATTTATCAGTTTTTTTTTTCTTTTATGGGCTAGTGCTTTTTATATCCTAAGAAATCTTTCCCTACCCCAAGTTCACGATATTCTCCTATGTTTTCTTCAAGAAGCTTTATAGCTTTAGCCTTTATGTTTAAACTGGCAATCCATCTAAAATTATTTTTGTGTATGGTATGAGGTAGGGATTGAGGTTTGTCTTTTTTCATGTGTCTATCCAGTTATGCTAGCGCATGTCTTATTTTTTTAAGTTTTTTATTTCCATTCCAGTATAGTTACCATACAGTATTCTGTTAGTTCCAGGTATACAATACAGTGATGAGCAATTCTATACATGACTCGTTGCTCATTGTAAGTGAACTCTTCCTCCCCATCACCTGTTTCCCCTGTCCCTACCCCCCCGCCCCCACCCACCTTCCCTCGGGTAACCAGCAGTTTGTTCTCTGCAGTTCTGTCTGTTTCTTGGTTTGTCTTTCTCTTTTTTTTTCTTTGCTCATTTGTTTCGTTTCACATTTTTGAAAGTTCTTTAATATCTCATTGAATTTGCCTTGGTGGTCTTGTCAAAAATCAGTCAACGATATATATGTAGTAGGTACACTTCTGGCCTCTCTATTCTATTCTATTGATACTTTTGTTTATCCCTTGCCAGTACTACACTGTGTTGTTATTTTGACTTTATAATGCATTTTGAAATCAGTATGAGTCCTTCAACTTTGTTCTTTTTCAAGATTGTTTTCATTATACTAGGTTCTTTGCAAGTTGTCCGTTTCAAAACCTGCAGTGATTTTATTGGGATTGCATTCAATCTATAGACAAATTGGAAGAGAATTGACTCTTTAACAATATGGAGTCTTCCAATCTATATGTATGATTTATGTCTCCATTTATTTGGGTCTTTAACTATAGGAAACTATTTTATAAAGGGTATTTTTATTGTGCTTCCCAATTGTTCTTTGCCAGTACATAGAAATACATTTTTTTTATTTAACAGCCTTAACAGATACAATTTGCGTAATGTAAAAATCACCCATTTTAAGTCTGCAGTTCAGTGTGTTCTTAGGTGAACTTACACAGTTGTGAAACTATCACCATAATCCAGTTTTAAATGTTTCCATCACTCCAGAAAGCTCCCTTGTGTCTGTTTGCAATCAGTCCCCACTTCCTGCCCAGCCCCAGACAACTGCTGACTTTCTTTCTGTCCCTATAATTTTGCCTTTCTATAAATTTCACATAAATAGAATCATATAATATCTAGACTTATATGTCTGACTGCTTTAACCCAGCATACTGTTTTTAAGATTCACAATCATTTGTATTATTGCAACAGCTCTTTCCTTTTTTATTGCTGAATAGTATTCCATTATATGGATATATTTATTTATCCATTCATCAGCTGATGGATGTTTGGATGGTTTCCACTTTGAGGCTGTTTTGAATATTGCTGCTGTGAACATCAGAGTACAAGTTTTTGGGTGGGCATGTGTTTCCATTTCTCTTGGGTATTTACCTAGGAGTGGAATTTCTGGGTAATATGGTAACTTTGCTTAACTGCTTGAGGAACTGCCAGACTCTTTTCCAAAGTGCCTGCACCATTTTACATTCTCTCCAACAGTATATGAAGATTCTTATTCTCAGTCAACACTTATTATCTGACTATTTCATGATAGCCATCCTAGTGGATGTGAAGTAGTATCTGATTGTGGTTTTGATTTTCATTTTCCTGATGAGTAAGAATGCTGAACTTCTTTTCGTGTGATTATTGGTCATTTGTATGTCATCTTTGGAGAAGTGCCTATTCAGATCTTTTACCCATTTTTTTTTTAAGATTTTATTTATTTATTTGACAGAGAGAGATCACAAGTAGACAGAGGCAGGCAGAGAGAGAGAGAGACATAGAGAGAGGGAAGCAGGCTCCCTGCTGAGCAGAGAGCCTGACGCGGGACTCGATCTCAGGACCCTGAGATCATGACCTGAGCCGAAGGCAGCAGCTTAACCCACTGAGCCACCCAGGCGCCCCTTACCCATTTTTTTAAATTGACGTAAAATTCACATAACATAAAATTAACCATGTTAAAGAATACAATTCATTGGCATTTAGTACATTCACAGCGTTGTGCAACCATCAACTAGTTATAGTACGTTTGATCAGAAGGAAACCCCATAGCCATTAAGTAGTCACTCCCCATTTCTCTCTCTGCCCCTGTCTTTGGTAATCACTAATCTGCTTGTTGTCTCTATGGATTTACCTATTCTGGAATTTCATACGAGTGGAATGATATAATATGTGACCTTTTGTGTCTGGCATCTGTTACTTGGTGTATTGTTTTGAGGTACATCTGCATTGTACCCTGTATCAGTACTTCATTCCTTTTTTATGGTTGAGTAATATTCCATTGCATGGATATATTTCATAGTTGTTTATCTATTCATGAGTTGATGGAAGCTTGGGCTCTTTCCACCATCTGACTGTTGTGAATAGTGTTGCTATGGATGTTCATGTATAAATAATTGAAAGATTGCTTTAGCCATCCTGGATCCCTTGATCTGTTCCATAAATTTTAGGATACAGCTTGTCAATTGCCAATTTTTGCAAAGCATTCAGTTGTGATTTTTTTAGCTCATTGAATCTTTAGCTCAATATGGGAGGTATTGCCATCTTAACAATATTAAGTCATCCAATCCATGAGCAGGGACTATCTTTCCATTTATTTTAGTCTTTTATATCTTTCAACAGTGCTTTACAGTTTTCAAAGTGTACAGTTTTTACTTCTTTTCATTAAATTGCAAATGGTATTCATTTTTAATTGCATTTTCCAGTTCCTTTTTTTATCTGCCAGTACATAGGAACACAATTTTTTAAGAGTTGACCTGTATCCTGATATCCTGCTAAGTGAACCTATTAGTTCTAGCTTCTTTGTAGATTTCCTAGAATTTTCCTGTGTAAACAGTCCTGTCACCTACAATAAAGATACTGTATCCTTTTTCTTCCCAATCTTTATGCCTTTTATTTCTTTGTCTTTCCAGTTCCACTGGCTAGGAATTCTAGTACAGTGTTGAATGGAAGTGGTGAGAGAGTATACAGTCTTTATCCTGACCATAGGATAAAAAGCATTTAGTATTTCATCATTAAGAGTGATACCCAAGAACAAAGAATCCAATCAAGAAATGGGCAGAGGACAAGAACAGACATTTCTGCAAAGAAGACATCCAGATGGCCAACAGACACATGTAAAAGTGCTCAACATCTCTCGGCATTAGGGAAGTATAAATCAAAACCACATTGAAGTAACACCTCACACCAGTCAGAATGGCTAAAATTAACAAGTCAGGAAATGACAGATGCTGGTGAGGATGCAGAGAAAGGAGAATCCTCCTACACTGTTGATGGGAAAGCAAGCTGGTGCAGCCACTCTGGAACAGCATGGAGGTTCCTCAAAAAGTTGAAAATAGAGCTACCCTACGACCCAGCAATCGCACTACTGGGTATTTACCCTAAAGATACAAATTAGTGATCTGAAGGGGCATGTGCACCCGTATGTTTATAGCAGCAATGTCCACAATAGCCAAACTATGGAAAGAGCCTAGATGTCCATCAACAGATGAATGGATGTGGGATACACACACACACATACACACACACACACACACACACACACACACACACAGGAATACTATACAGCCATCAAAAGAAATGAAATCTTACCACTTGCAACGATGTGGATGGAACTAGAGGGTATTATCCTGAGCAAAATAAGTCAATCAGAGAAAGACAATTATCATATGATCTCCCTCATATGAACATGGGGGATTTGGGGGGTAGGGAAGGAAAAAATGAAACAAGATGGGATCAGGAGGGAGACAAACCATAAGAGACTCTTACTCTCACTAAAACTGAGGGTTGCTGGGGAGCGGGGGTTATGGAGAGAGTGGTTGGGTTATGGACATTGGGGAGGGTATGTGCTATGGTGAGTGCTGTGAAGTGTGTAAACCTGGCGATTCACAGCCCTGTACCCCTGGGGCTAATAATACATTATATGTTAATAAAAAATTAAAAAATTAAAAAAATAATAAAATCAAGAGACACCAGTGTTAAGTCTGGGACTTTTAGTAAAAAGAAACTACCTTCGAGATATATTCAGAACAACTTTACCAAGCACAAGGCAGAAACCCAGCCCACATTAGAATAAGCAAAAAGAGGAATTTGTTTCACATGTAGTTAGATCATGTAGGAGTCTGCCTGCCGGGGGCACAGGGGGATCTGGGGAATCAAAACGCCATCAGGATCATTTCCATCTCTACTCTTTTTACACTTACTTCAGTCCCAGCAGGAACCCCGCTTCCCACCTCTTATCACCTCATTTGCCAAAGCTGTCACCAGCACCTCCAGATTTATGGCCAACCAACTTAACAACTCTAGTAAAACTCAAGGGCCTCATTTTTCCATAGTTCAAAAAAAAAAAAAAATTCTCAAGTGTTCATTATTTGAAGCTACTGGAGTCACGTGGCTATCCCTGAACCAATCACACTGTAGGCAAGGAAATGAAAGGCCCTGATTGGTTGGGCCCGTGCCACGTGCTCCTGCCCCTGGCTCCAGGGGTTGGAGTGAGCGTCTACTAAGAAGGCGGGGTGGCAGTTTCACAAAGCAACATCGGAGTATTGTTTCCGGAAAGAGAGGGACTAGGTCCCAGTCATGCCTAAACCGCGCTGCGCACCCTCTCTTACAGACGAGCTCTGTGTGTTCCAGGCCCAGCACTGTCCCTGGACCACTTTTAGCTTCAGTTTTCCCGTGTAGGGCCTACAGGTGTTGATCCCGCCTGTAAGGGCCAACGAGGCACCCTGCGGGAAAGCTGCGTCTAAACTATAAAGTACAGCGCACACGTAAGGGAGGGGTGACAAGAATGGCCACTAAGCAGCTGTTTTTACCCGTCTGTCCCCTTCTGTCCCTCTCACAGAGCACCTGAAGAAGCCACTTGAAGACTACATGGCCCTTTTCCCCAGTGTGAGGATTCTTCGAACCAAGAAACGGGAAGGGCTGATAAGGACCCGAATGCTGGGGGCCTCGGCAGCAACGGGAAATGTGATCACATTCTTGGACTCGCACTGTGAAGCCAATGTCAACTGGCTCCCCCCCTTGCTCGGTAAGTGGCTTCCCAAGGCTAGGTAGCCCCAGCTTTCTGCAGGGATCCTCCACGTGGCTTCCCTTGGCTGCTTGAGATGCAGCCAGCCAGCTCAAGTGCCCCGAGGACGCAGGAATGCCCAAAGAAACCTTAAAAATCCACTCAGGCCCTGTCCCTTCATTTTATAGAGAAGAAAGCTGAGAGGGGAAGTGACTACAGCACACTAACATCTACTTACATGATTACTTCCCCCAGATCACTTCAAGCTTTATTGGAAAGCAAGCTAAGGCTGTCTATTGGTAGGAGCCAAACTGTGGGGGACATTATCCTAGCAACTTAAAATAGTTAACCTTCACTGCACTGCTACCGAGCCAGGAAACTTGTAAGCATTATCCCCAGTCCTCAGAAAACCATGCCAGGTCAGAATTGTAGAAGAAATTGAGTTTCAGAGATACTGGGTTACTCAGTATTGTTCCCTTGGGTCGTAAGTGTCAAAGTCACCATCTGTCTGGCCCCAAAGTCTGTCCACTCTCACAACACCACGCTGCCTTCCCTAAACTCCTTTCCTCTCTGGAGAGTTTCTGACAGCTATCAGAGAAGGGCTGTGGACAGAGTAGCACGATCTAGCAGCCATCCACTACAGCCTTGCAGACAGAAGGGAGGCATGAGGTTTGGATTCTGGGCGGTGAGGTGCCTCATAGCTGGCTGAGGAAGAGGTCTGAGTTCTGCAGAGCTCAGATTCACTGACGGCAGTGAGCTGGAGCTAACAGGGGGGCATCAAGGAAATGACCCATTGAGACCGGGAATCAGGTGAGGGACGGGGACAGAGGCAAGTCAGAGAAGAGTTGTCAGAGAGAAGCTGAACTCCTAACACACGGGTGGGTATGCTGTCCACAACAGAGAGCTGGGGACCAAAGGGGACTAAAGTTTAGGGTCAACGTGAGCCTGCATCAGAATCACCTGAAAGACTTATTAAAACAGAGTGCTAGGGGCACCTGGGTGGCTCAGGGGTTAAAGCCTCTGCCTTCAGCTCAGGTCATGATCCCCGACTCAGGCTCCCTGCTCAGCAGGGAGCCTGCTTCCTCTTCTCTCTCTGCCTGCCTCTCTGCCTACTTGTGATCTCTCTCTGTCAAATAAATTAATAAAAATCTTTAAAAAAAACCCAGAGTGCTGAACCCACCCCAGAGTTTCTGACTGAGGAGATCTAGGGTACGGCCTGAGAAGCTGCATTTCTAACCAACTCCCAGGTAGTGCCCACACTGTTGCTCCAGGGACCACACTTGGAGAAGCCCTGGTTAGGCCACCAAGCAGAGGTGAGAAGTGGAAGCAAAACCCACACAGTTCAATGGGATAATCCAGCAAATCTGTTCTCTGACACTGATCAGTTTGGAACCTCATGCTCCCGACCCCAACGGTCCAGGATCCCACCGGGTTAGGAAAAGGATATAACACAAATTTTCTGGTACACTGTTTATTTAATTAAGCCAAGAGGTGTCTGCATCTGCCTCTCGTTAGTGAAAGGGAAAAAGGGAAAGAGGAAGAAAAAAAGCCTCACCATCAATCACCTAATTGACGGTGCTGAAGAACAACCCATTTGTTGGGTTATCCAGTGACTCATAAAGAGAAGAAAGTGGTGGGGCGCGAAGCTGAGCTGGGAACCTAAATAACCCTTAACTCTGTTTCTATGGAAATACATGAGGGTAATTGTCATAATCTGCAGAATACATGGAAGAAACATGCTCCGTCTTTTTATTTTTTATTTTTCCGATAGATACATGAACGGGTGGTATAGATGTAAAAGTCTGTCCCTGTTCAGACAGGCAGCCCACAGTGCGCATCAGGGCTTTTGTCTCGAAACCGGGAACAAACACCTCCTTGCATAGCTCACTCCGCCTTCTGTGTCGATGAGGCATTCCTGAGCCTGAGAAGGGTTCAGTCCCCCCAAAGGAAAACCACTGTTGATCCTCATTTCCACCACCACTACTCTCGTCGTCGTCGTCGTCTGTCATCATCATCCACATGGCTCTGCTAGTCCCTTAGCTTTTTATGACACAGCCACATTTGAATTTGATGGGTATGGGGTAAAGCAGACAGGCCAGGCGTTATTATCCACATACAACAAATGAGAAAACTAAAGCGCCAGGAGAACGAGGGAGATGCCCAGCTTCTGAGCTTCTTTCCTCAAGCCTGGTCACAGACCATGTCTGTGGCATGCTGATGGGATGTGCGCATGTGGGAGAGGCTGGCTTGAGCATGTTGGCCCCACTGTCCCACTCGGTCTTCACAGGGACCCCAGGAGACTGGTGTTGTCTTTCTCCATTTTGTCGGCATGGAAACCAAGGTTCAGAAGCATCAGATAACCTTTATCAAGGTACTGCTGCGCGTAGGTGATGACACCAGGGTCTGGACCTGGGCATTCTGTCCCCCAGCGAGTGCAGCACCCCGGAATGCTGTCTGTCCAATGCCACCCTTGACCTACCACCTCCCACAATCAACCAACCTCCAGCAGAGCCCTGTGTCCTGGGCCCAGAGCCTCTGTAGAGGTGAAATCCCCTGCGCAGCCCTGAATAACTGGGAAGGGAAGCACTTCTTTAGATCTTTCCTTGGAGAAGTTTCTTTGACTTCACTAAGCGAGCCCATTCACCAGGCAGACGCAGGCTCCACCCCCAGAGATTCTGATTCAATGCAGCTGGGGCAGGGGCAGCCCTGGTTGGCTTGTAAACACAGCGTGAGTGCACTGGCACTGGCAGCCAGAGGACACACTGCCGAAAGCAGCATTTCTCGATCTGTTTTGATCATGTGCCACAGTTAGAAATACACTGGACATCTCAATCCGGTACTCAAACACACACCCATACAACAGGACTAAAACACTTCCTAAAGAAGTATTTATCACTTGGAATGCACCCTGACAGTCAGTATTCTTTTTTGGTTGATTTTACACACACACTGAGTCAGTTTCATGACCCACCTGTGGATCGTGTCTTGTAGCTTAGAAAAAGGCAAAAATGCTGCTTTCTCTCCTGGAAGAAAACTCTGTTTGATGAAGCCTGAACCCTAGGCCGCTGCCAGCTTCCACTGGCCCTACCAGGCTCCACTCTCCAAGCCTTGAACTTGACTGCTGGCCCCAGCAGATGGACCCCTAAGCACAGCCCATTTGCCCCTTATGGCAGATCATCTTCCCTGATCGCTGGCACACCCCAGCTTCTTCGCAGAAGGAACATTGAAGAACAAAGCCAACCAAAGCTTAAAATTCTGGTTGGTAGGTTGAGCAGAGTGAATTTTATAGAATCAGCTTCTTCCTGACTGAAAGGGGACCATGAAAGGCCATCCAGTTAGGGAGCCCACCCGCCATCTTGAATCACCTAGCCCAGAGAATTCCTGCAGAGCAGAGATCTGCCAGGCCTTGCTTGCACATGTCAGGTCATGAGGGACTCATGACATAGCCCATTCCCTCTTCAGTAGTTGCCACCATTGGAAGAATTGAGCTGAACTCTAACAGGAAGGGCCACTCAGCCACCGACCATAGTTCGGAAGTTCTGAGAAACTGTCAGGAGCACGTGCTGGGATGCCTGGCTACTTTGGGCCACAAGTCAAGGTTAGGACCTGCAAGGTAGAGCCTGACAGGCCAGGACAGGAGGTCTCCCAGAAGAAAATGAGCCTCTCTCCACCATAGTGCTGACCATTACAGGCAACCATGCTGAGCGCCTCTAGCTGTCACGGTGTTTGGTACTCAGCCACCTGAGACTCGGAGCCTCTTCTCCCTGTTTCACAAAGAACACTGGGGCTCACAGACATTATTTATGTAGCTCACAGGCAGCAGGGCTGGGATGGGAGGCCTGGCCCATCTTTCTTAAAGCCTGCACTCTCCCTTCTTCTTGGGATTCTCAAATTCCAGTGTTCAGAGAATTCACTCAGGGCACATTAAAAATGAGATTAAGCTGCAGAGCGGGGTCGTGCTCTTAGCTGCTCCCCCGTCCCGCCTCCCTAACGGGGATCTCTTGGCTTCTTCAGACCGTATCGCTCGGAACCGCAAGACCATCGTTTGCCCGATGATTGACGTGATTGACCACGATGACTTCCGGTACGAAACACAGGCGGGGGATGCCATGCGGGGCGCTTTTGACTGGGAGATGTACTATAAGCGGATCCCAATTCCTCCAGAACTGCAGAAAGCTGACCCCAGCGACCCATTTGAGTAAGTACAAGTGACCCAGGCTGGTCCCAGTGGCTGACCCGGTGACCCCTACCCAACACACCCAACTCAGGATCACCCCCTCCCCCAAGAGTGTGGAGCATGGGGACAGGGCCGACATCCCCAACCGGAAGCACAGCCCCTCCCAGCCTGTCACACAGCTCAGCTCAGGGACCTCCCAGCTGGCCACCTCTTCCTTGTCCACATCTGTGGTTGGCCAGACGGCCCATGGGGGTGAGCCCAGTGGCTCTGTCCCTTAAGTCTAGTGAGCAGTCGTAGTCACTATCAGCAGCACCAGCAGCACGGGCTGAACCCTTGCTAAGTGCCAGCTGAGTGCTGAGCACATTGCATGCAGGTCCTCTTTAACCCCCCACAACCATAGGTAGTCAGAGTTATTCTCCATCTTGTCCAAGCCGGGGCACAAAGGCTCCAGGGGGTGAGGCAGCTTTCCCAGCTCAAGTGGGTCAAGGCCAGATACACACGCAGTTCTGTCTGCCTCTGGAGCCGATTGTCCCATCCTTTAGTTACACTGTCTCGGAAAGATTAGGGAAGTGTTCGGGAAATCGCAGCTTGTCCCATGGTAGAAGTTTGAGACTGTGTGGAGTGGACCTGTAATGTCCTAGAATGTGAAAGCCAGGGGGACCTCTAGGTAATGGACTCCAGCCCCTTGCAGATGGGGAGACTGAGGCCCCAGGAAGGGAGGGTGCAGCTGACTTACACAGTAAGTTAGTGGCCAGACCAGAATTAGAGTCAGGGCCTCTCAGGCGCCCATCCTGTGCTGTCCTGTGGGCCACTCTGGCTCCCCTGCTGGAGGTGTGGAAAAACCTGTGGAAAGCCAATACCCAGTTTCCTGGCTGTATTAGTTTACTAATTATAAATGATCACAGATTTACTGGCTTATTAAAACAACGCATATTTATTCTCTTAAAGTTCTGGAGCTCAGATGTCTGAAAAGGAGTCTTCCTGAGCTAAAGTCACCGTGTTGGCAGGGGTGTGTCCCCTTTGGACGCTCTAAGGAGGAATCCATTTGCTTGTACTTTCTAGTTTCTAGAGGCTTTGGCTCTTGGCTCCTTTCTCCATCTTCAAAGTCAGCAGCATAACACCTCCAAGTCTCCCTCTCTCCCCCTTCCCCCCACCGGTCCCTCTCAGTCCCTCTCCCCTCCCACTCCATCTCCCTCCTCTATCCATCTTTCATCATCACGTCCCCTTCTCTCACTCTGGCCCTCCTTTCACGTCCGAGGACCCCTGTGATTGCACTGGGACCACCAGGACAATCTCCCCATCTCAGATCCTTCACCTGATTATATTTGCGAAGTCCCTTTGCAAAGATGACCTATTCCCAGGTTCCAGGAGGTAGGGGACCATTTTCCTGTGTACCACACCTGCCTAAGCACAGTTTAACCCCAGTGAACCCCAGCTTCCCTGCACCTCACGCTCCCCATCTGAGAAGGGGTTCATTACTTGTCCACACACAGTCCTCACCAAGGTGCCCTTGGCAGGGGGTGGGTATGGTTCTCCACCTTTGCCTGATGCAGACCCTGCTGCTCACAGAGGACATGAGACATGCCCAAGGTGACATGGGCTACTCCAGAAAACAGATTTTTTGGGGTAACCAGAACCCCTTTTGGCTTGAACTGGTACTGTAATCTGACTTATAGGCCCTACATTTGAAATGTGCATAAAGATGGGTCTCGCATGTTCATCTTCTCAGTGCAGAATGAGGAAAGGGTAAGTCCAGTCCCCACAGCTGCTTAGTGGCAGAGGCCACCTCTGGTTTCCTCCGGGGCCTCTCCCCCGTGTCTCCCAGTAGGCATCAGGCCTGCTCTAGGTCAGTGGCACTCAACCCTGGTTGCATACTGGTGTCACCTGAAGAGTTTGTCAAAACAAACAAACAAAACCCACCAGCCACACCCAAGCCCAGTTACACTGGATTCTGGGGCTGGGATTCAGTATCCATGCTCCTTAAAGCCCCAGGGGATGCTGGTGTGCAGCCACAGTTGAGAGCCACTGGCCTAGATGCTTCCTGAGTGACTCTCCACCTATTGTATCCTGATTCTTTCCAGAAGTGTCTTTTCTGTAACTGTACTTGGACAAAACCCAGGGAGAGGCCACTGGAAAAATCCCGGTCATTTTCTGCATACCCCTCCACGGGGCCAGCCAGCGGGCAGTCTGCAGGCACAGGACAGTAGGGTGATGTTTAAAGGACCCGGGCTTTGGTGGCAGCCCCCGCTGGAACCGAGCCTTGTCCACTTAGTGCCTGCCCTTGAGCAGAGAAGGTAGCATTTCTGAATTTCAGATTTCTCCATCTGAAAGGGAGGCTAGGAATAGAGCTTTGTGAGAGTCGGAGATGATGGGAAAGCGAGCGGTAGGCACTAGACACTGAGAATTGTTGTCATTATTGCTGAACACAGCAGAAAACAGACGGGGCCAGAGGGGAGGCCTCCCTCTGGAGGTGAGCCTCCAGTATCTAAATGCCTTAAGGCTAATATCCTCCCGGTTACACAGCAGCTCCTTGGCCTCTGACCCTGGTTTCCACCCAGGCTGATTTCCCTGTACAGAGTCTTGGGTTTGATTTCCCATGGACCACAAGACTCCAAAACATTCCCTGCCCCTCCAAGCGGAGTATTTGCAGCTCCTGCCAAAAAAACCCCAAACCGCACAACCTGCGGGAGACAAAGGAGAGTTGATACTAGACACCTTATTTTTCATAATACTGGGTACTTTCAGAAATATAATGGCAATGCGAGCTTGGAAACACAGCTATACATTCATTGTGTAGATGGGCAGACCGGCCCAGAGGTGTGCAGTCAGCACCGCCCGTATATAATGCGAGCCGCATAAGTACTTTCAGATTTCCTAGTGACCACATAAAAAAGGTAAAGAGAAGCAGCTAAGATTCATTTTTGTAATATACTCTTGTGTAACCCAGTATACCTAGAATAGTCTCATTTTAACATGTGACCCACACTTCAAAATTGTGTTTTTTTTTTTTTTTTTTTTTTTAAGATTTTCTTTTTAAGTCATCTCACACCTGGCACGGAGCTCAAACTCTCAAGCCCAAGGTCAAGAGTTGCAAGTCCCACTGACTGAGCCAGCCGGGCACCCCTGAACTTATTAATGAGGCCTTCCCTATTCTTTTTTTCACACTAAGTCTTGGAAATCCGGGGTGTTTCTTACGCTTCCAACACATCTCAGTTCAGAGTAGCCACATTCCAGGTGTTTGGCAGCTGCATGTGGCCTGTGGCCTGTACCAGGCGACACAGGGTTAAGTGGCTAACCGCTTCGTCTCAGATCCCGCCATAGGTAAAGGAGAGAAGAAGCTGGAGGACTGGCTTCCCCACCCCGATCCCCTGTCCTGGTCACGCATCACCTGCCTCTTGATGGCTCCTGCCTGACAGAAAGAATTGTTTTGAGGCCCTGAGGGGTGTGAGCTCTGGCAAAGATTTGAGATTCAAAACCTTCTTGGTAGCTGTGAAGCCTTGAGCAAGTTACCTGTCTGTGCTCTGGTTTCTATATGCATCAGCAGGGTGAGAAGGACAAGGCCCATCTCAGGAGGTCAACGTGAGGAGTAGCCATCTTATTAAAAAATTAGTTCAGGCAAGCACCTGCCACATTTGAGCCCTCAGTGAATATTCAAGGGGCTCTTCTTTGAAAGGAGTCCCTCCTCTGCTGTCAAGGCTCTCCTGCTAAGGGAAGCTTGGGAGGCATGTGGGTTAGCTACCTTCTTTTTCAATCAGCCCAATTTCCATGAGCTTGCAGTTCCCAAGGCCAGGAGGTGGTGGGAAGTTGCTGCTGGAATGTTATCTGGTCTGAGGGTTTGGAGTTTTTCGGTGGAGCCTGACAAGGACATGGCAACTCTTAAGAGATCTTCCCTCAGCAAATACTGGTAGCCCTCTCAAGGACCAGGCCTGTGAGACACTGTGGGGGGAATGTAGGCGGACTACAGTGTGGCATCCCCCTTGGGCTTGGCATGATGCCATGCTGACGTCTTATTGCCCATGGTGCCCCAATTTATCATCCCTGTGCTCCTGCTCCTGGGGTTTTCCTCTCCAGGGTTCCTTCTTCTCCCTTCACTTCCCACTTGTCCAAACCCACCTCAAATGCCACCCTGCAAGCACCCTTCCTTGACTCTTGCCCCAGCCTCCCTCCTCACCTCCCGAGATCTGGAAGCAGACAGTCCCTCCTTTGGTGTTCCCATAGTGCTCTCTGCACCTGCCAGAGGCCCTTGTTACCCCACACCGGTCTTCTGGATCCTACTATCCTGACGAGGCTGCCCACCCACACTAGCATCCCCTGAAGTCCCAGGTCAACTCTGATTTACCTCCAAATTGCCCCAGCATCTACAGCTCAGCTGGCACTCAGTGATTAGAGCAATGAGGCAGTGAATGTGTGCAGTTCACTGTATCCCAATTTAACAGAGAGAACAGAGACTGTGTCTTCTTCTGCAGACTCTCAGCAGAATAGATGTCCAGTGCTGGGCTGACTGAGAATCACCCAAGGAACCTGTCTGAAAACACACAATCCTAGGCTTCATCCCCCAGGGACTGCTTCATAGGTCTGGGGAAGGGCCCAGCAAGCTGTGTTTTGTCTTCTCTCTAAGAGATTCCACACCCAGACAGGCTTGGAGGGACCTGATTGAGACAATTGAATGCATGGGAGGACCAGAGAGGCGTGGCCAATGAAGCTGCAAGGCCCACGTTCCTATGATTTCCTCTCGAAAGTAACGGCTGAAAGGAGCTTTGGATCGGTTCAGTTAAAAGGTAGCATTTAAGAAGGGATGTTACGGCCAAGATAGAAGACAGCCTGAGCCCTCCCTTGGAAGGGCCTTGGATTCCCCGCTAGACATATGGGCTGTGCTCACAGGGCAGCGTGCAACACCATCCTGGGGGAGCAGCAGTGTCCGCTCACACTCAGAGCACGCAGCTGGGGCGTTTGTTTTCACACCACATTCTTCTTCCCTGACAGGTCTCCCGTGATGGCCGGTGGACTGTTCGCTGTGGATCGAAAATGGTTCTGGGAACTGGGCGGGTATGACCCAGGCCTGGAGATCTGGGGAGGGGAGCAGTATGAAATCTCATTCAAGGTAAGCGGCCTTCTTGGATGCCCCCTTCTCCCTGCCGTACCCGCTCGGCATCTGTCCTGAGCCTGGAAAGCCTGGACCCTCAGGGTTCTGCAGCTCCTGTTGCTCAAGTGAAGAAGTCAGGGGCCATGGGCCACTCCTTGTTGTGTGTGATAGTGGACATGGGGTGCCCTCTCAGGTTGCCATAGACCGGCCTTAACCACGGCTCTTACACTGGCCACTTCTTAGGACAGCAGCGTTAAAATAAGACAGGTCTCACTTCCGGTGAGGATGGTGTCATGTCTCCCAGTGAGACATGCAGCAAACCAGCAGCAGGGAACAGAAACCAGGACAAGCAGGATACACAGTTTAAGGGAGTACTGTGCTCCGAGGATGTCCCCTGGCCTCCCAGATCCTGAGTTGGCCTGAGTGCTTCCTGGCCACCCCTCTCAGGTTTTCCTTTTTGTATCCACCACTGCTGGAGTGGGTCGTAGAGACCAGTCGTGGTCAAGAGCCCAAGTTGTGGACTTAGAAAAGTGTGGTTTCAAATCCCAACTCCACTTCTCAGGAGCTTGGTGATTTGGGCCAAGTTCCATTAGCTTTCTTTCCTCATCTGAAATAAGAGAGTAATGATACTACCTACCGTACAGACCTGTTGTGAAGATTGAATGAGGTAATATCTTAGAAGTGCTTAACATACAACCTGGGGACACAACCAGCAAGAATTGGTAGAATTTTTTAAAGAACCAGTGAGGGGCACCTGGGTGGCTCAGTCGGTTAAGTGTCCGACCCTTGGTTTGGGCTCAGGTCATGATCCCTGGGCCAAGCAATCAAGCCCCACACCTGGCTCTGCACTCAGCAGGGAATCTGCTCGAGATTCTTTCCCCCCTCCCCTTCTGCTCCTCCCCCTGGTCCCTTACATGGGTGGGTGCACGCGCATATTCTGTCTAAAATAATTAAACAACAACAAAAAATGTTAAAAAAAAAAAAAAAGGATCCAGCGAATAAACATTTACCCTACACCAGCCCATGTGCTATAGAAGCTTGGACAATGGTAGTAGGGAAATGGTGGTTACTAGTTAGCTACCTACACTTCTAGGGCCACTTTCTCTCCTTCACTTGTGGGATTCCACATTGAGTCAGGTGAAGAAGAGAGGCTTGGCCCCTCTGAGGAAAGGGTTAGCTTATTCTGTGCCCTTGGGGCCTGCAAGGGCCTACTGCTAACATCCCCAGGAGCCCTGGGAAGGCATATCCCTGCCCACAAGGGATGGCCAGTAGCAGCATTGCTGGGAAAATGCAACCCCAGTTCGCCCCCCACCCCCAGCTTGGGCACCAACTTTTTATGCAAGAGACCATTGTCTCAGTGACTAAGACTTTGGTGATGGGTCACATCCCAGCTCTGCCTCTTCTGACCAGCTGTGTGATCTTGGATAAGGAAGGCTCACCTCTCCGAGCTTCAGTTTCTGCTTCCACAAAATGAGCTTAATGATATTTGAATCCTCGCGGGGCCGAGCAGAGAACTAAATGTGACCATGCTGGTTGGGTGCTCCTTAACAACATCCCAAAGTCTGTTTTCATTCTCGACATCATTACTGTCACTGCGCGCACTGCTGCTTGAGCCGTTCGGAACCGGGGAACATAAACCCTTCCTTAGCAAGAAAACAACCTGGAATTCTGCCACAACATTATCTTGGTTTGAAGGGCGATCTGTGTCTGTTCTACCTCCGGAGTTCTGAGCTGTCTCCCGTAAGGGGCCCGGCCCCTAAACTAACACTCATGTCCAGGGCTGATAGTCGAAGTATTTAGCAGTGATGAGGGTCCAGGCACCAACCAGTCAGAGTGGACGCCAGCTGCAAACAGGTCTGTGTCCCCTCTGATGTGCAACAGCTGGATTTCAGCCCTGCTCAGAGCTGACAAGACACTGTGCCAAGGCCTTCACACGTGTTGGCTTATTTCATCCTCCCAGCATCCCTAGCAGAGTGATGTCGTCATTATGCCCATTTCACAGGCAGGGAAGTGGGGCTCAGACCAAGGCCCCACATAGGTGGAGTAATGGAACCAGGACTTGGCCCCAGGTGTGCCTGACTGCAGAGCCTGCACTCTGACCTGCCACGTTTCCTAGGCCTCTGTGGGGACAGGAGAGGGAGAGAAGGACACTTGAGAGGAAAACGAGCCTGTGAAGTTGACCACAGTCTTTCCCCCTTTCATCTGTTTTTGCCCCGCTCCTGGGGTTATTCTTAATTTACTGGGATATTCTACAGCCTCTCAGTGAAGTGAATTAATGACAGTCTAAGTAAGAAATAGCAAAGAGGTTTCCTCTCACAGCCAACTCCGATCTGCTCAGGGATAGGGGCTACCCAGCACTGTGTCACTGTGTATTCCAAAGCTGCAGCTGAGCTAATCAGGAAAGGCAGTGATTGATTAGTGATGTCTGCCATGGGTGCAGGCCTAGCAAGTGATGGCACAGATATCATTCATTTCATATCCCAAGGCCATGCAGTCTCGTTTTCCAAATGTCACATCTTTATGGGTACAGTGAAACCACACACAGGGAATCCAAAGAGTTGTAACCTCACAGTTCCTCAATCCGGCAAACAATCTTGACTTACGAAGTTTCCTACCAAGTGTGTGCCCAGAAATGGGCACACCTGTGTTCTGAGTGCTCACCAGAAAGGAAATGGCAATAGGATAGGCGTGTGTGTGTGTGTTTTACTCACTGCTGTATCCCAGGTCCCTAAAGGATTGCCTGACACGGACGAGGCACTGAATAACTTTGTGTCGGTGTGTCAAACAGAGCCATTGTGTCACTGGCCAGAAACCAACCCCCATGGTCAAGAAGTCCCGGTTCAGAAACGCCCTCCCTGGAGAA
This sequence comes from Lontra canadensis, assembly GCF_010015895.1. Taxonomy (NCBI): domain Eukaryota; kingdom Metazoa; phylum Chordata; class Mammalia; order Carnivora; family Mustelidae; genus Lontra; species Lontra canadensis. The sequence goes on from NW_022630999.1 coordinate 19,917,990, forward strand.
GAGTGAACAGAGAAGGCTTTGCACAAAGGAGTTCCTAAACCCAAAAAGACTTCATTCTGTGGGTTTCAAAGACCCGTCTAATGATGCTCATCAGGCAATTACAGCAGAACAAATGGCATTTTTCTCCGCACAGTTTATTTACAAAAGACTTGGTAATGAAGCCATATTGGAAGTCTCTCACCCGGGAGGGGGAAGGAGGCTGGCTCCTGTTTCATTTGATCCAATTAATGTCCCTCTTCTCGAGGGGAAAGTGTTCTGTGTAATGAGGAGGCGCCCAGGTCTGGAAGGGAGACTGGCCTCCCTCAGTTTTCTCTCTCCTGGCTTGGAGAGTGTGGGTTCCCAGAGCCTGTGATGGCTCCTCTCCAGCACATTGTCTCCCAAGACCCCGCCGAAGGCCTGCCCGCCGTGCTGAGGGGACAGGGAAGCCCATTCATGTGCCAGAGACACCTCCCTGTGATGCCAGGTGTTCCATTTCAGCCAGAGCGGAACATTTTGAAAGGGCGGTATTCCCTCTGCTTCATCTCTGCTGAGACCCGTTTTCTTCTTGGTGCAAAGAAAAGAGAATGGTCTGAAAGGCTCAAGTGTATTTTCAGAAATTAAGATAAATTGATATGCGCCATCGGGACTGATGAATTAATACTTTGGCTCCTATTCCAGAGTAGGCCATCTATCCTGATGGGAAAACCCTAGAAGAGGTATTCTGAAGGCTCTGAAATTTCTGGAAGAGTCATTGACTTTTTTTCTCACTCTTTCTCTCTCTCTCTCAGCCAGGAGAGATTTTGTTTCCAAAAGGCACAGTCAGACTATCAAAGTTCTCCAGGTTTGCAGTTAGAATCTTCCCTGTTCTAGTGGCTGGTTAAATGTTTAACTTCATAGCCTGCCTGTACCTGCCTCTGTGAGCTGACCCCTGCTTGTCCGTCCACCCTCCCCCTGTCCGCTTGCCCCATTGCCTTAGTCTGCACTCTTGGTTACAGATGACCCAAATCCTAGTCAATCTGATTTCAGTGAAAAACTGGAATCAGTTGGCTCACACGGTGGAAATTCCAGGATGGACCTTTCAGGCTTGGCTGGATCCAGGGGACTAATCCATCTCCTCTGGTCTCCATCTCTCTCAGTCCCTTGACTCTGCTTTCATCCGGGCAGGCTTTCTCTTGTGGAAATACCCAGCATCCCACTGGAAAGAGAGTTTGTCTTTCCCATCATTCCTGCAGAAGTCCCCAAGTTGAGTCTCACTGGCCTGCTGGTTTCTTGCCCATCCTGGAGACAGGAAAGTGGGGTTGGGCCGATTCCCCAGAGGAGAGTCCAGGGACTCTATCTAGAAGGAGAATGGATGTGGGGCAGAGCAAACCACAGATGTCCACACAGATGTGTGTGCCCAGCCATATGGAACTACTCACAAGCTCTATGCTCATATGTCAAGTCATCTTTGGAAACACACTCTTCACACTTCTTGAAACGCCTTTCCTTAGTCTGGCCAGCCCACATGCAGCCTTACCTGAGCTCCCTGTGCTGGCTAGGGTCCACCCCAACGTCAGTCCTGGCTTGGCTCTGGATTCCTCACTCTGACATGACCCAAGGGGTGGCCTGTCTTCCCCACTGGACTGTGAGCTCCCTGGCGGCTATCTCTAGACCCAGTGTCTGGCCCATAGTAGGTATTTTAAATAACTTAGTGGCATCAGTTCATATCTGACAAAACTTCCTTCACCCAGACTTATATCACCATCTTTGGGTAACAGTGATGTGGTGGGAAGAGTACTCAGCAAGAAGGGAGGGCACTGGCTTCTCATCTTGGCTCTCCATCCATCCATCTGGGGGCCCTAGACCAATCGCTTGACCTCTCTGGCCCTCACATCCCAGACAGTGCTGTTATAACTTTGCTTCCTATCCCACGAGATAGAATCAAATAAGATGCCGTGGGGAAAGCCCTTGAACTTACACAGGTACAAGGATGGCTTGGTAGAGGTAGTAGCAGTAGGATGAGCCAGAAGGAGGACTGCCCAGTATCTCTGGGAGGCCATGGTTAGGCTGTCTTCAACTCTGAGATTCAGAAGAGAGGAAGTATCCGCAGGACAATATGTACGAGCCTGCAGGAGAGAGGAGGGCTTTGCAACATGGTAAGTGGATAGCCCGTGGGAATAGCAATTTGGCAAAATCTGTTCCATGCCAAAGCAAGCACATTCTTTGACCTAAAATTCCACACCCAGGAGTTTGTACAAGAGAGACAGCTACAAGGATGAGCAAAGATTTAGGTAGAAGCTATTTATTGAGACCTTACTTACAATAGGGTACGATGGAAAATGACCCAAATGTACATCCTACAGGTTTAAGTAAGTTAGAATACACCTAAACAATGGAATATTAGAAAAAGTTAGATGCCTCCAAAACTAAGTTTAAACAGAAGTGAAAGATAGTATATATGTAATATGATCTCATGTTTAGTGTTTAAAAATATGAGGAAGGCAAACCAGCAAACAAAAACCCAGAGACTCTCCTCATGCCAAGTAATATTTCCTGGGCACGCACATCAGAAATCTGTGGGGCTCTGTGTACGGCACTGTTCACACACTGTCGTTCAGCCTCCATGATACACCCAAGGTGCTGCTCTGATTTTCTTCTTTTTGTAGACAAGGATACCGAGGCTCGGGTTAAATCACTTCCACAGAATCACACAGCTGGAACGGGGATGCCAGCCCTGCTTGTTGCACTCAGATGGAGCCTGGCTCTGACCCACAGAACCATGAAGGGTTCCTGTCTCTCGCGGCATCAGGGGTAGGATAGCTCCAGATGTGGCCATCCCCTTCTACTGATGTGATTCTGTAACAATGAACATGTTCATCATAAGTACTTATCACTTCTATAATCAGGAAAAAATTAAGTTTTTTTTGTTTGTTTGTTTTTGTTTTTTAACTAAGAAGGAAAAAAATGTTAGTTTTTCAGCCCTCCCAGCACCCTCTCACCATATATATCCCACTGCTGTGTCTGGGCCATTTGCAAGTTCAGGGATGAGGGTTCCCACCGAGGCAGGATTCCAGGGAAGGCAGTGACAGAGAGGAGACCCCAGGGAAGGACTGAGCGCCCTGAGCTCAGGAGGGGGCGCTCAAGAAGGCAGAGGCAGCAGCCACTACCCCATAGGAGGGAGAGATAGGGACATCTTGAGGCTCCCCTGGGGCAGGCTCACCTTAGCAAGGGAGTAGCGGAATGCCACAGGAGGAGACGGGGGACAGCCTTGTTGGAGAGGGAAACGTATCACGTTTGAGTAGAGGCAGGAGTGTCAGGGGGCCTGGCTTTGCTTTGTTAGATATCGCTGTCAAAGCCCAACCCAGTCCCAGGCTGCAGATTTGGGGCAGATTTTCAAAAAGAAAATGCTCAGGTTTTCCTTCTGTAAAACTCGTAGCAGCATCAGGAGGATTAAATGGAAGAGTGTGGAAAGAAAGTAGGAGCACCCCCAGAAACTGGTTACAGTCGATGTTGTGACCCAATATCTTTAGTGGTCCAGTGACTGGGCCAGGGTCCCTCAGCTAGATCCTAGGTGTCCTGATCCTGAAGAGCCCCGGGCTCATGTCAGTCCCCGTGGTGGGAGAGGTGGAGGAAAGGCCGGCCCGCCTAGAGAGAGGCCACTGTTACAGGCATGGCCCGGAAGTCAGGTCCAGGCCCCAGGGGAGTTAAGGTGCCACCCAGGAGGGAGAAATGAGTTCCAGAGACCAGTCCAAGAGGCAGAAGGCAAGCCAGGACCGCCATCCAAGCACCTGCATGCCAACACCTTTCCCTATCTCTCTCCCCTCCCCCTTCCAGCCCCTCTGACTCAGACCAGCTGCGGTGTCGCTGCCGGGCCCCTGGCACTAGTTCTTTCCTTCAGTGGGTTACCCAGGGATGCCAGGAGCATTCTGGCTACACATTCCCCCTGCCAGCCACAGGTGCCCAGCCTAAGAGCCACCTCCTGGAAGCAGGGAGAGCATTCTGCTCATGACTCTGAGCAAGCCCTTTGAAATTCCATGAACATCTCTGTCTGTGGGGGCCTGCAAATTCCCCCATTCCTCCAGAGAGGTGACTCAGAGACCCGAGGCCGTCTGTCGTACACTGCTAAGCGACCAGCACACACCTGTCTCTCCACGCCTCCATCTTTCATCACTAAAAATGGCAAGAGCAGCTTCTTCAGAGCTTTACTTTAAGAACTAAATGGCATGGAATATTTATCTGGCCTAGAGCCAGGCGGAAAGGAGGCATTCAGTAAGTGATAGCTGTTCCCATCAGAACCCTCGTGTTACCCCACCGCGGGATTAAGTACCTGGCCCGCAGAGTCATGCCTTCTGGGTTCTGGTGCAGGTGCGATCAGCTAGTCACTGTGTGGCCTTGGGGAAGTGACCTAACCTCTCTGGACGTAGCTTCGTAGCTATCAGATGGGGATAGAATAATCCTTACTTCATAGTGTAGGTGTTAACATCATGTTAGTCAAATGGTGTTAAACTTAGCTCAGGGCTTGGCACATAATAAATGCTCAATAAACAGTGGCTATTAATGTTGGCATTGTTGCAGATGATATGATGGGGCTACAGGTGCAGGAAGGCAGGAAAGACAGGAGCGGAAAGAGCATGGAGGCTGACGAGACACAGGCCAAAGCCTCGGCTCCAGGCCCAGCTCTGGAGCAAACTCTCAGTGAGCCCTTGGACGTCTCCGTTGCCCTTTCTGCTGAAGCTGTATATTCACATCTGTAAGGGCACTAGTAACCGCAAGCTCACAGGGCTGTCTGTGTGAACTCACTAGTACCGTTATCTTCAGGGAGGCTGTCACTATTCCAGTATGTACTGTTGCTCAGAGTGTGGGCCCCAGACCAGCAGTATCCGCAGCATCTGGGAACTTGTTAGAAATGCAAATTCTCGGGCTCCACCCCAGACCTGCTGCATTAGACACCCTAAGGGTGGGGGCCGGCAGTCTGTATTTTAGCCAGCTTTCCAGGTGATTCTGATGTTCCCAAGGGTGAAAACTGTGGCTGTGATGAATACATGGGGTCTTGAACAGAGAGCGCTCAGGCTTGGATGTGGAAGGACAGAGCAGACAGGGAGGCTGGCGGGTTGGCCAGCACATCCCAGCACCTTCTCCCAGCTATAGACTTGGGTCATTGCGTCCACACTTGGCAGCGAGTTTCTGTTCCAGGTTTTCCAACAGGGTTTTAGAGCAAGGCTGACCAGTGACTAGGCCATGTGTAAATGAATGAATGAAAGAAGGAAAGGAAGGGAGGGAGGCAGGAAGTTAGTTAGTATGGGCTGTATTACTGATGGAAAGAAAGGCAAGGTGCCCCACGGAGCAGAAAAGTGAATGAACGGCATGTTCTCAGTGGCTTCCACAGCCTGAGTACAGGGCACGTGGAGAGGGTCGGAGGTGGCCGAGAACAGAGGAACAGGTGGCAGAGAGCCTTGTTTGCAAGCCGGGGCGAGGGAGGGTACGGTTTGTTCTACAGACAAGACCGGTGCTGATAGGAGGCTTGGCAGAAGACCATAACAGGGTCAGGACCAGGCTTTAGAAAGATTAAACCGGAGAGGTGCAGACTCCCTGGAGGTCTCAGAGCTGCCTGGTTCTGGGGGAGCCAACCCCGGATTCCACTCTGGGCTCTGCCATTTTTGAGCGGAGGGACCTTGGGGAAGGCGCTTCATCTCCCCAGGCCTTGGGTTCCTCACATGTAGAAGGTATAACAGCACCTTCCTCACTGGCTGGTTATGTGAGCGCTCTATTCAAAGTACGAGTCAAACCTCAGGGACCCTGCATCTTAACTGAATTTCTTTATTAGTTTAAGAAACAAAACCCTAATATAAGGCAACTATCACCCATTTTTTTGCCAACTTGTCTGTAAACACCTAAGGATATGGTTCAATTAGTCAAATAATTTATTAATTTAGATACACATATGCTTAAAACTATATTATATAAAATGTTAACTTAAAAGTAAATTCAGATGGTTTTTAAAAATCAAGTAAAACCGGTTTTTTCCCACTCTGTACCAGCTGTGCCCAGTAACCATCTAAAACTACCATGAGTGAGGTCCTTTCATGCTGGCAAGAGTCCCTGAAACAGCATCCCCTAATATATTCAAAATAACGAGAGCCTCAGAAAAGACGGATGTAACACCATTTCTTCCTTCCTGAGGGAAGTGCCCGCCAGCTCCCGTGCGCCCACGTACACATTGCTCATAGCCCTCTGCTTTGGGATTACCTCATTTCAGCCTCATCACAACCCCAGGGGGCAAACACAAAACTACATCCCATTTCACAGACAGGGAAACTGAGGCTTTCCGACTCCCAAAGCTTACTTAAGAGCCTGGATTAGACTTCAGTCCTTACTCTAAAACCAAGCTCCTAACAGCAACCCTGGGCACCTTCTGAGCACCTTCTGAGCACACAGATGGCAGAATAACTGGGGGTAATTATTATTTTCCCCATGTACAACTAAATAGGGTTTGGACTCCCTAGAGGTCCCCAGCTGAAATGCCAAGAGTAGAAGCTGTTGCTGGCTGTCATCTTCTCCCAGCCATCAGCAGATAGGACGGCCGCCCAGGCCTGGTGGCATCCAGGCAGCCGTGTCCTCAACAGAGGGAGGTCCCCCCTGACAGGACGGGCCCTTCTGCCTTGTGCTTTCTGGGAGAGAGTCTTTCTGATGCATATCACCACTTGTTTCTTTGCTCCTCAGTTTAGAAGAGCAAGTAATTGTCTTTTACAGACACTGTAATGAAGCCTGTCATCACACAAAAGAAGTTTGCTAATAAAATAAATCAAAGCAGCAATGAAAATGAATGGGGAGCAAGCTTTTACAATTAGGTTTGTACTTGTTCTGCAGGGGAGAAAGGCACCAAGAAACGGGCTGATGGTGTGTGTGGGGGGGTGTTTGCATACTCCTTGTGCCGAGGAGCCCGGCGCCCGTAACAGGCAGCCAGTTCCCTGTGGGTGAGGAGGCCAGCGAGGGGCTGGACAGGGAGGGAGGGAAGGAAGCCGACAAAAGAAAGGGGCTGCAAATATGTCATCTTGTTGGTCTATGTGTGTCTGCACCCAAATATGTGGGGTCCCAGCCACATGTGGTCTGGCTGCTGCAGGCTGTGCCCCACCCCCTTTGCCACCAGCTGAAGTCTTCTTCTGCTATTGTGTTACCTTGGGGAGAGACAAGCACCCTGGGGCAGCCAGGCCCCCAGAGGTGCCCCATGGCTGTACCAGCCACCCTCCCCGCCAGCCCCGTCATGCTCATCAGCTACAGGATCTGCCGCTAAGTTAGAAAAACCACTTCATGTCTCTGAGCCTCAATTTTCTCCATTTCGGAAATCAGGCCACGGGTTAGAAACCATGATGGTGTTGGGCAAAGGGGCAAATGCTGTATCATTTCAAGGTGGTGGTACTACTCGTTCTTTTGCAAACAGAAATGATGTACATGGTCAAGCCTGCCACGGCCAGGCATCAAGCTAAGTGCTTTTCATCACTGTCCCATTACACGTGAGCACCCTGGTGAGGTAGTAGTGAGCTGTCATGCCCAGATCACAGGAGACTGCAGCTCCCGGGAAGCTGCAGTGCCACAGGTGAAGGCCTGGTACCAACCACACAGCGGCACAAGGCAGCTTTGGGAATGGGGAGGGGTGTGTGCTCAGAGCCCCGGGCCATGGCTGTCCTGGGTCTGGGTGGCAGCTGTCTCAGCTGTGAAGGAAAGCAGGAGAGGGCCCTAACGGTACACCAGTGGGGGTCCAGGGCCATGAGCAGAACCACAGGACCTGGGATCAAGACCATCTGTGACCACATCCCACCCAGGGCGAGACATAACCCTGTTCTGGGCCTGCAGCTTTTGTCATGCTCCTGGAGGAAGAGTCCCCTCCAGTCTTGGGATCCTGCCAAATAACCAGCAAACACCACAGAGGTGCTGATCAGTGTGGAAGATGCTAGAGGGACTTGTGAAGAGTTGGGCGTGCCCTACACTGGGCCCTTTCAGGCTGTTGGGGTGCTCCCAGAGGACTTGGGGGTTGACAGCAGCTTCAGCCAAACAGATACCTGTGTCTAAAGGCAGTTCCCATTCTCTTTCGGCTGTCGGTGCGTCATGGTCAAGGCACGGAAGCTGAGGCGTAAACCCTTCCTCCCAAACCAGGACTCCTTCTGGGCTCCGGACGTCTCAGAATTCTGAGGGTGTTTGGGACAACTCACACCGCTCAGCAGATCAAGGGCATCCTGGTCCTTCAGGAACCTTCAGGCTGTTGACCACCGTGGTCAGGGCCAAAGAAACCAGAGGTCACAGCAAAGAGAAGGATTTGAAGATTGATCATTCTCTACACAAAGGAAGGTTTCCTGCCAGGCAGAGCTGGAGACGCATCCTGGCTAGCTAATGCGAGTTTAATACGGAGTTCGGGGAGCTGGATGCCGGCCTAGTCAACTCTCCAGGAGACAGTCAAAAATAGAGTGGGATAAGGTGTCCCCCACCTGCTCCGCACCACTCTGCCTCCCAAAAGGCAGGGCTAGCCCAGCCACGAGCTGGGCAATATCCGCCAGACAAAAGCATCACTTCTACATCAGTCATTTTGTATAAAGGAAGAGTTATTGTTATGGGATGCTGGCGCCTGATCAATATCTCCTGCTTTGAAAATAAACTTCTTGGCTTGGCCTTGACATTAATCTACCATCAGGAGCCCATTATCTCAAGACCAATGTTCTGTTCTATTGACTTGCTCAATTTTTTTTTTTCTCCCCCAAGATCAGACTATAATTGCATTTCTCCAGGCAGCACTTCCACTAATTGTAGCCCCACACATACAGATCCCCTTGCAGGCAGCCTGGGCCACAGTACCTCCGGGGTCGTTGGAGACAGTGGCTGGCGGAGGCCAATGAGGGACTAAGGACACCCAGGTACCTGAGGTGGAAAAGCAGCCCTTCTAGAGCCTGTGAATTAATTAAGACATGAAGCCAGATCCCCAATATCCCATGGAAAATACTCTTGCACAGAATCAGGGTTGCAAATGTTCCCACTCCTGCTCTTCATTCATAAACAAGGGAACATGGTAATAACATTAATAATGACATACTGAGTGGGCACCTGGGTGGCTCAGCCGGTTGAGCAACCAACTCTTGATCTCGGCTCAGGTCTTGACTCAGGGTCATGAGTTCAAGCCCCAAATTGGGCTCTGCACTGGGCATGGAGCCTATTTTAAATTTTATATATATATATATACTATATATATATATACTATATATATATATATATATAGTATATATATATTGGGAATGAATATATATATTCATTCCCAAGTACAGCTGAGCCCTACCATCACTACAGCATCCACAAAACCGAAGCATGACTGCCTCTATCTGGAAGAGCCTCCCAGGCCCTCCCTGCATCCTAGCCCATTCTCCAGCCGGGCAGAGTCATCTTAGTAAAATAGAAATTGGATCATATTGTCACCCTCACTGAACGCTTTTGGTGAAGACTCCTCATTTTGCCCTGTGAGACCCTTATGATGGTCCCTGCTCACCTCTCTGACCTCTGCTCCCGTCTCTGCTCCTGATCCAGGCCTCTGGCTTTCTCTGTTCAGTGATGAAGTCAAGCCTGGGCCTTTTCACTTGCTCCACCTGTTCTCTCACCCCTCAGATCTTTGTTACTTTTATCTTCTCATTATTTAAGTCTCATATCTAACATTCCTTTCGAAGTAAAGATTTCCCTGATCTGTGTCACAGAACCTCTCATAGATCTCAGTGAGTCTGGCCTCGCTTTGGCTCCCTCACAGCACACATCACCGTCTGAAACTGCCTTCCTGTATTAGTTGTCTACTGCTGCAGGAAAAGAATACCCCCAAAATAACCCCCAGAGCAGCAGTAAGCGGTACCGTGAGCTTTGTGTGGCTCAGGGAGTTGGCAGTGGCTTAGCAGGACAGCTCTGCTCAGGTTCTGTCACAAGGCTGTAGTCAAGGTGTCAGCCAGGATCACGGGCATCTGAAGGCTGGACAGGGACTGGAGACTCCCTTTCTAAGAGGCTCGCCCACGTGGCTGGCATGTTGGCACAATGAGCAGGAGGCCTCAGCTGCTCACCACCAGGACTTCACAGAGCCGCCTGAGTGTCCTCAAAGCATGGCTGCTGGAGGCCCCCAAGCAAGTGGTCCCAGGGAGGAAGGCAGAAGCCACGGTGTCTTCTATGACCATTGTTTCTAGACTTTTCTGTTGGCTACACGGGTCTGTCCTTATGGGACACATTTGGGAGGGAACCCCCTAAAGGTACAAATACCAGAAGGTGAGGCTCACTGGGGGCATCCTGGAGCTGGGCACCATACTCACCCTGAGCGGATTCACCCCTGTAGGCGCCGAGCACAATGCTTGGCACGTAGTGGATACTCCGTACATACTAGTCAGATGTCTGGATGAATCACTGTGGTGCATGTCCCTGCCGGGATTGTGTGCCAAGCGTTGTGCTCAGTAAGCCCTTCATGTGCGAGATCTCATCCCCAAGGCCGGCTTCATTTCATCCTCTACACATGAGGAAACTGAGTCTCAGAGAAATTAAGTACCTTGATCAAAGTCACAAACCCGGTAAGTGGCTGGGCTAGGATTTCAACCGAGGACTGCTGAGGAGGGTCCATTTAGCCCAGGCCCCGCAGGGGGTGTGAGTCAAGATACTGATGAATTCCCAAATTGCCCTCAGACCAGCAGGAAGCTCTGGATGAGGCCAGCCTGGTAGGGAACCCCAAGGAGAAACTCAGGATTGCTCTCTGCCGTGCTCCCAGCTGCGGGGCTTAGGAACCCAGGCTGCAGAGAAGTCCGTCCAGGGAGCCTGCGGCCTCTGCTCACGGTGACCCAGCAGGAGGCTTACAGGTCTCAGAGGAGACCCCAGAACCTGATGCCACAGGCAGTGATTATACAGAACCTGTGTGCCATCCCTTCCCTCTCATACCTGTGACAGACATCACAAAGCGATCCCCAAAATCTTTCCCACTGAGCCCCCATTGCTGCCTTAGAATTCTCAGCACAGCTCTCCACGCACTTGCACCTGCTCGGAGCTCACGCTCTGGAGTCAGCTGAAGCTGGGTTTAAATTCTGGCTCCGCCACTCACTCACCCTGTGACCTCAGACAAGCCTCTTAGCTTCTCTGAGCCTCGGTAAAGTGGAGCGTCATTACTACCCACCTTGTAGGGTCTCTGATGAGGCTTTGATGCGGTTGGGCATGGAGAGCTTGAACCATAGCGTTTGGCAAAGAGTAAGCGGTCAGCGCGGTCAGCTATTTAAAACTGCTGTTGTTACTACTGTGTTTTCCTCAGTCTGTGAATGGGGGCTTAGTAGACCGTCCAAGCCTTTCAATGAATGCATGGGAGGAGGGGACAGTGGCCTTTGGGGGCAATGGTGAATGAGAGGCAGAAATAACGTCTTCTCTGTCCCTTCCCATCCTGCAGGTGTGGATGTGTGGGGGTCGCATGGAAGATATCCCCTGCTCCAGGGTGGGCCATATCTACAGGAAGTACGTCCCCTACAAGGTTCCGGCTGGAGTCAGCCTGGCCCGGGTAAGGAGGTGACTTCCTTCGAGGGGGTGGGGGATGGGTGCATCAGCACAGAAGAAACCTCCTGAGACACCTGGGACTCCAAGCCAAGTGACTCGGGTGTGAGGTTGTGCATGCTTCCCCCGCCCCCAACTCTGTAGGTGAAACCCAATTTAAAATAATTTATTAAAGCCCTGCTTAACCACTCCTTTGCTGTGACCTTGAGAGGGTTGCTTAACTCCTCCGAGCCTGTTTCCTCTTTTGTTCAAAGGAAGCTAATTTTTCACAACTCTCAGCGTTGCCAGAGAATTAAGGAGATGGCACAGTTTCCCCAACTGTGACAGACAAGATGATTTTAGGTGCCAGACATAGGAACATTTTTATTTACAGTTGTTTAAATTAATGTGCATTAGACATTAATATATATTCATGTAGCAAACTTGTGATTTTTTTCAGATATGATTACTTAGGATAAAGCTGAAGTAGGTGCAAAGTTAGGCCAGGAGTGATTTAAAGAAACCTGTTAGATAAATATTAATACAGGTGGGGTGGTGTGTTGGTGTGTTGGGGAAAGCCTGAGGCAAGGCACTTAAAAAAAGTTCACGGCAGGAGGGTGACGAATAAATGTCAGTGTCTCTCTCTTCTCCCCGCCCCCTCCCCCACTTTCGCTGCCAAAACTTGTGTGTCAAACTATTTCATTACCTTAAAATGGTTTGTATTAATCATTGCTAGAATTCAATAGGCCACTGGCTACACATAGAACTGTGTTAGCCAGAGGCTTGTTTGGGGGGGGTGGTTTTGTTTTTTGTTTTTTTTTGTTTTGTTTTGTTTTGTATTAATGATCTTCCCCTATACCTTAACATTTTAAAATATTAAGTGTCTTGGTGGGGGGAGGTGACCACAAAAGAAAAATGGGGTGGGGGAGGGCCCCAGAAGGTAAAGAGGGCCGCAGAGAGGCTTGTGGGAAGCTGGAAAGGTAACCAGGTAACCGGCACAGCTGTGCCTGGTGGAGACCCCTCCCGACAGAGAGCCCCCCCTGCCGCGGGAGCCTGTTTGGCATCAGTCCCAACAGCCTCCTTGGGCCCAGCTGCCACCTCCCCGTCCCGTGTCACCTGACAGTCGATGCGATGCAAAACTGTAGGCCAGGTCAGGAAGAGCCCCGGTTCTGCGAGTTACGCGGAAGACTGGGCGGCTCCATCCGGCAGCGGGACCCCCCAGACTCCATCCGCCGGTGGGAGCTGAGCTGCGGAGGCGGCAGGGTCTGGTTTGGCACCCGCGTTGAAGAAAAAGAGAGCCAGCAGTGCCCTCTAGTGGTAGAAGATTCCGACGAGAGCCGCACCGGGCCTCGGCACTTTGCAGAGCCCATCGGGCACAGCCCACGGGGGCGGGCCGGTTCTAGATTCAGCGAGAAGGTAGGAATCACGTTTCCTCTGAGATCCCTGGCAAGCCCAGAGAAAGATGCCAGACAGGAAACCAGTGCAAAGTCACTCAGTAAGCCCAAGAGCGCGCGTGCGCGACTCGCAGCTACTGGGAATAGTGGGACAGCCGGGACATCTCTGAGCCTGAGCAGGCTCATTTCCGAAGCAGCTTTTTCTTCTTACCTGGTCATTTATAAGATCCACCTGGTTAAAAGGCACCACGATCTCCTGTTTATTGAACCATAGATGAATTCAGTGGGTAATAGCTAACTATAGTAGCGCATAAAAACTTCCTGTGAGCTAGACATCATGCAAAGCTTCTTACATATTTATAGAACTTAATTCTCATGTGCTTTTAATCCCTGTTTGAGAGATGAGGAGAGTGAAATGTGGAGACTTTAACTAACTAGAATTCAAACCCACTTAGGCCTGACCGGTGCCTGGCACAGAGCAATCGTCCCTTAAACAGTGGCTGCTGTTGTTAGTGTTAATGTCTCCATCTGTTAACGAGACTGGGAAGTTTATTTCAATGTCTTCTCTGAATTCTGTGTTTAAACATTTTAACTTCTTTTTCGACTGGATCACATCAGTCTCCTGGTGACTTTAAACCGGTTAACAATCAGAGGGGGCACCCCACCTCGGTTTACAGGACCACAAAATGCCTGAATCAAACTCCCCTGAATTTTTATCACTGCGTCTAACTACCCTCATTGAGTTGCAGATCGTATTGTAAACGTTTGTTTCTTGTTTTAACAGCCAAATCTGTCTAGAGCATTATCTCCTAGATCATTTTGATAGATTTGAGGGGAGGTCATCTAAAAGTCCTAAAAGAGCCCCATAAAGAGAGAAACCGCCTAAAGGAAGAGGCATCTCTTCCTGCCTAAAGTTGTCAGATTCCAGAAGGACAAACAGCTAGAGAGCAGTGAAGTGGCAATTTAAGAAGGATGAGCTAACCAGCAGCTCACCTGCCTCAAGAACAAGTAGCCAGCCTTAGTTTGTTTACTAAATTTACCAAAAATCCTTCTTGTCTCTGCCCCTGGGAAAGGGATCTTAGGGAAGGCTGTAACAGAAACCCACTCAAACTTGCAAAAAAAAAAAAAAAAAAGAAAAGCTTCTTATTCCAAGGACTGGGCAATCTGTAATGCAAACACAAGAAGAGCAGAGGGGCTTCAAACAGGACTGGGACCCAGAACCAGGGAGGTGTCAGGGGGAAGGATGAGAGGAGCACGCGGCCTCCTAAAATCCCAGAGTCCTCCGTGTGACTCAGCAAGGGGAGAAGTAACAGAAGTCAGTGCCGAGTCCTTTACTTTGGTCCAGTCAACTGGATAAAAGTTCAAGATCTGGGAGAGGCAGGTCTAGAAAGTACAGTATTCATTAAAATAGTAATCTAAAGAGCAATTAAAATGAAAATATGAGATTTGATCCTTTTATAATTGCAGTGGTGTATCTGGGCACCTCTCCTTGGTCAGATTAGCCACTTCAGCCTGTGGTTGGAGAGAAATCTGTAGCAGTTCCTCATCCTCCCTGTGGCATGAGCAGATGAGTGTGCCCAAGGAGCTGGGCAGGCAGACTGGAAAAGGAGAGTCTTCAGGTGTGCCAGCTTTTTCAGCTTCCTCAGGCCTCAGTTGTTTGTTTGCTTTGTTTTGTTTTAAAGATTTGTTTATTTATTTATTTGACAGCGATCACAAGTAGGCAGAGAGGCAGGCAGAGGGGGCGGGGGGAAGCAGGCTCCCCTCCGAGCAGAGAGCCCGATGTGGGGCTCAATCCCAGGACCCTGGCATCATGACTAGAGCCAAAGGCAGAGGCTTAACCCACTGAGCCACCCAGGCATCGTGCTCAGTTTTAAATTAAACCCAGCCTTGGCCATGTGGGGGCCTAGCAGGTATAACTGTTCGTTAAGGGTTTCTAACCCACTGTCAGTCTCTTCAGCACTAAGAAAGAATGCGGCATTGGCGAGGTGATTTCATGGCTTCCTAGTCCCAAACTCGAGAGTCAGCAAAACGGAGGAGTTGGTGAAATTTTGCCTTTGCCATGGGGCCCCCCTCTTGCTGGCTTCCTTCCTCGTTGCTCAGGAGTCAGCAAACTGTTTTTGTGTGGCCCATGAGCTAAGAATGATTTTTACACTTTCAAATAAGGTGAAAATATGAAAGAAGAATATTTCGGGATATGTGAAAATCAAATGTCAATGTCCATAAAGTTTAATTGGCATACAGCCACCCCCCTTCATTTATGTACTATGCCCGGCTCCTTTATAGCCACCTCAGAGTTGAGACCATGTGGTCCACAAGGCCTCCCAGCCCCCCCCCAGCCTCAGCCCCTCAGAGGGCCTGACCCTTCCGCCCGCCTGTCGCCCTCCAGAACCTGAAGCGAGTGGCGGAAGTGTGGATGGATGAGTACGCGGAGCACATTTACCAGCGCCGGCCCGAGTACCGCCACCTCTCGGCAGGGGATGTCGCTGCCCAGAAGAAGCTGCGCAGCTCCCTTAACTGCAAGAGTTTCAAGTGGTTTATGACCAAGATCGCCTGGGACCTGCCCAAATTCTACCCACCCGTGGAGCCCCCGGCCGCGGCTTGGGGGGAGGTGAGTCCGGAGGGGCCCGGGCCGGGTGCATTAGTGGGGCCCAGTGCAAGAAGGTAGAGCTCTCCCGATTCTCTCTAGCCTTGTGGTGGGGGGGGGGGTTCATTTGCTACTTAATGCTCTAAGTAGGGAAAAATTAAAATCTTAAATTATTAGCAGAAATTTTACCACTCATCTTCCCACTCTGCAGAGCCAGTTTTAAATGCAAATAGAAGAGCATTTAACTCACAGGCCAGATGGGTGAAATTTCACTATCTGTATTTCAGCCTTTGTACGTGCATATGTATTTCTTGCCAGAACAGTGCAAACCCTGCACAAAACGGACTCAGCCGATCTTATTTCACTTCTTGATAATGCGTGCTTTCTACCAAGATGCTCTCCCCGCAGCTTGCTGATGAGTGAGGAAGGGTGGAAGGAAAGCAAACTGTGGGCTGTCCTTTTCTCCCTTCTGTGCCGTTATCTGCTGCTGGTGAGGGAAGTGGTGGCTGGTTCCAGGGCAATCACACAAGTAAGAGGATACAATAGAGCTCCTCAGCCCAGAATGCTGTGGCCCTCCTTTGTGCAGTCTACTTCTGGTTGGAAAGGAAGTGTGACCTTCAGACCTGCCAGCACCCCACTTAGTCATAGCCGTAACTTGAGTCTTGCCGAACTGCTGTGCGAGCGGGACTTCTGAGATTCTGTGCTTGGGGGGACATCACAGATGCTGTATGCAAACACAGAAGGAAGGCACATCGGATGCTCGTGTAACGTGTCAGCACCTCTGCTCACATGCAGGCTCCATTATACTCTCAGATCTCACTCACAGATTCAAAGATCAAGTACTAAAAATCTTAAGACAACAGTGGGATGCCTGGGTGGCTCAGTCAGTTGAGTGCCTGACTCTTGGTTTCGGCTCAGGTGGTGATCTTGGGGTTGTGAGATGGAGCCCTGAGTTGGGCTTTGTGCTCACTGCAGAGTCTGCTTGAGGCACTCACTCGCGCTCTCTCTCTCTCTCTCTCTGCCCCTCCCCACCTCTAAAACAAATAAATAAATCTTAAAAAAAAATTAAGACAATGATAGCCAAATTTTAAACCAAGGGCAGGCCGTTCTGACTGAGGGGCCCTGGGCTGTTGCCCATGTCACACACTGATGAAGCCAGTCCTGCTGGGGAAGGTATGCTGTCTTCTACGGGGAGAAGCACTCCATCACCAGATTCTGGCTCTTGGGTCTCTGAACTGAGAGGATCCGCTCCCTGATAGATGGATATATTAAGGCTTGGGGACAAGGAGCATAATAAGAGTTTGGTCTCCTTCAATTGTAGGTGATGGAAGTCCAATTTAAAGTGAAAAGAGAAATTTATTAATTCTTTTAGAAACTTTGGGTAGCTATGGCTTCAGACACACCTGGATCCAGGGGCTCAAATGATGTCAGTTTCTTTTTCTCCTATTTACCTCTGTTTCCTTTTGTGTCAGCTTCACACTGAGGGTAGCAAGATGGTTTCCAGAAGCTCAAAGCTGACAAGCCTCGGCCATTCAGCAAAAAGTATATGGCTCCTTCCCAGTGAAGCCAGCTAAGTTCTTACTTTGGTCTGCAGTGATCCCTGTGGCCACTGGAGGAAGGGGACAACCAGGGATAGGACAGATACTCTGACAGGGCAGATGCATTTGGGCCAGCAGAAATGACTTGTTCATGACCTTTCCTGACTAAGCCGTCTGGCCAGCCCTACCCAACCCCTGCACAGGTATTCTAGGGGACGTGTCATGGGGACTTCCCTCATGAAGCTCTTCATTTCTTTGCCAGTTTCTGGGCTTTCTCCCTTGTATTAGGTCAGTCCTCTGAGAAACAGACACCAAAAGACTTGTTGGGGCAACACCTGAGAGAAGAAATGAGAAGGGAGCCAGGAGAGGCTGGGAGATTGACTGTGGGGCTGGTCCGCCCTCTGGGAGGGGTAGCGGGGAGGAAGAAGGGCTGGGGTAGGAGGAGTCGCACTTTGCAAGGATGCTCTGAAGAAGCTTGAGCCAAGTAACTGAGCCGGATCAGAGGAGTCTGGTGTCCGCCAGAAACACGCCTGCTGAGATACCCCTGTCCCCTCCGATGCTGGTTGGAAGCAGCCCACGGGGAGCATGGCTCCACTCAGACACATGGATTCCGACCACGGCCGCTGGGCAGTCAGACTCCCTGCAACAGGATAACTGAGTGGCACATTTTCACGGCCACCACACCTCCAAACCCTCCGTCAAAACGGAGTGCTTCTGTGGGCCATGAACTCCAGGATGCAGCACCTGCACAGTGGCCGTCCGCTAGCAAGGCCACTCCTGGCTCCTAACTGGGAGCTGCTCAGCCTTCTACTCCTAGCCTGGGGCTCCTCTGGGCACACACCACACGTGGCTCACTGCATCTTCTGGTGTTCTCGGGAAGGAGAACCTTTTGTCATTTACCTGCTCTAAAAGACAGAGAGTCTGAGACCCCACAGCAAAGGTGTCATGTCCTTTTCTAGAGTGGTTTTCAAGGCATGGTCCCTGGATCTCCCGGAACAGGAATCAAATTCAGTTCCTGGACTTAGTGGATCAAATTCTCTGGGAGCGGAGCCAGGAAGTCCTTTGAATACCACCCCCACACCTTTAGGCCCCCACCCCAGCCCACCACCCTGCGACTGCATGCTCTAGGACAAAGGCCTAGAGGAGTTCCTCTCTGTGGGCTGAGTATTCTGTTACTGAGAGGCACAGGGCACTTCCCCTGCCCAGGCCAGGCTTTTTTAAAACTGTGCAGAGCTTTCCCCATCTGGTGTGTCTGTTGGGTTCCCTCGTCCCACCCCAGCATGGTCCCAGAAGTTTATCTCAAGGTGCTCACTGGTCCCCTCTTTCTGTCTCTATCAGATCCACAATGTGGGCACAGGACTGTGTGCTGACACGAAGCACGGGGCCCTGGGTTCCCCACTGAGGCTGGAGAGCTGTGTCCGGGGCCGCGGGGAGGCTGCCTGGAACAACATGCAGGTAACGGCCACTCCTCGGGGCCCAGCAGCCAGCTCCCCTGTGCTGTATGTGGCCTGGAATGCTCATGTGATCAGGGCCTCAGGGGAGAGCCGACGGCTCAATGATGACAGACAAAAGTCAGCCCAGGGGATGAGTTATAAGAGCTTCCTGAACACCTTGGAAAGAAGAATCCTTCCCAGTGCAATAAAATCGCCAATCTGGTTAGTTGCACATAGACTCTCAGCCCACATCGCCTTCAACAGAAAGGAGAACATACTGGCTCATATCACTGAAAAGCTTAAATGATGTTCAGGGAGACCCTTCCAGGGTCTCAACTCTGCCTCCTCTCCCTGGGCTTTATCCTTCACCTGGCTCTTCCCAGGTGGTGACAGATGGGACCGCCAGCAGCAAAGGCTTCCAGTCCCTCCATGAAAAGGCATGTCCCTTTCCAGAGTCCTGGAAAAGCCCTGGGGCACTCACGTATTGGCTTTCCTGAGCCAGTTACAATAGGGATGTGATGAGTCCTTTTATTGATTAGGCCCAGGTCACATAACCGCTCCTGGAGCCCGGGGTGCGGTCAGCCTCACCGGAAGGGTGGGAGGACAGTGAAGAGGGTGGCTTCCCCAGGCGATCATGCCCAGGGGGTGTTATCAGAAGAATGAAGAGGGCAAGCCAGCAGTGCAGGAAAAGACACCACTTTCAAGAAACTGCATTTAGCTTTCCGTGGTTCCCTCCTCCAAGCAACTAACCCCACATCACACCACATCCACTGAATCTTGGTTCAAAGGTACATTCTTATAGTCTCCTTCCTATGTTTTCTGGCATTTTGGAAGAGCGCATGGATAGAAGCCTATATTGTGGGTCCTCTGCTAAAACAGAGCTCAGGTGGAGTGCATGGCGTGCGTGCTGAGAAGAAACAGCACTGCCTCTCAGATGGGCACAGTGCCCAGCCTGACAGTGTCTGCTCCTCCCTCGGAAGTCCTTGTTGCTCTCCCTCCTCCTTTCTTGACAACAATTCTTATTAGAAGTGTCTCCCCTTCACGGATTCTCCTGAGTTCGCCAAGGCAGCATGTGACTGCTCCCCACACCCACCCCACCCTAGGACCCTAAAAGAGACCAGGAACAGCCAGAGCCTAGATAGAATGTGCCCAAGTTGCTCAGCCTAGAAGAGCCTCACTGTGTGGCAGAGTCCACATAAACGCCTGAGGGGTTCCCGCAAAGAGCAACAAAATGGCGCCTGGGGGTGTGGCTGTGCCCGCCTACCCACTCTGAAATGCGAAGCATGGTGGCCCGGTTGCCCCAGTGGGATCTGTATCCCCCAGGGCTCTCAACCACCCTGAGTGAAGAGCTGTAGTGAGCCTGTGAAGGGAGAATCGTGAATCTAAAATGCAGCCCCTAAGTTACAGGGGGTCCGGGAGACAAAACATCAGGAGTCAGGAGCTGCCAGTACCACTCTTTTGCCACCATTGTGTCCGCTGCTGGCCAGGGTGGAGTGGAGCAATAGGGACTGGACTTACCCTCCTACCAGAAACGACTGAAAAACAGACAGAATATGTGGAAAACTGTTTTCAAGAGAGCAGACATCAGCCAGTGGAGGACAGTTATCCTCAAGGGATAGCAAGCAGATAAGCCCTACGGCTGTCCCAGTCCTTCCTGGGTGAGGAGAGCACCAGACACAGAGGGAACTTGTGGGATTTACCAAGTTCCCCTTGGACATTTGCTGGAGTACTGAGGGCGCCATGCCCAGTGCTCACACAGGGCCAGAGATGATGAGCGCTCTCCCCAGCCCCGCTGGAAAACAACAGGATTCTATTCGAGAGACTGACATTGCAATTGAAAACCGTCCCTCAAAGAAAACCGTCCCTCAAAGAAAAATCCAGGCCCACATGGATTCACTGGTGATTTCTACAAAACACTTAAAGAAGATATGTTACCAATTCCACAGAAATTTTTCCAGAAAAGGAAGGAATACTTCCCAACTTATTTGGTGAGGCCAGCGTTACCTAAATAGCAATAACCAGACTAAGACATGTTAAGAAAATTGCAGATCAGTATCCCTCGTGCACATAGATGCAAAAATTCTAAGCAAAATTTTTGAAAATCCTATCCAGCAGTATATAGAAAGGATAATCCACTATGACTAAGTGTAACTTATCCCTGGAATGCATGGTGGGCTTAATTAGAAAATTAGAAAAAAATCCCGATTTTAGAAAATCGGGACGCCTTGGTGGCTCAGTTGGGCTCAGGTCATGATCCCAGGACCCTCGGATCGAGTCCTACATTGGACTCCTTGCTCTGGAGGGAGCCTGCTTCTCCCTTTGCCACCCTCCCTGCTTTTGATCCCTCTCTATGACAAGTAAATGAGTAAAATCTTAAAAAAGAAAAGAAAAAGGTAAGTAATCAATAGATTCACCGTGTTAAGTAAAAAAGAAAAACCAGGGACACCTGGGTGACTCAGTGGGTTAAGCCTCTAGCTTCAGCTCAGGTCATGATCTTGGGGTCCTGGGATCGAGCCCCGCATCAGGCTTTCTGCTCAGCGGGGAGCCTGCTTTCTCCTCTCTCTCTTCCTGCCTCTCTGCCTACTTTTGATCTCTGTAAATAAATAAAATCCTTAAAGAAAAAAAAAAAGAAAAACTATATAATCACCTTTACGCCTTTACCCAGAAAAAACATTTGACAAAATCCAACATTCATTCCAGATAAAAACTCTCAGCAAACCAGAAATAAAGGAAACTCCCTCAACTTAATCAAGATTGTCTATAAAAAGCCTGCAGCTAACACCATACTTAATGGTGAAAATCTGAATGCTTTTTACCCCTAAGATCAGGAACAAGAAAGGGATTCCAACCTTACCATTTCTGTTTGAACTGTACTAAAGGTTCTACCCTGTGGCTAGAAAAAGGAAAGTCCTACAGGTGGGCAAAGAAGGAAAACAATGATTATTTGCAGACTCTGATCATCTTTGTGGAAAATTCAATTGAATCTACAGAGAAACTACCAGAACTAGTAAATGAACTTATCAAAGTTGTAAGATACAAAAGTCAACTTACTGTATATATGAATAATGAAGAATCAGAAATTAAAATTAAAAACAAGCACTTATTAGAACAAAAAAATATATGAAATCCTCAGGTCTGTCACTGACAAAAGACCTGTACACTGAAAACTACAAAACATTTTTGGTAGAAATGAGAGAAGTCCTAAGTAAGTGGAGATCCGTGCCATGTCCAGAGGTTGGACATGAGTTCTTTCCAGACCATTATGTAAATTCATCACAATCCTAACATCTTAGCAGGCTTTTCTCACGGGAAGTGAAAAGCTAATTGTAAAATTCCCATGGAAATGGACAGGACCTACATAGCCAAAACAACTTGCAAAAAAAAAGCCCAAAGTTAAAGACGCACACTGCCTAATTTCAAGATATATAACTGTCAGTAATCAAGAAAGTGCAGTATTGGCATAAAGAAAAATCAATAGAACAGAATCAAGAGACCAAAAATAGACCCACATGTACGTGGACAATCAATTTTTGCCAGTGTTTAAAGGCAGTTCGGTGGAGAAAAGATAGTCTTTTCAACAAATGGGGCTGGAACAAGTAGATATTCATAGGCCCCCCAAAATTCTTCAACACATACCTTATATGAGAAAAATTAACTCACAATGGTGCATTGACTTAAAACCTTTTAGAAGAAAATGTAGACAAAAGTGTTTGTGACCTTGGCTAAAGCACTCACAAGTTTTGACCTTGGATAAAAAAGTTTTGTCTTAGATAAAACACCAAAGCACAATCCATAAAAGAGAAACACTGATAAATTGGACTTCTTTAAAAACAAAACAAGGGGTGCCTGGGTGGCTCAGTGGTTAAGCCTCTGCCTTTGGCTCAGGTCATGATCCCAGGGTCCTGGGATCGAGCCCCACATCGGGCTCTCTGCTCAGCAAGGAGCCTGCTTCCCACTTTCTCTCTGCCTGCCTCTCTGCCTACTTGTGATCTCTCTTTCCCTCTGTCAAATAAATAAAATCTTTAAAAAAATAAAATAAAATAAAAACAAAGAACTTCTGTTCTTTAAAAGACACTGTTGAGAAAATAGGCAAGGCACAGACTGGGTGGAGATGTTTACAAAACATGTGTCTGATAAAAGACTGGGACCCAAAATACATAAAATTCTCAAAACTCAATAAGAAAACAATCCAATTGAAAAATAGGTAAAAGATTTGTACAGACACTTTAGCAAAGAATGTATATTAGTGGCAAATAAACACATTAAAAATGCTTAACTCCATTGGAAAAATGGAAATTAAAATTCAGAAGACTGACCATACCAAGGGTTGGCAAGAATGTAGGGGAACCGGAAGAATACACTACTGCTTGGAATGTAAATGGTACAAACACTTTGGAAAACAATTTGGCAGTTTCTTAGTTAAACATTCATCTATTTTAAGATCCAGCCACACTGCTCTGAGGTATTTGTCCAAGGGAAAAGAAGGTATATGTCTATACAGTGACTTGTATACAAATGTTCATAGCCGCTTTATTTGTAATAACCAAAAACTGAGAGCCACCTAGATGTCTAACAGGTAAAAGGTGTGTGTTGCAGTGAAATACTACTTAGCAATGGCAAGGAACAGACCATTCATAAATGCTGTCATAACAAAATGATGTTGAGTGGAAGAAATCAGACCAAAAAATAGATACTGTAGTCCTGGGCTGCAAGGTCAGTTTAACATCCACAAATCAACTAATGTGATACAATACATTAATAAAAGAAAGAACAGGATCCATAAGATACTCTCAGTAGATGCTGAAAAAGCATTTGACAAAGTACAGCATCCTTTCTTGATCAAAACTCTTCCCAGTGTAGGGATACCTCAATATCATCAAAGCCATCTATGAAAAACCCACAGCAAATATCATTCTCAATGGATAAAAACAGAGCTTTTCCCCTAAGGTCAGGAACACAGCAAGGATGTCCACTATCACCACTGCTATTCAACATAATAATAGAAGTCCTAGTCTTGGGGATCAGACAACAAAAAGAAAGGCATCCAAATCGGCAAAGAATAAGTCAAACTCTCACCCTTTGCAGATGATATACTTTATGTGGAAAACCCAAAAGAATCCACCCAAAACTGCTAGAACTCATATAGGAATTCAGTAAAGTGTCGGGATATAAAGTCAATGCACAGAAATCAGTTGCATTTTCTATATACCTACAACAAGACAGAAGACAGAGAATTAAGGAGTCTATCCCATTTATAATTGCACCCAAAACCGTAAGATACCTAGGAATAAATGTAACCAAAGAGGCCAAGAATCTGTACTCAGAAAACTATAAAGTACTCATGAAAGAAATTGAGGAAGACACAAAGAAATGGAAAAGCATTCAATGCTTATGGATTGGAAGAACAAATATTGTGAAAATGTCTATGCTACCTAGAGCAATGTACACATTTAATGCAATCCCTATCAAAATACCATTAACCTTTTTCAAAGAAATGGAACAAATAATCCTAAAATTTGTACGGAACCAGAAAAGAACCTGAATAGCCAGAGGAATGTTGAAAACCAAAGATGGTGGCATCACAATTCTGGACTCCAAGCTCTATATTATAAAGCTGTAGTCAAGACAGTATGGTATTGGCACAAAAACAGACACATAGATCAGTGGAACAGAATAGAGAGCCCAGAAATGGACCCTCAACTCTATGGTCAACTCCTCTTCAACAAAGCAGGAAAGAATGTCCAATGGAAAAAACAGTCTCTTCAACAAATGTTTTGTTGGGAAAATTGGACAGCCACTTGCAGAAGAACAAAACTGGACCATTTCCTTACACCACACACAAAAATAGACTCAAAATAGATGAAAGACCTAAATGTGAGAAAGGAATCCATCAAAATCCTTGAGAAGAACACAGGCAGCAACCTCTTCGACCTCGGCTGCAGCAACTTCTTCCTAGAAACATTGCCAAAGTCAAGGGAAAGCAAGGGCAAAAATGAACTATTGGGACTTCATCAAGATCAAAAGCTTTTGTACAGCAAAAGAAACAGTCAACAAAACCAAAATACAACTGACAGAATGGGAGAAGATATTTGCAAATGACATATCAGATAAAGGGCTAGTATCCAAAATCTATGAAGAATTTATCAAACTCAACACCCAAAGAACAAATAATAATCCAATCAAGAAATGGGCAGAGGAGATGAACAGACATTTCTGCAAAGAAGACATCCAGATGGCCAACAGACACACGAAAAAGTGCTCCACATCACTCAGCATCAGGGAAATACAAATCAAAACCACAATGAGATATCACTTCACACCAGTCAGAACAGCTAAAATTAACAAGTCAGGAAACAACAGATGTTGGTGAGGGTGTGAAGAAAGGGGAACACTCCTATACTGTTGGTGAGAATGCAAGCTGATGCAGCCTCTCTGGAAAACAGTATGGAGGTTCCTCAAAAAGCTGAAAATGGAGTTACCCTACAACCCAGCAATCACACTACTGGGTATGTACCCTGAAGATGCACATGTAGTGATCCGAAGGGACACATGCACCCAAATGTTTATAGCAGCAATGTCCACAATAGCCAAACTATGGAAGGAGCCTAGATGTCCATCAACAGATGAATGGATAAAGACAATGTGGTATATATATATACAATTGAATATTATACAGCCATCAAAAATTGAAATCTTGCCTTTTGCAGCAATGTGGATGGAACTGGAGGGTATTATGCTAAGCGAAAGAAGTCAATCAGAGAAAGACACTTATAATATGATCTCACTGACGTGAGGAATTTGAGAAACAAGACAGAGGATCATAGGGTAAGGGAAGGAAAAATCCAACAAGACAAAACCAGAGAGGGAGACAAACCATAAGAGACTTTTAATCTCAGGAAGCAAACTGAGGGTTGCTGTAATGGAGGGGGGGTAGGAGGGACGGGGTGGCTGTGTGGTGGACACCGGGGAGGGTATGTGCTATGGTGAATGCTATGAATTGTGTAAGACTGATGTATCACAGACCTGTACCCCGAAACAAATAATACCTTATATATTAATCTAAAAATATATATATACCCTAGGATTCCTTTTATTTAAAATTCTAGAACTTGTAAACTTATCTTTATTGATGGAAAACAGAGGAGTGGTTGCCCAGAGGTATGGGGAATGAGGAGGGACAGGAGAAAGAGACCACAGAGGAAGTGAGGATACTTCAGGAGTGATGGATAATTCATGACCTTGATGATGGTGGTGGTTTCACAGCTGTAAACAAGTCAGATTTATCAAATTGTGCACTTCCCGTGTGTGCAATCTATAGTATGCCTGCTAGTCCTCAGTAAAGCTGCTGGGGGCGGAAAGTGCTTCTCAGCCAAATGCAATATGTGAACCTGGTTTGGATCCTGATTCAAACTGTGAAAAGAAACTTACAAGGCAAGAGCACTTGACCTCTAGCTACTTGATGACATTGAGGACTCTGGTAACTTTTTATTTCCATAATGGCACTTTGGTAAAATCTTTACACCGGACATGATGTGAGGTCTGTTATTTGCTTCAGAACAGTGTGGGGGCGGGGGGTCATAGAGCGGGTAAAGCTGTAGCAAGATCCGCCCTGAGTGGTAACTGTTGAAGCTGGGTGATTGGAACAGGCATGGTCAATACTGTTTTCTGGATCTCTGTGTTTAACGTTTTCCATCACTCCAAAAAAGAGAAAGTCCCCTGGTTTTGCTGTCCCTGTGATGATGGCCCTGTATATACAGGTGTTCACCTTTACCTGGAGAGAGGATATCCGGCCCGGAGACCCTCAGCACACCAAGAAGTTCTGCTTTGATGCCATCTCCAACACCAGCCCAGTCACCCTCTATGACTGCCACAGCATGAAGGGCAACCAGCTGTGGAAGTACCGCAAAGTAAGGCAGTCTGTGGGGGCGGAACAGGGCAACCGGCTTGATTTAAAAAAAGACGAGCAGATAAACACTCCATGCCTCCATCCTTCCCCCCACAGAGCCCACTCCCTCACATATTTGTGCCACAAACCCTCCAGGCCCGACTTCTCAGTCATTCGAGAGAAGCCAGAAATCCAGATTTTTATGTGGAATCTTTAGGATCTTAAATGTTGGCAACCGAGTCCACTTAAAAACACACACAAACCAAAGACACCATGAAAACCAGTGAAATTGGGCCAGAGACAAGCAGACTTAGGGCCAGGCCAAAAGTGGGCCACTTCACTTCCACCTGCATCCCTCCCGGCGGGGCTCAGGCAGCAGGCCCAGGCCAGGCACGGGAGGGCGGGGCAGGCGAGCCTGCCAGGTGGGCGATTTGTAGGCCAGCGCCAGGGCTCGAGTCTGCGTTGTGGTACGGCTGCTGTGGCCGCTCGGTGTCCCCAGCGCTGCCTGGCTGATTGCCTCCCTCTTTGCTAGGACAAGACCCTGTACCACCCTGCCAGCGGCAGTTGCATGGACTGCAGTGAAAGTGACCGCCGGATCTTCATGAACACCTGTAACCCCTCTTCTCTCACCCAGCAGTGGCTGTTTGAACACACCAACTCGACAGTCTTGGAAAAATTCAACAGGAACTGAGCCCTCACGTCTCCTCAGCAGGCCTGGTGGAGTCGTCCCTGGCCCCGCCGCAGCCTTCCCCTCCCAAGGGAGGCAGGGCTTCCGTGGGCACCGTGATGTGAGAGGTGCTGGCCAGCCGGTCCAGGGCACAGAGGGCTCTGAAAGCTGGTGCAAGGTGTCCGCCTGGTCCCTAAAGCCCAGGGGTGGAGGTGGGGTGGAAAACAGACCCCACAGGAGCCCCCACAGAGAGCAGTGCCTGCTTTAACCCCGGATGGCATCATGGAAATCCCGGAGGGCCTTTTTGGCTTTGTTACCTCTGGCCCTTGAGCTTTATGTGGGAGGAATGCCAGGGCAGCCCTAGGCCACCCCACAGTGGGTCCCACAAGGTTGCCTGGCCTTCGCATGGCTTATCCGGGATGGTCCTCCAGAAAAGGGGCAGCTTCTGCCTGTCTGGGCAGCTTGTAGCACCAGTGCCCTCATCTGCCCCAGGAAGGGAGGGAGGAGGTTTTTCTGGGGGCCGCCGGTGCCAGACATTCAGTATCTTGCCTGTCACGGGCACTGCAGTTAAGGGCTTCATCACAGCCCCAAGTGATGCAATCCGAAGGCCTCACCTGGACTGTCACGGTGTTCAGTACTGAGCACTGGCCGACTGCCAGGCCTGGGGGCAGAAGTGGGACCCCCAGACATTCCTTTGCCACCGCGGACACATGGGCTCTCTCTCCTTGCTCTCTGGGCGCTTGAAATGTCCACATGAGTGCCCGGCAGGCACAGGACAGCTCAGCCACCAGCTTTTCAGAGCTGTGTCACATGGCCGTGGGCCGGTGGAAAGGGCCTAGTGAGAAGACCTCCAAACTAGATAGGCTGGCAGAATTTCCCTGATCAGTGCTTCCGTCTTCCTCTTTCTGTCTTGGGCAGTCATGTGCCTCAAGAGAGGAGCAGACATGTGAGGTGCTCCCCTCACAACATCTGGAGGCTCCAGGGCAGACCATGGGCAAGGTGCCCAGCCTCTGACCTCATCGCGGCTCTAGTTCTCATATAGAGCTCTAGAATTTTTCAAGAACTCTATTATTAGATCCCAACCTAGAATGCTACCCAGGATTCTGGTATCCTAGCATCCAGCATGCACTTCAGGAATGCTGTGACTGGAAAGAGCCAGCCAAGTGTAGTACAGTCAAGGCAGCCCCCCCTGCCTACAGACAATCTCTGAAATCTGAGGTTGGTGGTGTTGGGGGGGGTGGGTGACCTGTGTCTGTCAGCTCATACCAGAGACCTTGGTATGACACGGTCCTCAGCGCGGTCCCGAAGCCCTGTGACCCTCCACCACCCTCCCAGCTGCGGTGGCGTAAAGCGCCTGGTGTCCCATGAGCAAATGGACACCTATGTCCATGCCAGTCCCTCGTGTTTACCTTTTGCTTTGTTAATTATGTGTCAGACTCCCAGAGGGCTCCCAAACTAACAGGAATCATTTCTGCAACCAGCCTGCCCCCCACTGATTCAGAAATGGAAATCACATTCCACAACCTATGGCTTCCACCAGCTAGTCCGGGAAATACTTGAAGTCCGTATTCCAATTAGAGTTGGATCTCTCGAATGTGGCATTTACCAATGAAATGAGACATATATCTGGGAACGGAGCCACAAATCTGCCTTTGAGATGCTGGCTGATCTCAAGGCCATTTTTGTCTGGGGGATGGGGGGAGGGATAAACTCCCAAACACCACCACGCCCGATTATGCAAAGAGCTGGCAGAGCACCACTTCCTCCACTTCTGCCCCCCACACAAGCCCTGCGCTGGCCACCTGCCGACAGGAGAGGTGGCCCCTGTGCTTGCAGAAGCTTCCTTGTTGATCCCTCGTGTCTTTTCCAGATGAGTCCTCTATCTTTCGAAGTGGCCCTCCATAGGAAGGAGTCCGAAAAGGAGGCCCCTTCCAGGACCTAGGAGAACAGGAGTGTTGCAGTTCGGAGAGCTGAATTAAGGGTCATCCTCAGAAAGCAATGCAGCATCATTAAAATAAAAACTGTGCCTTTTAAAAAGAAGACAAAATGCAAATGTACAGCAAATCCCTAAACTTGAAAAATTCCCTAGTGCCTTGCTAGACAAACCTGCAGGGGCAGGGTTGGGGGGAGGGGAAATACTGGTGGTGGCGTGTGTATTTTCTGTTGGATGAGTGTGTGTTTCAGAACTTCTAATTTCAAGTAGGAGACGTTGGGCCCAGAGCAGGCAGGATCTGAGACGAAGAAGCCCTCAAGGGCCAGACGCCAGAGTTGTTCCTGTTTGTGCCAGGAACACTACAAATTAAAAGGGCAGTAGAACAACTCCTTTAGTCTGTAGCCTGGAAGGGCCTCAGCAGCCCCGGAGAGAGACCCCTGTTCAGAGGCCATGCCTGAAGTCCCCATCCCAGCCCCCAGACAGAGTGCCGAGCACTCGCTAGATTCCCAGGTGGTCCCATTCCAAGGGGGTGACTGTCCCTGGCAAGACCAGGACTGCTTGGACAGCAGGAGCAGCAGCCAGCAGGCCACAGCCTTCCTCTTTGCCATCCTTTGGTTCTCTTTCAAGTCTGGTTTGGCCCCCTCCCTTGTTGAGGGGAACAGGTCAGGGGAACGGGTCTTATGCGGAGGTCCTGGGACTTGACAGAGTAATAGGGGAGGGAAAGAGAGACATTCATGGCTTAGCCAACCAATGGACAGAATACTAAATACTGACCCCTCATTTTGGCCTCAATTTTGAAAACCTCAAAGATTCCGGTTCCTGCTCGCACTGCCAGCTGTCGCTCCGGAAAGCAGCCAGGAGTCCGCGGAGGTGCTGTCATCTGGGTAATGGGTGAGGATGGGGGCCCCTTTTCCTCTCTCTATTCTGAGCAGGAGGTCACAAAACAGTGTGGCTGGAGAGTATCTTGACCAGGGGGCCCACCAGCAGCCTTTCCACAGGAGGCCTCCAGAAGCATTTTGCAATGCAGAGAGCATCTTTGCTGGAGATACAAGGCCTTGGGAGGGGGCCAAGTGTGCAGGCACAGGACGTGCCTCCGCCTGAAGGTTTCGACTTCGAAAGCCATCTAGGAACTAGGCATCCACCCCCTGAGGAAGAACTAGTTCGGAGGCCGGAGGGGGGTCCTCCCACAGGCCTAGGGGAGAAGGAGCACTTCTTGCTGTAGGTGCGGCAGACAGGTCCCCAAAGTCCCCATTGTCTTCACTTTGCAAACCTACCTGGTGAATTTCTTTTTCTCCTGAAGAAAGAGATAATATCTTTCAAAATGACTCCATGTTTCTTTCCGTGCATCTTCATTTTTCTGTCTCTGGAGTCTCAAAAGCGTGGCAAAGCACTTTATGGTAGTGACTGAGAAACCTGGATTTCTTGCTTCAGTGATCTTAGCTTGTACAGGTTGGGGGATCTTTTCTAATTCCTGGGAAGCTGTGAACTTTTAATGTTTTCTGGAGATTTTTAAGTGTGGAAGAGGGGCAAAGCGTGCAGTCCTACTCTGGAATTGTTTTCTACTTTCTCTTTGTGAAAATCCAAGTCCTATTTCAGTCCAAATTTGATCTTGAGCCAAGGCCCACTGCCACCTCTGGGGTGGGAGTTTTACCTACATCCCCAGGGGCAAGGCCCCCCTAACACCTGCTGGTCACATGGTTTTGATTCTGCCTTGTCAGATAACAGGGTTGGGCTCCTGCTCTGTTTTGGGCTTGAAGACTGGGATCCCAAAGGGACTACAGACAGGGAATATTGAGATGGCCGACTGGGTATTCCATACAGAAAGCTCAAGGCCACCAACCCCTCTTCTGCCGGAAAAGTGAGCCTTTGTGAAGAACTGACTTACCGCGTACAATTGTGATTGTGACTGTTGTTGAATAAACCTCCAGACTTTCTGTAACATGCTATCTGCCTTGTTCTTGTCACACACCATCTTCTACCCCATCGTTTCCCACATGTTCAGTGAATGTCTGCTCAGTACCCAGGATAATGAACAAGTTCCCAACAGCCATCGTTCTAGAGAAGAAGGCAGACCCCCTGACAACTAACGAAGATGATTCTAAATGTGAACAGGGTGTTGAAGGATAAGAGACAAGATGTTTGAGAGACTGGAGCGGGGATCAACATTAGGTTGGCTGGTGAGAGAGTCCCTCTCTGTGAGAGCTGGAACACAGGAGGGAGTGGGATCCAAGATGCAGCTCGGGGGAGAGGGCTCCAGGCAAAGGGAACAGCTAGTACAAAGGCCCTGAGGCAGAAAGGAGTTCCCATGTTGAAGGCACAGAAGGAGGTGAGCTTCCCAGGTTAGGTGGGTAGCCCACACAGGGTTCTACAGACGACAGCCAGGACTTGAAGATTTCGGATGGACAGAACAACATGAAATAGTTCATTTCTGATGCTCACCTATCAGCCACAAATTTTTACCTACCAAAACATGGTGACACTTTGCATATTAGATATATGTAATGCCACGTGGTAGAAAGAGCACTGGCTGGCCTGGCTCTGCAACGGACTCTAAGGTCTTGGGCAAATCCTGCCCCCTATCTAGGCCTCAGTGTTCTGCCATAAACTGGGAAGGTTTTGGATGATGCTTCCAGCTCCAACTGTGGTTCTGTGGTTGAAACTTGGTGTGGGACTGCTATGACCAAGGGCGGAAGTTGCCTGCTGGTGCTGTCACTCAGAGCCCACCAGAGGGCGCTGTGGACCCACCCACGGCCTGGAGAAGGCTGATGAACAGGAGCGGGGAAGGTTTTGAGGGGCAGGTTTTGAGCACTGGAACCAGAAGGTCCATATTAAGTTAATTTTCTTCTAAAATTGTAATGGCTTCTTTTTATAAAGATTAAATTCCTTGGGGCGCCTGGGTGGCTCAGTGGGTTAAGCCTCCGCCTTCGGCTCAGGTCATGATCTCAGAGTCCTGGAATCGAGTCCCTCATCAGGCTCTTTGCTCGGCAGGGAGTCTGCTTCCTCCTCTCTCTGCCTGCCTCTCTGCCTACTTGTGATCTCTGTCAAGTAAATAAATAAAATCTTAAAAAAATTTAAAAAAAAAAGATTAAATTCCTTTACAAGAAGAAGAGAGAGAGGAAAGAACATTCCATGTGTACGGGCAGCATGTGCAAAGACCCTGAGGGGGGGGAGGAGCATGTCAGTGAGGCAGGAGCAGGGTAGGAGAGAAGAGAAAAGAAGGAGGCGGGGAGGGCAGAAGTCACACCCTGCAGGGCCTTGTGGACCATGTTAAGGAGTCTCTGAGCTTTATTTTTAAAGCAGTGGGAACTCTTAGAGGGTTTTAACCGGGCAGGGTGAGAGCATCAGATGTGCCGTTGGCTGACCATGTATAGCCAGGAATGACTCAAGGTGCTGGCTGCATAGTAGGCATGAAAATCCAGGGCAGCCGGAATCTCAAAATTACTGATTACTGGGAGGAAAGGCCCTTCCTCACTGGAGCAGGTGGGAAGACGGGGAAATTAAATTTCTCATCCATTTTAGCTCCTTATTGGGGCTCCCGGCACTGAGTAAGGGCTCAATAAGTAATTGAAGAAGGGACAAATGGGTGAATAATATAGTGCCAGCTTATACTTTGGGCTATTTTCCCTCCACTCACAGCCCACAGACCTTCTGAGAAAGAGTGCTCCTACCTCTGTGATACGCTATGTGTTCTTGAGAAAGTCCCTTCCCCTCCCCAGGCCTCAGATTTCCCACATGACAGTGGGAAGAAGATCAGTAGCTGATCATGGTCAGCTAGGACTGCTGTAGTCCTACAAATCTTACATCTGGTGTTTTGCAGTGACCCTGATCTCAAGAATTTATTTTCCAAGCTCAACGACGGGATGAGAGTGGTGTCCCCTCTCGGTTCTGTTGTTGGTATCTCCCATGCTAGGGCTTCTGGGCTGTTGCTGAAGCGAGCGAGCGCAGGATTCAGTATCCAAAGCTTCCTTCCTGCAGCTGCTCACAGCTCCGTACACCTCTGGCCGCAGGCAGCTGGCTCCCCTTTGTTGCCCCTCAAACGCCTGGGCTGCCTGGCTTGGCGATACCTGGGGACTGCGACAGTGTCCCAGGGCATCCCACCGTTCTCACGTTCCGGTCCCACTTGCTGCAGACCTGGCGGGGTGATGGCCCTCAGCGTGGTCATGCACACTCACACACACAATGCCATAGAAACAAAGGAAAACCTGGTGAACCCTCAGAAAAGCAGGTTTCTAAGCAACTTGGTAGCTTTTGTTCATGAGCCCCTTGGAACTGAAGTAGCATCTGATCTCCTGCCAGCTCCTGCCTAAGGATGGGAGGAAGGGGATGACGGGTCTGCCTTTGCTGGAGCTGAGCGCTAAGCTCACCCACCATTGGCCTCTCAGCCTGGGAAGCCGAGGCCTGAATCCTGGGGTTGTCCACATTGTGAGGAAAGTCCCTGGGACAGTTTCTTGACAGCTACAGCTGCAGAATCCCCAGGCTTGGTCCTTCAGACGACAAAAGCAAACTGAAATACACACTGTGGGCCCGCAGTGGTCCACGCTCTGTGCCACAGTAGTTGGCCCCAGCTCTGTCCTCAGCCCTGGAAATACAGAGGTGAATAAGGGACAATCAGTGACCTCCTCAGCCTAGTGGTGGAAACAAACAAGGGCCCAGCGACACCTGATTACTGCTGCACTGCTTGTAACTTTACCCTAGGCCTCTAGGAGAAAATGAAAACTTTTTAGCTAGGTCCTAACAGTCCTTCCAGAGCAGCCCTTGTCTGCTTCTCCACCACCTCTTCAGCAGGACTCCAGACCCCGCAGGCCAAGTCTTTTGTCACCTCCAGACCCCTGCTGGTCCCACCACTTAGGATATACTTATCCACCTGGCAGCTTCTTTCCATACTTTGAGTCCTATCTTAGCTTTCCCCTCTCCCAAGAAACTTCCAGCCCACCCTGTCAAGAATATACCTCCTCACACATCATTCTCGTCATGCTGAGCAACTGTGTAGCCTCCTTCATGGCACTTCTCCTGATACACAACTCATTCCCTTTGTTCACTGTGAACAAAGATAGAACAGTGTTCTATCTCATCACTGCAAACACTGAATTCGCAAATATTGAACCACACCCCTAAGGCAAGTACAGAGGTGGGCTCCCGTGAGCCTCGGCCCACAACAAGAACCGCATAACCTTGTTTTATGTGTATTTCGGTTTAAAGACAAATTATTTAATGTAGGTCATTAATTTATCAATATTTATGTGCAACCTCCTAGAATCAGCTGAATTACTCCTTAGGAGTAATTTTGTTAGGAGAAGTTTGTTTGGTGATCTAGCGTTAAAGGAAGGAGAATCAGAAAGGGATCTTCTGCTTTCCCCTGAAGGCACATACACCCCCACTTCCATACATAATTGGTTTCTGAAAATGGGACTAATGTCCAAAGTAAAGAGTCAAACAATGGCTTTATTTTGTCAACAGTTCACATTTATTCCTACGGAATAAAAAGAATATATCAGTTGCAATTACACCTGTATTTTTTAATACAATCTTTGATGATATATTTCCTGCTTTTCCTACTATATCCCCAATTTGATTATTTTTCTTCACTAATCAAAAAACATGCATAAGGGGTTGCCTGGCTGACTCAGCCAGTGGAGCACGTGACTCCTGATCTCAGGATCATGAGTTCAAGTCCCACAATGGGCCTAGAGCTTACTTTAAAAAAAAAAAAAAAGATGCTTGGGGCATCTGGATGGCTCAGTTGGTTGAGCGTCTCTTGATTTTCTTCGTTCAGGTCGTCATCTCAGGGTTGTGAGATAGAGCCCCAAATGTAATATATGCATGCAAATAAAATGCTTTAATGGACGCTGGTGCTTAAAAATAAATAAACGGGTGCCGGAGTGGTCTCAGTTGTGTCTCTCTATGTCTGTCAAATAAATAAATAAAATCTTTAAAAAAAAAAAAAAACCTTTACCCACTTTTTAATTGCCTTGTCTTTTTTATTGTTGAATTATAGGAGTTCATTATATATTCATATAAGTACCTTATTGTATGTATGACTTGCAAATAGTTTCTCCCATTCTGTTGGTTGTCTCTTCACTTTTTTTTAAAAGATTTTTTATTTATTTATTTGACACAGAAAGCACAAGCAGGGAGAGCAGGGGAAGAAGAAGCAGGTTCAACGGAGAGCCTGACACGGGGCTCCATCCCAGGATCCTGGGATCATGACCTGAGCTGAAGGCAGACATTTAATTGACTGAGCCACCCAGGCGCCCCTGTTCACTCTCTTGATATACACACACTTCTTATCACTACTATTGGTACTTGATTTTTCCTCTTATAAAAATTGTTTTTTTAATTTTATTTATTTTTTTATTTTGATAGAGAGAGATCAGTAGGCAGAGAGACAGGCAGAGAGAGAGAGGAGGAGGAGGCAGGCTCCCTGCTGAGCAGAGAGCCCGATGTGGGACTCGATCCCAGGACCCTGAGATCATGATCTGAGCTGAAGGCAGAGGCTTTAACCACTGAGCCACCCAGGCGTCCCTCCTCTTACAAAATTTTTTAAGATGAGGTTAAGATACAATAAAATAATCAAGTAGTCTCCCAATTGTTGCTGCGCTGATGGATATGGTGACTGCCTGAGTGAAAACTGAGCACAGCCTTGCCATCCGGCAAGATGATGTCTCCTTCCCTAACCTGCAGAAATCTCAGCTTGGGTATAAGGGGAAGTTTAGGGGCATCAGCGTGTAATGGATGAACATTTACTGGGTACGAGACAACACTGTGCCAAGTGCTTTACAATAACACATTAGATGCTCACAATCGCCCCATCAGAGAAGTACTATTATCACACCATTTTACAGATGAAGAAAATGGAGACTCATAGGCTTCATGTGAGCTGTCAGCGGTCCTACAGCTAGTGAAGTGGCAGAGCCAGAGTTCAAACCAGGGTCTTTACTCTTGCCCACAACGTCAGTGGCTACCATTGGCCCATGGCCGATGCCTGTCAAGTGCCAGAGTCAGGGGAAGCTTTCACAGGTCCTCAGCAAGATGAGGAAATAAGGACAATATTGTGGGTTTTTCATAAAGCTAAATCTATTCCATTTAAAGGACTGCACTTGGGGCCCCTGGGTGGCTCAGTAGGTTACGTGGCTGCCTATGGCTCAGGTCCTGGGATCCAGCCCCGAGTCAGGTTCCCTGCTCAGTGAGGAGTCTGCTTCTCCCTCTGTCCCCTTTCACCCCGCTCATGCTCTCTCTCTCTTTCTCTCTCTCTCTCTCTCATTCTCTCAAGTAAATAAATAAAATCTTTTTAAAAAAATAAAAAGGGGGGAGGCGCCTGGGTGGCTCAGTGGGTTAAAGCCTCTGCCTTCGGCTCAGGTCATGATCCCAGGGTCGTGGGATCCAGCCCAGCATTGGGCTCTCCGCTCTGCGGGGAGCCTGCTTCCTCCTCTCTCTCTGCCTGCCTCTCTGCCTACTTGTGACCTCCGTCAAATAAATAAAAATCTGTCTGCCTGTGCTCGCTCTCTCTCCCTCTCTCTCTGACAAATAAATAAAATCTAAAAATAAATAAATAAATAAATAAATAAATAAAAATCTTTAAAAAAATAAAATAAAAACAGGGGCACCTGGGTGGCTCAGTCATTAAGGGTCTGCCTTAGGCTCAGGTCATGATTCCAGAGTCCTGGGATGGAGCCTCGCATCTGGCTTCCTGCTCGGGCGGGAAGCCTGCTTCTCCCTCTTCCACTCTCCCTGCTTGTGTTGCCTCTCTAGCTGTGTCTCTCTCTGTCAAATAAATAAATAAAATCTTTTTAAAAAAATAAATAAAAATAAATTAATTAAAATTAAAATTAAATGACTATCCTTTATCTGAGATTCTTCCAATTTCTTTGGTATTCCATATTTCTTACTAAATAATACCAAAGGATGGTTTTTTATTATTGCAAAAGAAATATAGGCACATTGTAAAATATGCAATAGGAAAAGAGGTTATAAAAATTAAGTTCTTCTTACCTTTCTTCCCTTGTCCTACAGTTCCCACTGTGGAGGCAGCCACAATGACTAGTTTCTTGTGTT
Organism: Lontra canadensis; assembly: GCF_010015895.1. NCBI lineage: Eukaryota > Metazoa > Chordata > Mammalia > Carnivora > Mustelidae > Lontra > Lontra canadensis. The sequence goes on from NW_022630999.1 coordinate 19,954,945, forward strand.
TCCATAAAATATGTATTTGTGTATAAACCTTTTCAGAAAAACAAATGGAATTTATACTCTGCATACTGCTTTGTATCTTTTTTGTTACTTAATAAATTTTTTGGTATAGTTGGATATATTTAAAGTAATTTGTTGAGGGGCGCCTGCGTGGCTCAGTGGGTTGAGCGTCTGCATTCGGCTCAGGTCATTGGGCTCCCTCCCTGCTCTGCAGGGAGTCTGTTTCTCCCTCTCCCTCTGCCGCTCACCCTGCTTGTGCTCGCTCTCTGTCAAATAAATAAACAAATCTTTTTTGAAAAAATAAAGTGATTCATTGAAAAATGCTTGCTGAGTCCCATTCTTATTAGCCACCAGAACTGGAGAATTAGTGTCATGTGCCCTGGAGCTACAACAAACAGGACAAACCCGGTCCTTGCCTTCATGGAGTTTTAATATTCGAAATGGGGACAATTGCACATTGTGGTGAGTGCTAATAAGAAAAGACACTGAAAGGAGAATAGCAATGGGCAATGGGGGAGGGAATTCCTTTTAATCAGGGAAGGCTCTCTGCAGAGGTGACATTTAAATTAAGACTTGAAGGGGGCACTTTAATGGGTACATCAGTGAAGCATCTGACTCTTGATTTTAGCTCCAGTCAGGATCTCAGGGTTGTGAGATCGAGCCCCACATCAGGCTCTGCACTAAGCCTCCTTAAGATTCCCTCTCCTCTCTCTCTCTCTCTCTCTCTCCCTCTCCACCTCTGCCCCTCCACCATCTCTCTCCCTCTCTCTAAAAAAAAAAAAAAAAAAAAAAAATACACTAAGACTTGAAAGCTGGAGCCAGCTGTGGGTCAGGTGGAGCAAGCAGAACCACATTCCAGGTAGAGCTAAATGCAAATGCAAAGACCTTGGGGTAGGGTGGGGTTCAGCTTATTTGAGGAACTTGGGGCAGAATAACAGAGCTGGGGCAGGGCAACAGAGCCAAGAGATAGCAGCTGGAACTGTCAGAGTGCACTGGAAAGCTGGCACAGGGCCTTAAGAAGTGTGCAGCAAGGCTGGTTTGTATGGAGGCTCTGTCAGAAGAGAGTGGTTTAGGGACCAGCTCAGAGGCCAGTGATGCATTGTAGGCACAAGATGATGGTGGCCTCCACTAGTGCTGCTGGCCATAGGGTATGAAGCAAAGGGGACAGTTTCTAAATACCTTTTGGAAGGAGAAGAATGTGCTTCGATGATGGGTGGGCTTTGAGTGGGGTGAAAGGAAGGGAGAATCAAGGGGTACAGGCTGCATAGTTAAGAAGATTCAGGGAACAGAAAAGTTTCTAACTTGAACATCTGGGTCTGCAATGCCTCTGGAGCGTCTTAGCAAAGAACTGGATGTTGCTTTCTGCAGCTCAGAAGAGAGGCCTCAGCTAGAACTATAAGGTTGGGTTTATACAGCTGTGATTTTAAATATCTGGAGGTAGATTTGGGCATGGAAAAGAATCTTACAGCTACAGACTCAAGTTGCCCATTATAAAACCTAGCTTTTGTCAAAGGCCTTATGTTCAATTGACAAATCTTGTTATTCCATTATAAATCTAGTGATTTTTGTATAAAGATAAGATCACTTTTACTTGTTCTTTGATTACTGTTGAATTAATTCTGAAGTTTTAGTACATTCAGTCCTCCTTAAACATTTCAAAGACTTACAGCTTTAATTAATCAAATTTCCTTAGACATTTCAGACTACAATTACAAATTTAATATGCCTAATTTTCTCAAACACTCTAAATGCCCAACAGGGCCAACTTGAAAATCTAAAAAGCAAGATCTTTCTAAGCACTTAAGCAACTGTCGTAAATTAATTACCTAAATTTATAAATGTAGCAAAGCAGATTCTCTTGGCCGTTTCAACAATCTCAAATCCTAGACAAAGCAGACCAAGAATCACAGAAGCTTCTCTCTATTCATTTCTTCATTATCTGAATATTTATATTTCCTTTCTGGAGTTACGGATTTACTCCCCTAGCAAAGGAATCAGAATTTTTTCCAAATATTGCTATTTGGAACTAAACTACATAATAACATGGGGGAGAACTTACGATAAAATATTCCTGGAAGGAAGCCTCTAGGATTGTATATAGGGGTAGTTAAAAGCATATGCCCACCCCCTGCTCAAAAAATTACACAGAGGTTGGGGTTATCAGCCTGGGTCCAATTAGGAGAGAGAAACCACACTGCAATTTGAAAGGAGGAAAATTAATGTGGTTATTAATTATAACAGGGTACTGTAGTAAAAGAGAGTAAAGAGAACTCTACAGAATACAGAAATAACAGATAAGGAGCAGCCAATACCCCTAGGGCTGAAAAGAGCACCCAAGGAAAAGTCACCTGTCTGTCGTCCTCCCCTGCTCTAGGGGCAATGCCAGGGGAAGCTAGTGCTGAGGAAGCTGTGTGTATTGTAGCAGCCTGGCGCTGGATGCAAGTGGGGTATTGAAAAAAAAAATGTAAGGGTGAAATATATGTGGGAATTGTAGAGCACTCACCCATACGGGTCAACTTTGGAACCAACATCACATGCTGACTCGTACGGATACCCAGCTGTTTTTTGTATATGTATCTGAGCTCCCCTACTAGAAGATACTCTCTTTTAGGGTAGCGATTATGTTCTATCCTTCTCCTGTGGCCAACCCTGAAATGAGTGTACATAATATGCTGGATAATTTACTTCCGAATGTATGAACTCTGAGTGAGGGATTTTATTAAACCGTGCCTTTTTTTACATTACTTTTCACTCTATTCTTCCTACTACAAAAGCAATAAATGCTTGTTGGGGAAAATGCAAAGTAGACCAAAAGGAGAAAAATATCAGCCATATTTCCGCTACCCACAAGTAATTACTATTAGTACTTTGGTGTACATTTGATGCACAAATAGTTGCTTTGCTTTTTCCCTTTTTTTTTTTAACTTAGATGTACACACATCATATCCCATATGCAATTTTATATCCTGCATTTTTAACTTAACATGAATAGAGCACTTCTCCAACTCATCAATTCTTTGTTGAAGAGTTAATGATGAATTATTATATATAGAAAAAATTTACATTGATGTTGAAACTACCTTAAATGTGGAAAACATCACAAAATATCTCATTCTGAAGATGTTAGTTTACTTAACCACTTCTCTTGTGGAACTTGAGGTTCTTTTTCAATTTTCCTGTTATAATCCTACAACGGACATCATCGTTTTATTTTTTCTCTGGTAGGCCAATTTCCTAAAATGGCTATCCCACATGTGAAATTACTAGGCTAGAGCATACAAATACGGTTAAAGTCATTGAAGAAAATTTAAGATCACAGGGCATCTGCTTCTGAACATGGAAACTGGTGGCTTCCCTCTTTCATCAGGACGCAAACCAGAAGCCTCTTCAACGCCAAGCCAGCTAGTACTACCAAAATAGGTACACCAACACACCTAACATTCGCCCCTCCGTACCCCCTCTCCCCCCTTCCCCCCTCCCCCCCCCCCCCCACCCCCGTCAATGCTACCCATCCCTAAATGATTGCATGACAGCATGACCCTGGTCTAGTCCCTACGACCGGCCACAGGCCCTCATTTGTCACTCAGCGATGGCCTAATGGGGTGCTAGACTAGATTTCCCCAAGGCCTTTTTAAGTGTGTGTGATGCCCTGGCGCCGAACCCCAAGCTCAGAGTGTTGGTAGGGCACGGTCACCTTGCAGGCAGACCAGGAGGCTGAAATAGAAGCTACGGCTTACAGAGCTCCAGGGAGGGACTCAGCACACCGCAAGCCCTTCCCTATGCGGAGATTGGCCCTTGATCCTCCCCACCCCCAACCTTTTCTCCGCGTGCTCCGCAACCCCTCCTCTTCCCCGCGGTTCACCGAGTCCGCCCTCTAGCCCTTATAATGATTTCCGATTCTTCCCAGCCGAGGGGTTAACCAAGGCCCCTAGGGGTTTTCTTCCTCCCTCTCCTCCTCTTTCCGCGCGCACGAAGCCAGTACCAGTCTCTACAGTCTGAAGTCTCCGCCGCCCTCAAGCATCCGACTACCTTGCAATACCCGCCATCAGTCCCTCATCATCTCCTTTGCATGTCTTTCCACGTATCTGTACCGGGTTGTCCCTGTCTTTCCCGCCATGTCTGGCTTTCTGTCTTATTTCATCCACCCTACGTCCCACCGGTCTGCGGGTCCTCTGAAGCCTGGTTCTTCGGTTTTACCCTGTCTGTCCTTCTCATGGCAGAACCTCTATCCCCGTAAGGTCCCCCCTCAAATACCCCTCCCTATGTTTGTCCCTCGGCACCCCCGCCCACGTCTGCACTTCTGTACGCCCCCGAATGTGCTCCTCTGTTCCCGGAGTTTGGCCCTCTGTCCACCCAGACCCCCGCTCCTCATCCCTCCCCCGGCCTGAACAGTGTGCGGACCCATTCCCCGCCCGCACCGGGTAACTCTTCCCTCTTCCACTTTCTCTACTTTGAACCCATCCCAGCAGAGTCCAGGAAGTAGCCAGGCGCCGAGGACTGGCGGCGGAGGTGCCCAATGGAGCATGCCAGCGGCGGCCGAGGCCCCGCCCAGAGAGCAAACGCAGCCAATGGTCGCGCTGAGGCGGGACTTCCGCTGTCCCGCGGAGGGCGGGGGAGCGAACTGTTGTGGTGCCGAGCGTTGGGCGGGCGGCGGCCGGGCGGCCCAGGGGCTGCCGCGGGACTCGGGGCGCAGCCGAGCGGCTGCAGGGCTGGGGCGAGCCAGACGCGCCCCGGGGCCCGGGCGCCGCGGGTTCGAGGCCGGGCCCCGCGCGGGGAGGCCGCGCCACCCCGGGGGAGCTGCCCGGCGGCGAGTTTGCCCCGCAGCCGAAAGAAGGCGGGAGCCGGCGGGGGCCCTCGAAACCCCCTGGCAAGCCGGGTCCAGAGTCCCCGGGGACCGGCTGCTTCCTGGGACGCCCTCCCGGACGCCCCCGCCGAAGGGTAACGGTTCTGGGCCCCCGGCAGAAGGCGCCTCCGGGTGACCCCCGGCGGGGCCCTGCGAGCCGCGGGATCCGACCCCGGGGCCTCGAGCGGGGAGCAAGGGGCTTTCCGGAGGCGCGGGGCCGGGGGCCGAAGGAGCCGGAGCGCGGCGGAGCAGAGCCGGGCCTCCCGGGCGCGGGGCAGAGCAGCGCCTGGTCTGGAGACGGACTCCGGGACCCTTGGGTGCGGGGGCCTCGGCGACCTGCCCCGCGGGGTGCGCGGCCGCAGAGTGGCCTACAGGGGATCCTCCCGCAGAGGGGCCGGCCCGGGGCGGGGAGATGAACGGCTTTAGCACCGAGGAGGACAGCCGCGAAGGGCCCCCCGCCGCCCCCGCCGCCGCCCCGGGCTACGGCCAGAGCTGCTGCCTCATCGAGGACGGCGAGCGCTGCGTCCGGCCCGCGGGCAACGCCTCCTTTAGCAAGAGGGTCCAGAAGAGCATCTCGCAGAAGAAACTCAAGCTGGACATCGACAAGAGCGTGAGTCCGCCCCCGCCCCTGGCCCCCCGGCTGGGTCCCCGCGCGCCGCCACCCTCCGGCCCCTGTTCCTGGCTGCGGGCCGGACCCCAGGGCCCTCTCCGCCCTGGCCCTCTCCGCCCTGGGCCTCGCCGCCCTTTATCTGCAAACTGGGGAGTTGCACTCGGGATTTCAAAGGCCGCTTCAGCGCAGACGGGATCGGACTGGGATTCTGCCCAAATCCGGGGAGTTGGGGGGGCGGAGGAAGGGGGGCTTCCGAGGACCTTTCCTGCCTGGGAAGACTTAACAGCAGTTTAGGGCTTATTGTAGTGGTTTAGATATCGGGGCCGAGAGACTTGGGTTAATTCTGTTGGCCCACGAAGGAGCAAGTGTTGGGGTGGGGGTGATGAAGGGACCCGGCTCTTCTTCAACTTCTCTCTCCTCGGAACCCTGTTATTCCTTCAGAAGAGGAAAGGTGGCAGTTACTTCCCACTCCCCCCGCCCCACCCCGCTGCCTCGGCCTCGGCTTCTGCAGAGGGTCACCGAGCTCGCTGCTTCGAATGCAGCTGTGGGGAGGTGGAATTTTCAAGGATGTGGCAGAAATAAGGCCAAGACCAAGTCTTGGGAGGAAGCTTTTTGCAGTCCGAGTGACAGGGAGGAAGAAAATCCGTTTTCTTAGGGGTAGCTTCTTTAGACAGGCATTGGGGAGAGGGCTTTGAATTTGAATAGAATCGCCCTGTGTTTGGTACCTAATTATAGGAAAACTTTCCCTGTGTGATTTCACCACTTCTAGTTAACAATTCTAAAGATGTGCCTATTGTCAACCAATTAAGAACTTTTTAGTTTGACATCTGTTGCTGCAAGCTTTAAGTGGCTGCCTTGTGATTAGGAATTGGAAATGAGTTAAGGGGATATTTAATATTCAGGTAGCCCAGCTAAAAGCTCAGGTGGTTAACATCCATTCTCTTTTAGGACCAAAATTCCACTGTTGGGGGAAATTAGAGATTGCTTGTTAAACTGAAAAGACATGCACTTTTCTGCTTCGGATCTTACAGTTGAAACTGAGGCCCAGAGATAAGAAGTGACAGTGCCAACCTCACACAGTGACTAAGAGGCTGGTTAATTTCTTAAATCCATTATCTGACTTACTTCCAAGCCCCATGCCATAAGCCTTGATTGATGAAGTCTTAATAAATAAAAAATCTTCGCCTCTTCTTCCAGGCTCTTCCCTCCTACCCGCAATTTATTTGTATTATGTTAACAATTGCAGTACATTTGCCACTCTTGGAAGATGCTGTTTTTTAAAATGGCTGGGGGTGAGTTAATGGCTTTCTTACTACAAATCTCTGTCAATGAATGAATGAAAGGAATTCACGGGAGAGCAAACAACTGGCTAGACACTAAGGAGGTCCAGATTAGGACACATATTGAAATGAAGTGCCTAATTCTAAGACAGCAGTGAGTTCATCCTCTTGGAAACGCTGCCTACCTATTGTGTAGGTGGTTGGGAGCCTTTGCCTGAGCAGCTTATAATGTTTTCCAGTCCTCAAAAAAAAAAGAAAAAGAAAGAAAGAAAGAAAGAAAGAAAGAAAGAAAGAAAGAAAGGAAGGAAGGAAGGAAAGAAAGAAAGAAAGAAAAAGAAAGAAATTAATTTCCAGCTCTTTTAAATCCTTGGATGCCATGACATCTGAGCAATTGTGCTGCTGCCACTGGGGCTCCATTTACCCAGTGACCCCGCCGGGAAACCTGTGTTGAGCTATGTTGGTGGTTTCACACACACTGCCTACGACAGAAGCAGCATGAGCCTGGCACTGGAGTTCCCCAAAAGTGACGCTCTGGAGGAGTAGTGTTTCAAGGTGGAATTACTCACAATTTGTTTCTAGGTGGTGGTGCAGAATCATTATTTCTGAAGGTGATTCTACTTCATTCTCACAGGCTTGGGCAGGAATTCAATCTAAGAAACTGCCATGTTATGAGAATTTTTAGCTGTTGCAGAAAGTGAAAGAGAAAAGAAAAACACTGGAGTCTTTGCTGCCACCCTCCTTCCTCTACCTCCAGCCCCCAAAGGCCACTGAGCTCTGAAATTTCTGAAAACCAGTACATATTTGAAAAGGGTGAAGGAGAAATAATGACTGTTTATCTTGTAAAAGGGCCTAGCAGAGAACCTTTTAAAATAATAGCACCGGAAATCCGACTCAGGCAGCTTACACTCAGTTCATGTAGACATTGGCTGTGCTCTATGAGCTATTGATACATAACATGCTTTCAAACATTCCTCCAATTGACATTTTCTGCTTTATTCTGGAGAAAAGTAGAAGTTGAGAAGAGTATAAAGAAAATGCTGGGGTATGGGGCACCTGGGTGGCTCAGTGGGTGAAAGCCTCTGCCTTTGGCTCAGGTCATGATCCCAGAGTGCTGAGATCGAGCCCCACATGGGCTTTCTACTCAGTGGGGAGCCTGCTCTCCCCACCCCCACCTGCTTCTCTGCCTACTTGTGATCTCTGTCTGTCAAATAAATAAATAAATTCTTAAAAAAGAAAGAAAAGAAAATGCTGGAGCAGGAAAGGACATGCACGAGGGGTCAGAAGGCCTGGGTGACCTTGGCCAAATCATAACAGCATCTGTGTGGCTTCCGTTTATCTCTGTAGAAAATGAGATTGGGGCCAGTGGGGTTATAGTGGTGATTGCTAAGTTCTCTTCCATCCAGAATTCCATTATTCTAGTGTCCTGACCTAAAACCTCCCAGCCACAGCTTCAGGAAATCACCTGTTCTCCTACCACGTGTGTCCCTCTACAAAGTTGAGCAGCTACTTTATCTCAGAGTTTCCATATGGAACTAGCCAGTATGAGGGCCAGCTTCCCATCAGGGAGGAGTAGTATGCTTTCTTCCCTGGTGACAGCATGGCCAGTGGTCTGTGCATTGACTAGGAGAGGTTCATTGGGACAGTGACACAGGCTGTGTCCAAAAGTCCTTTGACAGAGTGGACTCCAGCCAAACTACTCAAATTTGTGACCATATGTAAATGGTGGCTTTTGCTGGCCCACGCTGCTCTCAGACAGGAGGGACGGCGCGTGCTGGCGCTGGTGCACTTAGAGAGTGCCTGCTGTCTGCAGGTCAAGGCCACAGAGTAAACCAGAAAATGCCCTGGACCCACCAATCCAACCCAATGAAGGTGCTGATTCATCCGACTAAAACGCAGTTTTCATTATTTTCTCCATGCAGAGGTCTGAATCAATGCTGGCTTCCAATCAGCTTACTTTTGTCTTAAGAATTTAGGGAATAGGGGCGCCTGGGTGGCTCAGTGGGTTAAAGCCTCTGCCTTCAGCTCAGGTCATGATCCTAGGGTCCTGGGATCGAGCCCCGCGTCGGGCTCTCTGCCCCGCAGGGAGCCTGCTTCCTCCTCTCTCTCTGCCTGCCTCTCTGCCTACTTGTGATCTCTGTCAAAAAAAAAAAAAAAAAAAAAAAAGAATTTAGGGAATAAATACAAATTCAGAAGTCTCTCAAGAACATTTGTTTAGCATCTGTTCCAGTGTCAACAACCCCAAGGCATTTACACAGGCATTTCGTTTCTGGTAGGGTTTAGAGTGACTCCCCCAGGCTCCCCTGGTGCTTACATTCTTAAATAAAAACACGTTCACCTCTCAGCTGCAGTTGCCGCCTTCACTTGACTGTTTGCCTCCAGCCTGCATTAGAAAGTTGGCAGGAGGCATGCGTGCGCTCGCTCTTTCCTTTCACCTCATTGCGTCCAAGAGAGCAAGATGGGTCACCAGCAGCTCTACTGGAGCCATCCAAGGAAACTCTGGCCAGGGTTCTCGTTCTTGCCACGTCTGCTCAGACCGGCGTGTTCTGATCCGGAAATACGGCCTCAGTATGTGCCGCCAGTGTTTCCGTCAGTATGCGGAGGATATAGGCTTCATTAAGTTGGATTAAGTGAACTTCCTTGAATGGGTCATCCAAGATACCTACCTTAATGCCATCTCATTGTACATAAAATAAAAATCCTCAAATTATGAATGCTTTAAAGTGAGGGGAAAAAAGGTAGGTAGGAACATCCAGCTTCTTTCATGTGGTTTCTGGGAGAAGGAGAGTTTCTGCATCTCTTTCCACTTCTCTTTGTGGAACATATGTGTGGTGGTGCGAGAAGTATAACTGGGATACACAGGAATAACATTTTTCAGAGAGAGGTCCTCCTACAGTAGTAGCTATTGTCAGTGTCAGAGTGGGAAGTCCGGTCTCCCCGTTACCACTGTCCCTTCTTTCCTCCTTCCTGGGACATTGCCTTCCAGCCTGCTGTAAATTCGCATCTCCTATAGGTCACATCACTCCCCACTTCTAAAACTTTGGGGGACTCTCTCTTGTCTGAAGGAAAGTCTAAGCTGTTCTCGTGTCCCCTACCGCCGAATCTCCTTGCAGTCTGTATTTGAAACTCTTCTTAAGTCTTGACTCCTCTTCCAGTTCAGAATCTTTCCTGTCTACCCATAAATCCTCTTTAGTCAGGGACCAAAACACTGACTATCCCAGCCACAAGCGTCTCTCCCTTTGGTGAACCCCGGCCACCTACTGTCTCTGGCCTTCAGGGGGGACTTCTATGAGCTATTGCCCCGTATGATGGTAGTATTTGTGTCCCTTTGTGGGCTTCTCGTTCTACAACTCAACAGTAAACTCCTGGAAATTAGGGTCTTCACGTTGCTCTTCCTTCTGTCTCTTCAATGCCTTGCAAAGGAGAGAAGCCCCGTGGCCCGAGAGCTGCCTGTTGCTGTTCCCGTGGAACTGGCAAGTCTCACTTTAATTTGCTTCCCATCAGGTACGGCACCTGTATATCTGCGACTTCCACAAAAATTTCATCCAGAGTGTACGAAATAAAAGGAAGAGGAAGACAAGCGACGATGGCGGAGATTCTCCTGAGCATGACACTGACATTCCTGAGGTAAAAGTCAAAGAAATCTGCTTGAGAAAGCTGGAAAAGTGGGTTCTAATGTGATCCTTATCTCTGGCCTGGTCTGCTTTTTGGAGTAAATAATTTTAGTCCCCTTTGTTTGCTGTGGTTTATTTGAAAAGCAAATCATAGAATCATGGTAATACTGAATCTGAGAGCTGAAAACTTAGAAATCAGTCAGTCTCACTGCCCCATCTTACAGACAGGCATGGAGACCCGAGGTCACACATAGAGTTCGGGGTCTTCCAGCCACTGCCCTGTGCACCAGGGCAAGAAGCCCCTGATACATTCTGGAATATAACCACAATGTCAAGTTTCTTAAAACTTTTTTTTTTTTTGCCTTTAGAGTTGGAGACTGAGCTTTGTAAGGATTGGGAGGAGTTCCTGGCCCTCTGTTTTCTGATCTGCAAAAGAAAGGTGTACATTGTCAGTTCATACCAGCTCTGGTCCCTGGTCCAGGCTGGTTCCCCAGGAGCCACTCCAAAGTCAGTTAGTTATAAGGGCCCAGGGTTTCTGAACCCTGGCACTGTTGATATTTGGGGCCAGAGTCTTTGAGGTGGGGGCTGTCCTGTGCATCGTTAGCAGCATTCCTGGATTCTACCCATTAGATGCCAGTCACCACAGTAGTGACCTTCCAGAAAACGCCTCCAGACATTAGAGATGTGCTCTGGGGGCAAAACCCTTCTTTGCTAAGAACCGTTGCACTGGACGATGAGACCTAGGCTTCTCGAACTTTCAAGGTGCTGGTGCCTCTTGAGCAAGGCTACAGGAAGGAGTATTGGATTTTCTTTCTGTCTAAGTTGTTTTCACTTAAGACTCAGCAGAAGAAAACCCGTTTGTAATGTACATTGAATATTTGACACGTGAATATTTCACAAGGCAACCGCCTGTTAGCGCTCAGAGTGGAAATGACTGCGTAGGAATAGAAAGAGTAGGCGGGCCTTTGTCTGCGGATGTGGAGAAAACCTGAAAATAGGGTCCTTTCCCTCCACCCCTCCCTGTGTTCCTTTCTTAGTATTGGTTTACAGCCTTTTTCTATTGCCTTCAGCATTAGTAGTATTATTTCATAAAGAAATGGATGTATTCAATTTCATTGCTTTTTACAAAAAAAAAAAAAGGGGGTTTGAGGAATGTTTTGAAAAGAATGAAGGACTTTGGTCCCTCATATTGATCATTCATTTTGTTTTTAAGTGCCCTCCACCTGCCTGAAGCAAGAACATCTCTTTTAGAGGCAGGTAAAAGCAGCCCAATGTCTGGGCCTTCAATACTTCATGACTGTGCAGCTTTCCTCTCTTCCTGTGTTAGAAAAAGAAGGGGGGGTCCTTTCCCTCTGTTATCCAGTCATCTGCAGAGATCCCCAACCTAACCTGCTGATTTGTACATTGGCCACAGTAGCTTTCGAGTTTTCTCTGGAGAGTTGTTCAGGGTTCCAGCACCTGAAGGCTGAGCCTAGGGAAGAACTCCGGGAACAGCAGTACCTCCTGCAGTCCTTCCTCACGCCCCACCATACGGTCCGCTACCAAGCTCAGGCCTATCTTCCTCCAGGATGCCTGTCTGGGTTTACCTTTGTTCCCAGTGCTTGGTGTGCCCCTCCGGTATTAGCAGCCTCCAAAGCTCAACTTAAGCATCTCATTTCTGATCGCCGCTACAGCAGCGTCGCCTGCCCGCCCATCAGTCTTCCCTACAAACCACCACTAGATCCATCTTCCTGAACGTCCCCCCCACCACCTGTGTCGCTCCTTCTGCTTTTTCAAGACATGCTGCCCTTCAGTCTCACCTTTTAAACCCATCGTGATTGCCAATGACACCTGATTCTGTCTCTTCATCTCCTGGCTTCCTGCGCTCATGGTCTTCTCTCATTCCATAGTCTAGCCCTGTTCTCCTTAGCTTAAGCTTTGTGGCTTCCGTGAGCCTCCTGGGACCACCCCTCCCCAGCTAGAACTCTTTTCCACTGTTTTGTTTGGGTTTTGATTTTTTTTTTTTTTTTTTTTTGTCCTCCCAGCCAGTTAATAGTCCTCAGTGGACCATTTCTAAGACGTCTCTGTAGTCCTCTTCCCCACCCCGTCCATCCTAGTGTAGTGCTGGGCACATAGTGTGCTCTCGGTGAGCCGTGGCTAGTCAGGTGATGGATAACATGTTTCTCCTCTTCTCTCCAGGTTGATCTGTTCCAGCTGCAGGTGAACACTCTACGGCGTTATAAACGACACTACAAATTACAGACCAGACCAGGCTTCAATAAGGCCCAGTTAGCAGAAGTAGGTAGACAAATTGCACTGCAAAAAGAGAGAGCCACCACTATGCTTCTGATGGTGATCTTGGTTCTGCCTGCTGCTGTGCATGTTGATCCTAATGCCCTCTGTAGCTCTGCAAGTAATGCCCTGTTCCCTCTCTCCTACAGTCTAGAATCCCCTAGAATCTAGGCCCTGGAAAGGTCCTCTTTCTATGAAAGAAACCATGGCACCAAGAGAGGAAAAGACTTGCTTAAAATCAGATGGCAAATTAGTAGCAGAATTGAGCCTGGACTCTTGAGGCTCCTGATTATAAGTCCTGAGCATGCTTTTGTTGGTGCATTTGTTTGAATCTCGTTTTGTAAGATTCTGCATAAATACGGTCCTTCCTGCCCATCAGGTGTGTCAGACTAATCACCCCAAAACAATTGCTCCAGTTCTGTAGGAACTGTTCTTCTTCTTCTTCAGTTTTTCCTTTGATTTCTTCTTCTCTGATGTTGGTAATGGAAGATTTATTATAATGAATAGAACCCAAGAAATTTTTCTCCTACCCTGAGCTCTTAAGACAGTTAGGCAAGGGGAGAAATGCTCTCTTGGCCCTTGTTGGAACATACTGACAGCCTGGCTTGATACTGCTGTCCTGGTGGCATTTGTGCAGGTTACTCTTACCCTCTTTTTAAAATGTGCTTTTCTGCCTACTGTTGAAAATGGGGAAAGTGGAAAAAAGAGAAATATAGTGCTTCCATCCAGAGGTCACCACTCTGTAGCGCTAGTTCTCGGACTCTTGATCTGTCCCAGCCCCCTCAGTCCATTCAGAAATTTCCTTAAAGGGTGACAGCCCCTTTGGTTTTTGGTCTTTCCTTTAGGGATTTCTTGCCGATACATCATTCTCTCTTAAATTTCCTTCCACAGCGTCTAGACAAAAGATAGATAGAAGTGCACAACTCCTCCCTACCGTAAGGTCACGTTACCCGTTTGCCAGCATTCGCCCTGCTGAAAATGGTGGGTGAGGCGGGGCAGGCGCAGACCTGCATTCTCAGGACTTGTAAAACAAAGCCAGGTGTCAGGAGTGCGCGGTAAATGAATTATTTTTCAAATGTGATACGTCTTTCAAGAGGCAGCTGTGTACTACTTAGATGAATTCTTGGGTCAAATACTTATATCTATCCAATTGGCAATTCATTTGACACAGTTTTAAAAAGACACTTTTTGGGGCACCTGGGTGTCTCACTGGGTTAAGCATCTGCCTTCATTCAGCTCGGGTCATGGTTCTAGAGCCCATGGATTGAGTCCCACATCGGGCTCCCAGCTCTGTGGGGAGTCTGCTTCTCCGTCTGACCTTCTCTCCTCTCATGCTTGCTCGTTCTCTCTCTCTCTCTCTCTCTCTCTCAAATAAATAACGCTTTAAAAACAAAACACTTTTCTGCCTGGTGGTACCAGGGCCTGAGAGCTGGTGATGGCAGCAGCTGGCCAAGCAGAGCCATCCCTGCCTCATCCTCCTTATGGATGCTCTTGAGATTGTCCCGTGATGGATAGTTGGTCGCCACTGAAACAGAACTGCACATTGGCAATGTTGTGGGTTCAAGTACTGCTTTAAGAGGCCTGGAAACCGAATCACCCTGCTCCCTGGGGGAGAAGGGCGTCTGAGTCCTGCAGCGATCCAAACCCCTTCCTAGTTCTAGACGCCAACCCCTGCTTCCTCTTGTTGCATGGTGCAGGATTTGTGGCCCTGATGTAGGCGATGCTTTAACAGACTCTGGTGTTTCCCCCCGCATAGACCGTCAGCCGACACTTCAGGAACATACCCGTGAATGAGAAAGAGACGCTCGCCTACTTCATCTACATGGTGAAGAGCAACAAGAGCCGACTGGACCAGAAGGCGGAGGGCGGCAAGCAGCTCGAGTGACGACCGGCTGCGCCGCGGGATGGAGTGCGATGCTGAGCGCACAGGTGAAATCTGCGTGGAAGCCCGTAAAGACTGTCACATTTTATTGTAAATAAAAAAGTTGAATGATGAATACTGTAAATCTTTTTGGTCAGGAGAATTATATTCTCATGTTCAGCATGTGTATACAAAGACTTTCTTTTAAGGCAACTACCAGACTGAAAAATCAAAAGCACTAAGAGATTTAAAAATGACGTACGGCAGCATTCAACAGCGCATTAAGTCAATTCTCCTGGAAATGTGGGACAAAAGATATGTTGGTACTCACCTTGTACGACCACTCTGCCTTGTGGGAGGTGTAGGCCTAGAGGAGCAGTGGGGTACAGCCAGCCAGAGGAGCGTGAGCAGACCTGCGTCTCCTGGGGACAGGCGTGCCCCTCTTTGTTGCTGGCTTTGTCGTTGATTGGGTCAGTGTGACAGTGGTCCCCCTGCACTGGCCCCTGCCTGGCGCACAGTAGGCCCACACTCAGTGCTGGGGGGGGGTCGGGGGGCACCTAACTCTGCCTTTTAGCATCTGCTTCATACCTGCAGTTACCGAGACAGCTGCCACTCCTGTGGCTCACCACTTGACTTCTAGAGTGTGGAGGAAATCGGAAGCACCAAAAGGAGGTTTCTCATCAGAAGAGGATTTGAGGGCAGTCGCAGGTACCAAGCTATATTTGTGGAGGTTCCAGAAACACTGATGCAGGGGCCCTCACAGGAGACGCAGCTCTTTGCACAGCAGTCTGTGCTTTACTCTTTGGGGTGAAGTTAGGAAGTAGGACTTCAGTCATCCTCCCAGGCCATAAATGCTTTGACTTTAATGGAGCTGTTTAGTGATTTGGGGCTCGTGTTTTCAGAAATACTAATCCTTACTTCACAACCACCAAGAAAGCTGCCAAGGATCATGTGATTCCTCCTCAGAAGTCCATTTCTGGGAATAAAAAGTCTGACGCCTTGACTCCCTAGGCTCGGGGTCACCAGCAAAGCATAGATTTGAGCAACAGAGGTCAGTGCCATCTGATACTCATTGTGAGCAGTTTGCCTCCCTCTTGGGGGTAGAAAGATGGCTAAAACAACTTTTTAAAGTATGAATAATTACCTGGCTTTTTTTTCAAGTTCAGAAACCCAGATTCCTATATCTTATTATATCAGAACCAAAGTCTCCTTTGAAAACAAAGCTTTATATCCAAAAGTATGCTTTTACAAAAGTTTCTAATCAGTGTGTCGGGGGACAAAGGATGTGAATGGGTGTGGGAGAAAAGAGGAGAATAGGACTTGGATTCGAATTTCTGAACATCTTGACGCATATTGTGGTCAAAAGTATCATTTTCCTTCTCCGTTTTAATCGTGAGTGCTTTCTTAAGCCTTAAATTATAAAAGAAGCCGTGGATGGCCTAGCCCGGCAGAGAGTTTTCATGTCTCATAAACGGCTTCCTCTGAGCATCAGCACAGAGAAGTCCGAACACGACCTCCAGCCAAGCAGGGTGGTTTGCTGTCTGTAGGCTCGGTTCGTGGGGCAGAGGACCATGCTGTCTGTGGACCGGGGACAGGCCACCCCCTCGCTAAAATGCAGTGTGTTCCATTGCAGCAAAGCATTCACCAGTGTTCCAAATGCATGTCTAGCAGATTGCAGCCTTTTTACATATGTATAAATGAATGTACATAGAACATACTCTAGGCTATGAGGGGATCTTGCTTTCATACACCCAGCTGTGGATGGCACATCAAGGTGCTCTCTGAGTGTTTTTCGTCATTCAGATTCAGTATGTAGAGACTGTCTTGCTGCTTAGAGCTGAAGGATGTTGATGGGCAGACATCAAGAAGGCCCAAAGTTCTGATGCTTATATAGATCTTTCTCCTGAGAGACTGAGTTAGAAAGTCTTGAAGGCATCAAACACCAGGCCCTCCTTTGTTAAGGGGAATGTTTTCTCATCAGGCCACAGTTTTAGGGCAGGTAGCGCCTACAGGTGAAGGCCTTGGTCACCTGCTCTCTGGAAATGTCCATCTCTTCCTGAGAAAATGCATCTTTCTGATGTTGAAGCGAAAATTGCCGATGTGTAGGGCATGTCACTATTTCTTGAACAGCAATCGGTTTCCCAGTTGAGAGAGACAGCAGTCCATTTGTATACAAGAAGCTGTGGTGTTAGGATCCATCTGTTCCCGTGTCTCTGTGAGATGCTTTTGTTCCGGTGTGAAGCCTGGGGAAACGCTCACCTTCAGCCAGATGCTCTGCACACTGGAGTCCCCCCACCCCCAACCCGCCACCTTCCCTCAAAAGAGAGGTGGTTTTGGAAAATGGAGGCTGTGGGTATCTTTTCAGCCTCTGAAAACATGTCAGATGAGAGGAAAGACAAAACTACGTGAACTTACAATTTTCTTGTGTGCAGAAATCTGTTCTTTCATCCAACCACTAAGCCACTTGCCTTAGCCCTTCTGCAGTTTCCCAAGGCTTCATCTGTGGGCAGGCAACTCCTACCTGTTAGAATTGGCCCCGAAGCAGTGGAGTTTGGGGAAAGCAGTGTTCATCATGGCCGCCTACATTTTTCTACACCTGCCAAGGACTCTTGCGCTTCTCTCCACCTGTAATGTTGCAACATTGCCTTCTCTCCTCTTGGTGCTCCTGGGCAAAACTGGAATGTGAAATCCAGAGCCGACATTTCTCTGCTTAAAGAGTACAGTTCTTGCCTCGGCCCAGCCTGGTCTGGTTCTTTCATATGCCCTGAAGGTTGTCCACGTGGAAGTGCCTGTAGCCTGCCACTCGTGTTGCATCGACTTAGGGTTTTAAAAAGACAAATGGACAAACTTTTTATTTTCACAGACTCTTGGGTTGGCAACATCACGTGAAGAAGTTCATAGCTGAATCCCATGAGAGATTGAAAGCAAACGCTTCAGGATTGGCATTGGAAAATGACGAGGAATTGCACCTATGCGTTAGAGCAGCCAAGTTGTAGAAGTTCCTGTCGTGGCTGATACCACTAGCCTTCCAGGGAACAGATACTAGTAATTGTTTGTGGCTGGAATATTACATCTAACCTTGGCATTTCAACTGCTTATTTTCTGGGAAGTTTTTGGTTACTATTCTGCAGGACAGCTCCCTGGTGGAAGGGAGAAAGTAGGAGCAGGTACTTACTCGGGGGGCCTTGTCTACTGAAACAGCCTGTCCAGACCACGGGTCCCAGAGAACTTGCTTCATGGAAGTCACCTGAAGGCTCTCAGTCATTATAATATTGAGATCCAAAAATTGGGAAAGGGTCTTTAAGTCATCAGTCCAGTCTCCCCACAGGTGCTGACATTCTGCCTGCAACTGTCCCACCAAGGGTTTGGGCAGTCTGGGCTTAAACACCTCTGAGGACAGGGAACTCACTACCTCCTGGGGAAGCCTGCTCAATCTCTATAAATCTCTGGCTTTTCTATGTTCTCTGTCATTTCTATCTCAGTCTCTGCCCAGTGGGCGGGGGGGGGGGGCATGTGGAACAAGTTACTCATCTTGGCCAAGCACCTAATTGCTGGCACTGTCCCAGGGCACAGCAGTTGTCTTTTGGGAAGGAGCAACTAGCAGATAGATAACTTTGGTGTCCTGGCTGTCTTGCCCCTTCAGCATGGGTCCATTTAGTTCCTTGTTGAAGGATGTTGCAGAAACCCCATCAGCCTGGTTCTCCCGTGTTCTTGCGGAAACGGATGGAGGGGGTCAGGGACGAGGGGATGCTCTCAGCCTGATAAAGTAACCTAAGAAGGGGTGGGGCCCAAGTTCTGTGCTCGCCCCACAAAAGCTGATGCTCACGTCACTTGGGAAAACTTTTAGCTAGGAGATTGTAAAATACTGCTCTGTGTGGAGTTTAAGGGCTCCATGGCTGCTGAGAGCTTGTACTTTAAGATTTCTGCAAGTACTTCACACATTATTTTTATGGCAAAAACAAAGCTTAGGACCTTGGGGGAGGGGCACACCACATGTCTCCATGTCTGAGAAGTGCCATATTTTCAAGCTTAAAAGCCTTGTAAGGTTGTTCTTGCCCCATCATTCATTTTAAAGACAGGAGACGGACATTGAGAATGACCTGTCTGAGTCATAGGGCGGTCTGGACTAACCTTCTGTCCTCCTGACCCGTGCAGAGCTCTTCTCACTCTCTGACTTGCACATAACTCAAGTCCTGTTGAAAGTAAGCTGCTTTCAGATGTTTGAGGCCTTGCCACTGAGCAGAGAGGTTCCCAAGGCCAGCCTGGCTCCCAGAGGCCGTGTGACATGATCGGGAAAGCAGTCAGCTGAGTTTCGCCAAATGACTGTCTGGGGAGAACAGAACTAGCTGATGATTTAAGACCCGAGTTCGGAAGTCCTGGTGGGAGCTATAGTGTTGTCCTGGAATCGGAATCCTCACAAAATGGGCTTGCTCTCTGATCTGTTGGTCAGTCCTCTGCCTGTCAGGTGGTCCTTGGGGTTTGTGTCATTCAGTTGGCCCTGATTCAGACAGACGTAACTCTGAGGCCCGGTGACTCGCGGCTTCCCAGTCCTGGTTACTGGGTTAGACGGTTGAACCAAAGGACAAGTGAACTCAAGGTCTCAGCCTAGGAAGCAGGGTGCTTTGGGGTGCCTTTCTGTTCCCTTCATTTTATTATGGACTGTTTTCCAAGTTCAAGGTTAGGAAGGGTGAGGTGGATCTGACACTCTGAGGCGGAGTCTAGTCTGGGGCCAGGTGGGACCTCTTGTTAAGGTAGAAATGTCTACACTCCGTTATTTCATCTAGCTTGCGTCCTACTAAGCCACGAAGCCTTCGGTTGCTCTCACTCCACGAGCACATCGTCGCCAGGGACGGAGGGCTTCCAGGACCCCTGTTGTATGCATCTGCTGTCCGTGATGCCCATCGGAATGTTTTCGCAGTGTGGGTTCATGTTCCATTTTGTAACTGCCTTATCAAAAAGCAAGTGCCCTTCCATTCCAGGCCTCCTCATATTGTACTTGTTTCCTGCCAAATTCGGGGGATCATTTGTATTTTAATTTTGTAATCTATGGCTCTGTACTGTTGAAAGGCTCTCAATTCTGTGGGGTCTCCTTAGTATGTATGTGACTTTTCATGTTGCAATATCACACAGATGGGATGGCCCGACTTTCACTCTTAATAAATGATCTGAATGAGTAACGAGAGACACATTCTGTTGTTCTCCTTGACCATCCACATGGGCCTCAGATGCCTTCACTTCCGTATGCGGCCTCTGACTGTGTCCTGCGGCGATGGGTGACGGAGGTCTTTCCTCCCAGCTCTGAGTACTGGTTCCCGCGTTCCCCCATCCAACCCCAGTGCACAGCGAGTGAGCTTAGGTCTCAAAAGTTGATTCCCTGCTCTCCCACTCACTCAAATGAAAGAGACCAAAGGTCCGACAACCAGAGGCTGGAGTCTGAAGGCTGCGGAGCATCCCGGAGACCCGGGGCAAAAAGCTTCGCTCTGGGTCTGCAGTTATCCACCCATAAAGCGGGGACCTCAGGAGCCTGGCTGGAGGACTGCAGGCTGAAACGCCTGCAGGGGGCAGCAGGGAAGCACGGGTCCCTCATGAGGGCACCCACTCCTGCGGTTCCAGCCTGTCGTTGCCTTGTGGGGCTTCCAGCCCTGCATGGCCACTTCTCAAAATTTCCCAAGAGAACCTGGTCATCTAGATCTTTATATGAACATCCTGATGTTCAAATGTCTCCAAAACCTCTTTCACAGGTTGTGGACTAGCGTTTCTTCACCTACGGTAGAGGCTTGCTAGTTAGACTTGGTGCGTCATCTAAGTGGTTGTTAGAAATGCAGACCCTCTCCCCCCCCTCGCCTGCCAGCTGCCTACTGAGTCAGGTCTGTGTTGTAACGAAGTCCGCAGGCAAGTCATGTGCTCAACAGTTGGGGCCACCTGACTGCACTTCACGGGTGGGGGTCCCTGATGCCCCAGGGGTGGGCCCCCCTTGCCCAGCTGCGCCTCAGACTCCAGGCTTTCATTTCACGTCTGTCACTAGTGCCCCTTTAGTGCACTTCTGTCAGCAGAATGGAAGGAAGAAATGCAATAAATCTTTGTCTTCATCTTCTTCGTTAACTAGAAGGAATACACGCCAGCTCTAAAATGTTGAAGGCATCTCAACGGATGGTGCAGCTTCTCCCCCTCACCACCCCACCCCCACCCCCAGTCCACTTCTTGTGTGGAAGCTGCTCTTCAGGAGGCCGTTTTGGGGGCAGCTGGGACTGTCCCTGGGAGCCCACAGGATTCCTGATGGCTTACCACTGAGGGATGCCATCATTTAGATAATCCCTGAGTTGATTTCCTTCAGAAAGCAAAGAAGTTCTAGTTCGCATCATGTTGTCTCCCCATGTGAGTGTAACATAGTCCCCTCCCTCCGTTCCTTCCCTCCCCTCTGCCTGCAGCCCTCCATTTCTTTCACAGAGAAGCATCCGGTTGCCCCGCTGTCCTCCTCTAACCCCACAAGAACTGAACCTCAGGGAGGTGCTTTGGCCCCAAGCAGGCTGACCTCTGCTGGGGTCGACCTCCCGTGAGGATCTATAGACGGGTTATGATGAAAGGATGTATCCACATCTTCACGTGCAAAAGTTGTCCTAGGAACCTGACACCCCTTTTTCAAAATAGACCTTTACAGGGGCGCCTGGGTGGCTCAGTGGGTTAAAGCCTCTGCCTTCGGCTCAGGTCATGATCCCAGGGTCCTGGGATGGAGCGCCACATTGGACTCTGCTCCCCAGGGAGCCTGCTCCCCCCTAACCCTCACCTGCCCCTCTGCCTACTTGTGATCTCTGTCAAATAAATAAGTAAAATCTTAAAAAAAAAAAAAAAAAAGACCTTTACAGTGCTGAATTCCAGATCATCTGAAGTCCAGCGTTTCTGAAAGTGTGGCACTCGCCACCTCCCACCCTGATCAGAATCCCCTAAGAATGCTGTGTATGATGCCAATTCCCAGGCTGTATCCCGGAGTCTCAGAACAGAAAGCTCAGGGGCCGAATTCCAAGAAATGTGCATTTTGTCATTTCCCCACATAAGACTTAAGCTCAGTAAAGTTCAGAAGAATGTGGTCCAGAGGTTTCCCCATCCAGCAGCTTCAGGCTCGTCGGAAGTACTAGCTCAGAGTTCCCAGTGAGACCTAGTAAATGAGTAGCTCCTCAGTCCTCCTGGGGCCCGGGAAACCATTTTTACAAGATCTCCTGGAGCACTTGTCTGCACACCAAGGTTTAGGAACTAGCGAATTCAACAGACACCACCCAGGCGCAGGGAGAGAAAGTAGCTGTGTTCGACCTGACAGCTCAGATGTGTCAGAGCCTGAACAAATACGGTGACATGCCCAGCCACAGAGACACTAAGACACTATGTAGAGGAACGCTTGCAAGGGATCATCTCCCGTCTGGATAAAACCAGAAAGAAAATCCACAGTCGCGAGCACTCTGCCCAGCATGGAAGGCAACATTATAAATGTCCGCAATGGAATCTTCCATTAACTTAACTGTTTCCTAGTTTATAAGGATATTCCCCATCTAGAAATAAGGATAGCTGCTGAGTGTGGCGTGCACGCTGGACAACACGCTGCTGGTTTTACACCCGCTGATTCCTTGACACTCACTACAATTACACAGAATTGGGACCGTTGTTGACTGCAGTTTATAGAGGAGTAAATGCAGGCGTGGAGAGGAGGAACTTTGCCGAGTCAAAAAGCTGGAGGCACTCTTCGGATGGGGTCCAAGGGTCATC
The DNA here is from genome assembly GCF_010015895.1 of Lontra canadensis. Taxonomy (NCBI): domain Eukaryota; kingdom Metazoa; phylum Chordata; class Mammalia; order Carnivora; family Mustelidae; genus Lontra; species Lontra canadensis. Next base: position 19,977,173 of record NW_022630999.1, read on the forward strand.
TGATCCTGGGAACACGTCAGGGAACTCAGGAATGCCACTCTTTGAAGCAGGAGAGCCACAGGCAGCCTTGTCCAAGAGTGGATTGAGTAAGTGGACTTACTAAACTTTAATGAGGGATTCCTAGAAGTCACTAAGACTCTAGTTAGGAAATTTAATAGGGTTTAATGGAGGTTAACAAGGTACATCCAACTTTGCAGCCAGGTTTTAACTTACCAGAGCTGAGCGGAGATTAACAAGCCCGGGAGGTGTGAAGGCACCTGCATGATTTAATGGGGTTAATGAAACTGTCAGAGGTTGGCCGAGAGGGACAGAGCCGGAGCGCGCCGCCGCTGTTACCGACTCAAGCTGGTTGACGTCAAGAGACGTTTATTAAACAGCTGAAGCTTGCCCTGTCCTGCCCTGGCCACCACAGGGGGAGCAAGTCAAAGAAGGCCACAACCCACATGTCAGCTGTGGTTATTCCTGGTTGGGATTTGGAGTCTTACTTTCTCCTTTGTGCCTTTTTGGGGTCATCTAAATCGTTGATAACAGGCAAGAATCATTTTCACCAAACCTATAACATTGCAAAGCAATTTTTTAAAGTGCCCTCAAAGCACTCCTTCTCCACACACGTAGTGTTTAGGTGACATATTCCTCAAACCTGTAGAAAACAGGTAAAAACAACAAGAATAATACAATCTTCAATTGGGCAGCACTCTACTTGCAAAAGGCTGTCCCCCCATCGTCTCGGTGGGTTTTGCCACACCCCATGAAATAGGCATATGCAAGTCACACTGGGCAGTGGGGGAGCCCAAGCAAACCTTCTCTTCTGCCTCCCCGCTTGGCACAGTGTCTTCACTGAGCTCTTCCTCCGGGGCAGGCCCAGCAGTAAGCACATTACATGTCCTAGGATCCTAGGAGATGAGAACTATTATTCCGTTTTATAGGTAGGTTTAGAGAGGTGAAATGGCTTGTCCAAGGCCCCCAAGAAGTGGTGGGGACAAGAGTGACCACAGGCCTATCTGGCCCCAAAATCCAGTGTGCCCTTCTCCTCACTCACCAGATAAGCTGTTATCTCGTGGGAGCATTGTTCTCAACAGTGAAGGAGTGGAAACAATCTGTGTGTCAAATAAAAGGGAACCAGATTTAGAAGTATTATATAAATAGGGGGCGCCTGGGTGGCTCAGTCAATTGGATGCCTGCCTTCAGCTCAGGTCCTGATCTTGGGGTCTTGGGATGCAGCCCCCAGTCGGACTCCCTGCTCAGTGGGGAGCCTGCTTCTCCCTCCACCTGCTGCTCCCCCTGCTTGGGTTGTCTCTCTCTGACAAGTAAATTAATAAAATCTTTTTTAAAAAGTATTATAAATACATCTACATGTAAAATGATATCTAATGACATGGAAGCGTGTTCTTATCAGTTTAGAGATACTAGATAGGTATACTACACAAGTATATATGTATGCATGTTACATGGACATGAATATATACACATGCACACTTATGCATACACACATACGCGCACACACACACATCTGTATCTGTGACTAAGGCCGTATCTGTAGGCATATCAAAATAACTATATACCAGCTCTCTATGTAGCCATACTATATCTGTATCTATATGATTCAGAGTAAAGGCAAAATAGGAAGGAAAGTGCTTTCTGAAAATCAAGGGAGCTTCCTGGAAGAAGAGGCTCCTTAACAGACCCTTGAAGAAAATGGAAGGTTTCACAGGAGGCTACGGTGAGGGGAAGTCCTGTTGGGAGCAACGAACCTCAGAGGCCAGAGTGAGGAGCATGGACTTCGGAGTCACCAAACCTACTATTAATAAAACACCAAACCAAGCAATGCAATATGGCCCAGGAAATGTTTGAGTGCCAGCTGTGTGCCAGGTGTCTGAGGGAATCTGGAAAGCAACTCTGTCCTCCAGGAGCTGGGAATTTCAGAGGGGTTCACTGTCCGACAGGGATGGCAAGTAGTCCTTCCCCTGTTGACACCCGAGGGTCTGTGGGGCAGCCTCGGAGCCCTGCACCCGCCTGCCTTCGGAGGAAGGAGCTGCGCGTAACGGGCTCGTGCTGTCTTAGGGAAGCCAGTGAGGAGTGGAATGAGCTTAATTAAGCTAAGGCAGCTAATGAGACTTTCTGAGGGCTCGTGGCTACCAGGAAGATGGAACCGTGCTAAGGGAGACGCAGGAGGACCCGGGGCCCAGACCCCTCTGAGGCTCCTGCTTAGGGAAAGGTGGGGGGATGGAGTAGGGAGGGAAACGCAGGAGTGGACCTGGCTTCAGGGCGAGCAGTGCCCTTAGCTGTGGCAGGGGCAGACTCAGTCATGTCAGTAAGCAACAGCCAGAAGGTGAAACTCGAACCAATGAAGCTTACGGAAGTCCAAAGCCCGAGGACAGAGGAAAGCAACTACTGACCAAACCCCAGCCTGCCTACTGGGGCTTATGGGGACTAGACCAAGCTGCACTTCACTGAGCCAACTTAAATAGCTCTGAAGAGGCTCTACCACCTTTAACAGTAAGCATGTTTACTTCTGGTTGCTCATATCATTCTCAAAGGTGCCCTATTCATGTTTCTAGCAAGAAATATTTCCTGGAATATGAAAAGGTGGTCAGGACGCCATATTGGCAGAAACAAGAGCTATTATTTGTTAAACACCTACTCAGTGCTAGACATGGTGCTAGGGTCGTAATCCTCAGACCAGCCTGCAAAGGCTGTCATCATCCCTATTTTTCCAGTGGGGAAACTGAGCTCAGAGATGTTCCACAGCTTTCCAAGAGTCTTCTGGTGAGCTGGAGTTTGAACCCATGTCAGTCTGACCCTTCTGTGCACTGTGCAACCCCTACTCCAGAGAGAAGTTGGCTACTGACAGTGTGGCGCACGTGGAGGGGCAGGAAAGCTCTCGGAAGAACTCAGGATCCCAGCAGTCGGGGGTTTTCATGCAGGGGAAAAGCCCTCGGCATTCCCTGAGCCCAGCGCCATAGTGACAGAAGGAGCTTGAGTTACCAAGAGAAGATTGTTTTGTTCTGTGGCTCCTGTCCAAAGAAAGAGAACAAAATGTATGTTGTGTCTTAGACTCTACACAGTAGGGAAACAGAGACTTCTGTCCCAAGGTGACTTTAGGGAAGAAGGTTTTGGAGATCTTGGATTGCAAAACCCCAGCATCCCGCGGGAGTTAGCCTCATGCCCAGGACTCCTAGCTCTGGGAACTGCCTGGGTCCCTTCTCAGCTCCCCTGAGCTGAACAAAAGAAGTTATAAAAAGTGTGCCTGGGGCTCTGGGTTCACTGCTCACGGGATTCTGGAGTCTTTAACTTGTTTGTCCTCACTGAACACAGAGGAGGGAGTACAGCCACCAGGTGGCGCCCTCCCCCTAGTGGCAGCCCCAGGCCACAGGGGAAGGTTCAGGGGTATTTTCTGTCCCCTCACCGGTGCTGTGTTTGGTGACTGCTTTGATTTCACACCACTGTAAAAATTGAAACAGTCAAGGCAGAAAGGGACTTAGATCTCTGGTCCGACCCCCTCGTTTTACAGATGACACTGAGGTCCAGTGGGGGCAAGGAAATGACCAGGGTCACACAGCAGGCTAAAACCCCTTTTGTTAGACCATGGGGTCTGGTGCTTTTCCTACACACTAAGTGTTCTCACACTCTCACAAACACCTCCTACAAATACCTCCCACTCCCCACCAACGGACTGCTGGAGCTACCTTGGGCCAAGAGCTGTATCTCAGAAGCCATGCTCCTTCCCTCCTCCCTGCCATTCCCTGTTGCTTCCAGATCAAGCCCGGCAACCCAACCCCAGCTACAACAGAGGCAGTCATGATAGCTCATGTTTACCACTGCCTACTCTGGGCCAGCCCAAGAGCTTTCCAATCTAATCATTACTGGACCATCACATCTCCGTGAGTCATTCTGCTTCCCGTTTTACAGAAGAGGGCTCTGGGGCTGCTTAAGACATGTGCCCAGTGCCACACAGCTTATCCAACCAGCTCATGTGGTTGTTGAATATGGGCCTGGGTGTCAGTCCCGACCTCCCTGTTGACCTTGGCCCTGTTACTTGGGCTATATTCTCTGTTTCAAAACACTTCAGAAAACCTTTTCCCATTTCAGCCTGACAAGAGTTCTGTGAATTGAGAAAAAACATCATTAACCCACCTTAAAGATTAGAAAACTAGAACCCAAGAAGATGGGTGGCCCAAGGTCACCTGACTCCTGGTAGGCTTGGATCTGGAGGCTCTACCCGCTGTGTGAAATACTCCAAAAGACCCTCCACACCTCACTGCCAACTACAGCCCTGACGATTTCTCCCAGACTCATGGACCTCGTGGCTAAAATTGCAGGTTTGGGAGACAATAGAGTTTGAGTGTGCATGCCAGCCCTGCCACTTAGTCATGTGACTGTGAATAGTTACCTACCCTCCATGGCTGTCAGGAAGAATAAATGAGCCCATGTAAATGTTGCACGCTGGTGCCTGGTACACAGCAAGTGCTCAGTCAATGGTGGCTACTTATTGATATGATTAACTAAAGCTCTGGGCTTAATATTCCTGCTACACGAGCCCTAAGATGTACATTGTTCCATAGGGTGGCCATTAGACAAGTATGGTTGTTGAATACTCGAAATGTGATCCAAACTGAGATGAGCTCTAAGTATAAAACATACCCCTGAACTTGAAGACTTAATATGAAAAAAAGAACGTAAAATACCTCATTAATATTTTTATTGACTACATGTCGCAATTATAGTTTAGACATATTGAATTAATTTATATTTATAGTATATATTATATATTTATATTTATATTAATTAAATTAATATATACATAACATATAAGTAATATAATAAACTATATTGTTACACTTAATTTCACCTGTTTCTCTTTACTGTTTTAATGGGACTCCTAGAAAAATTGTAATTACATACACAGCTCACATTTGTGACTTGCATAGTATTTTTCCTATATACTGTTGCCTTACTTTCAGAAATTCTGCTACCGCAGCCCGCCTGCCTTGGTTTACCTTAGTGATGTGGAATGTAAGGGATTTGACCCAGGAATCCACTCACTGGCCGGGTGCCCCTGGGAAAGTCACTGTAACTTTCTGTGCCAATTGGAAATACAGGTCCTTCCCCTACCCCCCCATCAGAAAGCAGAGCCGTCATACAACACCTTTTGTAAGCCAAAATGGCATAAAGCAAAGGAGTAATTACCATTAATCTATATGGGGAAAAAACTGAGTATTCCCAAGCCAAAAAAAGAACTTCCTAGGCTTTTCTGATACCTTAGGACACATCTAGCTAATGGATGTACAAAATAAATCGAGATGGAGCCCAGATGCTCAGAGGCACAGCTCAAAGCTCTGGTAGTCTGATGCTGAGACGCTGAGCGTAGTTCTCGGGGAAGGAGTTTGCTGGGGCCACTCTGGCTGCTGGAGGCCTGAGCGGCCTCCGTAACACCTCACTAAACAACAAACACTGAATGCTATTTTTGCTTTTTGCCTTTTTTTATAAAAGTGAAAATCCTCTTCTAATTTCTTCGGGTTAGCAGAAAACAGGTACTCACATAAGTCTTTGATAAAGTCAAGTGGCAGAGGTCGAACTTCAGAAAGGCAGGGACACCTGTATACCCTCACCTTTCCAAAAACAAGAACACAACCAAAATAAATCCTCAACGCCTCACAGGCTATTGTTGGGGGGAGCGTTGGAAAAAATCATAAAAATAGATCTACCGCAGACAATGTGCTACTTAACGTGCCTTATCTCCTTCAGTCCTCACACAGCCCAGGAAATCAGAGCCATGATCTCTTCTAGTTTGTAGGTGAGGATGCAAGGCTCAGAAATGTTCAGTAACTTGTCCAGAGTCTCTCCACCACTGTATCATTCTATATCCTGCACTAGAAGGTGAAAGTAAACACAGGGGGGAAAGAATACACTTCCACGCCTTGGGCAAATCCCTCTGTTCCATGGGCCTCAGTTTCCCCTTCCTGTAAAATGAGGGAAACGTTGAAATGGTGGGTAAGGATCTTTGAGGTCTCAGTGTTATGGGGTGCTGTGAACATTTCAGTGAAAAGAGGACTTCTGGAACTCTTCGAAAGTCCGATGACTTCTATTGTCTATTCTGTGGGGATAAATGTGCATTTCTGTTTGTTTTAATAACATTTGTAGGAGCTTTATATAGTGTCTATGTCTGCTTACATTAGACGCTGTGTATTATAGTTAAGAGTCTTTCACTATTTCCCATATAAACCTTGTTTTTTATGGGTTTGGGAGAGCTCAGCTGTAAAAACTCTCTTGGCTGAAAAAAAAAATTTTTTTTCAAACAAATTAGGTTTAAATCAGGAGGCTGGTTTCAGACACTTCAGACCCTGCACATTTTTTCTTCCTAGTCACTTTTCATTTAAAAATGAGACTGGCTGATTTCTTAGTTTCGCTTCTTTTATGGGGATTTAGCAAGACCATAAGCTTAACTGTTGGCTGCATGAAGAGAATGGATCGGGAGTCTTTTCCAAAGGAGCCTCGGGCCTGAAGTCTGCAGACTTCTTCCTAATCCTAGCTCAATTTTCGACTGGATGTGTGACCCTGAGCTGGTCATTTCACCTTCCCCTCTCCTGGCAGTGACGAGCAGTACTCCTGCACTGAACCCTTCTAATATACCGGGAGAAAAACATGCTTAGAAAAGTGGAAGTTCCAAGAAAGATGAATGCACTATACAAATTTCAGAGGCCGGGACAAAGAATAACGTGCTGTTTACACCAGCAGAAAGTAGATTCCTGGAGTCAGAGTGTTAGTCAGGAGAGAACCCAAAGGTCGAGAAGCCTACCTACCACCTTCTTCACGTTATAGATGGGATCTGCTCTGAGCTGGGACTGGTGAAGGCTGTGGTTAGAATCCAGATTCCTTCCCAAACCCCCTTCTTTCTTTTCTCCACCTTACTTTGGGGGCCAAGAAAGATCCGATTGAAGTGGCTGTGTGTGTGTGAACACACACACACACACACACACACACCTCGGAGGTGCTGAGATGTGAGGAAAAGCCATGTCTAGGGAGGCAGGCAGAACTGCCCTTTAATCTGACCCAACCCACCTTTTACCATCTATGTGACCTTGAACGAAGTCTGTCACCTCTCCCTGCCTCAATATTAACCCCCAGCAATCTCTGTAAGGCTCATATGAAATAATGCATGCTAAGGGTTTAAATCATTTCCTCTTCAAATTTTAGGTGTTTTTGTTAGGATGATTTCATGCAATAATAGGTTGTAAATGTAAAAAAGGAAAAAATAAATGTAAGAAAAGATTCTATTTACTGCGCAGAAGGAATAATAAAACTCTCCCCAACAAATACTTATTATTGTATGTTAATGGGTAGTGACTATTGGGATTCTTCCTTATTCGTTACATTAATATCCACAGTGCCTAGCACCAGGCGGGCGCTCAGTTCACGTATGTTGAATAAAGTATGCGAAAAGTATGCTGGCCACTGGAGAAATTAGGAGGAAACTGCAGCGTAATTGTTTTGGTTGCAAAAGCAATACTTTTTCATTGTTTTAAAATGTAGAAAAATAGAGCTCAGCAGAAGGATAAGTCAAAATTCCCTATTCCCCAAAGTCAGAGGCAGAAGTGTAAATGTTTTGATGTATATTCTTCCGTTTTTCCTCCTAGTTTTACATAAAGCAGGACGATAAACAGTCTTAGCAACCTGGGAGGGTTTTTTTTCCCCCTCCACTTAATAGATCAGGAACAATCTCCAAGTCAGTCTTTCCAGTGACTGCGTAGTAACCCAGTGTACTGATGGATTCATTTAACCAGTTCCGTAATTATAACATCTCGGGCCCTTCTGTATTTTTCAGTCTTCAGTAGAATAGTCCTGTCGTTAAAGCTTTGTAACATCAGGGACTACTGACTTACAATAAATTCATGGAATTTACTTTTAAGTTAGCTACCATTCCATTTCCCACCTGGATTTAAAAAAAAAAAAGTGATATTCTTAATTCAAAAATACGAATGACAGCGATTCTGCCTCTTCTGGGTCCAGGTAGGTTTCCGACCAACCGCGTGGAACCCTGGGAGAGAAGGAGGAAGCACCCGTCGGCCTCTAAAGCCATTCCAAGCAGGGAGCGCTAAAAAAAGGTGAGAGGCTGGAGAACCCACCGCGGAGACAAGCGCGGGAGCTCGAGTCCCGAGACCCTCGGGTGAAACCCGGAGCGACCCCGCTGCTCTGGGGGTGGAGGGTGGTGCTGGGCTTTTCCAGCCCGCGACGGAGGGCTGCAAGTGTGGCTCGGGCGTTCCAGGGGAGAGTGGGAGGACATCCCCGTGACCCCCGCAATAGGCAGAACCCCCACCCTTCCGAGGCCTGAGATTGGGACCACACATGGTTGGGTCTGAATTTGAGGCTCCACCACTGTCTTCGCAAACACCGCTAGGGCCGGGCCGGTTGGGGCTTCCCCGGGAGGCACAGTTATGGAAAGCTTGGCTCTGGCCGCCTCGGGCGGTACCGCGCGGTACCCTCTCTCCACCCACTGGCCAGGGCTCCGAGGAAGCAGGACCCGGGTGTGCATTCCTCCCGTGCCTAGGATACTTCACGGCGCTAAAAATAGTCGAGGGAGCCGAGCTCTGTGTAAAGCGAGAGGACCATCTATTAAATACACTGGAGTCCCGGGTTCGAATCCAGATAAGGCCCCCTCCGTGCGGCGGAACCCGGATGGGCTTGCTCCCTGAGCCTCAGTTTCTCCATGCGTGCCACGATCTCTAAGGGGCTTCGCAGCTCTTGGAAAGAAAAGGAAAAAAAGGAAAAGAAAAACCCTCGATTTTTCTTTTCTGCTCCTTCCTGAGGGCCTTGGGGCCTCGGGCGGGGACTGAGGCCGGGGGAGGTGTGTGCCGGGCGGCTCATTACCGCGAGGTGTTGCCCTAGTTAAGTCGCGGGTCTGTTTGATCTGGCGGAGGGTGGCGAGAAGGAAAAAAGGAAAAAGTAGGGGGGTCAGAGCAGAGAGACGCTCACACCTCCCCCACCGTTTCCTCGCACCCATAAAACACCTTTTATTAACTCCTTCGCGTCCGGAAGGGCTGGCGTAGCCGTTCAGCTCCTGCCACGGTGTTTACAGCCAAGTCTAATGGGGCCCCATATTCACCCCGATGCCGGGACGAGGCGCCTTGGACACGCCTGATCCTGGAGCTGCCCGCGGTCTCCTTTCTGGCGCACGCCCCAACCCGAGGGCCTCAGCTCCGGAGCAAGGAAGCGCCCCGAGACCCGCGCGTGCGTTTTCGCCTCCCTCGCAATGAGCGCGGAGACCAGTGCAGGCACCGCAGACCGTGCGTTCCCTCGCGCACCCGCAGGAGCTGTCGGGACACGTAAAAGCGCTTAGCCTCGAGCCTGGCACACAGTTGCACGCGCACAAAGCTAGTTGTCTGTACACTGTTATTTCGGGATTCGTAAGCGCCAGCGTTTGCCTGCTCCACTGCAGCCTTCCACGCATCTATGCCTTGGCAAATGCACCCGTTTTTATTCACTCGCACACGCAGTCGTGGGTGTACCCGTGGGGCACAGAAACCAGCTGTCCTGCAACGAGTTCCCGAATTAGCAAGCACACACACTCCACCGCTTTGCACAAATCCACATGCTCTCCCACAAATATTTGTTTAATGCTTTGTTGCTGGAAAGAAACCTTAACTGTCTCCGTGTAACCGTAAGCACTCAGGAGCTTATTTTACTCAAGGATAAAGTAATAGCCGCTATGATCTGTCCAGCTCTTACTGCATGCAGGGGGCTGTGCTAAGCAGACCCTGTGTTTGCAGGGCTCCGTGTGAGTTCCTATACACATCTCTAAGATCAGAGTCTCAGGTACAAGAACATATTCCCCAGCGCAAACCCCTCTTCTGAGTTGCAGTGCCCTGGGATGCCCTTTGTTTGTGTGACAAGCCCGCTTCCCAATAACCCCAACACACCGCCTGCAGACTGGGGGAGGGGGGTATGCCAACCCACACAAACTCAAATGCAGACCTGCATAAATCCTAGCCTGTCCTCGCTGGGTCTAATTCCTTTCCAGCTTTCCTGTCTGTGGGTTCACTAAAGTTATCCTGTCCAGGCATTATACTCAAAGAACTTTGTTCTTTGTCCCACAAATAAATCCTTTATCTACCCTCTTCTCTGGACGTGATTTGCCATTTGCTATGAACATTCATCAAAAAGAAGTCAGAACTGAGGGTTCTCCACCTAGCAGACAGGATGGGGCCAGTGGATATACCCACCAAGACATCACACAGGCTGCCTCTGATTTCAGAAAATCTTTTATTCGTCAAGAGCATAGATACCGCTTTGGCAGAGGAAGGGGACAGTGAGTGGTCTTACAGATTTGAGGTAGAAAAAGGGTGGGGGGGTAGATAAACAAATACCTGAGCGCTACAGGCATGGTAGGTAGTTTAAATACATAAAAACTTCTCAACATAGAGAAAAGTTTTTATTTACTGAGGAAGGAAAGAAGGAAGGAAGAAGGAAAGGGGGAGGGAAGGAAGGAGAGAGAGAGAGGAAGGAAGGAAGGAAGGAAGGACAGGAGGAGAGAAGGAAAGAAGGAAGAAGGAAGAGAAAGAGAGGAAGGAAGAAAAGAAGGAGGGAAGGAGAGAAAGCGTTTCCCTTGGAACTAAATAGGAAGTACAGCAACAATAAAGTAAAGTAAAACACCACTGTTTGAGGGAGAATGACAAAAGGCAGCCCTTCATCTTCCTGGTTTGATTCTTTCCCTGGCAGAAAACTATTGATTCCTCTTATTGCATTTTAATTTGAGAAAAGAGTGCCTGGGGGATTTGCCGCAAAGCAGACAGGAGGACGAGAAAAAGAGCCAGTAGGCCAAGAGGAGAAAGCATCGGGGGTTCTAAATTCGCCCCAGAAGGGTTGGAAGGGTGCGTTTTAGCGCGCTTGAGTCCCGCAGTCCCTCTCTCCCACATTGTGCAGCCAAGAGCCGCCCTCTGGCTTGGGGGGGGGTGGATATATATATATATTTCTCTTTCTCTCAATGTATTAAAAACAATTTCAAATGACATTGCACGTGCGATCCAAGAGTGTTGTTGCAGCCGGCGACCTGCCAGCACACAGCAGAGCCTCCTTGGGATGCGCCCCTAGAAGCCCCCGGCACTCAGAGCCTGGCCCTCACCGCCGCCGCCTTCCTCTCCTCCCGGGGCTCCGGGGTCGGGCAGCCGTGGCAGGGTCCTCGGCGCGGCCTCGGCTCACTGGTTTAACTCCAGCGCCCAGACTTGCTGTGGCCAGCCTGTGCGCCCTTTAATCCTCTTCTCGCCTGGGCCCAGGGCAGGAGGAAAGCCTTCGTGTTGCTGCTGCCAGGGGATACACACAAGAAAAGAGGCGAGAGACAGGTTTAAATTGTTCTGCTCCTATCGCCCAGGTATAGAGTCGGGGTGGGGAAAAGGTTTTGGGAGCAGTAAGCGGGCACTTTTAAATAAGTAATAGATTTCTGTTTGCGAAATAGGCCAACAGGCTTATAAATTTGCCTTCATGCACCAGAGTTTCTGGGGATCGGGATGGGCTGGGCAGCTTCTGGAAGTTTGGTAATGAGAATTTTCTGTGCCTGGCGAAATTAGTGCCAGTAGTTTGGGCTTTATGGTGCCAAAGGATGACCGCTGGGGTTGGAATGGGAAGGGTGGGAACCAACAGTTTTCCAGCTCACAAACCTGCTCCCCCCACAAGTCCCACCCGCTTTCCAAGCTGGTTTAGCATCCAGGCTTGGTTGCGGGGGGTTGGGTCCTCACTAGTGCTCTGGGAGCCTCAGACAGCTAAGCGAAGGAGGAACGAGTCGGTCGGGCCCACTATCCTCCTTCCTGGCTCTTAGCAAGAACCAAGCAGTGCTATTTGAAAGAGGCGGTGATGAACAGTGGATGGTGATCAATGCCCCCAAACTCCTTGCAACCAGGTGTCGCCCTGGCCTGCCTCTCCTCTGCCCTGGTGGCAGTTTACAGACCCAATGCCTATCGATCTCTCCCAGTCTCCCCAGACGAGCTTTCACTAGTTTACCACAGCCCCTGCGGGTCAAAGTAAACCTGGTGGGGCATTCCGGCCGGTTCCAAACTTGCTGCTGGGGGCCTGAACACACCAATTCAGAGAAACGAGTTTGCTAGCCTGGAAATCACTGCCCTCAGAGGTCCCAGAGCCCTGGGCTAGCAGCACTGCCCTCCAGAAAGTGTGACTCCCCCTGGAGAGGATCGAGAAAGGTAGAGTAGGGATTGCGATCTCCATCCAAAACCAAAAGCAGTGGGTGAGATCTGTGCCTCTTGCTTGTCAGAGTTTACACACAAAATGATCAAGGTCGTCCTCAGAACTAGTTTGTGGGCAGCAGAGCAGTGGGACCCGCTCTGGACTGGGTGTAAAGACCTGACTTGTCTGACCCCAGTTCCACCTCTGACTCCTCCGGTAGGTGGCCTTTACCTCCTGGTCCCACTCTGAGCCTCAGTTTCCCTATCCTTACAACAATGAAAGTAGCCTAACCTCTTCAGCAAAAACCCTTTGAAAAAAGTAACTGAATCCACATGCACAAGTTTATGCACTAAAGCAAATTAAAGTAACACACTTCTACAGCATTCTTAATGTAGATTCCAGGAAAGTCCAGGAATGGATCAGAACCCCCTTGAAATGGGAACCAAAATGTAAGATGTGTGCATTTTCTTGGGTCTGAATCTTCCAAAGGATCCTTAAAGGGGATCCTTTTAGGATGGTTTTCATTCACAATTACAAAAATTGTCCCACATTACGAATGAACTCGAATATGAATCCGACTCCCACCACGCACACGATCCCACACTATAGCCTCAGAATTCCCCGCAGCCTCTCAAAATCGCACATACGACAACGCAGACTCCGTGCACTGTGTACCGGACCAGCGGGTGCTCACCAAGCCCGCACCCTTGGCTGGAGCGCAGGCGCCCGACTTACCAGCTCCCTTTTCCTCTTGCTCTCGCGGCCGCCATCCGCCTTCTTGAGTTCGGCCTTGAAGGCTTCGGGGTCGCCGGCCTGTGCGTCCTTGGCCAGCACGTCCATCAGATAGGCGATGTAGCTGGTGGCCAGGCGCAGAGTCTTGATCTTGGAGAGCTTGGTGTCCGCGGGCACGTTGGGGATGCACTCTCGCAGCTCTGCGAACGCGCTGTTAATGCTCTCCGTGCGCCTCCGCTCCTTCTTGGGTCCTGAGCCTTTCCGCCGGCCCAGGCGGCCTCCGAGCGCCTCCAGCCGCCCGGGACTCTGGCCCGGCCTGGCGTCGGGACCATAGGCTGCGGGGGCCGCCGCGGCTGTGGGCGGTGGCCCGCCGGCGGGGAAGTCTGGGGCAGCGTCAGCGGGGCTCAGCAGCCAGCTTTGGAAGTAGGGCCGCTCCTGGTGACAGCGCGAGGCCGGGCCGAAGAGGAAGGGTTCGTGGAGCATGGGGTGCGTCGGGTGTGGGTGGTGATGGTGGTGATGGTGTGCGTAGCTGCCCACGAGGTTCATGTTGGAGCGGCCTCTGGCCTGCGCCGCCAGCCCGATTAGCGCCGCCCCATGCGCCCCAGAGACTGCCGGGGCCACCCGTGGGCTCTGGGGCGGCGCTCTGCCGGACGCCGGCTTTGGGAGAGTCTGGGGCAAGGCTGATGAGAGAGAGAGAGGCACACAGCCCGCTGGCCTCCCGCGGGCTAGGACGGCGACGCCGGGAGACCTATTTAACCCTTCTGCGGCCTCCCCTTCAGGGTCTGGCTTATATAAGGCCTCGGCTTTGATGTCAACCTCTCCCTGGAGCCAATGGCAGGGGGGCGGGGAGGAGGAAGGGGGTGGCTGTCCCTGGTTTTAAGTTCAGCTAGCCAGCACCACTCCACTCCAGGCCGCCTGCGGGGACAGGGAGGCGGATCCGCCTCTGCCTCCCCACCCCCAGTTCCCGGCTGGGGGGAGACTGGGGGGAGGCGGGGGCTCCGTATTTGAGGCACAGGCCTGTCAACACCCTAGACGGTGGCTGCCACCTCCTCCCTGTGGACCCAAGGAAAGGAATCCAGAATCATCCAGTGAACACAAGGCCTTCACCTAAAGCCCACCCCTTGATTTTCCAGATAGGGAAACTGAGACCGGGAGAAAGTTTCTTGTTTCTAGACTCTACAGAATTCAGAATAGGAATTCTAGCCCTTGTCAGTCCTGAGTTCCATCTACACCCCTCAGTCTCAGAGCCAGAAGAGGAGAGGGTCCTGCCAGAGGCAGCACAGACTCCTAAGGTCTCCCCAGCCCCTAGTCATCAAGCCCATCCAGCAGGGCCTGTGAATGGTACTGTGCAACCCAGCAGTGCACCGGCCAGCTCTGCCCAAGGCATCCACACGGTCCCACAGCCTGCCACCGGCTAGGGAAGAAGACTGGGTGGGGAAGTTGGGGGAGGAACTCAAGCTCTAAGCCCACAGGCATTTACTGATTTGTTCCGGGCTCCAGGGCCCCGGAGTCAGTGTTCTTGCCTCCCGGGCGCCTGATCCAGCCCGAAGGCCAGATGGAGGGCCCGAAGCAGGGCTACATCGAACCACTCCACCCAGGTCATCACTGCTCGAGAATGTTCACTTGTCTAAGGACACTAGCGCCAAGGCTCACAGCAAGAGAAATCGGTGTTTGGCAGTAAACACATACAGAAGGGACGAGAACCTCCACAGTATTCCCAAGGCTGGCATAGCCAGAGAACTGCCGTGCTGGCGTCTCCCACCCAGTGCAGCAGAGGGAAGTCCTGGCTGGGCTGACCTCCGCTCTCCCCCCACCCCCCACGCTCAGCTAGGGCCTCTCCAGCTCTGGGCGCTTCTCTCCTCAGGTCCCTTTCCCAGGGCTCTCACTGGGACCTGGAAACCCGGGCTGCTGCTGCTTCTCCCAGTGAGGTAGCTTCGCAGCTGACGCCCTCCGACCTGAGTCCCTCCATCTCACCAACCCCTCCGAGTCACCTCCCTTCCCTAGGTGGGGCAGGCGGAGTGTACCCTTCTCTCCAAAGTGACGCCCAGCCGGGGGTGGGGGGAGGAAAAGATAAATATGTTATTGCTCTTTTTAGAGGGCAAATTCATCCCTTTAAGCGATCATTCAACATTGTTTACTGATTGCCCACAATGTGCCAGGCACAGTTAGGAGTATAGAGGCAGAGGGAAAAAGGTCAACGCTCTCCTCGTAGGGATAGGAAAGTTGAGGCCCCAGAAGAGGAGCCATGTTCCCTGGGGTTGGTAGCAAGTGGAGATGTGGTCTTCCTCTCCTGTACCAAGGAATCAATGGATAGGGGAGGGGACGCTATGGGACAGAAGCAGACAAACAGTCCTGAGCAGCTTCCGCTTATGGGAGCTCGGCTGGGCTGTGGGCCCTAGAGGTGCGTGCGGGTGGGGGGAAGGGAGGTGCCTGAGGCGGGCTGGAAACCCGCCGCTCTCCCAGGCGCCTGGCGCCAGCAGCGCTGGGGCTGGGCCGAACGCGGAGCCGGAGGCTCGCCGGGAGGGAGCTCCCGGCGCCCAGCTCCGCACTGGCTCCATGGGGTCCTGAGCCTCCCTGGCCTGGAGGCTCTCTCGAGTGAGGGAGTGCGGGTAGAAAGCTGTAATTACCTGTAGAGAGGGACCTCAGTCCTCAACACACACCCAGCGTTTGCCCTAATCCAGGCAATCTCCACCCGCAGCATCTCCCAGCCGGCGCTCGGGGGCTCACCAAGACACGTGCACATATAGGTGCACAAGGGCTCCCCAAAACCCCTGGCGTACCCAAAAGTCCATCTACTCATACAGATGCCCCAAAGCATGTGTGTTCTCACAGCAACACATGTACACCCACGAGACACACAGCGTTTTGGTATTCATGCATTCCTAGAATTGTACACATTGTCTCTCGGTCGCCCACAGGGCACACATCCCGACTCAGATGTGTTACAGCTATGAGCCACTCCCCGCCCTCTGAGCAGGCATGCACAGAGATACCATCGTGCAGCAGAGGCTCATGAATTCTACAAACGTATCCCACAGCTGCTGGCTTTTACACATGGACTTCTGCCCACAGCTGTGCACAGGTACACCCGTTCGTATTTTCCTAAAATTCCCCACAATCGTCTCCGTGGCACAAACTGCGGGAAACCCTGTCATACTTTTCATGTATTCTCAGTGTGGAAACATAAGTCTTCAGTCCCACAAACACACCCAGGCACACAGCCACAGCTACGACTGTGTACACACGGGTGCTCAGACGTAGACATTTTCGCATGTCTGCACCCTACAAGCAGTCACACAAACGGCAAACCCTTAGACACTCCGACGTATATTCTGCCTTGCGGGTGCAGCCGCATTCAGAAGCCCTGACGGTGAAGCTGAGCGAGGGACACCCGCTATCACGGCACCCGCAGAAGCGCGAGCACTCTTAGGGATCCTGGCAATTACCCGTACAAGTGCAGAGTCCCAGCACCCATCCACACACACCCAAATCAATTCCTCCACCTCTCCACCTCTGAGATCCCTCAGAGCCACACACCCCCCCAACTTCCCAATATCTGGCTTGCTTAGTGTGGTAGGAAATGCATTGTCGGTACTGGGTTTTGAGCCCCTCGAGGGCCCTGAGAATGCCCGGCAGCCTCTCGTGGGTAAAGAGCGGGGTGCCGCTAGTCATCTGGGCTGCAGAAAAGACTACTCTCCTCCCGCAACCCCCACCCCCACCCCCTGCTGGTGAAGGATTCGAGTTGTCAGCCCAGCGGCGCCCGCAGGGGGAACGCAGCCCTAGGGGACCAGCTGGAGCTTTGGGTTTGGCGGCCTCCGGCGGAATGGACGCCACGGAGATCGCCTGTGTAGACCGCAAGGCGCCTACGCTCCAGCTAAGGCCTTCTGGGAGACCCCAAAGTACTTTTAACTCCAGCCTGGCTCAGGTGCGTTGGGAGTACGGTGAAACTCAACCTTGGGGACCCAGTGAGGAAGGTCTCTCTCCGCCCCACGCTGTCTGGTGTCCAACCCCTCAGTTTGGCCAAAACTGCTGTCCCGTGAGATATAAGAGGTGGGTTCCTTTCCCTCTCTGAGCCTCAGTTCCTCCAATTTCAGAAGAAAGGGACAGGGCTGATCGTCTGGAATTTTAATTCCCAGCCCTGGGTTCTGATAGTGACCCCACTCTGGTTGCTCTCTCCGAGGACCTAGTTCTCCGCTCTGGGACCGTGGGACCGTCTACAGACCAAGAGTCAGAAGCCGGGGACTCCCAGGGGCTGACGCGCCAGTCCACACTCCCCCGGCCCCGCCTGCCTTCCAGTACCCCGCAGTGCTCACCCAGACAGCGCCTGCTGAGGGTCTGACGCTCGCTCGCTGCGTTTTCAAATGGCGTGCCTTTTCCTCCGATTGTGCTAGTGAGGTCGGGCAAGAACTTTCTCCCATCTTACAGGGTTCGGAGCTTAAGCACAGAGAGGTTTAAAAAATGTAGTGCAGGAATGTTTAAGAGAGGCTGGTGCACCTGGGTTGAAATCCGGCCCTGTCACCCCTCCTTTTGTAAACCTTAGGATCCTCAGTTTCCTCCTCTGTAAACTGGGGCCTAGTAACACCCGCCCAGAGTGCTAGTTCAAGATTAATTGAAATGATACAGGTGAAACTCTTAGCAAAATAACGGTAAAGCTGGATAAACGATGTCTCTGGCTTGGGGATTAATTTGTCAGGGAAAGAAATGGAGTTTCGGGGTCCACAGGACTGCATAGCCCTGAATAGGCAGGGGGTCCAGGCCACTGGTCTCTGCTTGAAGTGCTGTGTCTGGATCTGACCTAGCCTGTTTCTGACCACATTGGAATTTTCCTCTTTCCCCAACTACCTCCCCTACGGAACCCCACTGCCTTAAGGCTTGAGGTGAGAGAGACCAAGCACTGCCAGGTGTGGGGGTCATGTTGCCAGAGACCTGACTTCCTCACCTATCCCACCCACCCGCATTTCATTGGCTGATCTGATCTGGGATAGTTCCGGCCCCTCTAAGACTCAGTTCCCCGATCTGTGCAGTGGACTGACTGGCTGTACTCAGACGCTCTGGAGTGACTTCGGCCTGGGCTCTGGGGTCCTTCTCCTGCCATTGCCCCACTCCTCCCCTCACTCCCACCCGGACCCCACACCCCGGGACTGGAAGGCCTGAGAGCCCGCGCCGCGGCGCCTACCGCAAAACCTTCTCCCGCCGTGTCCCGTGACCTTGACGCCACCGGCAATCCCCGCACCGAACCCCTTATCTAAATAGGGCCGTAAATCAAGGACCTGTCAGGGCCCGGGTAATTACAGGAACTCCATAAAAAGGACCCGGCCGGCCGCCTGTTTATATTAGCGCGGTGTAAAATATTCTCGCTGTCTTGGGGAATCGCGTCGCGCGGTAACGCGCCATAAATCAGCCCGCGGGCCATTTACCCCGCAGCTTGAGCGCGCAAATCCCTTAAACATTTCTCTGCGGCATCTAAAGAGTGCCTAGGATTTCCAACCTGGCCCCACCCGCTCCTCGGGCCGGGAACAGTCAGGGCAGGGGAGAGAGAGAGAGAAAGCGGGTCGATTTCTCCTGAAGTTCGTGGCGTGAGAAGCCTCCTTGGATTATGTGGGTACGAGAAAGCAGCAAGTCTGCCCAGAGATCTGATCGCGTTAGGACACACGGGGAAGCCGGCCCAGAAAGGGGGAGCAGCTTACCTAAGGGCAAACAGCCAGTGAGTGGGAGAGACGCAGCTAGAGACCAGACTTCTAGGGGAGGCGGGGATGGATGGCAGCCTCTTTCTTCCCTTATGCCCCCCTTTCCTGAGATGAGGAGTGGTCCAGCCAGTGAGGGTCCAAGTCGCAAGCTGACATTCCATTCTCTACCTTCTAGTTTCGGGGATCGTTGAGCTTCCTGCAACTGTGCACAGTGTTATGTGTGAATGTTCTTGTGTGCAACGGGAACTCTGCTTTCTAATGTGGTCCCCTTACTTTACAGGTGGCAAAACAGGCCCAGAGAATGGGGCGCACTGCTAGACATAGAAGATCCTCCGCTAATCCATTTCCGTTTATCTTCCTAAAGAAAAACTAGGAGAGAGCATAAGTTGGGGGCGGGGGTAGCGGGAGGCAACCCTGTCTATTCTTAAGTTTGTAGCAGCCTTAAAAATACAAAATCTATTTAAGGTAAACCTGATGCGGCCATTGTCTAATGAGTAACATAAATCAAGCTTATGGAAAAAGAATATTAAATTTTCTGTGTCTTCCCTCAGGGCTGGGACCTGAGCAGTTGGAGAGAACTAAACATCTTCCTCCCCCATTCCCTTTCCCTTCCGAGTCCGTAAATGACAACGTGTTTACACAAGTTTTTATGTCGTCTGAGCTTCGTCCCGGCTCCGTTTCCTCCTGTGTATTTTCCGCGCAGAGAGATGTCTGCTTCAGGACGCGTTCAACCTAAACAGAGCCCCGTCTGATTGGAAAATGTATTTATTTGAAAAATCGTAACTCACAGTTTTGGTGAAAACGGCCCCCAAATTTATGGGATCGTTTGGGGTGCGGCGGTCCGGTCGTAAATTTAAAAGCACCGACACCCCCCTCCTCCCCCTGCCGCGCCTGGGCAGCCACTCCAGTCCGCTGGCAGGGACCCCCCCTCCCAGTTCCATTCTGCGGCCCTCTGCGCCCCTCCCTGCTCCAGTCCCCTGCGAGGTCAGTTGCAACTTAGCAGGCAGGTGGATTTCATTCTGGCTCCCTTCCCACCCAGTTCGGTTGCTTTCAGGGCGATTTCATTTGTTTGAGCCTCACAGCGATCAGTTTCGGGAGGTCAGCTAACCAGGCTCTGTTGTACACCCTCTGTTTCAGACACACTGGGTTTTTCCTTAAGTGCACCCTGGTTAGTTTCATATTGCTAGGTTGCAGGTTGCTTGTTGCTGCCCCGCAAACAACGGATCCTGGATCGGATCCGTTGTGGGCCAAGCTGTTTTATGCCCAGAGGTTTGTCTCTGGTCAGTGTCCTCAAGGTCAGTTTCACCCCCTGACCTGCTTCCCAGGTCAGAGAAATTTTTTCCTTTATGGGTCCAATGTGAATGCCCTGGGAGGATGGAATCAATCCACTCCCCCTACCTTTTGGATCCTGTTGCTAGCCTACCCTGGCAGAAGGAAAAGGCTGGAGCTGGGACCATGTCCCCAAGAACAGATGCCACCAGCCCCATAGGCTGGGGAGTCCTGTAGTCCAAACAGAACTGGAAGCACAGGGCCTTCGTGAGCAATCATGGAGTCTGCTTTTTTCCCCCAGAAAGGCAAGGCTGAGCCTTATCTCTCCGTCTTTTTTACTAGGGATCACCCATTTCTCCATCTGCGTCCCACAGCATCCCCACATGGGCCAGAGTGGGGGACAAGCTCTCAGCTCTAGGCTTATTCGTCTAAGCACAGCTATCTCAGGGAAAGGGTTGGGGGATTTACTCCAAACTGTGCGCACTGGAGCAACGCAGCTCTGCTCAAGAATGGTGGCAAGGTAGTGCAGGAATCTCAGGTTATTGGTAACTCAGCCTGACGAATGGGTTCCACCGCCAGCCTGAGCCCTCAGCCACAACCTGGCAGGAAAGATCCATACACAGTAGCGTTGGTTCAAAGAAATGCAATAAACTGCAGCGGAGAAAACCCAGTCGGTTCAAACCTATCCGTTCTGGAAGATCAGGAACTGGTGGTAGGTAGAAGGGGTCAGGAGCCTCAAGGCAGCAATGGGGTGCTCTTCTATTATCCAGCCTTAAAACTTGGGGCTGGGAGTAGTAGAGGGGTGTCTCCTCCTTCCTCAGGTCTCAGTTCTCCCAATCTAAAATGGAACTGGCCACGGGGACCCACACTTTCTCCAGCTGCCGATAGGACTGGAGTAAGAGACGGACTTTTAAAATTGCTTGCTGAGGTATTAATCTTGAGAACTCTGTGTCTGAGGAAGTCCACAGGAGCCCAAACATCTGTAACTGGGTTGGGGGGGATGGGTCCTTGGTCGGCTACACTTACTGGTGATTTTTTCTGGCCTCCTCAACTCTTTCCTTCTCCAGAGAGGCATTCGGAAACTGAGTCTGCGGGCAAGAAACTGCATCCTTATTAGTCTTATTATTTTAAACGGGGCCAGGCTACATCTGTCATCTTTCACATAATGGTCAATTGTAAACACACTTTAAGAGAGAAACACAAAAAAGGGATTTAATGTTGACACTGGGAAAATGCTTAGCTCTGGCATTGCTGGGGAATTGGCAGGCTCTCCTGTCCTTTGGGAGAGAAGTTAAGTGCTTCGTGTTTTTTTGCTTTTTCCATTGAAATTTTAAGTCTCTCAGGGGTCTTCTTTGTCTCTTTGGTTTAACCAGAGAAGTCCTTACTTAAAAAGTCAGGGTTGGATAAAAGGGCTTGTTTCGGGAGGAAGCTGGTGGGGGGCGAGAACTCTGTGGGCTGGCGCAGCCTGCGGAGCCCCTCTCCCTGAGTCTGGTCTTTCTGCCCCACAGCTCCGCTTGCTGCAGCAGAATGGGGCTCCAAGATGGTAGCTGAGAAGACAAGTTGTTGGTGGGAACAGCAGAAATCTGAAAGTCACACCTGGTGACTGGAGGAAGGGGGAGCACACTTTGGGTTCTCACTGTGAAGACTGAAAGCTGACTCCTTTCAGAAAGCCCTCTTCCTGGTGTGAACATCACTCCTTAGCCACAGGAACACCCCATCACCTTAGCTGCACACGCCACCTGGCACACGATGGTCCCCGTTATCTTCCCAACACCACTTAGAGCATGGAGCAAAGCACAAGAAGTCACAGAGGAACCCACCCCCAAACTCAAAACCACTGCTGGTAGTTACTGTACTCATTTTCACCCATGCGAGCAAGGCCCTCAGAAAGTCTAAAAAGAACAACAAAAGTGGCAAGAGAAGAGAGAACAGAAAGGAAAGCCTTGAAACCAGAGGAGAAATTAATTTAATTACCTCCTCTCCCCTGCCATAAATTCCACAGAGGAAATCAAATCTTTCTGTGCATGTGTATAAAAACCAATCAGTCTTTCAAGCTCGCCAAAACCCATTACGTCTCGAACTGGCTATCCTAATTGAATAATCTGACTGTACCAGGCAACCAGGAGTCAGCCGAGCCAGGTTTTTCCAAGGGCCTTTGCCACAGAGCGGGGGAGCATAAACAGGGGTTGGAAGCCCACACTCATCAGCCTGCTTGCGGGGAAAGGGAACTCTCTCACCCTGGGTGCCTGGCTGGCAGAAGCATCCTAACATTTTGCGTCAGATTGTAATGGAATATTTCTCATAAACAGCCAAGTGTCTCTCCCAGCCACTCACCTGACATGTTTCTTGTTGTTTAACTTCAGATCTGACAGATGATGATAACCTGGAAAAGAAAGAGGTTACAAATGCCGAGGGCTGTGGGGCTGGGCAGTGTAAAGGGCGCCTGCCGGAGAACCGGGACAGCACTGTGATTTGTAGGGCCCAGAAAAAGCTATAATGCAACCAGAGGCTAGCAGGGCGAGGGTGCAGAAGGGAAGCCCTTGGCCATGAGAGCTTGGGCTGCTCACTCTAAGGCCCTTCCGTGCCACTTGTTTAGTGTTCCCTGTTGTCAGATGGAGGCTGCCCCCTCCTTTTCACCTCCTCCCCACTGCCCCGTGTCCCCCTCTCAGGGGCACACTGATTTATAGCACCTGTTAAATACACATAATGGATGCAATTAGTTGTGGCACTGCAGAAAGAAAGGGAGTTGACTTTATTCCACTAAAGGATAAATGGGTTTGTTTTCATGAATTTCGTTCATTAATTTTAATTTCTGGGACCAATTTTTAAAAAATCATTGCTGCATTCTTTGCTCCCTGGGGATCACCCTGTGATTGGTTTCCATTGGCATTGGTTCCCCAAGTTGACTGGATATCACAGTCCCCTTGTTGAACATGTTTCCAAGGCAGGGAACCTTGTAGGATTGGGGCGGGTGTGGGATGTCCATTTCCAGTAAAGCTCATCCTGATGCAGGAACCGTGCTCTGAGAAGACAACCTGTATGAAGCTGGTAGGGGCTCCAGAGTAACCTATTTCCAACAAACATATTTTCCCGTTAGCTGTGTGACTCTAGCAAAGCCAGTATATATGCACAGTTAAATGTGACACACGTCTATTGTAGAAATTTAGAAAATAGAAAAATATATGGGAAGAAACGAAAAATCCTTGATCCTAGCAAGCGATTTCAATTCCCTGGGTTGTGGCTTTCTCTGCTGAATCCTACAGACTCCAAAAAGAGACAAGGCTCTTGTCTTCACCTGTCCTACCCTCGGCACCCAGCACACATGTGACCTCCAAAAAAAATATTCCCTGAAAGAAATAATCGGTTAAATGAAGCTGTGGCTGAGAGGGTCTCTAAAGTCACTTCCAACCCTAACATTTTATTTTTCATTTTCTGCTCTAGGGGGGAAATGTAATTGCATAAACTCAGATGTATTTGTCACGGGGATTCTTGACATCTAAACATGTATATGCTTTTCCTCCATGTCTTGTCACTTGATCTGACAGCTTTCTGCTTGCTCTGTCAGATATTAGTTTAGGGCTGTCCCTGCCTGAGGCAACCCGCCACCGCTGTGGATTGCAAGGGAGTTGGGCGGTCCCCACCTTGTACCAAACAGAAAGATCAGAGTAGCTTTTTGAAGACTCCAGCAGAATTGCACAGACAGCCCAAGAAACAGGATAGTGGGCTGTTTGCCGTCCACGAATGTGCAGTTCTTTCCTGAAACCATGAGGCAGACCCCTCCCCTTCTGTCACATCCGACCAACATGGCTAGCTGCACGAAGCCCTTACCGTAGGTCACGTGCTTTACACACATCCCTCATTTCATCCTTGCAGCAAGGCCGAGAATGCCATTCTATAGATATGGAGATATGCCCAAGGCCGCTCTGCTAGGACTTTGGAGAGGCAGGATTCAAGTCCAAGTCTCCACGGACCCCAAAGTCCTTGCTTTTAACCACAGTAGTGATGTGTATGCTGGGGGTGGAAAAAGGATCGTTCATATCCTGGAAGTATTTTTATTTCTCCAACAATGTTTTAACAACAGTAATGTCCTCTCATTAGAGAATATGAATTTGCCACCTGAGCTAAGCTGTTTCACTCCCTCACCCCTAAATACCATATACTAAGAATCTTTCCTGATACAGAGGTCATGTTCATCAGTTTTCATAGGGGCACGTGCTGCTCATGATAATAAGGTTATAAACCCGTGAAGAGAGGAGTCGGATCTGTTGTATTCACCGAGGCATCCCCAACACTTAGCACCTAGACATAGAAATCACTAACTAAATATTGGACACCGAATGAATGGTAACTTGCTTAATACAGACAATGCTAAGGAAATGCCTCTGGCACTATGATCATCTAGAAATTAATCATATACTACAGCTCATTACTCAGTGGACACTTAGCAAGATTGGCTGAAGGAATCATCCTTTAGGAGGAGAGCTGACAGGAAATTTTTAAAATAAAGTCTCACTTAAATCAGTAAATGGAAGTAAAATAGATTCTGCACCATAATTAAGTCCCTTACTACCATTTGTCAGAAAGGCCATGTTTTCTGATCTCAGCTCTGTGCCCCCCTCATTTTGTGACCCCAGGCCCCAGATCCTCCCTGGGGCCCATGAAGTCCCAAAGGTCTGGGTGTCCGTAAGGTCCTAAGTCATGTGTCCACCACCGGAGCCTGTCCTGGAGTCAAACCTCAACCAAGTTTGCTGGGATGATCTGATTCTAGAAGTCAGACTTGTCAGACTTCGCACTACTCCCATGTATGCTTTTAGAATGAATTTCTAGGGAGAAAGTGAAAATAATCTAATGTTGAGTTAAAAAAAGCAGGATACAAAATTAAATGTACTAGGCTTCTCCCCCCCTTCAAAGTAAAAACAAGAAAGGCTTTATTTTTAAGACAAAACAAATGACATGAATCCGCGTCCAAATGTAAGCGAGAGATTTCACTGGGTTTTAGAAAAGAGAAAGTTGCACTCACGCATCAGCTAGAAACCAGGATCATCAAACAAGCATGTGCAGGAAGATTTCCCAAAAACAGTCACGGTTGATGGAACTTTAGAATTATGGAATTATGGATAATATTTTTTGCCTTTCCTTTACTTTTCAAACTTATTGTAATGTTGTATAATTATAATTCTACGATTAAAAAATAAATTCATAAAAAATTCATACTCCAAACTAAATATATAACATGAAACATAATTCCTGTGAGAGGAGATAGTCAATAAGCAAAATACTAAGATAACTTAGACAATAAAAATAAAAATGACAGGGTGCCTGGGTGGCTCAGTGGGTTAAGCCTCTGCCTTCAGCCTAGGTCATGATCTCAAGGTCCTGGGATTGAGCCCCGCTTCGGGCTCTCTGCTCAGCAGGGAGCCTGCTTCCTCCTCTCTTTCTGTTTGCCTCTCTGCCTACTTGTTATCTCTGTCAAATAAATAAATAAAATCTTTAAATAATAATAATAATAATAAAGACCACAGCCATGACGTTTATTTGGCACTCATAATGTGGTGGGCAGTGTATTAAGAACGTTACATGGATTATCTCTTTCATCTCCAGAGTGCTTCATCAGAAAAGTGCAGTAATTATCCCCATTTTGCGGGTAAAGAAACTGAGGCACAGAAAATTTAAGTAACTTGTCCAAGCTTCCCCCGCTAGCAAGAGGCAGAGATGTGATTTGAACCCATGACCTCTCCAAACACATTCATGAAAGGATAGAAAGAAGAAGGAGAGAGGAAGGAAAATTATTCCCAGGAGAGAAAAAAAGGTCCATTGGCAAGAATGAAATAGAACCAGTGAACCGATGTAAGAGACACCCATCTGCTATTCCACACGTGGAATCACCTGGGGGGCTCTGTGGGTTCAGGTCATGATCCCACAACCCCTGGGGTCCCTGGATAGAGTCCCATGGCAGGTTCCATACTCAGTGGAGAGCCTGTTTCTCCCTCTGCTCCTTAAACTGCTTCTCCTCTCTCTCTCTCAAATAAATAAATAAATAAATAATTTTTTAAAGTCCTAAAAAAAAAAAAAAAAGAAATGCAGACTCTTTGCTGCACCTTAGACCCACTGAGTCAGAATCTACTTCTTAAAAAACATTTTAAGGGATTCATAGGCACAGTGAAATCTGGGAAGCACAGTTAATAATGAATCCCTTTGGAAAAAACAAAAAAAACAAAAAAACAGAGTTTGTGTGGGCTGATACCGCCTTATCAGAAATAGGGGCATAGCTGTCTGAATCAGGGTTTTTCAACATGAAAATGATGCCTGTTTCCTTGATTGGGAAAACACCTGAATAGATTGCAATCAGAGACTTAAAAAAAAAAAAAAGGCAAAATAGAATGGAAAATACCAGAGTGCGTCTCGTGAAGGAAGGGTATGAGTTCCTGCCTGGAACTTTTACATCAAGTATATGCATGTGTACCGGGTCTGAGCTACAGTGACTATCTTATGAATTCTTTGCCAAAAAAAGTTTTAGCAACCAGCCCTCACGTTGTGGTCGGAGGCGGCCATGAAATTCCAGGCTGACATTCAGAGGTGTGGTGGATCCACTTCCCATTTCTGATACATGTAGGAACTCTGGCCGAAAGGGTTGGGTGGCTGGAGCGGGGGTAAATGTCTCAGAAATGAACTATCTTCCTGTCCAGCTGCAGAAATGTGGGCCCAGAGAGGGGAGGGACTTGCCCAAGGTCACACAGCAAAACTGAGACTTGTGCCTTTGCATAAAGGGGTGCTCACGGTGTCAGGCCTTTCATTCACTTTTTGTCCCAACCATGGAAGACCTGAGTGGCTGGACGGGGATCTGGCCAGGAGGCCAAGCAGGCTAGGGGACATGACTCTGGAATGTGTTGGGGAAACAAGACGACTTCTCTTCCAAGCCTGACAAGCTAACAGGCCTATGTGTGGCCAGAAAGGGCTCTGGTTATCTGCTGCCCGTCCCTGTTTCGTTTGGTCTGTCAACTCCAGCAGCAAAGTGCCCCAAACGTGTGAGGTTTGATAAAGGTGGGGAGGTAAGAGGGTGGACGTGGCAGGACATCAGGGACTAGAGCTTGAGAGATGTTCCAGAACCTCTGCTTCTACATTTCCTCTCAAGAGGCTGGGAAAGTCAGTCAGACCCTCCCGTTTCCCTTCATAGCTCCCTTCCCTGGTGACCGTGGCTGAGACCCTGACCTTCCTTGAGGGCCTAGGTCCTCTCCATCTCAAGAGGGAACAGGATCGACTCTTGAAACTGAGATTCTGAACGAATCAGAGGATTTAGAATTTTAAAGGAAATCTACCTTCTTATTCTTCTTTTTGTATTTTTTTTTTTTAACTCAAAAAGTAATACAGAGAATTTGGGAACGAGAGGAAAACACCCACCACCCTACCTCCCCCGGATGAGTGTCGCCATTATGATACGAAAGGTTTTCAAAATGGGGTCATAGTCTACCCTATTGTGCTGTTCTCTCTTAGCGATGGGTTGTGAGTTTTATTTTCTTTTTATTTTTTATTTCCTGGTCAGTGATTATCATTTCTTTGTTTATATGACCTGGATATTTGATGATAATAAACAATTGTCTCTAGATTTTTAAGTGTGACAGTGCTTTGTGCCCATTCTTTTTTTAAACAGTCCTTTTAGAGAGACATTCTGAGCAGTTTCTGAGTCAAATGATCTCTGAGGTTCCCTTCAGAATAATATAGGGGTGGGGCTTGGGAGGCAGTGGAAATAAAATAAGGCTGGCCATAAGTTGGTAATTGTTGACACTCTCTTATCTCCATTTTAAATAAGAGGTTTTATCAATGTTTTTCCATAATACCAGTTTTTTGCCTATTTTGGTCACAGATCCCTTTATATGGATCTGTGTTATGGACCCACTTCCCAGAAAAATCCATATTCCCATATGGACCCAGTTCCCAGAAAAATCCATATTCCCATATCATACCCACAATTTTAGAAGGTTCACAGTCCCCTAAAACCCAATCATGTATCCCTGATTGGGAACTCCTGAATTACAACATGGATTGTTCTTTAAGATTGGGTGGGAATTCTGGTATATCCATCATCATTCACTTCACAAATTCCCCTATTATTGGGAATTTTTATAGTAACTAGAATTATTTTTAATGAAACATTCTGTGACCTATGTCTTTGCATGTATATTCCTTATAACTAAGTCCTACAAGTATCAAAGGAAATGCCCATTAAAAAAGCTTTTCTTACAGGATATCACATTGGTCCAGAAAGTATAGCTGATGTCTTTTAAATCTATTTATTTATGTGATAGTTCACATCTTTTAAAATCCATCTCCATCATTAGAGTCAAGATGTCTGGGTTCCAGCCTAGGCGGCAAGCTCCATGCCAATTCGCCCCACCTCTCTGAGGCTACGTTCCCATCTGCAAACACAAGGTTACACTAGCTGACCACCCCCTCCCCCCACATCTGCCACTCTGTTCTGTGATTCTTTTAATCCTAGAAATTCTGGCAAACTCTGTGTGGTCTTCACAGACCCTGTACTTCTGCCTTTTCTCGAAGAGTGGACTCTAGATGCATCTAACTGTTCTCACTACCCCAGTCCATCTCTGACCCTCAGGGTGCTTTTCCTAAAATCTCTATAGCCTACAAGGTCTGGTTCAGTGGGCTCCGGAGTCAGACTTTTAGGGTTGGAATCCTGACTCTAACGAGGGTGCAACTTTGGGTAAATGGCTTAACCCCTATGCCACAGTCTCTGGGTATTTAATTTCAGTACCTACCTGACATGGTCTAGTGAAGATTGATTGGGCTAATACACGTTAACATGCTTAGAACAGCCTAGCATATAGGAAACACTCATCAAATACTTGCTATTCTTATTACATCTCTTGCTTACCCAACCCCCTCTGAGGACTTTCCGTGGCCCACAGGGTGTTTGTAAGGACTCCTTTGCATGGAAAGCCAACCTTCTCTAGCACCTGTCCACAACCTTCCTTGCAGCCTTTCTGCCCATGTCCCCTCACAAACCCTGTTGTTAAAGCCAAATGGAACAAGTCCTATTTCCACCCCCAACCACCACCATTAGGTCTCGGCTGGAGTTTTTCCCTTCATCCTGATGCATCTCCTTCTAGAAGCCCTCCAGCAGAAGGTCCAGGGCTCAAATCTACTTATTCCCGGGGCCAGAATGAGCCCCTGGAAATCTCTGCTCATACATGGTCCTTAGTTTCCCAGTCTATAAAATGTGTTGTGGGTACTGAATGGTCCCTAAGGCCCTTTCAGCTCTGGAAATCTCACTGGTTCCAGAACGAGACCTGGCCTAACATTCAGGCCCTGGTCTGGGAAGGCCACATGTTTGAAATGTCATTTCCAATGCCTTTCCTCAAGTGGCCTTTATTACAACATTCGGAACACACAGGCTTTGATGCAGAAGGAACTTTGAGTTTTGCTCCCTCCGTCTCTTTTTGTTTATTCTGTGGGGCTAGTTCTCCTGCCCCTGTATGAAAACTGGAACAGAGCCATGCGTTTTCTAGTCCCTTTAGGTAGTGAAAAGTCCTACAGTTGGGGCGCCTGGGTGATTCAATGGGTTAAAACCTCCGCCTTCAGCTCAGGTCTTGATCCCAGGATTCTGGGATCAGGCTCTCTGCTCAGCAGGGAGCTGCCTGCTTGTGATCTCTGTCTGTCAAATAAATAAATAAAATATTTAAAAAGAAAAAAAAAAAGAAAGAAAAGGAAAGTCCTACAGCCACTTCCAGTCACTAAGTATCATCTCAGATCAGTGCTCCCAGAGCACCACATCTCCATACTGGGCTGGAAGCAGGGCCTTCTCCCTGCAGCCCCCATGCCCAGCTTGGCTGTGTGGAAGGTCTAGTGAAGCTTGTAATCAAGAAGGAAGCATATTTGGCTTCTCACTTTATCTCCTGCTGAGTGCATCTCCCGTTCCTGCACAGTTTGGTGAGCTTGATTGCCAGGGCTGGAACCGTGGAGGGAGAGAGCGGATACCTGGGGTGGTAGCCCTGTGGGGGCGCTCTGGACCGGCGGGCATCTGTAGTCTCCCGCAGGGGGCCGTTGGCCGTCTCACTCTGCCCTCTCTGACACTCTTCACCTGCAGGTCCTTCGCCAGGTATAGGTAGCTCTGTACCTGGAGGTGGCTTTCTCCTTCCTCAGCCCCTCAGCATCCAGCAGGCCCTCCAGCTCCTCTCGGCGTGCCCTCCAGAAACCCCCTTCGGACAGACCCTGAGATAAGCTTCCTGGCTCTCTCTCTAGCTGTCCCATGTGAGCACACCAAACTACACAGCCCTTGCTCCTGTCAGCTCTGAGGGAAAGCTACGCGGTGCAGCCTGGGCCCCTCTGATCCCTTGTCGAAGCCACTGTCCCCCTCAGAGGTGGCTCAGGCAGTGGGACGGGCAGAGTGGTCCGGTCGCAGGTGTTGTGTCCCCTGAAATGGAGGAGACATATTTTGAGCTCTAGGAGTACCATCCTCCTAATGGGAAATGAAGAGCGAGAAACCCCCCATCACTTTTTTGGGGGCAGAAGGGACTCATGGATCACCAACATCTCTACAAAACCCCCTTCCCATCCTCAACTTCTTCCAGTCCTTTAACACTGCCCTCGGTGAGGGGTGGAGAACAGCCAGCTCTTGTCTACCATGATCTTGTACCTTCCTCTGGAACGTGGCATCTGTTACACGCTGGCCTCTTGCTGCCACTTCCATTTTAATGTCACATTACACTTATAGCCACCGTTAATCTGATGCTTTCTAAAGGCAGGCTCAGGGTTGACCATTTGTAGTGAATATCTGCTTCCCATCCCCCCCCCCAGTTTTGTGTATCCTGTTCTCCTTCTTCCACACACAGCGCCCCGATTTCTTTTCAGGTAATGGCCTCTCCCTCACTTTGTGTGGGCTGTTGGGACGTTCAGTAATGCTCTGGGTGCCCTGCCCAGACTCCCTTCCGGGAGGCACATGCTGGATGCTAACGGCTCTCAGCTGCCCCTTCTCTGGACAATCACCCGCAGGTGAATCACCTGGAGCTACCTGAGAGGGTGTGCTTCTCCCGCTGCGGGTGGCCCGTGGTCAGTGACTGACGCATGGGGGATAAATCTAGCCCCTGGGCCTCAGGTGCGGACGGACTGTGGTACAAACCGTTCTCCAGCCTGCCCTCGGGATCTGACCGGGACCAGATGGCTCCTGAAGCCGCATCTCCGACCGGCTTCTTCCCTCCCCAGGCCTGCTGCCTACCGGCTCTTCCGCCCGAAACCCTCTCAGCAAACAAATCACACAGGAGTCCTCGTCCTGAGCTGTCCTTCCAGAGAGCCTGACGTAGCCCAGGTAGGAAGCTTTCCGTCCCCGTGGCGGGTCCTTGGCAGGGCTGTCCTTTATTCCTGCTCTGCAGCTAGGTCGCCATCCAAACTCCGCCGCTTGCTAATGGCATTAATTGGGCAAATTACCTGAGCCTCGGTTTCTTCATCAGGTCGCTGGCAGAGATGATAATGCCTAGATGAGCTTGTTGTGTCAAAGGAGGTCCCTAGAGCTCGGTTCTCAGCATAGTGAGCGCTCAATAAATAGTCACTGTTACTGTCATGGTGCTGTGGCTTCCAGCATACGGGGTGACCGGACGTATTTCAGCCAATGCAGGGCCGAAGGAGGCCCCTGGCAAGAACTGTTTCTCGGGATCCCAGTGTCCTTGTGGGTGTTGTGTTCTTACCCCGGACGCTCCTGTGAGGGCTCCCTCCACGGGCCTGCACTGTGTTCCAGGCTGGCAGAGACCAGGCAGAAAACACCCCTGAGGTGCGCAGACCAAGTGGACCGGTGCTGGGGGGCGGTGCCCCATCCTCAGGGGCCGCAGGGCTCAGTGCCAGCGGCTGTGGCCATTTGGCCGCTTGGGCCCAGCGCGACCAAATCCTGGAATTTTCGAGAAAAGCAGGGATCGAGGCTATTACATGAAATTTCCCATCTTTTAAATATTTTGACTTAAAACACATCTTTTTTTTTTAAGATTTTGTATTAGAGAAAGAGAGAGAGAGAGAGCCCGTATGGGGAGAGGGGCAAAGGGAGAAGCAGGCTCCCCGCTGAGCAGGGAGCCCGACACGGTGCTCGATGTGGGACCTGCAGATCATGACCTGAGCCCAAGGCAGATGCCTCACCGACTGAGCCACGCAGGCGCCCTTAAAACACGTTTTTAATGCTGATTGGGCCAAACTAAACCCCATCTATAGCTAGATGTGGCCTCAGTTTGCAACTCCGGGTTACAGGTTTGGGTGGATGGTTTTGTGAAAGTAAGAGCTGCTCTCCTCGTAAACCAGCAGATTCCATTTCCAGAGCCTGAGGATCCAGCTGGGTCTGGGGCTCCTTCTGGCTTTGGCTGTTACTAGTTTTTAATGCTAATTTAGAAGGGGGTCTGGCTTCCCAGGGTGAGTCCAGCCCAAGACTCATTCCCGGCTCTCAAAAGGGTGAGATTTCATGTTCGCCAACATACCAGGAGAGGAAAGAAGGTGTGTGTGTGTGTGTGTGTGTGTGTGTGTGTGTGTACGCACCCACGTGTGTATCCGTGTATGTGCACACACCTGCGTGTGCATACATGGGCAGCTCTGTGTGTTGAAGGGGGATGGGTATGGCATGGTCCAGCTCTATGCTCAAAATTGGAACCCTGAAGTTTTAGATGTAGCTTTTATTTTCATTTATTTCTGTTTGTAGAGGCAAAAAGAAAATTAAATATTTATTGAGCAAATCTAAAACGAAATGAAATAGAGCTAGTTTTCTCTTCCAGGGATGTCTGTGATATATTTCAAGAGAGAAAAATAAATAGCAGGGGGAAATACAAGATGATCTGATTTCAGTAAAGGCAACAACAAATCCCTAATGGACCATACATGAGGATGTCCGTCTCTGTGTCAGTGAGAGGAACAGTGTAGAAGGATCCCCAATGGGCTGTTAATATTGGTTACCTCAGGGGTAGGGGCAGGGAGGGTCTGGACCACAACCTGTCCTGTGTACACACTTGTGTCCTGTTGTTTTACTTGTTTTAGTAAGATGACACTGTTGTGGTAACCTGAAAGTCACGCAGTTAAGAAAAAAATTAAAATACAATTACATGCGCACCTACCAAAAAGACTAACCATCCAAACTGTAGAGTCATCTCATTTTCTCCCATAAATATTTTCATCAGTCACACGGTAAAAAATCAGTTAGAAAAAAAGGGGAAAAGAGAAATCATGAGTCGTATATCATTCATGAGCCTTCTGGTGCAAACCCTTTAGACTTGGAACTCTCAGGCAGAACTCACACTGCCCATGAGTCAGACCCTGTGCAGGCACTTGGGGACCACAGTGCCAGTTCTCACCCCATGCTGTAGGGCCTGTCAAGTCACACTCAGGATGTGGCGGACTCACGGTTCTCTTCCCCAGGAGACTTTGGGTCAATGGAGCTGGACAGAACAGGCAATCTGAATTAAATAGGCTCCCTGGGGAATCCTGATGTGGGTGCCTTTTGGACCAGCCATAGTCCAATCTCGCATTTCCCGATGACAAGACTGAGGCCATGGTGACTCGCTCAGGGTCACCAGCCTCGTGGCAGAACTCCAACTTCAGCACCCGCCCCCCCGGCACACGCACACACCTCCTTTGGAGCCCTCCTCACTGTGCTCCCGTAACTTTCCTCATGCAGACAGATGTTATTGTTTTCTTATGCCTCCAATTAAACAAAAAATCCTGTCAAGGGGCAACAGGCCTAATGCACAGAGGCATTAACCAGACTTGCAACCCGACCCGGGTCCTGTTCCTGTGGGTAAAGCACATCCCTCCACAGGTCTCCCCTGCAGGCTCTCTCCCAATAAAGGGCCCCTCCCAGGCACACGGGCCCATATGGTGGCTCCTGCAACCCCTGCGGAGGCCTCTGGGAGCAGGAGCCTCCAGCCATCCTTGCTGCAGCCTTTAGGCCCACAGAGATAGCTTGGGCACCAGGAAGGTCAGAGCTGGGGAAACTGAGGCCCAGAGTGGTGAAGGGCCTGCCTGAAGTTACCCATGGGGTAGAGGCAAAATTTCCCACTGGCTTTGTTTCAGTTAAGGGCTATTAAGAAAAGGGGGAAAGGATTGACAACCCGTTCCCCAGGAACAAGACCTGCAGGAAATGGAACCATTGTGGAGCCCTTCCTGCCTCTCTGCCTCCCTTCCCAGGCACATAGACACTGGGAGACTGGAGGGCAACTGTGGCCTCCCCAGTCCTCCTGTCACCCACATTCCAGAATCCTGTGTGGGTCCAGGACCCTGAGGGGGAGGGTGGACTTGGATCTCAGGTCTGGGAAACTCTTAGCAAATTCCAACTCCTTTGGATTATAGATAGAGAAACTGAGGCCCAGAGACGGGGAGGTACCCATCCAAGTTCACACAGACACAAACCTTGTCCTCTAAGTCCCTAACAAGTGTTCTTTCCACAAGGAAACACGTTCCCAGCTAAACTCCAGTGTGGGGAGCCATTTCCCCAGTACTGCCCAGCAGGTCCTGCAGGCCGAGCCCGAACCTGGGTGCCAGGCTCTGTACCGGCCTCTATAGCCCCTGCTATGCTGTTCAGAGGTGAGCAGATGCATTTTCGAGAGCTGCCTTCAGCTACTTGGTAGACAGGCCCTTGAGGGAGGGGCAGGCTTGTCCTGGGAGGGCCCTCAGGTGTCAAGGTTGTGGCCTCACATGCAGAAGTAGATTCTGTCATTCTGACCCAGGAAACCCATGTGATACACCTCATTTCATATACCAGCCCTCCCCACCGTGCTCCAGCTCTGCTCTCTGGGCTCCCCAAACACACCATGCTCATCCCCACTTCGTGGCCTTTGCACTTGCTGTTCCCTCTGCCTGGAATGCTTTTCCCAGCTCCAATCCGGTTTTTTCTTGTCATTCGCATTTCAGCTAAAATAGAACCTCCTCAATGAGGCCTTCCCAGCCCAATCCATCTAAAGGCACTACCTGGTCCTTCTGTCACATTGCTCTATTTTCATTCTGCCTAGAATTTACCACTGCCTTTTAAAAAAATTATTTATTTTTTTAAAAATATGTTATTTATTTATTTGACAGAGACAGAGATCACAAGCAGGCAGAAGAGAGAGGGAGAAGCAGACTCCCTGCTGAGCAGAGAGCCCGATGTGGGGCTCAATCCCAGGACCCTGAGATCATGACCTGAGCCGAAGGCAGAGGCTTTAACCCACCGAGCCATCCAGGCGCCCCTAAAAAAATTATTTAAATTTAAGTAATTAACATGTAGTATATCAGTTTCAGAGGTAGAGGTCAGTGATTCAGTGATTATATAATACCCAGTGCTCGATTACATCACGTACCCTCCTTAATCCCTACCACCCTATTACACTGTCCCTCCACCCCCACCCCCCTGCAACAACCCTCAGTTTGTTCCCTATAATTAAGAGTCTCTTATGGTTTGTCTCCCTCTCTGATTTCATCTTGTTTTATTCCTCTCTTCCCCTATGCTCCTCTGTTTTGTTTCTTAAATTCCGCATATGACTGAGATTATATAATTGCTTTCTCTGATTGACTTATTTCACTCAGCATAATACCCTCTAGTTCCATCCACATGGTTGCAAATGACAAGATTTCATTTTTGATGGCTGCATAGTATTCCATTGTATATATGAACCACATCTTCTTTATCCATTCATCTGTCGATGGATATCTGGGCTCTTGCCATAGTTTGGCTACTGTGGGCCATTACTGCTATAAACATTCAGGTGCAGGTGCCACTTTGGATTTTTACTTTTCAGTGGCCTCTGTCTGTTCCTGCTTTCTAGAATGTAAGGTCCATGAAAACAGATATCCCTAAGGCCCAGTGACACAGTATGAACACATAGCAGTGCTCAGTAAATATTCATTAACTTAGTAAATAAATGAAAGGATGACCTGGTGTGTGGTGAGCTCTCTTACAACAGCAGGAAGCAAGTGGAGGCTGGATATTTATCTCTGGACGATGCTGTAGAGGAGGCATGCCTTAGTCATGAAGAGAAATTAAGAATCTCTACCTTGGTACTTGCTTGCTGTGTGACCCAGAGGAAGTTACTACACCTCTCTGAACTTCACTTTCTCCATATATAAAATGACAGCAGCAGTAGCGCCCAACACATAAGGCAATTGTGATGATTATGTGAGATGCTGTGGTAGAGAATTCAGCCGGAGCCTGGCAGATCATGCATGCTCCATAGTGAGTCATCAATAAAATTCCATCATTGGGGGGTCAGGTGTGACAAAGGGCTCGACGATCCATTCTAACTGTGAGTCCTTCTGACTTTTTGACACCTGGACTCTTGGGTGACACGTGTACTTGCTTGAGCATCCTTTGCCGTGTCTCCCAACCTCTGTCTCCACTGAGCACCTCCTCTGCCTCCTCCCTGAGCCCTGAGTCTCTGGGGCTAGGGACAGCCACATCGCTTCCCTCGTGCTGCTTGCAGTGAAGGAGACGGAGCATGGCTAAGCCTGGTTCTCAGGGGGTATGTCACCCGCGTGCCCAGGGGAGGCATGAGGGTGGGAGCTGCATTTCTGCTACAGGCTCAGGGAAGGCTTCTCTGAGGAGATGGGATGTAACTGTACCTGCTCAGTGGGCAGGACTGAAAAAGAAGGAAATGAGGAAGGGGTAAAGGCCTGGAAGAAGGGGTGTATTGACTCATTCACCCCTTGGTGCTTGGAATATTGAAGGATTGCCTAATGTGCAGCTGGCCCTCGCTGGGCCCTGAGGAGGGCAAGACCCCCACCCCCACCCCCATCATAAGGAGACCTCAGCCTCATAGGAAGACAGACAAGTAAGCAGAGAAAGCAGTATAAAAAGAGAAACAAGAGGCACAGGACCTCCAGGGCCTAACTGAATCCTTTAGGGGTTAGGGGAAGTTTCCTGGAGGAAGCAACAACTGAAGTCAAACAGGGGCAAGACAAATGTTCCCGGCAAGAGAACAGACTGTACAAGGACTAGCAGCAAGAGAGAGGGCTTCAAGTTCGGAGACCTGAAAGGCGTTGTGCAGCTGGAGCCCCAGAGAGGAGGGTGAGCTTGTACGAGGAAAAGGTGGTAGGGGGTGGGGGTGGGAAGGGCTCTAGCCTTTATCCTACAGCGGTGGGGAGTCCCTGACGAGTTTAAAGCAGGGGCTGTGTGGATCAGACCAGAGCTGCATTTGTCAAAAGGTCACCATGCTGTGTGGAGAGGACCAGGCTGGGTGTGGAGGAGGCAGGAGGGAGACGGGTTAGCTGGGATGCTGCCAGGATGAGTGACTCAGACAGCGGGAAGGAAGAAAGTGTCACCTTCCTTCAGAGACTAGGCTCCACAGCGGTCTGGGGGCAGCGGGCAGGAAAGAGGGAGGGAGGCAGATGGATTACCAACGGAGAGTCACCCTAAAATTGAGGCTTGGATTAAAAAGCATCATTTCTCAGGATCCGCAGGTGAGATACACCTAGTGGGGAGCCTTATAAATGCCTGGGCTGGGTAACGAGTTCCAGAACTATTCCTGAGTGCTTACTGTGTATCAAGCATTGTTCTTGGACGCTGTGGGTATGGTGGTGAGCAAGACAGAGGAGGTCCCTGCTTATATCTTGATGGAGGAGAGGGACGATAAACAAAAACACAGTTCACATGGCTCGCGGTGAAAAGTGTTTCAGACAACAGTAAAGCAGAGTAAGGCTCAGTGGGAGGCGCAGAGAGGGTTTTGCTGTTTCCTTGAGTCAGAGAAAGCCTCATTCATAAGGACACTTTTTTTTCCTATTTCACTTTAAAAAATAACATTATAGGGATAGAATTTGCATATCATACAATTCACCCTTTTAAAGTATGCAATTCAGTGGCTTTTGGTATATTCACAGGGTAATGTAACCATCACCACCATGTAATTCCAGTGCATTTACGTCATCCCAGAAAGAAAGCCCACCCCCAGCCACATCCCGTTCCTCTTTACCCCCAGCGCCTGGCAACCACTGATCTACTTTCTGTCTCTGTGGACTTGCCTATTCTGGTCATTTCATATAAGTGAAATCATGCAATATGTGGTCTTTTGTGACTGGCTTCCTTCACTTAGCATGATAACTTATTAAATAATGAATAAGGCAACTTTGGGGCACAAACCTTTAGGACGTGAATGAGTTGGCTATGCAGATGTCGAGGTGTGGCATTCAGGGCAGAGAAGACCAGGGTCAGGGAATCCCAAATTATCCAATGAACATAGAGCACACAGAATTTTCTCCAGCCCAGCTGCCCTGGGCCCTCGTGGAAAAGGAAGTTTGCTGGGCTGGCGGTGAGGACCAGCAAGTCAGGTAGCTGAGCTTGGGGGCACCTAGAAAGCCTGTTATATACTGGCCTATGCCTAGCCTAGCCCGGGTAGGTGGGCTGTAGAGATGGCCTCTGATGCCCCGGGAGACTTGAAAGGCTCCCTGTGGTCTCAGTATCTTCATCTGTTTAACTGGGGGAATCATTGGGCTCCTCCGATCATATGGAACTGGAATGACATTCCAAAGGACAGATATGAGCCTGTGTGGATCAAAAGTCTGGAGGTGGGAGGAGCTGGTGTTACTGTGACGGTTTGAGGCACTGGGGGAATAGAGGGTGACCGGAAGCACAGCTGGGCCTGTCCTTAAGCACCAGCTCTCTGTCACTATCTTTTCCTGGGGGTGTCCTGGGTCTGTAACAGGCCCTTGGGGATCTGGATGGCCTTTTATGGGATTTTTGCATAGCCAGAGGATGAAGACCGGAAGAGATTTCTTTGTACTCACTGGCGATTCTGGATTTTTTGAGGCTGGGTCAGAGATGGGGCCCAGGAAGGCATACTGTAGCCTTCTGCTCACAGCAATGTGGAGGGATGAAAAAAGGAGTCTGGGGGGGGGGGTGGTCTCGGCATATAGGGACCTTTGGAAAGTTCCTTTTCCCCCATGATCCACAGACTCCCCAGATGAGGACATGGACAGCATAGTGCAGAGTATCCCTCAACCATGACACTCCAGGATGCCAGACCTCTAGGATCACTGGGGAGAAGTGCCTCAGGACCCTGAGACTCAAGATAGGACACATGGTTGACACATGGTCTGACCACAGAGTACAATTTTTCTCTTAAAATGAATTACTTCTTTTCATTTGTAAATATTTTAGTCTATACCTCTGAAATGTGGGGCTTTTCTTTTCTTTTTTTTAAAAGCAAACTATAATAGCATTATAACATCTGTATCAGCCAACTCTCGCCACAATAGTGCTGAGTAACAAAACACCCAGACTCAGTGCTGTAAAAGACCGGTTTGTGGTTGTTTCTGGAAAGTCTCTGGGGCAGCTGGGTTTGGACGAAGTAGGTGGGGTTGGCCCCAGGCCGCTGCTGGGCTCAGATCTGTTCTACGTGTCTTTTGCTCACATGGGGCCAGAGGGTCAGGCTGGGACGTGTTCTTCCTCCCAGGGCAGGAACTCAGGAGCCAGCCCGTCCATGCAAGACATTTCAGCTTGCTGTTTGGTCACGTTCACCAGCGAAAGCAAATCCTGGGGCCTCTCCTGGATTCGAGGAGGGCAGGGGATACACTCTGCCTCCTAATGAGAAGAGCTGCAGAATTCCCCAGAGTTTCAGGGAAGGAAGGGTAAGGAATTGGTTCTATTTTGGTGATCAGCCAATCCCAGCATCCACCACAAGAGATGAATGAGGTATGGATGGATGGATGCTTCTTTATGAACTCTAGATTCATTGCAGTTATGTACGATATTAATATTCCTTTTTCTCCTCCCATCCACAGCCAGTGAGAGCCTCTGCAGTTCCACATGACCCCAATAAGACTCTGAGAGACCCCTTGCTCTTTAATATTGATTTTAAGATGTTCCCAGCTCATCTTGCACATTTCCTGCCCCAGGTCTGGAATCAGCCTATTATTTTTAAAAGCTATCCATTTATAAGGTTTAAAAGTCAAGCCACTTTTTAAAGCACAGGATGTACGGCAAACTCCCTATCCCCAACCTCCCAGGCTTTTGACTCCCTTGCGGGCAGGCAGCCTCAACTCCCAATGCCCGTTAATCTTTCTGGAGGTATTCTATGCCTAAATAAGTGCATGGGGTAGGTATCTTATTTTTTGAACACTAAAAATAAGTTCATGGTTTATTTCATGTTTTACAGTACGCAATAACTTCATTTCACAGCATATAATAATAGTCATGGTTGTCATTAGTATCGCATTTACCATGTACTAGGAGAGCCAACGTCCAGATGAAAATCTGCTCAAATCAGAAGGCTTTAATCACATTCTGCCCACCACCTCCACGTCCAGGGGCCCAGACGCACCTACTGTACAGTGATCGTGTTTGATAGCCTTTCCAAGCAGGGTAATGATTTTGCATCATAATACAAAGTGAGCATAACTATTATTTTAATTGTTATGAACCGATTTGAATATGTAAGAGAAAACCCAGGATAACAAGGAACCGCACAGCATCCCCCGATTCCTTAATGGAAGCCATTGTTCCATTACTGAAACCATGTTCATTTGGGGCTAGCTCCTGGCTTTTTCTGAGTGGAAGGAACTCTCATTTCGAATCTGGTCCCCACAGCTGCCTTCCCAGTTCCCACTATCCTTCTGCATCTCTGCCTTGCCCTCCACTTCAAAGATCCAGTCTCTGGGCGGTGGGAGGATGGGGTAGTTCTGAAACTCTGATTAGAGTCGACACATCCCTGGGCATCATAGGCTCTCGGGTGCCATCTACACCAAGCCCTCCCTTGTAGAGAGACGGATGCTGAGTTCTGAGTCCAGGGATTACACATGGTGAGTTACACAGCGTAGCCATCTTCATTTCACATCAAACTGTGCCAGAAATGGAGGGTTCCCGAGGGGCAGAGAGCAGCCACTGTCCTCTGATCCCTTGGGAAAGGGGGAGGGTATCTTCCTTCTGAACTCAATCAGAATCAAGGGATTAGGACAGCTTCATAGACAAAAAAGTAAAAATGCATGCTCAAACAGTACAAAACAACAAAGTAAAAAGTCAGTCTCCCTCCTGCCCCTCCCTGCTGGTTTCTTGGTTTCTTGAGTATCTTTCCAGAGGTAGAAGAGTGTGCGTGTGTCCTTAAAAATGATGTGCTGAGAGTTTCGTTTTGGGATGACGAGAAGGTTCCACAGGACAGTGTGATGGTTTCCCAGCAATGTGAACATCCTTCATGCCACTGAATTGTATGCTTAAAAATTGTAAAATGGTAAGCGTTTTGTGTATTTTACCACAATTTAAAAAATAAAGATGTGTGTATTGCCCGCATTTTCCTCCATCTTTTTTTTTTAAGATTTTTAAAATTTTTTTATTTGTTTGAGAGGCAAAGAATGAACAGGGGGAGGAGCAGGCAGAGGGAGAGGGAGCCCCACGTGGGGCTCAATCCCAGGACCCCAACGTGGGGCTCAATCCCAGGACCCCGGGATCATGACCTGAGCCAAAGGCAGACGATTGATCGACTGAGCCACCCAGGCACTCCATCCTCCATCTTTTTCAATTAATCATGTATTTATTTAGGAGATTATTCCATCATCACCCCATGAAGTGACTTGTTCTTGGCCATCTTGGTTGAGCTGGGAGCTGTTTCCCTAAACACCCTTCCCTGTAAGGGTTTCTGGTTGGGGTTGTCCAAAGGAAGAATTTGTAGAGATCTGGAAGGTGGAAATGAAGCAGCAGGCATTCCTCTCCCAAGGTTGAATGCCAAATGATGGTCCCACAGACCAGCAGGGGCTGGGACCCCCCACCCTGGACAACGAAGGGAAGGTGCTCTGTAGAGACACAGTCCCCAAAGCACCTTCCAAAGCCTTCCAGAGACACCCCCTTGTGGGTTTCTCAGATCCACCAATGCCCCTCCTGCATTCCCATCCCCCAATCATGCCAGGTTGTGATTCCCGTAATAAAGCCTTTTTTTCCAGAAGTCACAGTGGTTTTGTCTCCCTTAGGGAACACTGACTATTTCACTATGTTCTGCCCTACATATTTTTTTAATTGTGGTAAAATACAAATGACATAAAATTTACCATCTTAATCTTTTTTTAAAAAAAAGATTTGATTTATTTATTTGACAGAGAGAGATCACAAGTAGGCAGAGAGGCAGGCGGGGGCGGGGCGGGGAAGCAGCCTCCCCGCTGAGCAGAGAGCCTGACATGGGATTCGATCCCAGAACCCTGAGATCATGACCTGAGCCGAAGGCAGAGGCTTTAACCCACTGAGCCACCCAGGTGCCCCCTTAATCTTTTTTTAAAAAAGATTTACTTATTTGGGGCGCCTGGGTGGCTCAGTGGTTTAGGCCTCTGCCCTCAGCTCAGGTCATGATCCCAGGGTCCTGGGATCGAGCCCTGCATCGGGCTCTCTGCTTGGCGGGGAGCCTGCTTTCTCCCCTCTCTCTGCCTGCCTCTCTGCCTGCTTGTGATCTCTGTCTGTCAAATAAATAAATAAAATCTTAAAAAAAAAAAAAAGATTTACTTATTTTAGAGCACGTGAGTGTGGGGTGGGGGCCAAAGGAGAGAGAGAAGCCGACTCTGCACTGAGCAGGGAGCCCAACTGTGGGGCTCGATCCCGGAACCCTGAGATCAAGACAACCGAAGCCAAGAGTTGGGTGCTCAACTAACTGGGCCACCCAGATGCCTCAAACTTTTTTTTTTTTTTTTTAAGTAGGCTCCACACCCAGCATGGAGTCCAATATGGAGCTTGAACTCATGACCCTGAGATGGACACCTGAGTTGAGATCCAGAGTCAGATGCATAACCGACTGAGCCAGCCAGGCACCCCGCATCTTAACCATTTTTAAGGGAACAATTCAGTAGCATTAAGTACACTATGTCGCTATGGAACCAGTCTCCCAAACCCTTTTTGTCCTGCAAAACTGAAACTGTACCGTGTCCCTCCTCCCCTGAGCCCCTGGCAACCACCACCCCTTCTGTGTCTGTGAATTTGACTCTCTAGAAATCTACTATGAGTGGAATCATACAGCATGTGTCCTTTTGTGACTGGTGCATCAGGTGCTCCTTCCTTTTCGAGGCTGAGCCATTCTCCACTGTGGCATAGCCCTCACTTTGCCATCAGTGTGTCCTGGCAGGTGCGTGGAGGTGGGGGCTGGCTCCTGGTGGCCCTTGTGCTGGGGCTGCTTCGGCCTCTTCCTGCCTGCTGTACAGGACTCCCCAGGAGTCAGGGGGCACTGGCTTTGAATCCCGTCTCCTCCCAGGGACCCCTTGGGGGACATTGGGCGCCTCATCAGTGTTCAGGAAAAGAGAACCGCCCCCTCACGGTGGCCATCGGTGGGAGAGCCACAGCTCCCCTCTTAGGTCATCCAACCCTCAGCAGCCCTAGGGCACCCCACTATCTCCGGGGCCTGGCACATGAGCTACCTCACTCCGTCTCGGGCAGCCTTCCCACGAGTGCTGCCGCCACACAGCTCGTGGAACAGGCCTTCCTACCTCCTCTGGCCCTTGCCACAGACTGCTGCTCAGATGCATGTGTGGGGCCTACCAGGGCCCTGGGGGCCAGGTCACCTGCAGAGCACTTGCCTCCAGCTGCAAAAACAGGAACGTTTTTCTCAGCCCACAGTTCTCGCATTTGCTTGTCAACATTGTGGGGTTCAGGGCACTGGACTGGGGCCAACACACGTAGCCATTCCTCCCACATGGTGCCAGCCTGTGCTGTGAATTTAGACAAGCCCCTTCCTTCTGTGGCCTCTCTTTCCCCTCTGTAAATCGCAGGCTTTAACTAGAGGGTCTCCAGTGCTGCTCCCAACACACAGGCTCTGATTTTCCTCCAGTTCCTTCAGCCAGTGTCCATTTATCCGTCCATCCATCGGTCCATCCTGCAATGCTTCTCTTTAGTTTTTCATCTTACTGGTGCTTCCTGTTCTCTCACCGAGCCATGCTTGCACACGGCCACATTTGCAGTGTAGGGCTTGACAAGCACAGGTCCCTCCTGCTCCTGTCCTCTGGATCAGTGGTTTTCAGTGGGAAAGGGACCTATGGAAATGTTGTCACAGCTTGGCTGGGGGAGGTGGCCCCCATTCCTGGCATCCGCTGACTGGAGGCCAGGACGCTGCTCCGCCTCCTTTGTGCACGGGACTGTCAGTCCCCACGGCGAAGACTTACACGCCCATGTCCCTAGTGCCAAGGTTGAAAAACTCTGCTGTGGATATTAATGCTGTTGATATACTTTTTAAAATAGGGCTTTAAATAACATTTTTTTAATTTTAAAGTTTGTTTTAATTAATATATAATGTATTATTTGTTTCAGGGGTACAGGTCTGTGATCATCCGTCTTACACACTTCACATAATGCTGCTGGTATTTGCCGGGATAGTTTCCCCAAAATGCCTATGAATATATAAACATAAATGTGCATACTTTTCAATCAAAATCACCTCGAATAGCACTTTGCTTTGTTCCTTTAATAATGCTGGCAGTGATATTTAGTTAGGAGCCCAGTTAGAGTGGGATTGTCAGTTGGTCAGGGCTAGGCTAGACCCAGGGCCAGCCCAGGGCTCTCCAGCTTAGGCAGCCCTTCTGATAAAAGTATATGTTGTAAAAAAAAAAAAAAATGTTTGTTTGTTTGCTTGATTTATTCTGTTTTGTTTTTGTGGAGGTGGGGCAGGTTGAGAACAGGGGAAGCCATTAGCCCCGTGTGAAAGGGCTGCAGAAAAGAGTTCTGTCCAGGCCTCAGGGCTGGGATCCAGCATATCTGCCTCAGCTGCCCTGAGTTCCCCATCTCTCTACCCCACCTCCCCACCGAGTTGGCCTGGCTCTCTACGAGGCTTCGAGCAGGCCCTGCCTTATCTCCAGACGCCTGTTATCTACACACTCATCTGGGGACAAATGGCCGGCCGGGCTGGCTCCTGGTCACCCTCGCCTGGAGGAGGCCCTCCTCTCAGGTCTGTG
Source organism: Lontra canadensis (assembly GCF_010015895.1). Lineage (NCBI taxonomy): Eukaryota > Metazoa > Chordata > Mammalia > Carnivora > Mustelidae > Lontra > Lontra canadensis. Next base: position 20,021,875 of record NW_022630999.1, read on the forward strand.
TCTGGCAATTTGGGCTGGAGCCCAAGGTGGGGGGTCTCACCATGGAGGAGGCGCCCAGCCCAGCCCCACCCCTGGGGCTTTCAACTCCAGAATGCCGGTGCTTGGAAATTCCATTCACAGGCCAGGAATCGGGGCCAGGAAGCTCATCTGGTCCCCCTGCCCCTTCAGTCGCTTGGTTTTACAGCAGGCCTTATAATGTGGGTAGGGGCTAGAACTGTCACTGCCGTTGGACAGCTGGGGAAACCAAGGCTTAGAGAGGGGATGGAACTTGTCACAGGTCACACAACAAGGCAGCAGCACTGCTGGGAGTAGAACGAGTCTCCCTACCTCCTCTCTGTGTCCTCTGAAAAGGAGAGACCACACGCACCACCCTCCTGGGCCAACTTTGCCGCAGAAGCCAGGGGGCTGAGACCCAGTTACTTCCTTTCTTTGGGCCTTGGTGTCTGCACTTGCAAACAGACAAAAGTAAAGGCGGGCTCCCAGCTCCCGGGAGGCAAGTGAGCCGTAGGGAGAGGGAAGCATGGACTCTGTGCTCCCCCTGCCTGGGTTCAAGTCCCACTTTCCCCGCTTATGCTCAGCAGGACTTTGGAAAGTCAACTGATCTCCCTCTCTTTGCCTTGGCTTCCCCATAAGAAAAATGGGGAAATAGGAGCCCTTACCTTACAGGGTCATTTTGAGGCCCAAGTGAGCTGATCTACATAGAGCATGTAGCATAGTGCTGGGCCTGGGATGAGGGCTCACAAGTAAATATGAGTTACCGTTATTTGCATTAGCCATCGAGGATAGCAGAAGAACACAGTATGGTGCTTGTCATAGCTGGGTTGACCATGGGAACTTGGGCAACTGCCTTGATGCCTTAGCCCCAGAGGCCAGGGCAGCGCGGGGCACTGCCTGCCAACCACAGGAAGGGGTGTCTGCAGGAAGACAGAGACAGCCCGTGGGCCTTTGTTTACAGAGTCCATCTCTCCTCTGATGGATGCAGCCTGCAGAGTCTGTTTGCATGTTCCTCCTGGAAACATGAATCAGGGTCTGTTTGGAGAACGCGCGTGCTCTTCTGCCAAACATTCCACCCGCGCTGGGGCCACCGAGACTCCGGAGCCAAGAGCAGAGTGGGTCCCAGACTGTACCCGGGGACGGGGATGTAGTCTAGGCTGAGACAAGGAGCCAGCCCGGGAACGGGAGAGCCTGGGCTCTGTGAGCGGCACGGACAGGCTCCCTGCCTGGCCTCAAGAAGCTCTCTAGAAAGCAAGATAAGACCTGGACTCAACCCCAACACAGGGAGGGCGAGATAAGGACCCATCTGCTGCTACTCTGCTTCCCTGTGATCTTCCACAGCAGCAGCTGGTGCCGGTGACCACTTCAAAATGTAAATCTCATGGGCGCTCCCCTGCTCACGAGCCGCTAGTGGCTTCCCTGGCCATCAAGTAAAGATCCGGTTCCTTACAAATGACCTCGGAGGCCGTGTGGGACCTCGCCTGCCTGCCGCTAGGACCTCTGCTCCCGCCACCTCCTCCTCCGAGTCCCACTTTCCCTCCAGCTCCTGGCCCTCACGTCCTGGTGCCCCTTGTGTCCCTGACGGTACCCGCTCCCCCAGGCCTCCCGACCATGCTGCTGGCCCCCCTCAGATGTGGGATCAGACGTGTATTTGCTGGCATGGTTGTGTCCATTTCCACGGGGGTAGGGACAGCGTCTGTTTTCTTCCTCAGCATGCCCCCAGCCCCTGGCAAGAGGCTGTTTGCTGCGGGGAAGGCTCCAAACAAGTATTTCTCCAGTGAATGGATGCCTGGCCATGGAAAGGCTTGATCTCTGAAAATGGACAGTTATAACCAGTTGGGGGATCTGAGAGGCTTCAGGGGAGATGGCGGCACAGCCAGGGCTTGCTGAGTAAGAAGACTGATGCCGGGGGTGGAGGGGGGTGGAGGGGGCAGATCAGAAAGGAGGAGGGGCAGGGTTGAGGCTCCTGGGCAGCCCTGAGTAGGCCCACTTCCGGGAGGGAACTCCAGAAGGTGGGAGGGGGACTGGGGTTGCCAGTTCAGCTACTTCAACCCTCTGAATCTCAGTTCCTGCTCCTGAAAAATAGGGGCGATGATACCAAATACCTATTCAGAGACCGAGCATGTGAGGAGCAAGGGGGCGACGCATGGAAGCCCCCAGTCAGAGCTCAGTAGGTGGACAACATCCCCGTGAGAGATTTTCAGTTCGCTGCCACGCCCATCTGAAGAAGGAGGTGTCCCTGTCTGCATCCTTTCCCCGGAATACATTAATTTCATATATTTTAAATGTTGGAGCACTCTCAGATTTACAGAAAAGTCACAAGTACAATACAGGAAAGATTTTCCCCTGAGCCAGTTGAAAAGGGGTCGCTGATGTGATGTCCCGCCTCACCTGAATACTTCTGTGTAGATTTCTTTTTTTTCTTTTTGTGTATATTTCCAACAAACATGGACCGTCTCCTGCCAACCATAATAGAGCCCTCACTGTTGGGACATTAACCCTTTCCTACTGTAGAATCCCCAGATCCCACCAGAGATTCTCTGCACTGGTCTAGACTCACATGTGGCATGGAGTTGTCATGACTCCTTGGTCCCCTTGTTGTTCTCCCCGAGGGATGAAGGTGCTGGGCTCCCAGCTTCCTCTAGGTGGCACTCAACTCTCTGAGGAAAGGAGGGAACCCCAGGCGAATTAAAGCCAAGGGAAGGAGGGGTGATTTTAGGTGGATTAAGCCCTGTCTGTACAGGTAGGGTCCCCCAAAGGAGTCAACATTGCACCCCCAGCTCCCACTAGAGGAGGAACCAGCATTCATTCGTTCGTGTGTCAACAAGTATTTCTTGTGCCTCCTGCTGCTGATAGCTAAGTCTTGTGCTTTCTAAGGTCACAGTACAAAGAAGGTAAGGGCAAAGTCTCTGGACTCAGAGCCCAGGTTTTGGTCCTGACTTACTGGGAGACTTTGAGCATCTTTCTGGGTTCCAGCTGTTTAAAAAAAAAATGCGGTTCTGCTTAGCTAGACTAGGGTTCTGTTTCATCACCCCATCCTCCTCCATCTTGAACCTATCTCTAATTCCAGCAGACCCTGTGCTCCAGACTCCTGTTTCCCATAAGAAAGCAACCAAGATATGGGATTAAAGTCGCTCACAGGCAGGTGAGACTATAGTTTGAAATGACCGAGGGTGTTAGCATGGTCAGGGAGGGGCTAGCATGAAGCAGAAAAATCTCTAGCCCCAGGAAGAGGGAGGCAGAGAGAGGAAGCTAGAAGACTGGAGGGCTGTCCTTCCCCACCCCACCCCACCTGAGCAGAATGGTGTCTCTGTCTCCACTCTTCAATTGCTATCCTATGGCTGGCTTAGCAGGAATGTCTTGCCCACAGGGAAACTACAACAAAGGATATACAGAGACTGTTTTCAGGCTCTCCCTGGACCACAAATTGTATCTCCTACATGACTTCCCTTGCTGTGCCTCTGTTTCTCCATCTGTTAAATGGGGGCCAAACAAAACCTTTCTCTTGGGGAGCTATAGCTACTTTATCGATTAAAGTGTTTTCATACACCTTTGCTCCTAAGAACAGGACAGAAGTAAGGGAAGTATGAGGAGTCTTAGAACCCTGACTCAAAGGAAGATTCTATGGGGAGAGAGGACCCAAAAGGTGCTCATCACAGATCAGGAGCCCTGTGGTGCTTTCTGCATCACCTATGCTAATTAACCTCTAGCCACAGACAGCAAGCTCCCTGTAATATTCAAAGCCCTGCCATATCCATGACCTCCTGTGACTTTCATCTTCTCCCTTGATGGGTGGGGAAACTGAGGCTCGGGAAGGGAGATGTGACATCCAGTTTTTCTCCATACTACCTCTCTTCTTGCTGATGTTTTCCCTGGCCTCCCCCTCTTCTTCCCCCATCATCACAGTTTCCTGATGACTTCCTGGTTCCACAGTAAGCATGGTGAGGTCAGGGATCGGGCGTCCCTGTCATTATCGGTTGGGGATGCCATAACAAAGTACCATAGCCTGGATGGTTTATAAGCGTCAGAAATTTCTCAAACAGTTCTGGTGGCCAGAAGGCCGAGATCAGGGACCAGCATGGTCGGTTTGGGTGAGGACCCTCTTCCCAGCCTCAGGGTGCAGCCTGCCAACTTCTTTTCTCCTTATGGGAGAGGGCTGTCTGGTGTCTCCTTCATGAGGACTCCACCCTCGTGACCTACTCACCTCCCCAAGGCCCCACCTTCTGAGATGATCACCTTGGGGGATAGGATCTCAGCCTATGGGTTTTTGAGGACACAGTCGTTCAGTCCATGGCATCGACTGCTGTCAGTCCAGCACACAGCACCGCGCCTTGCCCTGATCACCGGTGGCATTTTACGTGCTGATGGCGTGCCGGTCCAGGCTCAGCTCTTCCTTTGCCTCTTCTGACTCCTCCCAACCCTCCAAAGCAGAGGCCCTGATTCTCACCCCACTCCTACCAACGACGGGACCGCGTTCAGAAAACGGAAGGAACGGGCCCAGTCGGACAGGTCTAGGGTGAGGCAAGAGAGGCACCCAGGGCATATAGATTTAGGGGTGCTTGATCTCGAGGTGACACCTCCTTCAGTTTCATATCCTAGGTTCTCACTCACTTCTCTAACCCTGCTGCCCAGGGTTGCACAGCTAGGAGGTGGTGATGCTGGGATTCGAACTCAGGCCTGCATAATTCCGGGTGTCTTCAGCACAATGGGCTCAGCAACCATTGGCTGTTTATGGAGCATATGGTACCTGGGAACACTGGCCACACTACATGCAGATGGCTGTCACATGACTGTCATCATTGCCTTCTGATTCTCAGTTCCTCCCTCTAACATCCGGCTGTAGGTCGCCCCCCACCCATGTCCTAGCAAAGCCAGCTTCTTAGGACCCTCCCCTAAGCAGGGTGACCTGGTTTCCCCAGCTCAGTTACTCAACTTTTATTGTCACTGTCAGTGACCAACTGCTGTGTGTCAGAGGGAAATGGCACCAGCAGCATCTATTTTAACCCTCGTTTGTCTACTTGTAGGAATTCTGCTGTCGATTATGCATTTCTGTTACTATGGCTGGCATATTGGCCAATGGCACACAGAAGCAGCAGAAACCTTCCAGCCTGCCCGGAATGCCCGGGAAACATCTCTGTCCCCAGAGGTTTTTGAAAAAGCAAACTGCTCCAAGGGGAATGACGAGGGTAAGCTTGCCCCCCTTCCCCACCCATCACCCTGGGCCCTTCATCTGGACAATAACAGCTCCCGTCTCCAGAAACCATTCCTGCAGGTTTCAGCTGAGTAGCAGGGTTATACTACAGGGTGGCAATTAGCCTGATAAGGCGATGACCTCACCCTCCTGCCTCTGGCCAGAGCAGAGAGACTAGCCAGCTGGAGCCTGCCCTAGAGGACTCCCCTCCCCCCAAAACACACTGGGCCTCCCTGGCTGTACACATCAGGGACCCTAGTTCAAGGCCTTTGGCAAGTCTCTTCCCCTCTCTGGGACTCAGATTGTCCAGCTGTGAAATGGAACATGTTCTGACCTTCATGGGCTTGTGGAAAAGTACTAGTAGAATAATAAGTGAGAAATTGCTTTGGACTGGGACTGCTGACAACAAATGGCCATAGAACTAGGGTCTTTTCTGGAATACTCCTGAAGGAACAAAGAAAAGGGCATTGGCCGGGGAATCAGACGGACCTGAGTTCTGTCCTGGCATTCATGTTCACTAGCTATAGGCTCCCAGGCAAGCTACCTTTGTTTCCTCCTCCAAGATGGGGCAATGTCTGTGCCTTTCCCCCCACTTGCATGTGGTTATGAGATACAAGGGCATGTGAGGCAGGAGAGCTAGCTGGTTAGAATAACAGGTTTCAGGTCAGATAGACCTGGGTTCAAGTGTTACCTCAGTCACTTACTAGCTGTGTGCCCTTAGGTAAGTGACTTAACCTCTCTGAGCCCATTTCCCATCCATTAAATGGGCAGAATAATTGTTCCTATTTGTAGGGTTGTCACAAGGATTAAATTAAACAAAGCAGGTGACATATTTAGCACAGTGCCTGGCAAATGGTGAAAGGACATGGGGACAGCTTCGTTGTCTTAAGCATATGTGTAATTCTCTTTGAATTTGGTGGTCTCCTCTGAGAAGTGACACCAAGATAGCACAGGCAAAGCTAAGAACAGCACCTGAGGTTTCAAAAACATGACATGGAATGGCAGAAGGGCACCCGCTATTCCTAACTCCCAGGGTCAGATGAATAAAGGCATCTTTGATCCAAAGGCCTTTCTCCCTTCTCCCCTTCTCTGCTTAATGTGGAGGCAAGGAGTGTTGGCCATGAAGCCAACTTAGCAACTGTGTGACCCTGGTCAAGTTAGTGAACCTCTCTGTGCCTCATTTTCCACATCTGGAAAATGGGGTAATAGTAGTACGTACATCATAGAGGTGCTTTGAGGACTAAACACGTTAATGCGTTTTAAGTTCATGAAACTGTGCCTGACACCCAGTGTGTGCTCAATACACATGAGTTTTCGTGTGTTTTATTTTGAAGTCCTTGTTTTCCCCTCAAGTTGCATTTGTGGCAGATGGTACTTGACAGGTTTCCAAGAAGTACGTGGAGAAGAGGTTCAGAGAGAATCCTGAGGCCTGGTCCTGACACTTCCATATTCAGGATCTCTGGCAAGTCCTCTCCCCACTTAGGGACTGTTTCCCCAGTGGTATGATGAGAGGGTGAGTCTAAGAACATTCCAGAATTCTAGGTCCCCAGAGAGGACTCCTGAGGGGCTCACTTTGTTTACTGGCCTCCAGGAGACCTAGCAGAGCTGGGGTTCTTGCTTTGGTAGCCCCCTTGTCTCCCACACACCAGAGTTTCAGGCCTGAGAGAAAGCAGACCACACCTGGGCTGTTGCATGGGTACAAAATCCCGTAAGCTCTCACGCAGTTGGACCCAAACTGACTTTGACACACGTATGGGCAAGCAAGCTGTGACACAGGCATGCAGTCAGCACACAGCTGTGCCCCCCAGTACCTCCCTGAGACAGCCACTGCCCAGTGCCCCCTCCCACACCCTTTGATGTGGAACCACCTGACCTGGTCCTTGCATACAGTGGCACTAAGCTTGTTGACTGACTAAACGAATGAAAGCTTCATGGAAGGGATGCCTGTCCTCAAACAGCCCCAGATCAGGGCTTCCCAAAGCACAGAACCTTAACTGCTGGAGGGTCAGAGGCTTTTAGATAGCTCCTGGATGAGCCCATTCTAACTCTACCAGGTACAAATTTCCTGAAACGTGTCTTAGTTAAAATGCAAGTTACAATGGAATGACAGAAGTAATAAAAAATTTTCCTTATTTAAGGAAATTAAAAATTTCCTTATTTCCTTATTTTTAAAAAGAAGTGTCTTTTTAAAAAAATTTTAAAAATACAAAAATCCTTGAAATAAAAAAATTTAAGTCAAAAATAATACAGATGGAACTCAGATATGGCTTCAGCTTGGGTGTCTGGGACTTGTAATACTGTTGTCACAGCCACCATCCAGTCTAAACCTCTCTTCACCATTTCATATATAAATGGGGAAGCTCAGGGTGTCTGGTTGGCTCCATCAGTTAAGCCTCTGCCTTCAGCTGAGGTCATGATCCCAAGGGCCTGGGATCGAGCCCTGCATTGGGCTCCTTGTTTAGCAGGGAGTCTGCTTCTCCCTCTCCCTCTGCCTGCTGCTTCCCCTGTTTCTGCATGCTCTCTCTCTGTCAAAAAAATAAAGTCTTTTAAAAAATAAAATAAATGGGGAAGCTGAACTGAGGCTCAGCTCAGGAAAGAGTCTGTCCCAAGGTAACACATAGTTAGAGACCCAGAGAGCAGGGCCCATGGTTTTGCTTCTGACTGACCATGTGAGAGTTCAGTTCATCCCCGGCCTCAGATTCTCAGCTATAAAATGAGGGAAATTTATCCCCCCACTGCTTGCCTCCCAGGGTGACTTTGAGGATCTTGAGTTCGGGAGAGGCAAAGAGTAAGAGAGCACTTTGCAAACAGGTTTAGAGCATTGCATCCATCAGAGGAAGAGCTGAGTCTAGAACTCAGGTCTCCTGATGTCCCATTCAGGTCTTGCCCAGGGCAGCACACAGCATGGTGAAGGGAGCAGGGAGATGTGGAAGCCAGGCAGATAGGTGCCCAAGTTTGGTCTCTAACAAACTAATTCACTCCTTCAACATTTTTCTGACTATCGACTGTGGGTAAGACACAGTGCTAAATACAAGGAAGGCAATGGGGAGCTGAGAGAGGCAGACATTAGTCAAAAAAATATACAAATAAATGTAATATTGTAAGTGCGGTAAGTGCACACAGCAGAGGTTCACAATGTGGGAAAGGTCTTTGTCAGGGAAGCCAGCATAGGCTTCCCCAGGAATGATGGTCAAACTGAGGCTGAAGAAGAAGAGGACCTAACCTGACAAGGGGGAAGAAGGAAACCTTCTTCAGGAAACAAGGGGCAGAGGAAACCACCAGTGCAAAGGCCCTGGGGCAGAGGGGGCAGAATCACTGGAGTCACTTCAGCGTGGTTGAAGTACAGAGTCCCAAGTGTTGTGTCCTCAGCCAAGTGAAGCTGGAAAGCTGGCGGGGGCAACAGCACTGAAGCCAGTGAGGATTTGGGCCATAATTGTGACGCAGTGGGAATCCATTAAAGGCTTTTAAGCAGGGAGTGATATCCATTTTGATAAGCTCACTGGCTGCAAGTCAAGTGTGAAAGAAAAGAACATAAGGGGGGACTTCCTTTACAGAAACCAGAACATACATACAATAAAGTCGCTAAAATAAGATCACTGTAGTAGTGGGAAAGGCATAGACAAATAGATCCATGGAACATGACAAATAATCCAGAATTAGATTGCAGGATACAGACATTAATATTTGACAAAAGTGGTACCTCATCTCAGTGGAAAAAGGATCCTTTATTTCCCAAATGTTTCAGGCTCGATAATATAACCTTCTGGAATAAATAAAAATGAATCCCCATCTTACACCGTAAAACACTATATCTCAGATAGATCAAAAATTTAAATGTTAGAGTTCAAATAAACAAACTATTGTAAGACATTCCAGGAGACCACAGAAAGGAAGTAGAAGAGTGCACAAACTCCTGTCCATAGACCAAATCCGGCTGACTGCCTTCTGTTTTTTGTTTTTGTTTTGTTTGTTTGTTTTTTTTGTTTTAAAGGATTTTATTGGGGCGCCTAGGTAGCTCGATGGGTTAAGCCTCTGCCTTCGGCTCAGGTCATGATCTCAGGGTCCTGGGATCAAGCCCCGAATTGGGCTCTCTGCTCAGCAGGGAGCCTGCTTCCCCCTCTCTCTCTGCCTGCCTCTCTGCCTACTTGTGTTTTCTCTATATATATCAAATAAATAAATAAAATCTTTTAAAAAATAAAGGATTTTATTTATTTGAGAGAGCGAGAAGGGGAGTGGGGAGGAGCATGAAGAGAGGGAAGGTGAAAATCCCAAGCAGACTCACCACTAGGTATGAAGCCCAACTTGGGACTCAATCCCAGGACCCTGAGATCATGACCTGAACCAAAACCAAGAGTCAGCCACTGAATGGACTGAGGTGCCTAGATGCCTCATTTTTTGTTTTGTTTTTTGTAAAAGCCTTACTGATGTATGATTCACATACCATATAATCTACCCATTTAAGAGGTACAATTACATGGTTTAAATAGGTGCAACCATCACCAAGTCAATTCTAGAACATTTCATAACCTCAAAAAGAAACCCCATAGCCGTGACCTATCAAGCCCCTATCTCCTATCCTTCCCCAGTCTCTGGCAACCACTGATCTAGTTTCTGTTTCTATGGACTCGCCTGTTATGGACATTTCACAAAGATGGAATCAAACAGTATGTGAGCTTTGGTATCTGGCTTCTTTCACTCATAATGTTTTCAAGGTTTATCCATGTTGTAGCCTGGGTCAGTACTCTATTCCTTTTTTTTTTTTTAATAGATGTATGGCTATGCCACATTTTATTTAGCCATTCATCAATTCTAGTGATGGCCACCGATCAATGGACATTTGGGTTGTTTCCACCTTTTGGCTATCATGATTAGTGCCGCTATGAACTCCATGTACAAGTTTGCGTGTGGACTTACGCTTTCCTTTCTCCTGGGTAAATGTCTAACAGTGGGATGACTCTCCCCTATTTTTGTAAATAATGTTTCACTGGAACACGTTTGTTAACATATAGTCTATGGCTGCTTTCTTGCTACAATGGCAGTGCTAAATAGTTACAACAGAGAACATACACCCTGCAAATTCTGAATTATATACTCCTTGGCCTTTTACAGAAGAAGTTGCCAATTCCTGATATAGAGGCAGAAAAGACTTTACACTTCAAGGCTGAAAATGAAGACATTATTTAAAAAATTATATGTATTCAAATATATATAAATAGAAACTTAAAATATATATATAAAGGGGTGCCTGGGTGGCTCAATGGGTTAAAACCTCTGCCTTTGGCTCTGGTCATGGTCTCAGGATCCTGGAATCAAGCCCCACATCAGGCTCTCTGCTCAGCAGACAGAGAGGGAGGAGGTCACAAGTAGGCAGAGCAGCAGACAG